>NC_137799.1:37718495-38350995 GCF_963383645.1 Muscardinus avellanarius
AAAGGCAGCAGCAACACCAGGACCATGTGGCCCCTTAGGTGTGACTAACCCCTCCCACTGCATCCTTTATAAAACTGTTCAGTGTCATCTCACAAGATGAATCACTTGAGCACTAATTGAAAGCATTTTCACATAATTTTTAATATGTAAGCAATTACACATTAAAAGTCCTTAGCATGTTTTTATTATTAAATCAACTTTATGGCATAATAAGAGGAAATTAAACGAAAGTCGTTTCACACGGAGCCCTGCCGTCTGGACTTGGCCGCCTCCCTCGCTCACAGCTTGCCTCCTGACCTCTTAAACTCCACGTGCTGGTAGGCACTGTCGGAGGACGGAGCCAGTCCCGGAGTTTAGAGGCCAGAAGGGGTGTCCTTTGTGTCTTCTTGTCCTCTGGCGTGGCCCCTGCAGTGGCAGCGTACTTTCTGAGAGCCATGGGTATCAGATTGTGGCCTCTCTTTCAGGAAAGAGGAAGCAGGAAATGTGCATTCCGGCCTTGGCCCTGCCCCTGGCTTGCTGTGTGACCCTGGGCAGGTTGTATCCCTTCTCTGGGCTTTATTTCCCTTACCTGTAAAATCAGATTCTGTCATTTTCCCTGGGTGTCATGAGGACCCAAAGAGGTCATGGGCCAGGAATGACTTTGGCACCCCTTAGCTTACCTGCCTCTGGTCCCATTGGGCTTCTCCAACTGCCCTTGTTAGGACTGCACCTGACAGTCCTAGGCTCCTGCCCCACTCCACCCGTCCATGAGGCGCCATCTCCATCTTGCTAGGCGAGGAGGAGCGGCCCGACCCTCCCAGGAGCATGCACGCCGCCCTCACTGTGCCTCGCGCTCCTGTTCTCTAATTCTGGACTAAAGTCCTGAGGACCAACCAGCAAGTGCTTCTCAGAGAGGGGAGCTCAGGTAGCGGCTGGGGTCGGAGAGGCTGTCTCTGGCCTTCTACCCAAGAGTTCATTTCCCATGTCTACTGCCACCTCTGCCCATCCAGGCAGTGCTGGTCTCCTGGGGGCTGAAAGCAAAGGGCCCTGGGTAGGGGTGCAGGGCTGTGGACTCTGCTCCCAGCATGCCTGCGCATCCGCCTTTTCCTCCCCCAGCCTGCCACGCAGCTCAGCTGCAAGCCAAACAGCGCCCCGGCCCTTTCCCATCCCTGTCCTCTGTCCTCGCACCCTCCCTGGCCGGCCTGTCCTGGTGGATTAACAGCATGGAGCTGTCCTTGAGTAGTCCCGCATCCTCTTGCCCTCTTTCTGCCTGAGGACCAGAGTATGGCACACATTGACCAAGATCACGCAGCGGCGAGCTGCAGAGCGGACACCTGACAATCTAACCTGGACCCTGGCCTTGCTCTGTGACGTTCTCCAGCCTGGCAGACGGGAGGCCTGCTCAGGGATGGAGCAGAGTTCCCGGGGCGGCCTGTGATTTACCAGAATGACTTACCTACTGGGCAGGAAGGAGATAATCGAGTGTAAATAGATTTTGTGTTAGTCACCCATGACTTTCCTGTTCTTGAGAAATAGCGAGGCTCACGCCCAGCCCAGTGGTGCTCACCTGCCAAGCTGAGGGAGGGAGGGGAGTGGGAGCTGGTTTCCATGGTGATGGGGCCCCTGGGAGCTGCTTCCTGTGCTCTTCTTGCCCTGTACAGCCCCTACCCTGGGGCCTTTGACACTGAGCACATCCAGGTTTTCAGGAAAGTTGTAGCAAGGTTGGAGCAGCTGAGGACTGGCTGCAGGCCCAGGAGGCGGCCCCCGTCACAAGGGAAGGTCGCCAGTGGCCCAGCTAGGTGCTCCATGTCTGTAGTATAAAACAGGCCACGAAGAACAACCCTGAAGAGAGAGGCTGGCTCGGGAGGATACAGAGCAAAGGATGGCTCGGCCTCCAGAAGCCCAGGGAGGGCTGCACAGAGATGGTGTTCAGGAGAAACCTCCTTCCCAGGAGGCCCTTCCTCGCCACTCATTCCACAGTTTCACCACCACGCCCCCTTGATCTTATTCTTGAACCTGTATACCTTCTGCATGCTGCATCTGTTACTTACATTTGATCTTGCTTACAGTCTGTGTTGCCCCTGAGGTGTGGGAGTCACAGGGTGGAGTTACCTGTTTTGTCTCCTTGCAGCCTCGGCATCTCAGATCCTGCCTGGCACGAAGCAGGTGCCTAGTAAACACTGGTTGAGTGGATAGGTGTGTTCCTCCACTTTGGGGACTTGGGCTGGTCTGCAGAGTGCCTAGTCCCCCACAGGATCCTGGAGACCTCCCGAGCGCCTCTGAAGAGGACTACATCTGAGTGTAGCTGCTTGCTAGCTGGGCAGAGAAGGAACTGGCTTCGACCCCTGGGTGGGAGTTGAGCAGGAGGGCCCTGTGCCATCTGTCTCTGTAGCTGGTGGACCCCACGGGAACGTCTGTCCTCTTCTCCCCTCTCTGGGCTGAATTTCTAGAAGGAAGACTGGTCTTCACCCAGCCTTCCTCTTCTGGACCTGGTAGATCTATCCACCAGTTGGCCTAACAAGTGCTAGAGTGCAAGTCTCAGTGGAGACCAAATGAAAGAAAAAGAAATAAACACAGAAGCTCACTATAGGCAGCTTTCCCCACTGTGTCAACACTCCCTTGCTGAAGTCACAGGGCCTGGGGGAAGGGGAAATTCAGCTCCTGTTCATCTGGGGGATGTCTGCCCAGCTTCTGCGTGCCGGTCTGCTCCAAGGATTTTCAGCAAACAGAGTCCCTGTTCTCATGATGCTTGTGGTCAGTGCAGGACTGAGGGCCAGTGCTCTCTGGCCCTGTTCCCCACTAACTCATGTTCCAGGCCCTGTGGCCTGGAAGTTGGGCTTTCTGACAGTCAAGAGCAGAGTGAGACTTGCCCCAGGGCCTGTCACTTTCAGAAGTAGGGCAGTCTCAGTGCTGTCTCCTGGAGAGCAGGGTGCTGGCTTTGGCCCAAACACTGGCAGCCATTCTCAGCTTCACTGGAGGAGTGCTGACCCCAAGGCTTACCGTGGACTGTCCCCTGTGCTGCTGGCACTGTGTCTTACAGGGCAAGAGCCCAGGATGCTGAGCACTGGGCAGTGCAAGGCCTGAGGCCCTGGGATTGCAGCCACTAGCCCGTTTTTTGGCAGCTGTGAGAGAAACAGGTTGGCATTTTACCCAAGGCAAAATAAAGGAAGGTAAATTTGGAATAGAGATGCTCACCTCCCTGCCCCAGCCTTGCATCTTGGGATCCCAGAGAGACAGTGAAAGATCGAGGGTGCAGAAATTATGAAAATGGAAGGTGCAGAAATGATGGAAATGCCTCGGGGACTCAGGGTTGCAGCAGAGCTCTGCCATCTCCCCCCACCTGGTGGCTCCCTGTTGGGCTGGGCGTGGAGGCAGTGGGGCCAGGCAGGGGTGTGACTCAGATAGGAAGTTGTTGAGGAAGGCAATCCGCCTAGGTGTGTAGGATGGATTAGAGGCAGGGGACTGGTTCTGTGGTTCTGTGGCTGTGACAGTCACCTAGGCCAGAGGGCTGAGGCAGAGGCAGGACTGTGGGTGCTGCAAGCCATGCGGGGCGGGTAGAGTGGGAGAGTTGGAGTGATGCTTCCGTGGTGTCCTAGGCAGGTGGGAGGAGGGAGATGCCGCTCACCCGCTGGGACTATCCTCCTTGAGAAGGGGAAGGGTGGTCCTGGGAGGAGTCAGAGAGTTTCCACATGGACACCTTGGATGCTGGAGAGATTTTAATACATTTACATGTAGGAGAAGGTGCTGGAATCAAGTGGGTGGGTAATCCCAACATGCCCCAGGGGCCTGGTTTCACCCTGGGGGAATTGCACTCCTGACTTGAGGGGAGCTGATTGCAGGCTGGTCAGGGAGAACCCACACAATCTGACCAGGGGGACTTTGTAATGGCCCCACACCCTGTTATTTGACTTATTAATTAGTATCCTTCTCTAAGTAGGGCTCAGGCTGGCTTTCTGGAAACTTGTAGAGATGACAGAGGGCTGTATTTAAAGGGTGCCTTTTATAGAGCACACCAGGAATGTCCCCAGGGCTCTGGGAGGCAGCAGGTGTGATTATTTCCCTCATGCAGATGGGAAGACTGAGTCATGGTGGCTGAGGGAAGCTACCCCCTTCCAGGCCCATTCTCCCCAGGGTCTCTCCCTGGGGTCTCTGCCTGGTGGTGCAGGGTGGCCGGGAGTCAGATGTGCAGCAGGTGTGGGTGTTTTGATGCTGAGTCCTTCCTTGAAGGTGGCTGGTGCCTTGGGTTCTGTTCTCTCCACCTCTCCCCAAGTCCTGCCTTTCAGCTCTTGGGGCCCGCTGGCCTGTGACTTCAGGGTGGCTGTCTGCCTCTGATTCTTCTCTAAACCAGGCAGGGTGAGCTTAAGTACACCCTCTGCCTCCCAGTGCAGGGCTGGAAAGGAGGCCCTGCCACCTAACAAGTGAGGCGATTAGGGGACCCTTCCAGGGCCTGAGCTTTGCTGTTCATCCTCTGCTCTCACTGCCAGTCTCTCTTTAGACTGTCCATGCAGACATGGTGCTTACCGTGTCACCTCGTATCTTGCCTGCTGGGCTGGAGGCCTCCGGCGAGCAGGATCGCAGGGTACTTAGGGCTCAGTTGCCCTCAGATGTTAGCACCAGGATTTGAGGTCTGAGCTGGAACTTCCCAGTGATGAGTGCGTTCAGATCAGAACCTGTTTTGTGGCGGCCGTGCAGGCCATCAGTAGAGACTCTTCCCCAAAGGTGAGAGGCCCTACCTAGATCCTGGAAATGGGTCTCACGGTCTCCAGCCGGTGCCCCTCTGCCCCGGCCACCGCGTCCACATGGCCGTCTCCCTGATGCTGTGATGCTGCCGTCAGGTCAGCTGTCATGGCTGTGGAGGGTTCCTCCAGTCTGCTAGGCCTTGAATCTCTATGTGCATACTGGTGCAGAAGCACTCATGTCCCCGTGGCCCCAGCCACATGGCCTCATGAGGCTACCCTGTCCAGTCCCCGGGAAGCCCCTGCCCCAGTGGCTGGGCCTCTGAGAGGTCATCTTCCTATCAAATCCAGGACAACCCCTGGCCTGACCTTTCCAACCCCGCCCTGTTTAGGTGGGGGTTTAGGATAGTGTGCCCTCCTCACCTTGCTCAGCCTCAGCAGGGCGCTTCCCTCCAAGCCTCCCTGACCTGCAGCTTTTCCCAGACTCTACGCTCTTCATGGCAGGCGCACTGACTGGCACCCAGGTCTCTGCTCAGGTGGTGTGTTCACTGAGGCCCCATGGCTTCTTGCCTCCCGCTGCCTCCCTCCTCAGCCTTCCCGGGCCCAGGGAGGCAGGACATGGGTTGTTTTTATTTACTGGTGCAAATCAGGAGCAGAGGCCTGAAGCCAGCAGGGAGAGCGTGTGGGAGCTGCATTCTGAGGCCTAAGCAGGAGCGTACAAGCTACATATATCTTATTTGGAAACAGGGTCTCACTAGGTTGCTGAGAGCCTCAAGCTGCCGAGGCTAGCTTTGAAGCTGTGGTCCTCCAGTCTCAGTCTCCCAAGTACTGGGATTACAAGTGTGTGCCACTGCGCCTGGCCTCGAGGGGGGCTTTGTGGAGTGCTCTTGAGCCCCTGCACCAAACACAGGGCTAGAGTGGAGCCCCTGGGTGAGTGCAGGACTTGGAGGTGGGTCGGGTGTGGTTCTTGACCACTGCCCTCCTGTAGAGGGCCTGCAGGAGGGTGTGACCTGTCCTGCCCGGTTGTGTGGGCACTGTTCTCAGGGAACAGACTTCTCCCCTGGGGACTTTAGTGGGAGGGCTGATGGGCAGAGGTGTGGCCCCGCCCTGGAGGATTGCTGGGTCCAGCCGAGGATGCACAGGTGTCTCGCTACAAGGCCTGCATTTGTGCGTGGCACCTGCCTAGGGCAGCTGTGTAGGCCTGGCAAGGCCCAGGCTGCCACAAATGAGCCTTATCCTCCAACTGAGCCTCAGAGGACTTTAGGTGATGTTTTTGTTATTTTCATAATTCACACCTAGAAACTAGGAGGTTTGCTTGTTATATTTTAATATACTCAGCCTGTTTATCCCAAAACTTGAAGCTAATTTTGATCTGAATTATGATTCCCAAGTATTCCCAAGCCTTCTGGTGCTAACAGGAAGCTCCCACGGCCCTGCAGGCCCCAGCCCAGGGCCCTAAGCTTGGCTGCCAGACATTCACACAAGAGTCGCATCGCTTGAAGTGAGATGCATAGACGCAAGTTGGGGGAGGGATTGCCTTTAAAACCCTGGGTCCCTCACCATCTCTGACCCCGGGGACATGGCACAGTGTCCCGGACTTAGAAGAAACCAGCTAAAGCTCATGGTCCATTTTCAGCTGACTTGGACCTGCACTGTGCATGGTGCCAGCGGGAAAGCCAGAAGCCACCCTTCCCTCTCTTTGGAAGTCTTCCTTCATGGAAGGGGAACTTTAGAACTGCCCACTTTGGCCGGGCGTGGTGGCACACGCTTGTAATCCCTGTGCTTGGGAGGCAGAGACAGGAGGATCGCACAGGTTCGAAGCCAGCCACGCTGGCTTAAAAGACCCTGTTTCCAAATAAAAAAGTATAAAAATAGATCTGGGAGTGTAACCCAGAGGTAGAAGGGTTTCCAGGAACCCAAGTACCACCAAAAAAAAAAAAAAAAAAAAAAAAAAAGAACTGCCCACTCTGGGTGCTTTCTGATTTCATAGGTGAAGAAACAGAAGGCCAGAAGTTGGAGGGGCCACACTGCCCTGTGAATGGTGGCCAAGGTGCAGCGCTTGGGGCTCCACAGCTGGCTTGCATGTTGGGTGATGCTGTTGCCAGGCAAGGCCTCCTGCAGTGGTGTCTCCTTGCCCCTGGGGAGCTTATCACCTATACATGGCAGGTGACTTCCCTCATGGTGCATGCCTCAGCCTTTGGCCCCCTTGGAGTTGTCACTTCTGCCTAGACATTGAGGAGGGTTGGCGGTGGTGGAGCCCCTGTCCCCACCCTGCACCTTCCCCTGCAGGAGTCCTCATCCAGGGCCACCTGGCTACGAGTGACAGTTTTACCTCTTTTGGACTGAGCGTCCCTGAGGAAAACTTCCTTATTTCAGGAAATCCATGAGTTTGTGGAAATTCCTCATTAATATCATCAGATTAGTTGGCCCTTCTCTAATTTCTTCCAGGTCTTTGGCCTGCAGTTACATGTGGGGGTTGTTGCCATCAGCTAGTATATTTGTTTCTCCATTTACTGACTACAAACCACTTTCTTAGACATTATCTCATTTTGTCCCCAGAACAACGTGGAGCAGCCCCTGCACTCCACTTTTTTTTTTTTTTTTTTTGGTGGTGGGGTTTCTGGAAGCCCTTCTACCTCCAGGCTACACTCCCAGACCTATTTTATATTTTTATTTGGAAACAAGGTCTCTTAAGCCAGCGAGGCTGGCTTTGAACCTGCCCGATCATCCTGACTCCGCCTCCCAAGCGTGGGGATTACAAGCATGTGCCACCACGCCCAGCAGTGCTTCTCATTTTTAAGACAGAGAAACCTAAAAGCCAAGGATCCAGGCAACCCGCCAGGGTCACCAAGTGGGGGGCCTGAGCTGGAGGCTTTCTGCTGTTGCCACATGGCTCCCTGTTCCCTTCCCCTTCCTTCCTTTGAGGGGCCTGTGCTGAGGTAGGTGACGTGGGAAGGGCCAGGTCATCAGTCCTGCATGCCAGACCTCTCTGGTCTTTTCTCTCTTCGCACCCCTGCAAACTCTGGTCTGTAAAGCCTCTGCAGTACGTGTGCGAGACCTGCTGAGTTCTGGAGACGGTGTGCTGAGTTGTTGGCTGACCTGGGGCAGTGTAGGGCCTCTTTCCCACCCCCAGGGCTTCCAGTGGCCCCAGTGCCTCAGCATCCAGGCTCACCCTGCTGCCGGCAGGTCTGCAGAGGACCTTGGGAGTGTCCAGCCCAGCACAGACCGTCCGTGGCAGGATCATAGACCCGCCGGCCCTCCCAGCCCACAAAGCACTGGCATGTTTGTGCACCTAGGTGAGGAGGGGCACGATGGTCTGGTAAGAGCCCTGCTTTGACACTAGACACGAAGCTGTAATTATCGTCTTTAATTACACACCGTTGCCCTTGCCAGGGAGCCGTGCCTGGTGATTACCTTCTCTCCTGACAGGGGCGGCTCCGTCTCTTGTCTAAGCACTGACATAAACACACACGCTTGCTTGAGGTTTCAGAATTATGAAAGAGCCGTTCAGAGTTGCCGGGCAAGGACTCCCGCCTTCTTTTCTAGTCGGAAGAGGCCAGCCACAAAGAAGCCAAGAGGGTGTTTCCCGATGCTGAGAAAGAATGCCTGTTTACCTCTGAGTTGACTTGATCTAAGAAATCAAAAGGAAAGCACAAGGCTTTCCTGATGTAAAAAAAAGCTGTGTGTTTATGAGCTCCTTTAATTTTCACCCCACGCCACAGAGCTAGACAGGGCAGGTGGTATTGTCCCCACTACAGAGGTAGGGAGATGAAGGCTCAGAGAGGGTAAGGGACTTCCCTGAAGTGGCACAGGAAGTCAGGATGGGCCTGGCCCCTGACTGTAAGCAGGCTTTCTGAGCTCCTTCAGCCTGCACTCACTCTGGGGCGCAGTGCAGCCATGAAGCCCTCAGTTTCTAAGCACCAGGTGCCACTAGGGGCTATGATGAGGGGCAGGCCCTCCAGGACTCTGGAGGCCAGATGGAGAGTACAGGTTAGCAGATAGAATCAGCCCTTCTGAGGTGCACCCTCCCAGGAGTCCACGCACACACGGTGGGGGCCGCCCAGGTTCTCCACCCACCCCCCGCCCTGAGTCAGGGTGAAGGGCACCTGCCCAAAAGACCCACCAGTACAGGCCCTGCCAGCACTGATCTGTACTGTCACGTGGGGAGTCAGGCCAGGGCGCGTGGGCGCAGTTGAGAATGGAGCCCAGGAATCTGCAGTGTAGCACATGACTCCGAGGTTCTTGGCTAGAGTCCCCCGGCTTGAGGCACTGCTCTAAGAGCACAGGGCTGCGTCACCTGAAACCTCTGCCCATAGCTTCAGTCTCTCTGGCCTGGTTCCTCCCTTTCTTTTCTATCTCTGTCCACTGCTGGGTAAGGTATACATCCATTCTCTTGTTCCCTTGACATTCCCATGCAAATCCTGAGGTCCTAGCCAGGCAGGGTGGTGCATGCCTGTAATCCCAGTACTTTGGAGGCTTAGACAGGAAGATTGTAGGTTTGAGGTTAGCCTTGGCAACTTAGTGAAATCCTCATCCAGTGATCACACCTGTAATCTCAGTACTTGGGAGGCTGAGACAGGAGGATCACTGGTTGGAGGCCACTGTGCATAACCCACTGAGAGCCTGTTTCAAAATTAAAAGGGCTGGGGGTGTAGCGCAGGGTTCCCCCCCATAAAAAGTCCTGAGGACCTGGCCCAAGGGCCGGAGAACACTAGAAACCACCTACTGGTTGACCCTTCTCAGAGCCCCCAAGAGCTGTGGTTACAGTGACCTTGTAAATGCTAGAACAGAGCCCGGCTTGGGGGAGGAATCAGAAGCAGACAAACTAACCCCCTCTCCTCTGACTTCTTTCACTGGACAAGGTACTGCTTGCCCCTCCTGCGGCCCAGCTTCCCCATCTCAAGCCAGGCCTTCAGCCTGACCTCAAGTGACTTTAACGTTGACTCCCAGGTTGCGGCAGTAGCAGCGAGACATGCTAGACAAATGCAGATCCTACCAGCCTCAGAGACGTCATCTCCCAAGACACAAAAAGCCCCCCACATGCTAGCTGTTGGGTCTGGCTGCTGTCTCTGGGGTGCCCTCCTTCATCTGTCCCCAGCTGCAATCAGACCTTCCTGTGTGGCATGCGACGCTTGGTGTCAACAGCTTCCACTCAGCACCTTGGAAACCTGTCTGTGAGCAGAAGTCCCACTGGCCCTCCTGGGGGATGCCTTTCCACAGAAGCCTGCTTCCAAATGGGGCCTGATTTCACCATGCCTGCTTTAAAAATCATTTTTAAATGCATTTAAAGGGCTGTTGTTTAGCATGTGCAGCATCTGAGAAAAGAGGAGCCGCCACTGGAGCTCCTGGCCATGTCGGCTGCATCTGTCTGCCTTCCAAGGGCGCCCCCAGGGAGGAGGACAGGAAGGAGCAGGTTGAGAAGGAGGCTGGCCGGCGTGTCTCATCCCTTCCCGGGTCCCTTCTCATTGTGCCCTGATGAGTTTACCAGGCCTAGCCCGATCCTGTGCATTCTGTTACTCTCCTGCTCAGAGACCTTCACTTTGTCCCACAGCTCCAAGTCCACACTAACCAAGCCTTCCTCAAGCCACACCTCCCTGGGCTCCAGGCAACACCTCTTTCCAGCTCCTCGGAATTCCTCCAGCATCCCAGGCAAGGCCCAAGGGCCCACGGTCCATTCTCTGGAGTCTGGCATTCATTGAAATGGGATGAGAACGAGCCTTGCTTTTACTCCTGTCTAAGCTGTGCCTTTGTGGATATTTTAATGACTGCAGACGCCGTGCCCAGCTGGATCTTCTGTCTGTTCCTGGAAAGTGCACATCCCAAAAAAGGGGGAGAGGGTACTGTCAGAGCACATGGTCTCCTGGATGGAAAACAGGCAGTGCCCAGGCTGTTCACCTGGCTCCCGGGGGATGTCACGAGTCTCTAGGCATCTGCAGGTCTGGGAAGTTTACAGTTTACGAACCCATTTGTGGCTGGGAAGCCCAGGCCAGCAGGGTAAGGATCTGATTTAGGGCTGTGTTAGACCCCAGTGTTCCCTCACGCCCCCTTCGGCTGCAGGTCACTGGTGCCTTGGAGTTGCTCTGAGAGCTCAGAGCAACAGGAACGCTGTAAACCCCAGTCCATTCCCCTTTATAAGAAGGCGGGTGAGCAGAGCATCACTTTGCGACGGAAAGAGTTCTGCGGAGCGCTGCAAGTGGTGTCACGCAGGCTTCCGCTTGCTCACATGGCCCCCTCCGTGCCTGAGCCCAGAAACATGGCCCCTGTTCATCTTCACCCCCGTTTCAGGACTTCGTCCCTCAGCAGGGGCTTCTCTGGCTCAGGCCCCAGGCTTCATTGTCTTTTTGCCCTTGTCCCACTGTGAGAAGCTGCTTGACACCTGCTGCCTGCACTGGGAAAAGGAGCAGGCTGCCCTGGAGCTGTGAGGGTGCTGGAGAGTTTCGTATATTCAGCAGTTATTTTACATCATCCTGTATCAACCCCCAGGGCAGACATCCAGGAGACTGGCAAAATGAGACCCAGGCTGCAGTGGGGGGCCGATATGGACTCAGGTCTGGCACCAGTCTTGGGGTTTTACTTCCTGGGATGGGGGTCCCACAGGGATGCTGGAGACGCAGAGGTTCCACGGGAAGAGGGGGCAAGACAGGCTTCCCAAGAGTTGAAAGCTTGACCTGCTGGTGGTCTCATAGGTGCTGAGGTGACATCTGAACACATCCTAGGTTCTCTCTGAGGTCCTGAGGTGGGCACTGTGGGAGAGGGAAGGGATGGCTTTGTAGGTAGAGAGAGCAGCCCAGGCAGCTGCAGCTGCACAGGCCGCAGAGGGCCTGGAGGGACAGAAGGCTCCCCAGGCATCCAGTGATTGGTCTGTGGGTGTTCTGGACCCTCCCAGCAGCTTGGACTTTGTCCTGAGGGTTGTTTGAGTTCCTGAACCTTAACCTGTGTCGTCATCTTCCCCCTCCCCACGCCCCTCCCCTGGGCTTATCTTTCCTTTGAATCAAGTTACTGACCTCTTAGGACCTCTCTGACACCAGGCGTCGGGGCTCCGTGGCAGTTCAGGCCAGCACTGGAAATGCCTTAAGGTCTTGGGTGATTCATTGACGTGCGAATGGGACAGTGCGGCACAGGGCACCAGAGGGACAGTTCCTCCCCAGGATGATTAGGGACAGCACTTGGAGCAGGTGAGATCGCAGCCCAGACTCGACCTTCGGGTGCTAACAAGAGGAGCTGGAAGGGAAGGTCATGCTGGTGGAAGAGGAGCAGGTGTCAGGAGTGTTTCAGGGTGGGCACATCATGGACACCCTGTTGGTCACTCAGAGTCTGCTCAGCATTCAGGGACTAGGGCCAGCAGTGTTTTTAGTGTGGGTTGTGGACTCTCATCGGAGTGTTGCTGACTTACCATTTATTTTAAAGGAGCAGCTACTCTATTCAAGTTGTGCCTTCAGAATGGCTGACACAGGCCACTGGGGTCTGACCACGTATGTGCATAGTCATGGACTTGTGCACACACAAAGGTCCGGGACCTTGGCTGAGGACCCTCCACCCAAGGGTAGTACGGCGACAAGGCAGCCTGTCCAGGTGCCAAATTTCTCTCTAGAGCAAGCTGAGTTTGAGAGTTGTAATTCAGTCAAGAACCTAGAAAGCTCCAGCCAGGCATGGTGGTGCACAACTGTAATCCCAGTATTTGGGAGACTGAGACAGGAGGATCACAGGTTCAAGGACAGCTTCAGCAAGTAGTGAGACTGTCATCAACCTAGCAAGAACCTATTTCAAAATTTTTAAAATAGGGCCAGGGGGCGGGTATAGGTTGGCAGTAGAATACCCCCGGGTTCCATCCCTAGTTCGACTTGGGTGTAAGGGAAGAGGCAGGGTTCTGATCCTCCAGGAAGCTGAGGAGCTCGATGATTCAGAGGACAGGTGGCCAGCAACTTCTCAGGAGGCACCTTGTGTGGCTCCCACCCGCCAGCCAGGGCTGACATCGCCACCCAGAAGGCGGCAGTCATTGCAGCTGGGATGCTTTTACTCATCCACAGGTAGACGCCTTCATAAAGTACCAAGTGTGTTCCAGTTGGAATGGCAGGAACCTCCTGGTGAACCTGCAGTAGGAGTTTGTTGTACATTAAACCCCCAGGAAATAGAATTATCTGACCTATTGGACAGAATTGCTGGTTGTGAACCAAAAACTGGGTGTTAAAAGACATCTGCTCGAGATGACAACTTGGGTCTCAGAGTAATTGATCTGAAGCTGTTACTTCTAGAAGTAATAGAGTGCGCTTGAGGGTCCTAGCTACAGTGCCCTCTACAGTGAGTAGGAATGGTAGGGTCTTACTCAGCTGCCCTCTACATTGAATAGGAATGGTAGGGTCTTATTCAGCTTGCTTTGGACATATAATGAGGCCTCCTGCAGGGGGAGAGGGCTTTCTGCAAGGTCTGTCCTCCTCTTTTGGAGCACCCCTCTTCTGTCTGCTCCCTGGCTCCCCGTGGGGTTCCTTCCACTGTCGATGCATTGGACATTGTCAAATCAGCGCTAGGCAGGAGCCCTTCCCCTCAGATGAATGAGATTTTCGTGGACTTTGGGGTAAGGGGTGCCGCTCAGTAGGACCTCTCAGGCCCTGTCCTCCTCAGGCTTGGAGCATGCTGTGACCGCTGCCTTTTCATAGCCAGACAGTCAGTGATCAGGGAGTTGGTGGTAAGACTTAGAAGAGCAGGGCCTCCCAGTCAGGGGCTGGGGCAGATGGTTGAAATGTCAGCCCCGGAGGCCGGCGGCTGTCCATGCACAGGAGAGTCCACACCCCAGAGAGTTTAAAGATTCCTGGGGAGGGCTGGGTGGGAGGCTTCTTTGTCTCCTCAGGATGATGAGGAGCCTCCCGGCCATGTGGCCTGTGGCTGGTGACTCCTCCGTCAGGGGGACGTGAGTGAAATCTGAAGTGCGCGTCTGCGTGGCAGCAGCTGTCCTCGCCGGGCCCTCGCCTCCCCCGGCTCCGAGCGAGGAGGCCTGTCTGGCAGTCAGCGCCATCACAGCTGTCAGGCCACATCATTTGTAGGTTTCCAGCATGTGGAAACGAGCCAAAGGCAAGCAGATGATGTACCTAAGGAAACACGCAGGAGGAGAGCTTTGGTTCCAGGTACTAGAGGCTTGACACGGCACGGGAATGCACGCCTTTCCTGTTGGCTCCGTGGACTCAGGTCACGTCTCCTGAGTGCCCTGTGAAGGAGCAGAGTCTTCCCTTTGGAGGGTAAATACTGAAAATATTGAAGTGTGGAGTAGAAGTTGATCCAATTGAAAGGTACTGCATGTGACCGAATTTATGGAAGAAAGATGAAATGAGACGTCCTCTCCTTGTGAACTTAAACCAATTGACCATGAGTCATTTATACCAGATGTCAGCTAAAAATAAGGTTGTGCGCCTGTGCACATGTATGTGTAGGCCTGTCTAATGTGTAACATCTGCACAGGGGTTTATGGTCTACGAGCCTCTTTTATATCCTTTGTCTGGTTTTATTTTAGAACAGCCCCATGAAGTTGACATTAATATTCTCTCCATTCCATGGTGGAGGCTGAGGAGGCTCAACTGGGCAGGTCCCTCACCAGTGACATGAGCTGGTAAATAGCTGAGCCAGAGATTCAACCTAAGTCCACCAAGTCTGGTTCTAGGACGTACCTATGGGTACATAGGATTGCCAGTGCATTCTATAAGAAGGGTTGAAGGGGAAGTAACTAATCATTTGAATTGTATTTGCATTTATTCTAACATGAGCAAGGTTGAATGAGAGATGGAACAGAAGAGGATAATAGATTATCTGTGTGTCTGGCACTAAAGACGACTGATGTCATCTGGCTGTGGAGCTGCTGGAAGCCCAGAGAGGTTGCAGGACTTGCCAGGGTCACCCAGCCAGAAAGTAGCAGCTGAAAGGCCAAGCCAGGTTTCCTGAAAGCCTTCTACTCTTTCATGTTACAGTGTTGCTACTATCATATATAAATATAAACCTGAAGGGAGCAGTATGTAACAGAGCCATTCAGTAAACAAAAGAGCTGCTGAGGCCTGTCAACCCCCTAAATTTTGGTCACATTGTAAAGGAGGAAGCTGTCAGGGAGAGGGTTGCTGTCTAGGGTCATCCTGTAGGAGTTGGGGCTGGCCTCCTGACCCCCAGCCAGAGTTCCACCCATTTCCCCCTAGGTCTCTACCACAGAGAGCTTCATGTTCTGGGGCTTCTGTCCATCTTTGGAATGCTCTCAGGCTTGATATCAGTCCTGTATCACCAGCTTCCTGGTTGGAAGAGAATCTTAAATTCCAGAGTGCGGGCAACCCCTTTCTAGAAACCAGGCGTGACTGCAATCTCGGGCTCATATCAGAAATTCCTTCTTCTTCAGTGGTGAGCCCAAGATCATATTCCCAGTTATTTTGGGGTGGGGACTACATATTTTCTTTTCTTTTTCATCCCTCTTTGGCCTCTCTGCCTAGCCAGGCTTAGACTTTCTGTTTGGCAGTAGTATTGGAACTGCCACATTTTTAGCTTGGCTCAGTTATCTTCCTGTGATTTCCTTTTTTTTCTGATTGTGCACACACACACACACACACACACCCCTACCTACCTTTCCCATGTGACCCTGCCTCCCCCCAGTTCTCATTCACTGGGTCACAAGACCTAATCCAGAAGGCAAGTGCTAAGCCTCGTCTTGTTCCAGAAAAAGGAAGAGGAAGCATCCCCAGCGATCTCCAGGGTCTTCTTGTAACATGCGCTGCTGCTGCAGCTTGTCGTTTTATTAAAGCCCCTTCACCTGTCACTCACCTCCTCAGCTGCTGGCTCCTGGCTGAGACACTCATGTGAACACACCTGATAAGAAATGCTTTCAGCATTGCCTGCAGAGAAAACCTGCCAGGGAGCTGGAGCTGGGGCTTCAGACTGCTAGAGGGCCTGGAGAGAGGGAGAACAAGAGCTAGCGAGCAAAGGAGAGAGAGGGAGAGGGAGAGGGAGAGGGATAGGGAGAGGGAGAGGGAGAGGGAGAGGGGAGGGAGAGGGAGAGGGAGAGGGAGAGGGAGAGGGGAGGGAGAGGGAGAGGGAGAGGGGAGGGAGAGGGAGAGAACATACATGCTGCGCCTCCAGGCCCCAATTCCATCTCTGGTACCTGTGGCATTTGATTTTGGCTATAGCCACTTCATAGTTGATGTCTGTCATCAGACCCTTGGCTGCTAAACTAACCATGTTGGTGTCATTTAGTTTCTTTATACCACTCTATATGCGGTGGCAGGGCAGCAGTGGGAAGCCAGCCTAAAATTTGATGAAACAGGCCCAAGCCCACTGTGGGATAAACTTAGGGTGCCAAGATTTTTGCTGTTGCCCTCTGCTAAAATGTGATCCTCTTGGCTGGGCAGGTACTGTAGCAGATGACACACTGAATAGCCCCAAAGAAGACTACTTAGGCCATGAGCTTCTTTAGGGCAAGACCCGGTTTCATTGGCCAGCATTTCTCCCTAAACCAGCAACACAGGTGCTAAGCAGTGCCGTCAAGATGAAATGAGCCAGTGAATGATTCGTTTGTGCAGCCTCCTCCCTCCTTGCCCTGGAACTGCTTGGCTTCCCAGCATCAGGACGCTGGGTACCCGTCCCCAAAGCATACTTCTTGTGTGGGAGCCTGGCCTCCTGTCAGTCTGTGGATTAGAACTTGTCATGCTGCTATAATGCCTCTGATCCCTTGGCAAGGAGCCACCTGTCAGGGGGCAGCCTCCTCTGTGCCCGGTGTCAAAGGCCTGGCCTCCTTCATCCCCCAGCACGCCTGCTCCCTGGGGGCAGCCTGTTGTCATACCCACCTCGGTGTGGTTTGGGTTCTGGGTTTGGGTGTGGTTTGGGTTCTGGGTTTGCCGATCAAAGTTGAACAATAGGGATTACCTTGATTTGTGGCTTGGAAGCTAGAGGATCTAGCCCTCTGGAGGATGGGGTCCTTTGCAGCAAAAGCCATGTCCCCCAAAGTGAGTAGGCCTGTCCATGTAGCTATGTTTTAAGGGGAGCTTTCACCATGTACAGTGCTGAGAGCTTAAGGGCAGTTAAAAATGCAGTGCCTATGGCACATGCCTGTAATATCAGCTATGTAGGAGGCTGAGGCAGGAGGATCAGTTTAGAGGCCAGGCTGGACAGCTAAACAAGACACTGTTTCAAAATTAAAAAAAAAAAAAAAAATACACACACATCTAGGAGTTAAAAGCCAAAATGCAGTTTGCTCCAAACTTCATTTTCTACGTTTTGAGTGTGTAAGCACACCACATGAAATGGAAATTGTTTAGCAAGTCACCAAACTAGAAGCTGTTGATCCAAAGCCTGTCCCACCAGAATGTTAAGTAGAAGACGAGGGATTCCACAGCCGAAGCACACGCGCAGGCTCTGACAGAAGCAGATACAGTGCGTCAGAGGTCTAGCACACAGCCTTAGTTGTCTACATTTTCTGTCTTGGCCTCGGTTTCCTCATCTGTTCTGGGATGAATACAAAACTCAGCACAGTGCTGGACTCAGGATAGACATTCAGCAAGTGCTGTTGTAAACAGTAACACAGAGAACAGTCTGTGTGCCGCATTTTGCAACCTCCTCTTAAAAACTGACGTAATTGTCACAGTCAAAAATAGGTGCTCTGGGTAAGAAAATTCAACAGACAGACGTAGAGGGAATACAAAGTGAAATCTCTCCAGAGACAAGGATCGGTAATGACTCGGGTATTCTTTTAGCCCTCTTTCTACTCGCTTACAAAAACAGACATCTGCACATCTCTACAAGCGTATTCTTTCCTACATCAATGCTGCCTCGTCACAAACCTTGTCCGGGGTCATTAGTTCTTTTGAATGGTTCTGTGATGTGACTGTAGCTCAGTACATTGAATCATTCCCCTATTCATAGCAAACATCCCTGTGCATTTATTTATTTCTGCTTGTGGATCTGGGTATTTTTAGAAGCGGAACTTCAGGCCATACGGTGTTTAGTTGTTTTATTAGATTTACCAGCTTTACCTCTGAGAAGGCCACTTTCCATTCATACTCACTCCAGCAGTCTCCGAGTACAGCTCCCTTCCTAGAGTAGACAAATATCTAAAAAATATTTTTTCTGTGCTAAATTCTGAATTTATGAAAGACTGTTTGTTTATGTTGTTCCTCCAGCCAATATTTACGGAGCATCTGTGGAGCCAGGTTCTGCGCTAGAAATCACAGGGGGTGTGTCAAGATGGATTAGTCTTGAGCCTTCCCCCGGGAAGCTGGAGCAGGAGGCAGGGGCTGAGCATGCACACCGCAGGAGAGTGGCAGGAGTCTCCAGGCACTCCAGGGTAGGGAAGAGACAGACATGTTGCATATGTCTTTGAGCCCCCCTGCACTGCCTCTAGCATGCTTCAGGGGTTCAGGATCCTGTGCCACTAGCCGAACAGAACAGGGCTCGACTCCCTGAGCAGCGATATCAGGCAGGGTTGCTGGGTTGGCCAGCAGAGAAAAGGCCCCCTCTGCTCCCAGGCCCAGGGTGCTTCTGTCCCATGCTCTAGAATTGATGCCTCCATTCACACGGTCTCAGTATCTACAGGACACCTTTTTAAGGCCCTGAGGATGGGCCATTCTTCTTGTTCTTCAAGCACATCATCCCATCCAGTTGCTTCCTTCCTTCGACATAAATCTCAGGATGGATGTATTGTCTGTAACAGCTCTTGGTAGGAAAAAGCTGCTGAGAGTAAATATGAACAGGGCAGATTTCAGCTTCCTTCCCGGTCTCCTGTGTAGCACCCATACACACACCTTCACCCTCCCCCACTTCTCTGTAAAACAAACGAAAGGCTCTTATTAGGTTTTTTTGTGCTGTGACACCTAAAAATACAAGACTTGACAGTAGAGTTGGCAAAGCCAGCAGGAAATTGCAAATGTCCTTACTCAGGAGCTTTGCTGATTTCTCACCTTGTGGCTTTGGCAAGACACTTCTGTTCTGATTTTCCTGTTTCCCTAATAAGTTGAAGTGCCAGCTCTGCCGACCCAGATCCTTCTGCAATCGGGTGGTTATAAGAACCAAATAATGCAAAGGGTTTTGTGGACTATAAAATGCTATATGGATTGAGGGAGTGCTATTAGCCTTTTTTTTTTTTTTTTTTAAACTGAATTTGGGTTGGGTCCTGGCAGGTGCTCCCTCCTGGGCCAAGTGGAAATTCCTAGTGAGAGCCTTGGACTCACAGTGGCTTTGCTACTATTAAAGGTGGCTGGTATTGAATTTCAGCCTCGAAGGTGGAATTACATGTCCTTCTTAAGGAACTATTTGGCTGTATCCATAATTCTCTGGGGTCAGTAACAAAGGCACCTCTCCCCTGGTCGTGATAAAGAGGCTCCCTTATAGCCTGGCTCTCTGTGTTGGTTTGCTCTTGGCAGGAACTGAGTTTTTATTTTATTTATTTTTTGGTGGTACTGGGGTTCCTGGAAGCCCATCTACCTCCGGGCTACACTCCCAGACCTACTTTATAGGGTTTTTTGGAAACAGGGTCTCTTATGCCAGCACGGATGGCTTCGAACCCGCGCGATCCTCCTGTCTCCACCTCCCAAGCGCGGGGATTACAAGCATGCGCCACCACACCCGGCAGGAACTGAGTTTTTAAAGTAGGGAACAGACAAGCAGCCCATCCGAGGCCCACGTGTTAGGTGTGTAGGGAAGTTCTTCAGAGAGGCATGTATTAGTGAGAGTTCTCCAAAGAAAGAGAACCAATAGTGTGTACCAGAGGGATAGGGGTTGTGGTGATCACAGAGACCAGCAGGTCCCAAGATCTGCAGGTGAGTTGGCCAGCTGGAGAGCTACTGATGAGGTTCAAGTCTGAGTCTGAACACATGAAAACCAGCAAAGTCAACGGTGCAGTTCATGTCCAAAAGCAGAACGAACACCAATGCTATGGTTCAAAATAGGCAGGAGGAGCGTGTCCTACTCAGGGGTGGGTTGGCAGTTTTGTTCTATGCAGGCCTTCAGCAGATTAGATGAGGCCCACCCATTTAGGGGGTGGGGCACAGAAATCTGCTTTACTCTGTCTACCAATTTAAGTGTTGGCTTTTCCAGAAATACTCTCAGAAACATCCAAAATAACGTTTGACTAAGTATCTGGGCATCCCATCGGCCAGACAAGTGGACACATATAATGCCTGGGGTGGAGCTTGTGGCTGGATGGGGTGGAGCACAGCATGGCTGAGTTGGAGGGGTTGCTGGAAGGTGGTTAGGATGCTGAGATCACCTATGCACTGGTAGGATGGGTGTTGTCCCACAGGGTTGGCTCTCTGTAGAGACCAGTGATGGACTCTGGAGTCAGAAAGGCCCTGAGATCATCTGGTTCATACCCCTCGCCTCACCTGTGAGAGATCTGAGCCCCAAAGGATTGGGCATTTGGCCAAGGTCACACAGCCGGCAAGCGGAGAGCCAGACTGGTCCCAGGCCAGCAGCCGCATCACCCCTCTCCAGAAGGCTGAGGTTGTCTATAAGTCCCGAGAGGGATTAGTTCCTCCCTTGAAGGAGTTCCAGGGCGGGGAAGGCTGGGCAGAGAGCTCGCCAGATCTCAGCAGGTTGCTTCCGCTGGGGCAGCTGCACTGGGCACAAGGCATGATGCCAGCAACACCCTGTACAGCATGAGACGGTGACCCCATGAGCAGCCTCAGGTATACAGGTGGAGTTTGACCAATGTTGCTGCAAAACCTGGCAGGTGGCGAGGGTTGTTTTAGACAGGGGACCAGGGCCATTGGGTACAGGTGAAGGGAAGGCTCATGTCTAGAAGAGGGAGGTGCTGGCTCTGCCTAGAAGGTGTTCCCCTGTACCTTCTGCCAGTTTGTAGTTACTGGCTTAGTGCTGGACCAGCAGCATGTGTCGCCCTCCTGAGCAGAATCTAGAATGTGCTGAACACCTCCCTGACGGATAGCCCTCTGCTTCAGGATACCGCCCTTTGCCAGGAGGGACCCACCAGACACAGCCCAACTGATAGGCGGCATCCACCAGGGGCAGAGAGTGGCTTGCCCAGCGTCACTCAGGAGGGCCAGGTCCCTCAAGGGCTTGTCTCCCTCACCGGCCTGTGCGAGTTTGTGTTCTTTCTGTACCTAGGGGAGTGGAGCAGGCACTAGCCCAGGTTGGAAAGGTTGTAAGAAGACCCCATGGTCGGGAAGGTGGGCTCTGTCCAGCTCTCACTTTGTGGCCACCCATCAATGTCAGTGTCTCTGAGGTCCCTTGTAGAGTTTTTATGAGAATTAAACAAGAAAGGGGATGTAATGCACTTAGCATGGACCCTGGCTCTCAGTGGACATTGCTGTGTAATTGAAGCCCTGTCTTCCTGCCCCTGCCCACTGGAAGCTGCAGACGTGTGAGGCCGGTGTGGAGGGGCCCACCCGACGTGTCTCCTCCAACGCTTGCTCTGGGGTTCCCTGAGAGCACGCAGGTGAAGCTGCTCTGTCGGATGAGACCCTCCCGGGATGGAGGCACAGGCATGGCTGGCCAGGCATGAAAGCCCCCCCATAGCTACAGCACAGAGTGTGGGGGGCTTTCAGAGTGTGGCCCCTCTGGAGGCTAAGACCCCACTGTGCCCAGCAGACTGGAAGATGAACTTAGCAGGGCGCTGGCTCTCTGCACAGGTACAAGATGTTGTTGCTCAGGAGACACAAGGCTGGATGCACGTCCCACTCTGCTTGTGGGGGCTGCAGGAAGCCCCTTCCTGGCCTCTGTCTGTAGCACGGGGAGTCTGAGACACCCAGCCTCAGGATTGGCCTGAGGATGCCGGTGCCAGCCCTGGCTAACTCGCCCCTTACCCCTCATCCCAGTGGGAATGCCAGCATTTCCACTTTTGGGAGCTGTTCACAGGAGCATGCTTTCCTCTCTGGAACCCTGAGCATCCTCTGTCTACCCCTTGAAAAGATGAGGTCCTCACTGTTCAGAGGGTCCAACCTTGGGATTATAGGCCTCTGAGTCCCACACCCTGGTTCCGCATCCTGATGTTACAAGAATGGCCATGTGCAAAGGCATGGATCTGACCAAGGCTCCTGGCCCATGGTCTCCAGTGTCCTGCCTCGTAGAGTGTGTACTCCTCCTCCTCCTGGCCCTCCATAGCCAGGCCCCACCCTTTGGGTGGCCACACCCTATTCCTATCTACCTCTTGAGCACCGGGCTTCAGGCAACACAAACTATCTGAAATCCTCCAGCTGTCGTCTTCATGACTCTGCTTGAGGTGGTTCTGCCTCAGTTGCCCTTTCTCCTGATAACCTCTTCACCTCTCCAAGCTTAAGTATATACTACTCCTGGGCTTGCCATTCTCTGTGGCACCAGGTAGGTCCCTGGCCCTTGAAGGCTCTCTATACAATATTGAGAGACTGAAATTCCACCTCCTCCCTGAAGTTCCTCTAAATCCCTGAGACCAGATCTACTTGCAACCAGTCAGAACTGCACTAATCCAAGCTGAGTCTCCAGACCAGTCAGAGTTCTTGTTTTTGCATATTTATTTATTTATTTATTTATTTATTTTGTGGTACTGGGGGTGGAACTCAGGCTATACTCCCAGACCTATTTTATACATTATTTGGAAACAGGGTCTCACTAAGTTGCTGAGAGCCTCATTAAGTAGCTGAGGCTGGCTTCGAACCTGTGCGATCCTCCTGTCTCAGCCTTCCAAGCGCTGGGATTACAAGCGTGTGCCACCATGCTCGGCTTCTTTCTGCATTTTAAAATGCAATATGGATTGAGTATCCAAAATGCTTGGGACCAGAAGAGTTTTTAGATTTTGAATTTTGGGATATATGGAATGTTGCATGTACTTAATGAGATTCTCAGGGACTGGGACCCACATCTAACATGAAATTTATTAAATTTTATATATACCTCATACCTGTAGCCTGAAGGTAATCATATGGAATATTTTTAGTGTGCCTGCACAGAAACTCAAGTGTGAATTTCCCTGTTGGTTCTCAAAAGTTTCAGGTTTGGGATTTTCAGGTGAGGCTGCTCAATCTGCAGTACTCTTGCTTCTCTGTATCTTGAGAGTGAGCAATAGTTTATTCCCAGCCCCACAACAGTACCTGGCACTCAAGCAGAGGTGCTTAGTGACTCCTAACCATTATTAACTCCGTGCTTATAAATGGTAGCATCCTGATTCTCCTGCTAAACCACAGGTTCATTGAAGGCCCTCAGCATCAGTTAACACCTTGCAAGTGCTCAGCATCTGGCCTAATGTCCAGTATAGCACGTACTAGGGGCTCAGAGACTGAGGGGGGAAAGCAGGCCAGTTCCCATTTGCCTATGAATTTGGAACTTGCAATAGACAAGGAATCAAACTGCTATCTCCTACAAGAGCGACTCCTTTAAAGGGAAACCCAGTCACACAGAGGGAAGGCAATGAAGATACAGGAAGGAGAAGGTGGCCATCTGCAAGCAAGAAGAGGGGCCTCGGAAGAAAGCAGTACTTCCAACATCTTGACCTCAAGTTTCTATCCACCATAGTGTCCTCAGGTATCAAAGATGCAGTCAAGGATGGAAACCTCCATGCATTTCCAGGAAGCAGCTCCAGCCAGTTCACAGTGGAAGAACTAGAGACCAGCTATTTGTAGATTTCTTTCTCACCCCTCTTGAACTTCAACACCCCCAAAACGGGTTGCCCTTCCATAGATGCCTTCCTCACTCCAGAGCGGACAGATTTGTCACCTTTGCCAGGATCCCACATGTGGACACCCTGCCCACACTGCTCAGCCTCAAACCCCTGGTACCTGCTTGGTTCTGACTCCACCACGCTGGGACTGCTTCTCCCCAGCTGCCTTTCCATGCACCTTGCTCCTGGCCACTTAGTGGACAAGTGTAAACAGCCATCTCTGAGCCAGGCATGTAGTACACACCTGTAATCCCAGTACTTGGGAGGCTGGGACAGAAAGATCGCAGGTCAAGGCCAGCCTCAGCAACTTAGCAAGATCTTGTTTCGAAGTGAAAAATAAAATAGGGCTGGGGGTGTAGCTCAGAAGTAGAACACCTCTAGGTTTCATCCTTAATACCACACACACCAAAAAATTTTAAACATCATCTCTGTTGAAGTGTTTTCTCAATCCATCCACATGACCCGGTCTAGACAGGTGGCGTGGGAGATGAAGAGTAGCCGGAGACCATAGAATACAGGATGGAGGTGAGGTTGGCAGGAGCAGCTGATAGATTAGATGGGAGAAGGGAAGTGCCCAATCAAGGGTGACTCCAGTTTTATCTCAGCAATTGGGTGGTACCAGTAACTGTGATGGCGAGACTGGTAGAGAGGGAATCAAGAATTCTAAATTTTGACTTCTATTAGATATCCAAGAGGAGCTGTGAAGTCGGCAACTGGATATAGTTCTTGAAATTTGCTCTATTTTTACATTTCTGTCATACTTAACTTGCTAATCCTCAATCCTGGGTCTATCCAGTCATGCTTCTTAATTTTTCCTTTAGGGGTTTATAGCCTGGGGTTTAAGGATGGGCTTCATGAACCTGCTAAGCTTGTAAGAAATTTCTCCATGTATATCATGCGGGACATTCACTCCCGTCCTTAGCTGGGGAGCAGGAGCAGCCAGTTTGTCACAGAGTCTCCGCGGGGGATGGCAGCAGAGCTGGGCCCGCGGCCGCCTGCCGGCCTCTCACGCCAAGGCAGTCACTGGAAGACGCAGAGTGGCAGGCTGAAGGACGCTGTGGTGATGGCACAGTGCGCCCAACGAGGCCCGCAGCCTTTTAGCTTGTGATGGCAGCACGTTTGCTGTCCTCGTGTGCGGGCGCTGTCCTCCCTCTGGTACTTCAGGCCCGGGACACTCATGAGGAAACACTGTCACCACACAGATACTGAGGGACCAGAGCCAGCCGGGCTTCCTGACTCCAGACCTGGGCCTTTTCCTCACCCTCAAGCTGAGCCCAGAAGAGCAAACAGCACAGGTTTGCTGTGATGGGCCCTGTGCCTCAAAGTAGCTAAGTTGGGGCCATTGTTCTCGCTGCACACCCTTGCTTCCGCCACTTGTGTGTCTCCTGGAAAGGAGATGGCAAATGAAACCCAATTAGTCAGTCTTCTGGCTTCTAGACAACTCCAGAAACTGGACTAGATAGGGGAGGAGGAAGTGGGGCCTCCTGCATGTGTGAGGCTTGGGTTGACTCCAGGTGCAGCTCTCAGCCGCCCTGCCCCACTGGCCCGTGGCATCCACTCCAAAGGACTCCTGCTGTCCCCGGCTGCCCACCCGCAGCCTCCAAGGGACACCTGAACTCAAGCGCCCACTGAAGCTCCCTGGTTGGAGGAGGATCCTTTCTCCAGCAGATATTTGAACAGTTCAGATGGAGAAAGGGCCCTCTGTCTCCCCTTTGATGTGGTACCGTGGCACTAGGCTGCGTTTCGGCTGCGTGTCTAATTAGGAACAGCTGCCCGCCACTCCTGCGGAGCTCATCACTCCGTCTGAGGTGCCGGGTGTGCTTTTTAACACCTCAGAGGCCTGCCGGAAATAGATGCCCCTGCCTCCAGCAGGTTAAAACAAGACAAGCTGATAAAAGATGTCAGAAAGCATCAGAAGAGGCAGGAAGAACACTGGCCCAGGAGTGAGGGGTTTCAGGCCTACTCCCTTTTTCCCTTCCCCAGGCCTCAGTTTCCCCATCTCTAAAATTGGATTATCAGACATATTCAAGATCTCCCCTGAGTGAGGCATGGTGGTTCGCACCTATAATCCCAATGCTTGGGAGCCTGAGACAGAAGGATCCCCAGTTCCAGGCCAGCCTCAGCAACGTAGCAAGACTTAGCAACCTAGCAAGCCGAAAAGTAAAAAGGGCTGGGGTGTGGCTCGGAGGTAGAATGCCCTGGGTTCCTCTCTGGCATTTCTGGTTACTCACAGCACTGTTCCAGACCTCAGTTCCCACACTGGAGTGTCAGATTGCCAGTGTAGCAGCTGAAACCAGAAGTTGTGGACCCAGAAACAGAAATGGCTCAGAGGTTGATGTTGAAACCCTTCCATTGTCAATGCAAGGTTGGCTGTCAGGTTTCAGTCAGGCCTTTGGGGCGAAGGGCAGTCTCAGAGGAAGTGGGGTCTTGGAGATGGGCCTTCAAGGGAACCCCTGGTCATGGTGATGGGAATGACAATGACATTCACAGAGTGCCTTCTTTGCATCAGGCACTGTTTTAAACATCTAACATGTGTGGATCCTTTAATGTCATAACATCTTTCCAAGGAGAGTTCAATTGTCCCCCTCCAGGAATGAGGAGACAGAGGTAACCTGCCCCAAGTCAGGCAGGTGCTGGAGTCAGGGTCCCAGCCAAGGAGCCCGGTGGGATCCCCGTTTGCAGCGCCTACCCTGTGCTGTTTACCTGCCAGCTCCTGGCCTGGGACTTTGCCTCCTCCAGTTGAGCAGTGTGGGGCAGGCGTGGTCTGTCGCAAGTGCACAGTCTCACTCACTCTCAGCCCTGGCATCTTGGGCACAGGTCCCCGTACAGCCATGTAGAAGTCCTATGGCCAGGGATGCTGTCGGCAGGGCCAGGCCTGTCTGCCACTGGTAGAGCAGAGGTTTCTCAGGTGGAGAATGGTGGCAGATCCTGAGAATGGAGACCTCCATGGGCCACATGTCCCTACTGAGTCCTGCCACCCTATGATTTGGGAGCTGCTGCAGACTCCCAGACAAGCCTGGCAAAGAAAATTAGAGGTGAGGGGCCTGCAGGCCAGCGTCTATCATTTCCAGTGAGGCTCCTACACGCCCCATGCCATCCTCTCCCCACCCAGCTCCACCCTGCCCAGAGGCTCTAGGGCAGCTCTTTGTACTCCTGGATGCTGTCCTTAAGCATTCAAGGCTACACAAATCTGCTTCCCGGCCTCCAGAGTCATCTCCCAGCAGGTGCCTGGAAGCCTCCAGCCGCCTGAATACCCGCACAAGCCTCGTGCCTCGGGCCCCCTGGGCCTCCCTTGCCTTCCTCCATCCTGTGCCCATTTTCTCTACCACTCCACTGCCACGTGACCTCATGTCTAAATTCTTTAAGGCATCCCTCAACAGAGAGCTACCTCCCGCTCATAGGTTGTACTATCAAGTCTGCTCTCACTAAGGAGCCTGGGCCATGTCTGTCCGGGTGGGCCCCAGCCTGTCTTGCTAGAGGTCACATCCCTCCCCATCGCCTCTCACACTTGCATTCAGTAGATGCTTGACTGAGCATCAGGAGAGATAGATGCCTGTGCCGCTGGAGAAGGCTGGGTGCAATGGAGGTGGCTGCTGACCACCTCGGCCTCAGCTTCACAGCCCGTTTTGTTTTCTTTTCCCTGTTCCTGGAGGGTAGGAAAAAAGGTAAAGGAAAGATTTGCTTTCTTCTAGTCTTCTTGCTCTAATAATATTTACCATGAAAGCTGTTGTCGGTTTTCGTATTTAGGTGCATGTCCATCTCCTTTCATTTCACATCTACTTGCATTTTCATAGTAAAAAGAAATGTCTATAACAAGGCTGTTACAGTGGGAATAAAAATCTATTGGAAGAAAAGATGAGAGAATCTACCCATTACCTAAGTTAACATAACTACTGAAATTAAACATCAAAATTAACTCTTCAGTTTCTTAGCAGCCAAAGCAAAAAAAAGAAAGAAAGAAAGAAAGAAAAAAAGAAAAAAGGAAGCTTACTATAGAACCTTCACATGTACTCGGACATGAGTACAAAATAGTACAGCCACTTTGGAAGACAGTTTGACAATTTTTTTTTTTACAACTAATCGTACACTTACTTATTTTACGGTGCTGGGGACTGAATCCAAGGCCTTGCACATGAACGCTCCTACACGATCTAGTAATACTATCCAGTACTTACCCAGTGAAGTTGAAAACTTATGTCCATGTAAAATCTATACATGGATATTTACCACAACTTTATAATTGTCCAAAATGGAAGCACCTAAGATATTCCTTAACAGGTGGATGGAAAAATAAATTTTGGCAACTCCAGGTGATGGAATACTATGGAAATATAAAAAGAAATGAGCTATCAAGCCAGGGGGGGAAAAAGCATAGAGGAAACTGAAATGTCTATTACCTAGAGAAAGAAGGCAGTCTGAAAAGCTACATATATAATACTGCACGTTTCCAACTATGCGCCATTCTGGAATAGGCAAAACTATGAGGACAGTAAAAAGATCAGCAGTGGCCAGGGGCTGAGGAGAAAAGTGCACTGACGAGGCAGAACCTAGAGGGTTTTGAAGGCAGTGAAAGACTCTAGGTGACAATAAGACGGTAGGTTCAAGTCATTATATGTTCACCTAAACCCCCAGAATGCACGGCACCAAGAGCACACCCCAAGGGAGTGTGGCCTCGGGTGCTAATGATGTGTCCGCGTAGGTCATCAGCTGTAACAAAACATGCAGCTCTGGTGGAGGATGCCAGTGTCAAGGAGGGCTATGCATGTGTGGGAGAGGAGGTCCAAGGGAAGTCTCCCTACCTTCTACTCAGTTTGGGGGTGAGTTTAAAATATAGTCTACTAAGGGTCGGCTTTAGCTCAGCGGTTACTTCCTTGACTGGTTTCCAAAATATAGTCTACTAAGAAAGGGGGGCAGAGTTGGTAGGCACAGGAGCAAAGCGTGTTGCTTATAGGCTGAAGCATCTCTAAAGCCCCATTGCACCCACTCGGGAGGCTCCTGGTCTGCAGAAGCTCGCCCTGGGAGCCTCACTCAGAGACCCACCTGTCTCTTCTCCAACCCCTGCCTCCTCCACGTTTCTGCAGGCAGCACACTGCCAGCCCCTCGTGCCTGGACAGTTCTCGGGCCCTTCCAGTTGTGACAGTCTCTGATTATCCTGGAGAAAGTGCTTTCTCTTCCTGTTCTTTTCCCATGTTTCATTCCACTTGAAAACCTTTCTACTTCAGAGGTCAGCAGAAACCCCCACCCTGTCAATTTAATGTTTCTGCTCCCTGCCTAAGAGGCATGAAATCACAGCCCTGCCACCTAATATTAAAGGTCGTTTGCCATGAGTGTGTAGATGGCAATGTCCAGATAACTCGTGACTTAAAACATATGGTGTCTAGCTCTCCTATTAGATCAGGCTTGGGACGGTCACGGATGGGCCTGGCTAATGAGGAGGACAGGCCTGGTCATTGGGTGAGCCTCTCCCAGAGAGGAGCCCCCTAAATCCATCTTTTCCCAGGGAAAGGCTGCTACTTCCAAAACAAACAGCTCCTGGAGACCCAGCCTGCTTTATATCACATTTACTTCCATGTGTTTCTGTCTTAATTACATTTTTCCTTTACTAGCATTCTTATCCATTATTTACAACAACGTTCCAAAATAATTATGTGATAATTCCTTCTCTCCTACCCAGTAGCTGTTCACCTTCCTGTGTCGGGTTTTCGGCTTCTTATTCGCGTGTGTCTGTACTTAACGACATGGCTGTCACCAGAGTTTAGATATGACGGGCAAAGTGCACGCTGCTTGCTGCTTTTGAGCAGTTCCTGAGCAAGGCGCAGTATTCCCGCCAGGGTGTTGTTCTCGTTGCCCAGGACTTGTTTGGAAAGCCACATTATACAATCTTGCCCTCAATACATAAACAGTTCTGTATTTTACTTTTTAGTTTAGCATAATTTCATGCACGCTTTCCCGTGTAGCTACATTATCTTCCGATTTATCATTTTAATGGCTGCTTAATATTCCATCCAGTTACCGTGCCATAATTTACTTAACTGTTCCCCATTGTTGGGGCCTTAATGAAAATTTGAATTCGCCATGTAATACAGGGGGAGGCTTGTTTTAATGATTACCATTATAACATCCTCTGCCTTAACTGCATGCCATTACGAACCCAGCTTCGGTAAGGCGCAGATGCTTCCGGAACTATAAATCCTGCACGAGAGGTGTAGCACAAGCCCCTCTGATTTAATGGCTAATCTGTTCACCGCACGTGTTTCCCTTTCAGGCCGGCATTTATGTGGAAGATCCGTCTCTTCTGAATATTATGTAATATTAAACTGTATGTATGTGGCATTTTCTTCAGGCTCTTTATCACTGCTCCAGGGACTTGCATAAATTAGTTGGAATTAGGGATAAAGAGCAGTGTCTGGCTGTTGATTCTCATTCCTTTATCCATGTACATTCACTGAATACCCGGAGCCGGGCTCCGTGGGAGAACAAGGGCTCCCAACAGAACCGCACCTTAATTTTAATGGCGCTTCGCCTAAGAAGTCCTCTGTAAACTGCAGAGCGTAGGACATGTTTGCAGGTCTTGCTTGTGAGCGGGTAAAGAGGAAGGTGGTTTTCCCAGGTTCAGGCCTTATCATCTGCACCTGGCCTTGGAATCCTCCTGACCGGAGATTAGGCTAGGCCACTCACTCCTTGGGACAGAGGTTGAGCTGGCGGGCCCCCGGACCGACGGAGCAGTAGGTAGCAGGTCAGAAGGTTTTGTAGACTGAGTGGTTTACAACGTTGTCCAGGGCACTTTACAGTTGGTCTTTCACTTTAAAGTGACAAAGTCCTACCATCCTATAGTTCCTCCCTTTTCCTCTATTAAGAAAAGGAAATTTCAGGCTAGAAACCAGTAAATGATCCCAGTTTATTTATAGGACCCAGTAAAAATCATGCTTTGCTAAGGAATGAGACATCTTCTAGGAGACATGATTTTCAGTGGCCCAAAATCTACAGTCAGAAGTTTTTTCCCTCTTTATTTTCCGCCTTTGTATGGAGAGAAAATCGATTCTTATTTCCCAAGGAAAGTGTTGGCGGTCTGCGCCTCCCCACCCGCTCCCTGCCAGCTCTCCAACACTCCCTCCTTCAGGCAGGGAGGGAGCAGGCCCCTGGCTGGCAGTAGCGCCCAGTCATGGCTTTTGTTCTCATCATTCTGTACTTAGCATCTATTTTTGGCAAAGGATAATGGCTTTGGGGATGGTGATATAAAGTTTCATTTTAAGATGGACTTTTTTAACAACATAAATCAATAAAAATGGTAAATAACAACCCAGGTGGTCCTCAGAAACAGCCAAAGTCACCACTAATTGAAGGTTGGGAAATACTAGTATAGGCTAGTAAATTGATGAGGCTTCCCTGATCAGGACATCTGTGTGGAGGTGGGGGTAGGATTTTTATTTCCCTATGAGGTGACCTTGGATAATGAAACTCAGCCCAAAAACAGTACCCATACTCAGAAGGGCTGATAACAGATTACAAGTGAAACCCACTTGTAATCTCAGTTGGGAGACTGGGACAGGATGATAGCAGGTTCATGGACAACCTCAGCCACTTAGTGAGGCCCTGTTTCAAAATAAAGAATAAAAAATAAGGCTGGGAGTCAGGCGTGGTGGTGCACGCTTGTAATCCCAGCATTCAGGAGGCTGAGACTGGAGGATCGCGGTTCGTGGACAGGGCAGGGGATGTAGCTCAGAGTCAAATGCCTCTGGGTTCCATCCCCAGACCCACACACACACACAAAAATAGGCTGGGGTATACCTCAGAGGTAGGATCTCCCTGGGTTCAATTCCTAGTACCGCAATCAATCAATCAATAAATAAATAAATAAGGCTGATATCATTCCTCTGTGTTTTAGCTGCTGCTCTTAAAAACTCATCAGTCCTGCAGGCCAAGAGAGCTCTGGTCTAGGGAGGGTCTCAAGTGTACCTTTAAACGGCTCATCCTACCCGAGCATGGTGGCGCACGCTTGTAATCCCAGCACTTGGGAGGCTGAGACAGGAGGATCGCGCAGTTTCAAAACCAACCTCAGCTATTGAGTGAGGCTCTGAGTAACTTAGTGAGACCCTGTTTCCAAAATAACTATAAAATGGGTCTGGGAATATATCCCGAAGATAGAAAAGCACCTGGGTTCCACCCCCAGTACCACCAATAAATAAATAAATAAATAAATAAATAAATAAATAAACAAACAAACAGCTCAGCCGGGCGTGGTGGCGCACGCTTGTAATCCCCGCGCTTGGGAGGTGGAGACAGGAGGATCGCACAGGTTCGAAGCCAGCCTTGCTGATTTAAGAGACCCTGTTTCCAAACAAAAAAATATAAAATAGGTCTGGGAGTGTAGCCTGGAGGTAGAAAGGTTTCCAGGAACCCCAGTACCACCAAAAAGTAAATAAATAATAAATAAATAAACAGCTCATTCTCACGGGCCTCACCTCCACTCCCTTATCTCCTTGAACCTGGTACTGCAGCAGAGTAAACAGAATATCCATATGGTGGAATATTACTTAGCCCTAAAATGAAATAAAATTCTGACACATGCTACAACAGGGAAGAACTGTGAAAACATGATACCAAGTGCAAGAAGCTTGTCACAGAAGGACAAACACTGAATTATAGGGGTCCCTGGGTGAAAAGCAGAATGGGCATTGCCAGGAGCTGGGAAGAGAGGAAATGGGAATCAGTGTTTCATTGGGACAGTTTCAGTTTGGGAAATTGAGAACATTCTAGAGACGGATGATGGTGATGGTTGGTCAACAGTGGGAATGCACTTATGTGACTGAACGTTACACCTAACAATGGCCAGTGCTGTTGCGTACATCTTACCACAGTATCAGAGGAAGGCAGGCAGCCGGCAGGATCCTCCTTCACATGTCATCCCCTCCTGTTTCCTCTTGTCAGAGCCGTCAGTCCAGATGCCACCCCTCTCTCCTCTTGCTCTGCTCCTCTCAGGCCCCCCAAGCTCCCTTTGCCCCCTAGAGTCATGGTCTTATGGAAATAGTGGGCTTCCCAGGAGCAGCCTGGATAGGAAACTCCCCAGGTCCCCAGCACAGACTGGGCAAAGGGTGGGTTAGAAGGATCAGAAGGCAAGCCGAGTCAACTCTGTTTGGCCAGGAAGTGCCTGAGTTTAGTATTTGAGTATTCATCTCACAAGCCACTACTGTCATTCCTGGAATAAGCAGCAGCCAAAATATATGTCCTCTCTCTCTGGGACCTTGACCAGAGGTGGTCACCCCTCAGCCCGCCCTAGAGCCAGGCCTCACGGCCTCTCCAAAAGATCACAAGCTCCTCCAGATGTGAAACTGGGCATCTCCCAGATCCCTGGGTGTGTTCAGCCTGGGAGGAGGATGAGCAGGTCTGGTGGAGGTTGAACTGCAGGGGAGGACATTGTAGGGCACAAAATAGTGGCTCTGGGTCCTCTGAGGGCAACTCTTTCCTTGTTGGTTCTTTTAAATGAATCTGTAAGCTGGACGGGAACCTGAGGATCATTCTGCCCAGTGTCTTCGTTGTCCAGATGGGCCCTCAGAGTCCAGAGAGGGAGATGAACTGCCCCAGGGGGGAAGACTCGCAACATGGTTGTGGAACAAGGGAACTATGGGTGCCAGAACACACCTGCAGCATGGTGTCCACGCCTGGACCCTGCCCTTGAGGACTGAGACCAGCATGTGATGGAAGCAGGGTGCTTTCCAGCGCTGTCCTTAGGTGCATGGAGAGCCCTCACCCAGTAAACACAGAAAGAGCTGTCCTGTGACATCCTCACCTCCCTAGCTGGCGGCTCTGAACTCAGGGTGTTCCCTGGCAGGATCCCAGGTGAGGAATGACGTCTCTGCTTCCTTCCCTTTTGCTTGCAGAATTCCAGAGGCAGGAAAGCGTCCGGTCCCAGCACAAAGGCATCCAGCTATACGACACCCCATATGAACCTGAAGGCCCCAGCGTGGACTCGGACTCGGAGAGCACGGTCAGCCCCCGCCTGCGGGAGAGCAAGCTGCCCCAGGATGACGACAGGCCCGCCGACGAGTACGACCAGCCGTGGGAGTGGAACCGGGTCACCATCCCAGCCCTGGCAGGTAGGGAGCTCAGAACCCTGCTCAGGAGGTGGCTACTGAGCCCAGCTCAGGGCTCATGTCAGGCAAGGGGAGTGTGGACAGGGTCCCAGCCTGCCGTAGGATGAGCACCAGGGCTTTGTTTGACAGTCAGCTGGGCTGTCTTTTTTTCTAATGCTGAAGGGCCCTTCACAGACGATGTGAGTCCCTGAGGAAAGAGAGGCCTGGCCAAGGAAGCACTCCAGGTCTGGTGCCAGGGTTCTGTTCCCCTGACGCGTCCTCAGAGATAGCTCAGATGTCTTTGTTGTCTGACCCTGTCTTTCTTGGTGCTTTAGAGGGTGCACTAGCTCACCAGAACCCCCACTTCAGGTTTCCGAAGGAGCTATCTTAGAAACAAGAGAGAACCAGGCTGGAGAGCAGCTCCTGGTGGGGCTGATGGGGCTCAATGGCGACTCATTCCTGCCCAGCCGACACGGGCCAGCATGCTTACAGGGCCGCTTGCTCCCCATCCCCACTGTGGTGTGAGCCTGCTCAGAGCGCAGGTGGTGAGCACAGGGGCCAAGCCTGTCCTCCCCTCAGCCAGCCAGGGGCACCTTGAGCCACCCAGGTGCCTCCCCCAAGGCTGGTTTCCAGGGTCTGGGTGTCCCTCAGGTGCCAAAGCTCTTCTGCAGCCCTTTCAGAAACTGTTTTGACCACATGTGGTAAAGCCAGTGCTCATACCCTTTGATTTTAATCCCACTCCTGAGAATGTAGGATGGAGTTAACGTCAATTTCAGAAAAGGCATTGTTTATAATTATAAGAAATCAGGAACGACTGGAATGGCCCACAACAGAGACTGGTTAAATGGATTTTTGCACATCCGTGTGGTAGAATATTGTGCAGCCACTAGTAAGTGATGTTTAGAAAGAGTTTATAACAACCTAGGGAAACGCTTACATTTAATTTGAAGAAGTAAAAAGCCAGATGCCAAAATGGTTGTTTGCATCTAAAGAATTATGCATGTAAAAAGAGACTTTGAGTGACTAATTCCTACCACATTGAAGATCATAAAGAGAGCATTTTAATTTTTAAAATTGACTATGCCTTAAACCTCTCTCTTATTCATACACAGCTAGACCTGCTGCCCTTTGGAGCCCCCAGCATTGAGTCTAGTCCCCGTTCTGGCCCCCTCCGTAGACCTTCCAGCTATTCCAGCACATGCTACTCAGGGTTCCTGGGACCTGATATATCCCATGCATGTCTCATTTTTCTGCCTGAGATGCTCTTCCCAGTCTTATCCTATCTGGAAAGATTTCTTTGCCTCTTGGAGGCCCAGCTGGAGTGTGACCACTTCTACGAGCCCTCGATGGTACCCAGCCAGCCACGTGTCCCACACACCCCCCTGCCTCCTTTCTGGGCCTGCCGAGCTTCCCGTGCACGTCACCAAAGGAGCGTGTCTCACATCTTCATGGAGTTACTTAGTAGGGCTGCAGGCTCAAGGAGGACAGCCTATCTTATCCCCTAAGTCCCCAGCACCTGGCCGAGAGCCAAACACAAGAATAGTCCTGTGTCTGCCTGTCTTTGGTCACCACATTTCTCCTGTACATTTTACAGCTTTCTCTCCTCCTGATCCAGAGAATGTGAGAACTGTTCCCTGTTATGACTGATAAGGCTCCTCCAGGGAAGGGGGAGGAGTTTCTGCCATCCATAAGCTTGTTCCTTGCAAACTCTAGTCTGTTGAAAGGGGTGAAAGGTCTCAGGTGGCCACTCTTGTCTTGCAGACACCGCAAGCCCCTGGCATGAGTCAGCACCACCGGCAAGTATGGGGTTTTGGCCTGTCCTGGACCAACTACCCGCAGGTCACTCCAGGGCTGGTGTTACCTTGATGGTCCAGTCCAATCTAGCATCTTGGTTACTCGAAGCTTGGCCCTGGCCAGCAGCATCAGCATCATCTGAGAGCTGGTTAGGAATATAGCATCTTAGGTCCCACCAAGGGCTGTGAAGTCAATTCATTTTGCAAGGAAATTGTATACACCTTCCAGTGAGAAGCACATTCCTAGTAGGACATCAGCGCTCAGAAGGCTTTCAGGTCAGAACTTGCCTACCTTGGGCCCAGAGGTAATTTTAGAACTTCTGTACATTTAGTTGTTCACAAAGGACCACAAGGCCTCAGATAAAGCTCCTTAGAAGACGATGCAGAATCGCATCCTCATCTGTCTCATCAAGTGTGGTGACTCATGCTTGTAATCTCAGTACTTGGGAAACTGAGACAGGAGGATCGCAGGTTCATGGCCAACCTCAGCCACTTAGTGAGGCCCTTTAGAACTTAGTGAGACCTTGTTTCAAAAAAGAATTTAAAAAAAGGGGCTGGGGGTATAGTTCAGAGGTAGAATGCCCCTGGGTTCAACCTCTAGTACTGAGGGGGGGGAAAGTATCTAGCAGCCTTCATGGGTCCTGCTCCAGAGCAGCTGCCAGGGGTGCAGCTTTTGACTCAGCTCTGACTCCTGGGCTGGAGGAAGAGGAAGAGGTGGCCTCGCCACTCAAGGGCTGAAGGATGCTGTGAGCTCTGGCCTCCAGTGCCTGTTTCCCATCCCTGAGGGCCAGTGGGGTGGGACGTGGCCGCCTTTCAGGTGATGATGCTGCATCAAAGCAGCTCCGCTGTGTTGCTGAAGTGTCGTTATGGCCCACTTGTCAACCGAGTGTGGCTGCTCAGAATGAGGACCAGAGCTGAGCCAGTGTTGTGTGCATGTGTGAGCCAATCTGCACGTGTGTTTGGGGCGAGTGTACCCTGTACACACATAGGCATCTGCTCTCATACCTCAGCTTGGCGCTGGTGTGGTCAGGGAGGAAGGCATGCGTGGCTGGGTCTGGCTCCTCTTATCCCAGTTCCTCTCATCTCAGGAGACCTCTGCCATAGGTCCTGGCAGCCTGGGCTGTGGGATTCGTTGCAACGGAGCACCTGGGTGGGATGAAGTTGGCCTGGCAAAATCGATACCTTCTGTTTTCACCCCTCCTATTCTCTGATTCTGCATATATAGCCTGGATAAGGAAGCCTGGGCAGGAAGCCTAGTCAGTATTTTCAAATTCCCAAAGGGTGCACAGCATGAAGGACTCCAGAATGGTGGAGCTGGGCCCACCCAGGGAGAGGCATAGGGATTTAGGGCCCAGGTGAGAGGCTGGATGTGGGCTGAGCTCCTGCTCCTGGGGGTTGGCAGCCTATGCTGCAGCAGGGTGGGGTGACCCAGCCTGCTGGTGCAGTAGGGTTGGGGAGACCTCAAAGCCCCTCGGTTCTGCGTGTGAAGCAGAGGCGCCATGGTGCAGAGGCCCTTCTGGAAGGGATGCCTGGCTTTCTCCCGTGGCCGCCCTGCTTAGCCCCTCCCCGGTCAGTCAGTTGGTTAGGCTGGGTGCACAGCAGCCGCAGGAAGACTCAATTATCACTCTCTGCCGTGGCACCCACAGCTCTTGAAGGGTATGAAGCCATCCTAGCTTCTCAGGAATGAAAGTCTTCCCTTCTCTCAGAATTCGGAGGTTCTCGTTTTATTAGAATTATTAGAATTTGAGAGTTGGTGGGTAAGAAATACCACAATCTCCCCAAAGATCCCCGGGCACTCTCTGCCACCTCACCCCAAGGACAGATGTCCTCTCTGGTTCCCAGAGGACTTCCAGGATGGGCTGAGCCCTGTTGTCCACCAAGAAGTAGTGTGGTTTCCATCAGCTGTCAACCCCTTTCTGACTCAGACCTTCCAGACAGCCTGGGCTCTGTTCCTGGCCTGCCTGAGCCCTCTCCTCCCTTCTGGGAGTCTTGCAGCACCAAACTGTGAGGCTGGTGGTCTAAAGATGGCCTCCTTCTCTGCTTCCTGACTTCAGCAGGAAGGGGCTCAGCCTGGGTTGACTGGCTCTGTGCTTGGTGGCACACGGGTGGACAAATGGAGCCTGCCCAGGTGGGGCCATGCAGGGAGGGGCCCACAACAGTGGCCATGGATTGTGGTGGAGAAGCAGACCCAGGCGGGCTGCACAGGTTTGATATTTTTGCATCTCTGACAGGCTGCTGCAAGGAAAAGGATTGAGCCTGTCCTGGGAGCCTCGACTCCCTTGTTGGGAAACAAAACCAGCCATCCCCACTACCAGGGGTCTTGGCGAGGCTGCCGGGGCACTCACAAGGACAGCACGGACATCTACTGAGCGCCATCTATGTGCATTGGCACATTTAAGCCTCACAATCACCCTCTGGGTAGTTAGTTTCCTCCATTAACATATAGGGAAACTAAGGTGCAAAGAGAAACGGCTCGCCTTGGGGCCCAGAGCTGGTCGCCACAGAGCCAGATACCCAACTGCCAGGTCCACCTCCAGGCCTGAGCTCCCGCCTGGGCCATGCCTGGCCTCCCTCAGCCATCCAAGATGCTGCGTGGAATATGGCTGGCGCTGTGCCCTCCTGTAGCCCCGGGCCCTCATCTCCCATCCACACCAGCTTCCCCCATCCCCAGTAGGACTTTCCATCACTAGAGTGGCTCCGGGGAGGACACCCAGGAGGCCAGGGCCATCCCACAGGTTGGCCACCCACTGCCACCACTTAGCACAGGAGGTCACCACTATGACCATAGACTCCTACTCCTTTGGCTTCAGGGGAAACTGAGGTAGGCAGGCAGGGAACCTCTGGAGATCTTGTGACAGAGCCAGCCAGGCCCTCCCTGGAAAATCGACCAATCGGTTTCCATCCTTAGTGAGCAGTTAACAGCTTTGCATGCAGTAAGTAGAGTCTGAGAAGTAAGTAATCAGAGCACTAGATCTTAAAGCCCGCGCAGGAGAGCACGGGAAGGGACCTGCAACCTTTTGGAGAAAACTGTCTTATTTGTGAATCACCATCTGAAGATGTCTCGTTTCAGACAGTGTCCAGGGCTCAGCCAGCGACAGGTCTGCCTCCCGGCAGAGATAGAAGGCAGACATATGACTCAAACATTGGTATTTTGCTCGGCACTGTTATGTCGGGTCCTGGTCTGTCTTTCCCACCAGTCCTTGGCAGGCTTCCCTGTCCTAGAAAGTTTAGGACGCTGTGTCTCGCACGTTGAGACCCATAGGGCAGGAGGCAGACAATCACAAGTTCATGTGCCGGCCCCACCCACCTCTGCTGCTCCAGGAGCTTAGCAGGCTGTTCTTCCCCACACACTGTTGGTTTTCATCTGTAAAATGAGGACAGGTCTTGTCCCGCTGGGTCTCTGCGATGATCCAGGGGATGAAAACACATTGCAGTCCCTAAAGGGTTATGCATATAAGAATTGTTACTGGTTTTCGGGAAAGGCTTACTGCATTCAGTAAGCTTAATTTAATATAAAAACAGTACTGTATAAAAAGGCACTTAGCAGCCACAGGGGCCTCATTTACAAAGCCTGTTCCCAGTTATGCCTGGCAATGAGAAGCAGGCGCAGCCTTAATAACAGTCCTACGGCCAGGCATGGTGGCGCACGCTCGTAATCCCAGTACTTGGGAGGCTGAGACTGGAGGATCGCAGATTTGAGGCCAGCACTTGAAAACTTTACAGCACTCTGTTTCAAAACTAAATAAACCGGGCATGGTGGCACACGCTTGTAATCCCAGCATTTGGGAAGTTGAGATAGGAGGATGGCGGTTTGCAGACAGCCTCAGCTACTTAGGCCCTTTGCAACTCAGTGAGACCGTATTTCAAAATAAAAAAATAGGGCTGGGGGTGTAGCTTGGAGGCAGAATGCCCCTGGGTTCCATCCCCAGTACTGGGGAAAAAAAAAAAAACTAAATAAATAGGGCTTGGGTATGGCTCAGCTTTAGAGCACCCTGGGTTCAGTGCCCAGGAGCGAAGGAGGGAGGGAGGGAGGGAGGGAGGGAGGGAGGGAGGAAGGAAGGAAGGAAGGAAGGAAGGAAGGAAGGAAGCTCCAGCGTCAGCTCTAACCTCTAGTCACCGATCCCTCCTGAGAATTGGGTCAGCGGCCGCCCATGTGAGAAGGTCCCTGCGCCCTCCTCTCCTCGGCCCCCTCCCTATTCCAGGTGTGACATGTTTACGGGTTGCTTGGGTTGCCTAGAGCAGGAGTTTAAACTTGAACGTGCATTGTGCATCAGAGTCAGCAGCGGGAAGTATCAAACCCATCACAGGGGCCCACCCCAGAGTGCCTGATGCAGCACTCCAGGGCGAGATGGAGCTCACGTACCCTTCCCACAGGCGCCGTGCGTGCTCCTGCCGCTGATCTGGGGGCCCACCTGAAAACCTAGAGCTCACCGGGTATATACCATGTTAGGGACGGCGTGGGAGAGGAATTAGGGAGGGGATGCCACAGCTCAAGTCTGTATCAATGTATCAGTGTCACTTCCGCTAGGAAGCCTTTCTGGTGTGACCCGTCCCTCCTGTCCCTCCCTCCCCTCCTCCCAGAGGGTCGGGACCTCTCTGTGCTCCCCGCACAGGTTTATTCTGGAGCAGCCAGGTGCACACTTGTCTCTGTGAGCTTGCAGGTGCGACTGCCATGGCGTGAGCCTGCAGGCAGCCTTCCTCTTGCATTTGGAATCTTCCAGCCTCATCAAGTGAGTCCAAAAGGGCAGAGAAAGGGAAAGTAAGATCCCAGGTATGTATGTCTGTTTCCCAAATATTGTGAGTCATCTGAGCCAGCTCAGCTGGCTAAAGTAATCCCATGGAGGGAAGGAAGGGAAGCCAGCATTTACTGAGCACCCACCGCGAGCCTGGCCCGGCTCAACCCTGCACAGCCCTGCGAGGGGGTGCTGACTCACTGTCGTCACGCAGATGGCGGTGCGAGGCCCAGAGAGGGTGAGCGGCTGAGCAGCTGGCCCTCAGTCGCACGCCTGCCCTCTCTGCGGCCGCATCCATGTCCCGAGTGTGGAAAGGCGGGTCTGAGAACGCCGTGCCCCGGGCTGGTGCGGGCGCTCGGCTGGGGCTGGGGCAGAAGCAACAGAGCCCACTGCTCCATGTGTCACCGCCGTCCGCAAACGCAAGGCCGTGAAGCTGGCGCTGCCCCAGACTGTTTCCGAGCAGTGGCTTATCCTCGAGGGTGCAGAGTGGAAGGCCCGGCCCCTGCAGAGGGCCCCTGGGGCTCCCAGCCCTGGCCCCACCACCTGTTACCTCAGCCCTGTGCGCAGGCTCCCCTCGGCTCCCAGGACGCTGCCTATTTCCTGCACATCCTCCCAGAATGCCCCGGGCCTGCAAGGAAATTAACAATTGTGTTTGTACCAGAGGTTTGTGCTGTGTAATGAGTAACAGTCATAATTAATGTTTAACACGTGTGAACAGCAGGTCTGCCCAGAAAGGGGGGGGGGGTCTCAGTAAGAGACCTGGGACCACTCCCTTCACTTGGCTAATATGTTACCGAGGGACAGGTTTTTCCAGATGGTTTTTCTATTTGATGTATGAATAAATCCACTTAAAAGCCTAAAAAAGAAAATGAAAACAAAAACATCACTTCATAGCTTTGGTTCATTTGATATTTCTTTGTCCTTCTGGTTGGTTGGTCAAAGGTTTTCATGTGGATGGAACCCTTGCCCCCCTCCCTTTTTGGTGTGTGTGTGTGTGCGTGTGTGTGTGTGTGTGTGTGTGTGTGTTACTGGAAATTGGACTCGGGGGCATTCTACCTCTGAGCTACACCCCCAGCCCTTTTTTTTTTTTTTTTTGGCGGGTCTGGGGGTGGAACCCAGGGGCATTTGACCTCCGAGCTATACCCCCTGCCCTATTTTTTTATTCTTTATTTTGAAACTGAGTCTCACTGAGTTGCAGAGGGCCTCACTAAGTAGCTGAGGCTGTCCGCGAACCACGATCCTCCAGGTCTCAGCCTCCCGAATGCTGGGATTACAAGCATGCACCACCACGCCCGGCTTTTATTTTTTATTTTTTTGAAGCAGGGTCTCACTAAGTTGCCTCCTTGCTAAGATTCTAAGGCTGGCCATGATCCTCCTGTCTCAGCCTTCTAAGTACTGGGATTACAAGTGTGCGCCACCATGTGATTTTGTTTTCTGTGCTGGGGATGGAACCCAGGGTCTCGTGCGTGCTAGGCAAGTGTGTACTGAAGCCCCAGCCCCTTCTTCTTGTACACTGTGTCCCTGTCTCCTGTCCAGTGCAGGGAGACCTACACAGGTAGGGCACCTCTTAGCGTGGGTGCCTCTTGTCTGAACTTCCAATGTGAAGCTAAGCCATGTCCTTGCCTGCCTGTAGTCCAGATGTCACCTGAGTGTGCCGGTGGTAGCAGTTGGCCCTGTGAGAGCCCTCTGTGGCCAGTCCTGGCGCGCCCCTCCTGTCTCTCCTCGCCTCCCCTCGCTGCTGTCCGCCGTGGGCCCTGGCAGGAACACACACTCGAGCTGAAGCGCCAGGTCCCGTGGACGGGCAGACCCATTTCCACAAATGCCCATTCTGGTCAGGCTGGAGAATGGAGGAAAAGTCACTTTCCCAGGCGCTAGAGTTCCTAGCTAGTGTCTGTGGGTGTCTGCAGGTGAAAGCATCAGAGACACACTGCATCAAACATGAGCAGGTCCCCGGCTTGTCTGACAGCTGAGCCCAGCCCAGAACTCAGGGAAGAGCTCAGTTGCTTGGGCCAGGGAGGGGTCTAGATCATTTGTTCCTCCCTCCCTCCCTCCCTTCCATAATGGAGATTCTACCTAGGGCCTTGCTGCTAGGCAAGTGCTCCACCGTTGAGCCACAGTCCCCAGCCCTTTTTGTTGTTGTTGTATGGAGGGTGGAGCCCAGAGGCTTTCTACCTCCGGGCTATACCCCAGACCTGTTTTATATTTTATTTGGAAACAGGGTCTCACTAAGTTGCTGAGAGCCTCACTAAGTAGCTGAAGCTGGCTTCGAACCTGTGCGATCCTCCTGTCTCAGCCTCCCAAGCGAGGGGATTACAAGCGTGTGCCACCACGCCCGGCTCTCCCAATACCTTTTTTTTTTTTTTTTCCCTTTGGTGGTACTGGGGATGGAAGCCTTCTACCTTCGGGCTACACTCCCAGACCTATTTTATACTTTTTATTTGGAAACAGGGTCTCTTAAGCCAGCGCGGCTGGCTTCAAACCTGCACTATCCTCCTGTCTCCACCTCCCAAGTGCGGGGATTACAAGCGTGAGCCACCACGCCCGGCATCGTCATCCCTTTTTTAAAATTTTATTTTGAGACCGGATCTTACTAGATTGTCCAGGCTGGCCTGCCTCAACCGCTGGGATCACAGGTGTGTGCCACAGCACTCTGTGGTGTCTGGATTTAAGACCTGCCGCCACTTGCTCTAGGGAGCCCAGGCAAGTTGCCTCTGCTTCCTCTTTGAAATGGGGGTGGAGAGTACTGAGAGTCTAGGGCACAGTGCGTGTTCGGTGGATGTGGCGTTGGCGTCACTGTAGTGACTTACCACCATGGGGATTGACAGTGCGTTGCTCTGTAAGCAGATTTATGCTGAACTTGTTAAGCCCTTGGGATTGGGAGACCTCAAGTTCTCCCGCAGGTTCAGTTCCAGCTGTTGACATTGGGTGAGTCAGCTCCTCTGCTTCTCATCTGTGAAATGAGTCATGATGGGAAAGATGGCTAGCTTTGGCAGCTGCGGGGGGGCCTCTGCATTCAGATTATTTTCATCGGGCTTGTCCTGGGATCTCCTGTAGCCAGGCACCCGGCAGCAGAATCCATGCTTTTCAAACCAGAGGACAAAGTCATTCCCCTTCTGCCAGGCCTGCCTTCCCCATCTCAGGGTGGGGTGCACCTGAGTGGTGGCCGTCCTGGAACTTGCTCTCGTGGGCAGTCGCTGTCCCTGCCCTCACAGTGAGAACCTCTGCTCCCTGGGGAACACAGAAGCCTCCTGCTGGCAGTCCTGGAAATGCAAGCCACACCTTGCCCAGCTGCCTGGAGGCAGGGAGGAGCCAGGCCCACTCTGAACTGGAGAGGAGAAGGGGCGCAGCGCTGGGGGCTTCCTTTTCTTCACCTGTGAAATGGGAATTCTGATAATATGGCGTGTTTCGCTGAGTATCAGATGACATAGTACATGTTTCGGGAAAGCTAAAATAGCAGAGGACCATTCTCACAGGAGTAGAATTACCTACGGGTGTTCATGCATTCTGGTATGGCATTTGCTTAGGATCCGGGGGACAAACCACCCTTCCCAAACCTGTGTGCAGCCTGTCCTCTGCCGCTCCTGGAGTGCGGGCCTGGCTATTGGTGGTGTTCAGGAATCGGCTTGAGGACTGTGCAAGGGTGCCCAGGCGCCTGACTCTCTCTCTGCACAGCTGTGAGCAAGCAGCAGGCCCCTCCCGTCGGCCCCGTGGGGTTTACAGACAGCAGTAACAGCACCAACCTCATCGGCTGCTGTGAAGATGAAAGAGCGATGTGCTCTTCACATCCTCCGTGGTACCTGCCCATGCACAGGGAGCACTAGATACAGGCTGAACCATTTTCAAAACCTTAAAATAATTTAAGGCCGGGCATGGGGACGCACGCTTGTAATCCCTGCGCTTGGGTGGCAGAGACTGGAGGATCGCGCAGGTTTGAAGCCAGCCTCGCTGGCTTAAGAGACTCTGTTTCCAAATAAAATGTATAAAATAGGTCTGGGAGTGTAGCTAGCCCAGAGGTAGAAGGGTTTCCAGAAACCCCAGTACCACAAAAAAAAAAAAAAAAAAAATAGGGCTGGGGGTATAGCTTGCAGGTGCAATGCCCCTGGGTTCCATCCCCAGTATTGCAAATAATAATAATAATAACTATTATTATTATTATTATTATCATTATTATTATTTAAGGAGGGGATCCAGTTCCTACGTTTCCTCTCTTTACCTATGAGGCTCCATGGTCCTGCCGCGCTGGGCAGAGACCTGTTCATCCACAGATACCGAGCACCTGCTCCACTCTACACCAGAGGCTGTTCTAGGAACCGGGGCGTCGGTGGCCAAACAAGAAGCTGCCCTGTGCTCTTGGAGCTTCGATTGGGTCAGTAGTTCTGACCCAGGCGCTGTATTCTCACGAGTACGTGAAAGGAACTGCTGTGAGCAGTAACGTGACCATAGAGAGGGGTCTGCCGCCTACTGGGGTTCGCCTGGTGCCCATACATCAGCTGGTACTCACCACCCCCCGTCCTTCACCGCACAGCTGTTGTCAGCCTTGGTTTGCACACGAGGCAGCCAAGGCTCAGAGAGGCTTAGAAACATGCCAACGTTGCACAGGAAGTAATAGCAAAGCAGGCCCTCCTGACTCCGAGGGCCATCCTTTTCCATGATGCAGATCTCCTGAAGTTCCTCCCTCCTCTAACTTGTTTCAGCCCAGGGGTCAGTCATTAGAGCCAGCTGCATGCCAGCAAGAGGACTGGGGCCCAAAGTCACATCTCTGAAGAATGCCCCTCAAGTGCATGTTCTGCAAAGACATGCACTGTGCCAGTGCTGGGACAAGGTGTGGACAAGACTCTAGGCTCGGAGGGGCAGAAAGGAATCCCACCTGGGGTCTGGGGCAAAAACCACCTGGGGAGGTAGGTAGCATTTAAGCCGAGGTCTGGAGAATGGCTGGGATTTGTGCAGATGATGAAGAAAGGGATTCTAGACAAAGCAAAATTTGAGAAAGGCAGAACAGATTTAGGAATAGACCATTCTTAGTGACGAGAGCCTAAGGGTGGGTAGAACCCAGAGAGGTTTTGTAGGGAAAGATGCATGTGGAGGGTCCGCGGAAGTGGGGTCACTGAAGACCTTGAGCACTGGACCGAGGACCTTGCCTCTGTTCCAGGCACTGGGGAGGTGGCAAGGGCCTGTAAGCCCAGGAGAGCTGTGCTTTTTAGAGGTTGCTGTCTCTGGTCGGCTCTGAATGGTGGACAAGGAGGAGAAGGCCGGTAATTGTGTCATCTCAGCAAACATTTCCTAGGCACCCTCTCCATGCCAGGCTCCTTGGTGAGTTCAGGGGCAGACGGGAGGCCGGATTTAGACGAAAATAATCAGTCCCAGCAACAGCCGCCTGTGCCCTGAACCTCAGGAGCAGTACTGCGGTGCGTCCTCGGCAGGAGGAGCTTTGTGCCAGGCTTGGCGGTCTCTGCCATCACACAGATGGAGCAGGTTACCAAGAATTCTGGCACAGGACGCTAGGTGAGTGCTAGTGTGTAGAAGGAAAGACCGAGAGTAGGTGAGTCAGACCCCGAGGACCCACAGTCCTGGGCTCAGCCACACTCTTATCACTGGGCTCCAAAACCCCAGAGGAGCATCTCCTCGTCCTCCCCAGACCTCCAGTCCCTCCTCTCCCTCCCTCCAGGGCAGGGCTACTAGGAAGGTTTGTGCCAACAGAGATGCCTAAGACACCATCTTCTATTGTTGGCAGTGACCAAACTTCAGGCCTGATTGGGAAAAAATCTATAATACACTTAAAAAGGGGACTATCAGCTTCAAGCGGATCCAGAGGAAGACCAAGAAAGCCTTCTGGAAGGGGGTGTGTTTGAGCTGGCCTTAGAAGATGAGCCCTGTCACCTGGCCAGGATTTGGGCGGAGATGTTGAGGGGAGACAAGAGGTGGCTGGCTGGGCCCCAGACATTGGCCAGGTTACCTCTCCACTGCCACCAGGGTCTGGTCCCGCTGTGGGGAGGGCTCCCAGCGTGCCCCACCCAGTTCCGAGTCCCTCTCCCTCCCGTCAGCCGCTGGCGCTGGTGCTGACTTCCATTTTTAATTGCCTATAGGTGGAATGCACCAGGTTCTGTCATTCTAACAACTCGGGCGGGTAGCTTTTTTTTTTCTCTCTCTAAATGCAGGTATTCTTTTGAAGAATTGCATCTTTATCTTTTGCAGAAAGATCACTAAATTAAAAGAATTGCCATTTTAAATTGCAGATTAAAGAGAAACTTAATTAGAAGGGAGGAAAGCAGTAGTGTTTGGAGCTTTTGTTCTTAAAACACTCTTTCCTCCGCCTGCCGAATCACTGCACTTGGAGTTTGTATATTTGTGTTTTAGGTGAAATGATTTGCCTAATTAAACCTGTCATTCATCACCACCTGTTCTCTCTAAAATATATGGCTATGCTATTAGCTTGCCAGTGGATGCATAAATTAATTCAGTGGGGAATTACAGTGTTGACTAGGACGTTCTTAGATTTTATCCAATTTATCTGGTAGGAAAACCGATATTTTTTCCTCAATAAAGCGAAATAGGAGCTCATTAGGTTTCTTCATTTAACATTCACTGAGCACCTGGTACCTTGCAGACACTGTGGCGGGCATGGCTAGAGCACACGTGGTGCCGCCCCTGTCTCCAGGGGCTCCCGGAGAGCCAAGCCAGGAAACTGGTAATTAGGGTGCCATGGGCTAAGGTCGAGGTGAGTCTTGGGAGACATGAAGTCAGGGAGGGCTTCCTGGAGGAGGTGGCTCCTGAGAGATAAATGGAGTCAGTCAAGTGAAGAGGCTGGCAAGGCCTGAGACTGGACAGGCAGCCGGGCCCCAGGTAGGTTCCTTCCCAGGCGTCTGGCTTATGCCTCTCTTCCCTCCTTCAGCCTCCTTCAGGAGGTCTGGTGGGGGGTTTTATGTGGGTCTTAATCGCCAAATCCTGATTTCAGCCAGTAGAGCCCCAAGATGGCCCAGCTGGCAGTGATAGACAACTCATCTGGTCCCTCCTCTCTTGAGCCTGGGGCAAACAAAGCCTAGGACCTGGTCAGTGGCGCAGCCTTATAATCCTAGTGACTCAGAAGTCTGAGACAGGAGGATTGCAAGTTCAAGGCCAGCCTGGGCAACTTAGTCAAACCCTGTCTCAAAAAAAAAAAAAAAAAAGGAGTCAGGCAAGGTGGCGCACGTTTGTAATTCCAGTACTTGTGAAGCTGAGATAGAAGGATTGCAGGCTCAGCCAGCCTCATCTACTTAATGAGGCTCTCCACAACTTAGTGAGACCCTGTTCAAAACTAAAGAATAGCTGAGCAGGTGGCGCACGCTCGTAATCCCCGCGCTTGGGAGGCAGAGACAGGAGGATCACACAGGTTAGAAGTCAGCCGCGCTGGCTTAAGAGACCCTGTTTCCAAATAAGAAGTATAAAATAGATCTGGGAGTGTAGCCCGGAGGTAGAAGGGCTTCCAGAAACCTCAGTATTACCAAAAAACAAACAAACAAATAAAAACTAAAGAATAAAAAATTTTTAAAAAGCTGTTTTGCTTCTCAAAACCTCAGTACTAAAAAAGAAAGAAACCCATGGAGCCTAGACCCTCCCTCCGGCCTCGTGCCTCCCCACATCCATCCTGCTCAGCTGCTCTCTTCCTGACAGCTGCAAAGCTGGTGGGGCAGCCATAGCGGGGGAGGCACGCAGGCCCCACGGGTCTCAGGGCCTCACACAGCAGCCCTTCCTGACTCACCTCCCCAGAGTCACATGTGCAGGAGTGGCCTCCCACACCCTCCCCTCATGAGGGGTCTGGTCCTCCACTTTGAGGGTCACCCTCAGCCCCCTCCCTGAGCAGTCAGAGGCCTCTCAAACAGCCCAAGAATGCCAGATTATCCCCAGCCACAGGATCAGGCTCTTTAGCAGGGGGCTCTGTGGCCTGGCCCCAGTGCTCACCCCCGCCCAAGGTCACCCACCAGGGACCCTGCAGGATAGGTGCCCAGGTCAGAGCCCTTCCCCACCCCCACTCCCAGGCAGAAGCACCGACCCCATCTGATCAGTGGCTCTGTGGTCTGCAGGAGCTCCGGGCAGATCTAGGCTTCTGCAAGATCCCTGGTCACATGAGTGTCAGGGCCCCGCCCTGGGCCGGAGCCCACCAGCATGAAAGCCCCCGCAGCTGCCAGACGGGAAGGGGCATGTGAGTCATGTACGCACACACATACAACCCATGGCATGCTGGCCTGGCCTCCCAGTGCTCAACACGGACCCTCTTCCCACCCTCCACGTTGAGATTAATAAACTTTATTTGGGGGGGGGGGTCTGGGGACATAACCCAGGGGCATTCAACCTCCGAGCTACACCCACTGCCCGATTTTTTATTCTTTATTTTGAAACAGCATCTCACTGAGTTGCAGAGGGCCTCACTAAGTAGCTGAGGCTGACCGCGAACCGCGATCCTCTGGTCTCAGTCTCCCAAATGCTGAGATTACAAGCGTGCGCCACCATGCCCGGCTAAGATTAATAAACTATTTTTTTGTAAGAGTAGCTTTCGGTTCACAGCAAAGTTGAGTGGAAAGTACACAGAGCTCCACATTCCCAGCCTCCATCTCTTCTCAACACAGCAATCCTCTTAAATAGGGCCAGGCTAGAACCTTCCCCGTGAAACTCCCAAACAGCCATCTCCCTGTCTCCCAGAACAAAGCCAGAGTCCCTCCACAGGCCCACCCACCTTGCAATGGCCTGCACTGTTTTGCTTCTCAAACCCTCCAGGTCCAGGCCACCTCTGTGCCCCAGAACTTGCTCTTCCCTCTGCCAGTAATGCCCCTCTTCCCCGCAGGGGCCCTTCCCTGCACTGCTGTTTGTTTCTGCTCCCCTTGTCACCAGCCATTGACACACAGATTTGTCACCTGTCCCTTGTCACCAGGATGTTGAGCCACAGGCAAGGGTTCTGTTTTGCTCGCTGCTGCTTCCACATCCTTGAACCCTGCCTGGCACCTGTGTATGAGTGTTTCCTAGTGACACAGGTGGACTCCTGCAGGCCTTGCTCTGCAGGCCATGAGAGTGGGTGGTCCAGCTGTCTGGAGCCCTTTCCATTGGCAGGAGCCACCTTCCCACTGTTCTGTAGTGGCTGGCAAAGACAGAGTGTCTTGGAGGGACAGAAATGCTTCAGAGCCCCTGATGGGGGAGAGTGCTCAGTGGCTGCATTCCTCCACCCAAGGAGACACATTCCACACTGGGAGCTGGGGTCTCCCCCACCTTCTGTGAGCAGGAGGGTGAGTCGCCTGTGTCAGGCTGGGTTGCAGGATGGCTTGCCGCCCCTGCATGTGTGCTGCTCAGAAGGGAGCTTTGTGGGGCTCCCCCAAGGCTGCAGGGTGCTGCCGCTGGTCTCAGCTTCAGGATCCTTGTTCTTCAGGCCTGGTCCACCTGGCTCTCTGTACTAAGCCCTCGAGTGTATTCTCTCATCTGTCTTCTGCATAGCACTGATTGAGCACAGACTTCCTGCCAGGTACTTTGCTAAGATCTCAGTGTGATCCATCAGACTGAATTCCCAGGAAGTAGGTGCTGTCATTACCCCTGTTTTTTCAGAGAGGGAAACTGAGGCCCAAAGGGACTAGCTGGTCTCCAGCAAACCCTCTAGCAAGTCCAACTTCAGCTTATCATCTTCTTCTTCCTCTTTATTTATTTTTATTATTATTATTTATTTATTTTTATTTATTTATTTATTTATTTATTTTTTTTGGTGGTACTGGGGTTCCCAGACCTATTTTTACATTTTTATTTGGAAACAGGGTCTCCTGAGCCAGCGCACAGCTGGCTTCGAACCTGCGCAATCCTCCTGTCTCTGCCTCCCAAGTGTCAGCTCATCTTCTCTTCTTTGTGGGGTATCTGCAGGGTCCTGTCCTCCAAAGCCCGTGGAGGTGGACAACACTCCCTCAGGCCCCAGGCAGGGGGGAAAGGGAGGAGGAGGGTCCATTGTACCATGTGGAGGGATCTGAATGAGGAGGAGCCGACTAGACAGTGGTTGTCCTTGGAGAGAGGGGGCTGATGTGGCCAGCATGGCCTTAGGTAGGATGGAAAGATGGGAGGAGAGGAGCCACCAGGAGGGAGTTTTTGTCCTACACGATGAGAGACAGCCTTCTCCCCTAAGAGCCATCCAGAGGACCCCGCCCCACAGGAGTGCCATGCTCCCCTTGCTGGAGTTTGCAGAGAGATTCCTGTGGGAATAAGGCTGAGCTCAGTGGATGCTGGAAACTCAACCAGCCCTTCAAACTGTAACTGGCTTTACTGGAACCTGCCTGTCCTGTCTTGGGCTGGTGCCTTAGCCCATATTCTGTTATAACAAAATACCAGAGACTGGGTAATTTATAAAGAAAAGAGTAGTCCTTTAGCTTATGATCCTGGAGACTAGGAAATCCAAAGGCATGGTGCCAGAGAGGAACTTGTGCTGCCTTAACTGACGTCAGAAAGCAGAAGGGCAAGCAGGCCCCTGTAGAACAGAGACAATGCAGCCCAGCTTCTTAACCCGCTCAGGCTCACGGAACCAGGACTCAGGACTCTCCTAGTCCTGGGAAGAAATTTTGTGAGGCTCCACCCCCGTGACCCAGACGCCTCCCACCAGGCCCCACCTCCTAACATTGCTACAAGGAGGAATTAGGTTCCAGCACCTGAACTTTGGGGGGACACACTCAACCCATAGCAGAAGCCAGCATTTGCAGGGCTTAGTTTTCATTGCCTTATACTCTCTCTCCTTCAAACTAAAATGCTAACCAAACCACTAAATGTGCCTCCACTATATGCCTCCCAAGATCCCCTAGGCTGAGCTCTTGATAACTGTGTTCTCTCTGTGTCTCCACAGCCCAGTTCAACGGCAATGAGAAGAGGCAATCCCCCTCGCCTTCGAGGGACCGGCGGCGCCAGCTTCGTGCTCCTGGTGGGGGCTTCAAACCCATCAAGCATGGGAGCCCTGAGTTCTGTGGAATCCTGGGAGAACGAGTGGACCCTACTGTCCCCCTGGAAAAGCAAATGTGAGTTCTACAGGGGCAGAGCTCAGCCTTGTCCCCAGTTCCTCTGGTCTCCTCTTCCCCGTTCATTTCTTGGCCTTGGTTTCCAAGCTGCAAGCTGAGGGCACAGGCAGGTGGCTCACAGGAGATGGGAGGTGCAGGCTCTCTCCAGCCATTCATGGCAGCTCCAGGATTAGAACAGACCTTTCCTGACCCCTAGCCCCAGGCCACGGCTCTCCACACCGTATTGGCACCCCATCCCCAAGGGCTGGGAAGACAAACTGTAGAATCATCTGCATGGTTCGTCCCTCACTTTTCCACCAAGTTTCTAATTTTGTCTAATTTTTTTCTAATTTCATCATGCAGCAGATTAAGTTTTTGAAAAGCTAAATGTACTAAACCTGTCCTCTTCATGTAAGTAGATTTCTTTTCTGGCCACAGTGATACTCTTGGTCTACATCTCCTCCATATCTATTGGGCAAGTCCTTTACACTCCTGGGTTCTCTCAGTCCCTTCCCCCAGAGATTTCGCACCTCCAGTCAGTGGCCAAATCCTGCCATACTGCCCTGAGGTCTCCTGCCCTCCTTGCTTCCCAGGACGCTGCTGGGCCAAGCATTTGCTGCCTCTCCTCCTGACGGCGATCATCTTCTGCCTGCTCTGCCAGGTCCTCGCGGTGTGTAGGACTCTGCACTGCTCTCAGCCTTCAGTGGCTCCACAGACATCACCTCCAGGATGAAGTCCCATCGCCTCAGCCTGCCCTTGGTCTGCACACTGCCCCCGGCTACCTTTTCATTTCTCACTATGCCATTTACCTACTAGAGCATATCTCCCAGGGAACATGAGGAAGCAGGAACGGGACCTGGTGCTGGTGCCCTCAGACGTATCATCCACCTAACAAGTGGACGTGCAGTGAAAGGGGGTCTCGTCCCTGCTGGGAGGGTCGGGGCCCAGAGAGGAGCAGAGTTCGGCCAAGACTCACAATTGGAGCACACCCCAGCATCGGGCCCTCTCCCCTTACTTCCTTCTCTTGCTCTTGTTTCAACCCCACCCCAACAGAAGCCTGGCACAGGGTAGGTGCTTCGTGAGGCCTGATTGGCTGACGGCAACATGGTTCTTGACAAGCCTTTCTTGGTCTGTTGCGTACAGCATCTGTCTTGGCCCTAGGCACCCTGGCCTTGCACAGTAGGCAGCGTGTCTACTCACAGGAAACGCTCACTGGGGAGCAGGATGCAGGGGTTCTGAATGATGTCATGCGCCTCCTTTTTTCCCCCCTGCCGTACTGAGGATTGAACCCAGGGACATTCTGCCTCCAAGCTACACCCTCAACCCTATTTTTTATTCTTTATTTTGAAACAGGGTCTCATTAAGTTGTGGAGGGCCTCACTCAGTACCTGAGGCTGGCCTTGAACCTGCTATCCTCCTGTCTCAGCCTCCCAAGTACTGGGATTACAAGCGTGCGCCACCACACCCAGCATGTGCCTCCTTTTTGAGCACATGCTGTCTTCCCGAGAGGCCGTAACCCTCTTTATGATGGCTGCTTCTGGGAGGCTCCCAGCCAGTGCTGTTAACCGGTCCTCACAGCCAGGTTTTGCTTATTTCTGGTCAAACTGTGTACCTTGTAATCAACAAAAAGAGTATAATCCAGAGATGCCTGGAAGCTATTCAACATGCATTCTGAGCAGCAGTGGCTGAGGCAGCCAGGGTCCAGCCCACCCTCTCTCCACACCTGGACCAAGCCTTAGTCCCACAGGACTGGGCTCTTCTTTTCCCATTCCCACCCAACAGGGTCTTCTGCCAAGTCTAAGGTCACGACTGGCATTCCCCCAGGACTGTCTCAGCCTTTCAGAGCCCTTCAGTCATCACTTGAGATGTGTTATACCCCACTTCTGGTAGAGCGCTGTACAGAGAAAATCAGCCTGTACCCTCCTCCCCCCAACCCCCGCTGATAGGTTCTGGAGTTGAGGCAGCACCTCTAGGTCCAGACTCTCCTCCACCCGAGCCCACCTCCCCTCTGCCCCGCCTCATCATTACCACCAGCATGCGAGGCTCTCGTCAGGAACTTTGTCAGCGTTAGTGAGAGAACCTTGACTCACCCACAGCCCCTCCAGCTATTACACCTGTTGAGAACCGGAGCTCAGAGAGGGCAGGAATTTGTCTGGGCCAAGACCACCTTCCCACTTCCCAGAACAGTGCTCAAGAAATAGCAGTCCTCTAACTGAGCAAAGTCCCAAAAAACTGGTGGCACTTCTCCCTACCCCGTCACCTCATCTTCTCTCTCACTTTCTGCCTAAGTCCCCAGACAACCTCCCCCTATACAATGGATGGCTCCCTCCTGGGACTCTGTCTACTCCTAATTTTTCTCCTGCCCCCCATTGGCCACTCCTATCTGCATGGCAGCTCCTCACCCCCTGCTTCACCTAAGGTCGCCTTCCCGAGGCTTGGTTTTGGCCAGGTGCCCTCCTGGCATTCTCTCCCAGGAATCCGGTGATGACAGACAGGTGTGTGGCTCCAGCCCACACCTCTCTCGGGTCTCCCCATGCCTACATCCAGCTGCCTTCCTGGCATTTCACACTGAAGGTGTTCAGAACCAGGCTCCTGGTCTCCTTAAAACCTGCTCCACAGCCAGGCGTGGTGGCGCACGCTTGTAATCCCTGCACTTGGGAGGCTGAGACAGCAGGATTGCACAGGTTTGAAGCCAGCCTCGGCTACTTAGTGTGGCTCTCAGCAACTTAGTGAGACCCTGTTTCCAAATAAAATATAAAATAGGTCTGGGATGCCAGGCGTGGTGGCCCACACTTGTAATCCCCACACTTGGGAGGCAGAGACAGGAGGATCGCGCAGGTTTGAAGCCAGCGGCGTGCACTGGCTTAGGAGACCCTGTTTCCAAATAAAAAAATGTAAAAATAGGTCTGGGAGTATAGCCCAGAGGTAGAAGGACTTCCAGGAACTCCAGTACCACCAAAAAAAAAAAAGGTCTGGGAATGTAGCCGGGAGATAGAAGGGTTCCATCCCCAGTACAAAAAAAAAAAAAAAAAAAAAGAAAGAAAGAAAAAAAAATAGGTCTGGGATTATAGCATGGAGGTAGAAAGCCTCTGGGTTCCACCCCCAGTACCACCAAAAAAAAAAAAACCTGCTCCTCCCCTGGCTTCTGCTTCTCAACCATCAGCATCATCTCTGTCCAGTTAGGGCTCAAGCCGCAGACCTGCGGTCATCTCCAGTCTTCTTCTTAGCAGCGTCTCCTGCATTACCAAGCTCTGCCAGTCCTTCTGCCCCAATGCTTGAATGCACCCATTCCTCCCGCCTCCATGGCCACCTCCCATCTGAACCGCCACCAGCGCGGTCTAACTCCCCCCCACCCCCGCTCCCTCTCCAGCCCCTCCTCCGAGCATACTGTTCAGTCTTTTATAATATCATCTATGGCAAGTAACATCACTTTCTAACTCCCTCTCCTCTGCAGTCTGCTGAGGATGGAATTAAACTGCTCCCTTGGCCCACAGGCCTCAGGTGACTGGACCCTGCCTCCCCCTCTTCTCCTGAGCCTCTCTGTGCCCACAGTGTTCAGACCATTTTTGCCACCTTTCTGACTTCCCAGGTACTTTCCATCCCCAGGGCCTTAGCACTAGCTATTTCCTTTGCAGAGAAGGTATTTTCTTTGGTTCTTCACAGGAGTGCCTTTTTTTAATGCAGTTTCTCAGGTCAAATGTCATCTCCTCCCCAGTTTCTCCTGACCATTTGTTCCAAAGTGGGCATCTCCCCTGCACCAGTCAGTGTCTTGTCACTGCCCTAGGACCCCTAGTACCACTTGTCACTAGCTGGAATGGCTTCCCGTATCTGTTTGCTGACTTTCTTTCTCCACATCAGCCCCGTGAGGTCAAGGATGTAGTGAGTGGTGAGCAGATATTGGGTGAGCTGATGGATATTGAATGTTGACGGTTGAGTTCCCTAATCCCCAGGGTCTGACATGACAGGCCCACTCCACAGGGTCCCCAAGATGGCCTCCTGCCTGGACTCCCTTTTCAGTCCAGGCCAGCCTTGCTCAGGCCAACAGTGAGTCCCAGCCCCCATAGGACCACCCAAGCCCGGCGTCTCCTGGTCTCCTGGCACCCTGCTGACAGACTGCCCAGTGGCTGGCCTGGCTCCCTACCCAGTGCCCTTTGCTCCTCTCTCCTTTGATCCTCCACTCGGAGTCCCGCCTTGCTCTCTGAAAGGAACTGGGGCTTATCCTGTTTACCACCGGGGATTGCCCTTAATGATGATCCAGAGCCCCCGCCCCCAGGCTGTCTCTCTGCTCCCTTCCCGGCTTTCTCCTGAGCTTGGGGAGGGGCAGGCAGCGGGCAGCACTTCCCTGGAGACCACTTCCAGACCTTTCCCTGAGGACGGCTCAGCTTCAAATGGCTGGAAGTTGTTTTCCTAATAAAACGTTTTTGTCAGCTCACGGGGGGTGTGTTACACAGGCGAACCCTCCAGAGGACAGCTTTATCACATGTGCTCGCTCTTATTTCCGAAGCCAGCTCTGTCCTTGTCTGACTGTGTCTCCCTACTGTGATCGATCGTGTGTCCTCTCGAGAGCTTAGCTGGGTCCCTCAGGACTCTGGCAACCTCTCACCGCTGCCTCTCTTTCCGTATAACTAGATGAAACAAGGCGGCTGCAGCCGCGCCCTCCCCTGCCCCTGCCCTTGGCAGTCTCCTCTCAAATGTCTAGTTCCAGGGCCCTGTCTCGGGCCATCAATGGCTCAGTCCATTCTCATGGGACAGGGAGGTCCACAGCTACTCTCTAGGCCTTTTCTGAAGCAGGTCTTTGGGGTTTTTTGTTGTTTGTTTTGTTTTATTTGTTTTGTTTTCTTGGTGCTGAAGACTGAACCCAGGGGCATTCTACCTCCAAACTATACCCCCAGCCCTTTTTATTTTTTAGTCTTTTATTTTGAAAAAGGATCTCCCTCGTTGCTGAGGCTGTCCTCGAATCCACAATCCTCCTATCTCAGCCTCTCAAGTACTGGGATTACAGGCATGTACCACAATACCTGGCTTCTTTTTTTTTTTTTAACCTTAACATTCACGGCCATTGCTGCTAACTGGACAGTGCACCCTTGTCGGTGGCAGGAAGTACACAGTGGCCTGCAGCGGGGGTTTTCTCTAGGTGGAATATCAGTGCAGGAATGTCAGCAGTGCCAGCTCCTAGCGCTCGGGAGGCAGCAGCCCCACAGAAGCCTGAAGTTATTGTAGAATTGTAGGTGGGGAGGTCAGTTAGTCCAGCCTCTTTCTTTTTTCTTTTTTGTCCAGTACTGGGGTAGAACCCAGGGGCATTCTGTCTCTGAGCTATATCCCCCCCATTCCTATTGCTTACTCTTTCTTTTGAAACAGAGTCTCACTACGTTATGGAGAGCCTCGCAAAAGTAGCCGAGGCTGGCGTTACACCTGCAATCCCCGTCTCAGCCTCTCAAATACTGGGATTACAAGGGCGCCCCACCACGCAGGCTTTCTTCTGAGGCTTACAGATACCACGTCTTAAAACTCAGCCACACCAGGCACCCTCTGTTTGAATCACCCTAATTGATCCTCACCTCCCCAAACGGGGCCTGTATGGCCCCAAGTTGGTGGAGGTCCGCAGCTGAGGCAGGTTCATTGGCAGACCCCCACATGTGCGCCAGAGCCAGGATTCAGAGCCTCAGAAGCACTTCTGTGGCCAGAGCCTGCCCACCCAGCATTGCTGCCTTTCTCCTGGCCCTGGGGCTCACTACCTCACCTCCGTGCTGCCCCTCGGAAGCGCTAGCTAGCATGAACACAGACACGTAGAGTGTGCCCACCGCTGACGGCAAGGAGCTGGACTCTCACTGAAATTTCACCTTCAGCTTTTGCAGCCGTGAGAAGCAACGTTCCTGGTTGTCCTGTGGCCAGGGCCTCAGGGACTCCCCTCTTCCTCCCTTCCAGGGTGGGTGGTGGTAGGAATCAGTGACGCTGGAATTCCCAGCTGCCAGCATACTGTGTGAGGAGCACCATCCCAGAGCGGCAGCATGGCGGCCTTGTCAGCACCTCTGATGGCTTCCATGCCGCTCAGGGGGAAGCCCCTGGCTGGGCCACCTCAGGTCCTCCTGAGCCATGCTCCCTGCCCCCCACACACTGCTGCCTCAACGCCAGCCACACTGGTCTCTGTTCCGGAACATGCCATGCAGACTCCTGCCTTGGCCTTTGCGTAGGCTGCCCTTCCCCTGCCAGAAAAGCTCCCTTCCAGCTGCTGTCCCCCATGGCTTCCTCGCCCGCCTCCTGTAGGTCTGCACTAAATGTCACCCTCCCCACAACCTTTTCCTGGCCACCTGCCTAAAATAGCAGGCCCCTGCCTGCCCCCAGCCACATGACCCAGCCTCCCGTCATCTCCTAGCACCTGTCTCCACGGGGCATCCCGTGTGGCCACTGAGCGGCTGCTGTCTGACTCCCGCCTCTGGAGCATGAGCTGCAGGAGGGCGGAGGTTCTGGGTCTGTCTGTTCACGCTCCTCCTCCCATGGTCTGGCACGGTCAGAGTGAAGGAACACACACATACGCACGCACACATGCCTGCTTGTCCCCAGGAGGCCGGGAGGGGAGGCGCAGGAGGGCGGTGTCCCTGTCCACACTGTGCCCTAACACCCTGCCCTCTCCACAGATGGTATCACGGAGCCATCAGCAGAGGAGACGCGGAGAACCTGCTGCGGCTCTGCAAGGAGTGCAGCTACCTTGTCCGGAACAGCCAGACCAGCAAACACGACTACTCCCTCTCCCTGAAGTGAGTGTGGCGGCCGTGGCGGGAAGGCCTGCTGGCCCCCCCGGGAGACTCGCTGGCACGAGTTAATTCAAGCTGTGCTTTTTCAATTCGATCCTGCTCTCCTGGGTTGCAGAGTTTTTATGGTTGCCCTTGCCGCCCTCCCGGGGAAGAGGGGCCTCTACCTAGGATTTATGTTTTAACTAACCAGGACGGGCTGTATGTGTGCTGTGAGCCAGGGCCTGAACAAAGGCCTTAGCATATCTCATCTTGAACCTCTCTACAGTCCTTTGATGAGGAACAGTATTGCCCCCATTCTGCAGACTGGGAAACTGAGGCTCAGGATGCGACGCAGCTGGCCCAAGTGGCAGGCCAGAACTTGAGAGTAGCCATCTGGCTCTCCGTGGTTCCACGCCACTGCCGAGAACCCTCTCCTTAGGCTGTTGCTTGGGAAAGTCTGATCTTTATGTTTCACCAAGGTTGGGAAGGACACTCGGAGGAACCTGGAAGAATCCTACTGTGTATCATTGCCCACTGCTGCTTTGTAAACCCCCAGGTCTTCTAATCCATGCAGTGTTGCCATCAGCCCGGGCAGGTCCCAAAATAAGAAAAAGGATTTGGGTTTTGGGTGCTCCCAAGTGCTGTTGCTGTTGCTAAATAGGATCTAAGAGATCTTCTAAAACCCACTTTACAGATGAGAAAACTGAGGCCCAGAAAAAAAGAGGCATTTGCCAAGGACTCGAGGAGTTAGTGGCGTAATTGGGATATAAACACAGGTCCTTCAGGCAGCACAGACCCCAGATGTGGTAAAGCCCTCTACCTGGCTTCCTGTCCACCCCACTCGAGGCCACGAGGCAGAGGGCAGGCCTGCTGGGACACTGCTGTCAGGGGAGTCCGAGCACATGCTGGCAGTGTAGACAGGTCTCAGTGCAACCAGGGCAGGTGATGTTGGCCTGCACTCTCTACAAAGACCAACCCCACTCTGGAGGCAGGGGTCGGGTGGCTGGGTTTGCCCTCAGAGGGACTGTGATGAGCCAGAGCCAGACAGACGGAGGCCGGGAATGCAGAGGCCCTGGAAGTGTGGGGGTGGGCACAGCCATCAGGACAGAGGGAACAGATGCCCAAGGTCCCAAGGAGTTATGAGCAGACAAGTCAGCCCTGGGAGTGGACGAGTTGTCTAACCAAGCTGATCAAAAGTGAGAGCTAGGCAAAGCTGCCTCGAGTAGTGACCGTCTCATCCCCGGGAGGTGAGCTGGAGGCTGGACCACCACCTGGCCAGGGAGGATGTAGAAAGAATTTCTAGCCAGCTGGGAGGACACTCAGGACACACAAAAGGAGCATCGCTGTTCTCCACACGCCTCATTGCCTCCACTCAGACCTGTCGGCTTGCAGTGTCTGGTCAGTTATGGCAGAGAGGAAAATCCAATGTGCTAAACCGCAACTGGGCTGGCAGCTGGGCTGGAGGTGGCCAAAGCCAGAGAGCCGTAATTGGATTGAGGAGAGGGCAGCGGCAGGGAGCTCGCATGCTGGGCGTGCTGACAGGGGCCAGGGCTTCTGGGCTCCCCGCCGCTCCATGCAGCCCGCCGCTGCTGCCCAGAGATAACCTTGGGACCCGGAGAATGGCATTCTTCTGGGCTGAAAGAGGCGAGGAAGGTGGGTGGTGTCAGCTGTGGCGCACACGTCACCGGCAGCTCTGGGCCCAGGCAGCCTGCAGCTCTCTGGGGTCCTTCTCCCTGTCAGTCTCAGCATTCTTCAGTGAGTCCCACTCTCCTGCAGTCTCCTTTGTATTGGGACCCACCCTTAGGGGCCTCCCTTGAAAGAGCCGATCGAATGCCCAGAGGAGCAAGGGACAGAGCGCCCATTCTGAGCCAGGCTATTCCTCCAGGAGAGCCAGAGCCTTGTCAGCTGGTCAGGTCTTATGTTCGTTTCATTAGGGGGTGCCGCACCCCTGAGCCTGGGGGCCCTGAGGTGACATTCACACTGCCTGCGGAGAGTAGCCTACTGAGTGCCCAGGCGTGCCAGGGCCCAGGAGCCCCTGAGGGAGTGCGTAAGGAATTCAGAGCCAGATGCAGAAGTAACGACATCAGTTCCATCCTGTGGAATCCATTTCTCAATCCTGCGCAATGTCTCCTGGATACTCAAACAGCCCCAGACACCACCTCACAACTGGGTTCCGTACTCTCTTTTCACCCCTAGGGTGTGCTCTTCCCTAGATACAAGACCTCCAAGGCTTGCAGTGCAGAGGGCCCAACTGTTACGAAGAAGACAGCAGGGACCACCCTTGCACTCCCTGGCCTGTGGTCTCTATGCCACCTCTCTGAGCCTCACTGTCCTCTTTTGCACACTGGGACAATGGCCTCCTTCTAGAGAGCAAGCGTCCAGCCCAGCTGGTGCGGTGTAAGCGCTACTCGTGTCTTTCCCACCCTGCCCCTGCTTCCTACCATCAGCCCCATCATAAGATACCATTGTCCAAATTTCTGGACAGGCATCCTGTCCTGCCACTCACTGCTCACTGTATGACCTTGGGCAAGTTCCTTCCCTTCTTTCCTTCTCTGGGCCTCCATATCACATCTGCCTAGTGGAGAGTCGGGCTCTGATGACTGCTGTGGACGCCTCCACCTCCGATATCGAGGTGTTCCTGACTCCACGCATGTCGCTGTTTGGTCCCTGCTGTGTGCTGCCTGGATCAGCTGTACCTCAGGCCAGGGCAGGGGTGGAGGGAGACTGGGGGAGATGGCATGGCAGCCACCAGGACCCTGAACAAGGGCAGCCCACCATAAGGCCCTGGGGTCGTTTTGTTGCACCCATCCTGTCGGATCTAATTACCAGGGCTATGTTTAGACTATAGTTTGGATGACTGGTCTGCGCCCAAGGGCCCTGGGGATGGAGGGATTCAATTCCCATGCTTGTCCAGAGCCATGAGATTACCACCCCCAAAGGCCAGAGGGATGGTCTAGCCTGGTCAGTCTTCCCTTGAAGAAGCCCAAACTGGGGAGGTGGCCTCTCCTGCGGCAAGGCTGGGCTCAGCCCCCCACAGCAGCCCCAGTACCCCACGGCCAGTCCAGCTATTTATTGATCAGGAAGCAGCGCCCTTGTGTTAGTTACCTGGACCACAAGCAGAGCACGCCTGGCACCACGTGTCCTGGCTGCTCAGGCCGAGCGCCGCTTTGCCAGCACAGCACTGTGTGAGGTGCGAGATTTCTCTTATTTGTGGCCTGCTTGGCAGGGTGAGTGGAGAGTGGCATTCCCCCCGCACAGTGCTATCAGGAGCTCAGGAGCGGGTGCATCTTGACATAGGAATTCCAGCTATGCTGGTTCTGCGCCTCTGGCCATTTTCATGTGAACCTTGGTCCCATGAGGGTGTTACAGGGTGGAATAACAACTTGGGGGAGCCTATCCTCGGAGGACAGGGACTTCACCCCTCTGCCCTTCCTGCAGAATGTATTTATCAGAACCCTCAGTACCAGGCACTAGGCGGGGCATCATGGAAGGCCCAGGCCTGGCCAGGGCAGCCCGTACCTCGCTTCCTGCAGCTGTGTCAGAGGGCCCTGAGAGCCCAGAGTTGGTAGGTGGGTGAGAGTCCCCACCACAGGGGTCAGGAGAAGCACTTGAGCCTTAAAGAGAAGATGGGCAATCCCTAGGCAGGAATGGCTAAAAGGATATCTCAGGTGGAGGGCACAAGCCAGGCAGAGCCACAGAGGTGCAGAAGCCCCTGAACAGGACATCTGTGCCTCCCAGAGGAGGGACTGTGGTTCTCAGTGGTGAAGCCACTGACATGAAGGTCCCTGCAGTCCTGCCCTCCGACCCCCTCCCATTTTAACCATACTTCACCCAGCCCTCCCCAGCGCTCCTTACTTGGTCTGAAGGGCCTCAGGGGCCAGATCTAGAAGCCTGTGGAGTTCAGCCCCTGTGCCCTATGGATGAGGAAACTGAGAGCCGACGGAGACTCACAGGGGACAAAGCTGCCCATCTGACACTTGACCGCTCTGACAGTAGATGGCGACTGTGGCCACTGTGGGATCCAGAGATCCTTGGGTCAGACAGGCTGGCACTCACCTGACCCTCCACGGCAGATGCCCTGCCTGGGAAGCAGAATGAGCGATTCTGCCGGATTGCTCGTGCTGCTCTCCATTTGTTCCTGCTGCAGAGCTGCCCCTCTTCACCACCTCCAATCCCGCCTCAGTGACAAGCTGAACCCACACCACCACCGCTGGCCACTGGTGCACCAGCTCCCACCGCAGGAAGCAAAGGGTCCATCAAGCCTGTAGAAACTGGCCAAACAATATCAAACTCTAACACAGTTTCCTGTCTCGGGAAAGGCAAGTAGTGGGTGAAAGGGGTGAAAAGTTTTTTAAAAATCTCATTAAAAGGGTTCTTCAGGCACTTTGGACTCTGAATGGCTCTTCACAAGTCTGGTTTCAGGAGTTTTTTGTGAAGGAAACTGGACAAGATGAGGGAAGTGGGACTTCAAAGACCAGCATATGCGGTAGGAGGAGGGCCAGCCCCGGGGGAGCTGTCCTTAGGATAAGGACATACAGAATGGTACTTCTGAGGCCTCCTGTCACCAGAGAGACCACTGCTCCTTTGACAAGGACCCAGTCCCAGCTTTGCCGAGGGAAGAGTCCCCACCCTGGGCTCTTGGCTCTTAACTCACCAGAGGCAAATTGCCAGCATCCTTGCAGATGTGGCCTCAGACAGGCTTCCGGGGCCTGGCCTGTTTCCTTCATGCCCCATATTCCAGCTTAGCCATTCAGGAGCTTCCTGTCCCTTGAAGCACCAACCTACGCAGTGAGTTATTTACTGAGCCCCAGCCCTGAAGGGGCTCACAGCCTGACAGGGCAGGGAAGGTGTTGACACCCGTAACTCAAATGGAAAGTGTTTAGAGCCGCCCAAGGTGGAAAGTGCTCCAGGCGTGCAAGAGGGAGGGGACCAGCGAGCTGGGAATTTGAAGGGTGAGCAGGCTGAAGATTGTCAGCAGCAGAGGGGAGCAGACCCAGAGGCCGGGAAGACCAAACTTGTATAAGAACCACAAATACTACATCACCGACCTGAGCCCAGGAGGGGCACGGCCCCAGGCACCAGGCCAAGGAATTGGAACTTTACCCTGTAGGGCAGGGAAGGGTCCCTGAAAGTTCTGAACAGGGTGTAGCGATGTTCCTCAAATTATAACCTAAAACTACTAGTGAGCCAGGGCACCGTGAGTATTTTCAAGAAGGGACACAGGACACAGCTCTGGCTTCCTCTGGCCCCACGTGTCCACACTTGAGCCCACCAGCTCTAGTGCTGGCAAGGGGCCTGTTCTAAGAGGCCGGATGTGAGCCAGCATCCCAGGGGAGATCCAGGGTCTAGAGAAAAGTGCAGGCCCTGAAGTCAGATGCCTGAGTTCAAGTCCTGGCTCCCTCTGTCACCAGCTGTGTGATGCTTGGCATCACCTGGAAAACGGGACATGTAAGAAGCCAGGTAGGCAAAGCCCCACCTGTGGTGCTAGGCAGGTGCCAGTACACGCTAGGCCAAGCCCCCCGGCTTTTCCAGAGTCTTTAGAAATTGCCATGGAACCAGCACTGTGGACAGAGTCTGGGGCTGATTTAAAAGCTTGGGCTCAGCCGGGTGTGGTGGTGCACACTTGTAATCCCAGCCTTTGGGAGGCTGAGTCAGGAAGATAGCAGTTGGTGGACAGCCTCAGCTATTTAGTGAGGCCCTTTGCAACTCAGTAAGACCCTATTTCAAAATAAAGAATAAAAAATAGGGCTGGGGGTATAGCTCAGAGGTAGAATGCCCCTGGGTTCCATCCCCAATACAAAAAAATTAAAAAGCTTGGGCTGAGCCAAGCTGGCTCTAGTCCACTAGACCTGTCAAACTAACATCTTTCCCATTAGTGTCTTTAAATCAGGAGCTGAGGGCCAAGGGTTACAGCTTAGAAGCAGGGTGCTTGCCTACTTGAGGCCCTGGATTTGATCCCCAGCACGACAAAAAAATAAAATTGGGCTGGGTATGGTAGAGTTCTTGTCTAGCACATGCAAGGCCCTGAGTTCAATCCCTAGCATCACAAAATATGTTTAAATTTAGCATAATGAGAGTCTGGGGTCTGACCAAAATGCAGGCTTCCATTTTAAGGGCTCCATGGCTAGCTAGGGCAAAGAGTCCAAGGATGCTAGGAGGGCCCCAGCTCCTCCCCAGGTGGGGAGAAGAGGGCAGGACAGTTTGTAAGGAGCCGCCTCATGCCCTTCAGATCACTTCCCACCCTGCCTTTGCATCTGCTTGGAGCAGCTGGGTTGTGTTACCTCTTGGGGCTCCAGTGGAGCGTGGGTGGGTGTCACGGGGCCAGCAAGAGCTGAGGGACAAATTGCAGTTGGGGTGTTTTTCTTCCTTCTCACCCCTCATTGATTTATATAGCAAAAGAGAGACTTTTCAAACAGTAGACACGTCTGGGTCTAGGCAGGCAGGCGAGTGATTAATCTTAGTTTGTTGCTGCTGACAGCCAGGAGCAAGAAATAATAAAGGTTTGTGGGGCGAGGGGTTGGATGGGGGTGGGTGAGAAGAGGCGCCTCGTACCCATCAGCTGCAAGCACGGACTCCGCTGCCCTCTGCCGTCCGAGCATCCTTCCTTGGGTCAGCAGCTGAGGTTCCAGGTGCTTAGATCCACTAGAGCTGCCCGCTCCCACCCAGGGGACACCAGGACAGCCCCTCTCCAAGAGGTCCCTGTACAGCCTCAGAATGCCTGTACTTTAGTCATTGGGTGCCCTGGCCCCCAGCCGGCCACCTGAGGGCATAGTGAGCCCTATTTAAGACAAACCCTCAGGGAAGGCAAGCATGTGTAGCTCAGAGTACAATACTGCTTGTCTCAGGACCCCCACAGGGCCCTCAGGTTCCTGGCCCTGTGCCCTAATCCTCCGCCATCATGCCTCCCTAAGTTGCCAGGGCATGTGAGGGCTGCAGGAAGAGGCATGGGGATGGGTAGGAGGAGAGGCTACAGGCAGACTGGCTGGGATAGCTGTGGCTCCAGACAGACAGTACAGCAGTTGCTGTCCCAGGAGGTGGGTGAGGATGGTGGAGGGTTCCAGGGTAGTCAGTCCTACCTACAGACAGGGAAGAGGGGCTGTGACTTGGTCCTTTGAGAGCTGGGAGAACTGTTTAAATATAACAAAATGAGGGTCTGAGGTCTGACTAGAAAGCAAGCTTCCATTTTAAGGGTTCCATGGCTAGGCCAAAGAGTCCAAGGATGCTGGGAGGGCAGTTGGGAATAGTATGGATGCTGGGGCAGCATCCCGTGAACAGAAGATGCATGGTTTCTGGTGTACCTCATCACCTGCGCCCCCGTACCCCTCCTCCTCCCTAGGCAGAGGCAACTGTGTGCCTCTGAAGGCACTGTGTGCCTGTGAAGACACAGAGGCAACTGTGTGCCTGTGAAGACACTGAATCAGTCCAGCTTGGGCTTCTGAGAGCCAGCTCTGCTGGGTATGAGCAGGGGTCTTGGGCAAAGGGACTTAACATGTGTGAGCCTCCGTTTTCTCATCTGTAAGATACGCTTCACAGGCCATGTTAAGGAAGAGATTATATGTGTGAAGTGCTTAGCGTGGGCCCAGCATAGAGTAGTACGTGTTCAACAGTCCTGTGTGGCTCAGCTGTCTTTGTTATAGGCTTTGAAGAATCACAGATTACAGGGAACAAGGTCCCTGTGGCTCAGAATACTGATGTTACATAGCGGTATCTAAAAAGAATCCCCTAGCTGGGCGTGGTAGCGCACGCTTGTAATTCCAGTACTTGGGAGGCTGAGACAGGAGGATCACACAGGTTCGAAGCCAGCCTTAGCTACGTAGTGAGGCTCTCAGCAACTTAGACCCTGTTTCAAAATGAAATATAGGTCGGGGGCATAGCCCGGAGGTAGAGGCCTCAGGGTTCCATCCCCAGGACCACACACACACAAAAAAAAATTTTTTTAATTAAAAGAATCCCCTGTCCCCATGACAGAGACTTTGGATCTTGTAGAGCTCAGATCCCAGTTGCCCTCTTCCCAGTGTGGGCCTGGATAAGCTACCTGACTTCTCTGATCTCTCAAGCCCTCATCAGTGGCTGGAGGTGATGGCCATCTCAAAGGCATTCTTCCTTGTCCTCCTCACCACCCTGCTGCCCCTCTAGCCCACTCGCCATGTCTTCAGACACCGTGATTATCATACTCATTTTCACCAAAATGTCATCATTTTCTCCTCGCCATCTCATAGGGAAGCACTTTTCAACAGGCCAGGGCAACAGCTCTAGGAAACACTGAGCAGAAATCCTGGAAGTCAGGCAACCTTTTAAATGATATGATCCGATGTCTGGTACAAGTGGAGAAACTGAGGCCCAGAAGTGAGCCTTCCTCTGGCTCCCCTGCAGGCCCTGTATTCTAGAGCCTTTGAGCCAGCCTGAGACAGAGCGGGGGCAGGAGGGGGCTGTTTGTTCTCCATACATCAAGGGTTTCTCATCCTTTGGGGGCTGATAAAGGAAAAATGAGCTTTCTGCTCAATTAGTGCATTTCACATTTTCTCCTTCTAGAAGGTTTAAAGGAAATGCCACAATTAGGAGCTGCTGTCTTTGGCAAACCAGGCTTCTCAGACCCTCCTTACAGGGGACCAGACTAAAACAGTGAACTCTGAAGCACGCATATGCTTTGCAAGATGAAAGGACCTATTAGAGCGCTTTGCCTGTATTCTGAGTGATGGGCAAACACACCCCGCTGGCACTAAGGCACTGCCCAGGCCTGTGCCCTCACCATTCAGTGCAGTGGGGTGGACAGTGTGGGAAGAGACCTGGGCGGGCCTCCAGGACAGCGGGACCAGATCCTCCCTCCCCTGAGTAGCTGTGGGGCCCCAGGCGGATCACAGGCCTCTGATGGCCCTTACTTTGGGTGGGTGACTCTGTTCAGGTTCCACTCTGTTCTTGGTTTCTCCAGCAGAACAGGTGGGATGGGCCCTACCCTGCCAGCCACTGCTCTGGGTAGCTGGACTCCATCAGGTGGTGGCGTAAGGACAGCCCGAGGGGACTGGCCCTGCTCTGTGAGGAGAACAGCAAGAGCGATCACCTTCACTCCCACAGTTACAGAAACTGACGTTCACATTATGTTGCAGCCAAGGCGTAAAGGGTCAGGATTTGAATGCAGCCCGACACGTTGTCTTTGCCCTGTGGGGTCTCTCTGAGCAGAACCACCTGCTTCCTCTTCAGTAGGGCCTAACCAGCAGTCTGGATGGTGTAGTCCCAGAACCTATGGGATATTCTCAGCAGGTTAAGGGGCCAGCCCCTTGGTGGGAGTTTCTCTGGTACCTTTTCCTGGGCTGTGGTGATAGTAGAAGGCCTTGAGACCTGAAGTTCTTGTCCTCAGCTTGTGGAAACCTGAAAACACAGGGGTGTTTGAATCAACAGTGTTAGAATTCATGACCTGCCTGGGGAGTTCTGGTTTCTTCTCTGAGTCCACTCCTCAAGCAGCTGGCGAAAGCACAGTGCCTCATCACTCCCACTTTACAGAGGAGGAAACAGGTTCAGAAAGGCTCAGAGACCCATTCAGGGCCGTGTAGCCAGGAAAGGGCAAAGCAGAGACCACCTACCTCCCAGGCCACTCTTCTTTCCTGTCCATCTTGGCCATTTGCTCCAGCTCAACTCGGAAGTTCTGTTTCCACCAGGAGCTGAGTTAAAGCTGGGGCCATCTGGTAGCAGAGGGAGGCTGAGGCCAGCTCAGAAGGGCCAGTGGTGACCTTCAAAGCTAGTGGGATTGGTTTTGAGAAGTCCCACCTGGCGGTGGACGTGCTGTATCTGGAGTGAAGAGCGGCTGCTCAGGAAGCTGCAGCATCAGTTCAGTGGAGAATGAAGGACGAGGAAGAGGAGAGTCAAGGACCACATTCAAATATCAGAGCAGCTGGGTGGGTGACGGTACCGCCTGCTGCACATGCACCAGGAATGGTTAGTTGGAAAGAGCTAGGAAAACACTCCCCCTAGCTTAGATCTCCCCTCTGCCCGGGACCCAAAGGCAGGAAGCCCCCACTCAGGAAGCCTCACTCTGCCAGTTCATGCTCAGCACCTGCCCGGCCTGGCAGTGCCAGACATGCCCATCAACGGCGGGGTCTTCCCTTCCTGGCCTGCTACATCTCCCCTCCCGCCAGGCAGGCAGTGTTGCCCTTTGATTCCCCCCGAGAGCTCTGGTGCTCTCCAGTGTCTGAGCCGCCCTGATTACATTTCCAGCCAGTTTTTAATTATCTCATATCAGACCGAGTCAATCTGCCTGTGCGGCTTGGCCGCCAGGGGAGGCATTCCAACTGCCCATCCGTCGCCAGGAAACCTCTCGTGCCCGGGGACAGTTCCCTTTGGAGGCACTGGGTGGTCTCCAAATGAGAAAAACATTTCTTTCCAATCACATTTCTAACATCTTGTTAATATGACTTATTTAACCAAATTTTTGCAAAAGCCATCTGGGAATGAGTTGGTCTGGGACTTGGGGCAGGGGCTGTGGGATGCTGCAGGGACAGGATATGAGGATGCCCTCAGTGAAGGAGAAGCAGTGTGGGGAAGAGAGTGCACCTGGGAGCCAGAGGATCAGAACCTGCCTCCGGCATGGGGGTCACGAGCCAGTTGCTCCAGCTCTGAGCCCTTCGGACAATGGAACTGAAAGAAAGCTCTTGTATACTCCAAGAGGCTGTGTGATGCAGAGGAATGGGGATTTGCAGTCTTTGTGCTAAACCCATAGGGTTCAATTTTGCTTAGAGCTGAGCCAACAAGTCAAAGGTCCCAAAGCAAGACAGCTGGCCCCCAACCTAGAGGCATTTTGTGGGTCTTGAGGTGAACAGCTTCATACTATGAAAACCTGGTGTCAAATGCAGGGTTTAACAATGACCAGCTGCAATTAAAGCCAGAAGAAATGGCTTGAGTTAACCTGGGTGATGGCCCAGGCTTTCAGACTGAGAACTTGAGAAACTGAGGCCTGATATAAGGAAGGGATCTTCCTGAGGGCTCCAGTTGAGTTGCCGGCAGAACCCACACGTCCCAACTCCCATCCCAGGAGCTCCGTAAGCACTATCTTTTCTTTTCCCCTCTTCTCCATAAACATAAATGCTCTGGTATTTGAGGCAGAGTTATAAAATCAGATGTCAGATGTTACAGCCCTCACCTTCACTCCCACTAGTTCAAATGCTACAGCTATAAAATGGTGTTTGGGGTGTGTGTGTGCGTGCGTGCGTGTGTGTGTGTGTGTGTAAAAGCACACAACAGTCATGCTCCTGTCTGGCCCTTTGCTGGAGCAGATGCTGCTCCCTTCCTGGTTCTCAGTGCCCCCAACCTGCTGGCTTCTAGGTCACCCCCTCCCCTGCCAGCAGCCTCCACCCTCCTTCCAGCTGTGGCTGGGTTTTTTTTGTTTTTGTTTTTGTTTCTTTTTTTTGTTTGTTTTTTGGGGTTTTTTTTTTGCCACTTTTAATAACACTCTTTAGCTTTTTTTTTTTTTTTTTTTTTTTTTTTTTTGCCTTTTTCTTTTTAAGATTACTTCACCCAAGAGGAATATCAGAAACAATTGGGTTTGGCAAAGCCAGCTTATTAGAAATGCTTTAAATAGAACCTCTCCCCTAACACATACCCTTGCTATTTTCTGTTTGAAAATCCACATGCTGAGGATGGCCCAGGGCTTGGGGATCAGCCTGCCACGTTCTTGTCCTCAGCAGAGACTTTCAGGGCAGGGCTTACAAAGGAGCTGCCAGGAGGTTCTCGCTGCAGAGTTCCTACTGTGCTCTGGGCCTTCGGCCAGGCAGAGAGACAAACACACTCCAGCCTCTAAGCTCACGGCCCAGACAGGGAGGTGGGCAAGCTGTGGTAGAGAGAGGGAGGAAGAAAGTAAGTCTGACCTGGGGCATCTTAGAGGGCTTCTTGGAGGTGGCAACATTTGACAGGGCCTGGGAGGATAAATAAAATTGAAAGGAAAAAACGAAGGAAACCATTTATTGGAGAAGCAACAGCAAGGTACAAGTATGTTTAGGTTTGGGATTAGAGGGGAGGTCTCTGTGGCCCTCTCCCCTGGGCCCTACCTTAGCAGGGGTGGCTTTTTAAAAGTGTCACCCAGTTATAGTTTCCAGGTTAAAATTGGGCTTTATAAATTCAGGATGCCTGCTCTGCTGATATGTCCTTTGACAGCCGAGGGTGCTGACCCTGACCTTCCAGGTTATGGCCTGAAATGATTTGGTACCTACTAGGTACCTTTTGTGGCTGAAGGTTTTCTTGGGAGTCTTTTTATCTCCCCACCACCTGAGGGCTCAGCACATAGTGGGTACTCAGGAAACATTTGGAGGTTATACTTAGGAGAAAAAATAATCACAGCATCCAAAATGAGCCATGGGCCAGGCATGGCGGCACAGGCCTATAATCCCAGGGCTTGGGAGGCTGAGACAGAAGGATCTCAGTTTGGAAGCCAGCCTCAGCAATTTACCCAGACCCTCAGCAACTTAGTGAGAGCTTGTTTCAAAATTAAAAAAAAAAAAAAAAAAAATTAAACAAGCTATGGTGGTAATGAAGTCAGGTTATAGAACTCAGCACAGCCTATAACTATGTATCACATACAAACCCACCACTGCATGGGGCCAATACAGAAGGTGCCCTGGGAGACTGTGATTGACAGCTCTTTGAGTGCCGAGATGGGCACTGATCCCTGCCTTCTCTTTGCTTTGTGTTCTGTAGATTCTCCACACTGATATTGGTTAGTGACAAGCACATTGCCTGTAGAGTTGAGACCTGGCTCTGGACTCTGCTATCTCTCCAGCCTGTGGCTTGAGAACACTTTGATTGCCCGGGATCAGGAGCAACAGCCCCGGCATCAAGGCAGAGGGTAGATGGACCGCCTCGGGCCAGAGTCCCTGGTTCGGGCCTAGATCCCGCCTCTAGCTAGCTTTGTAGCCTCAATTTCTGCATGTGTACACTGGAGGCAGTAACAGCCTCGAACTTCCAGAGTCACTGTGAAGTGTGAGATTGTGGGTCAAAGATGCGCCTTGTAAACTCTGAAGTCCTGCTCAGCCGTCTCCAGCTCCCCAGAGCATCCCCTCTTTGCTTCGAGGAGGCTCAGCGAGAGGAGGCACTCACCCATGGCCATTCCACCCTCCTGCCACACCCAGCCATATGTCCTTTCTATGATTCCCTGCTATCTCCTGGCTGCCACAGAGCCAGCCATGTGCTGGACCCAGCCCCGCAAGAAGAAATGCAGTTACACGGTACCCAGCGGGCTTTCTGCAGTCTCTGGCACCTGGTGTTATAACCCAGTTTGAACAGGCTTGTGTAGGGTATCCTCTGGGGCCAGCAGAATTACACAGACTCCACCCTTGGGACATTTGGGTGAGTTCTGACACAAGTAGCTGAGGCCTGCACGCTGTGACCTGGCCGAGGAGACCTTGGGCTCAGCATGACCACTTTGGCGTTCAGATTTCCAGGCTAGAGATTTTTTTTTCTGTCTAAAATTATTATAATCTTAACCAGCAACATATTCTAGAGCTAATGTAGGGTTGGCTCTTGCTTTTGCGGGAGTCGTGGTTTTAAAAAGCAATTGGTTCCAATACGATAGTAAGTAACTTTGGAACTCAATTACTTGCAGCCATGCTGGAAAGAAAGAAAAAAGAAAAAAAAACCCATGTAATTAATGTGGTCAGAGCCTAGCCAAAAAATAAAATGAGAGCTTTGTTGTGTATCAAGGCAGAAATCAATTTCATTAGGGAGCAGAGAGCTGTAGATTTAATTTTGAGAAAATTCTCCACCCTGTGGAAAGAGGTTGTCAGGAAGCTGCCAGAATGAATGTCCAACATGAAAGGGTTTGCCCTCCAGAGCCCAGAGCACGGGGGTGACAATGACCTTGCAGAACTGCGTGGCAGAATCTTCCAAGTGTGAGCTAAGCCACTGAGTGGTTGCTTTTTAATATTCTTGGACCCAAAGAAGTGTTGTTCACAAAGTGAAAGTTTTCTACCCTTGACACTTGTGTGTTAATAGGATTGTATCTTTTGGAATCCAGAAGAGAAAGGAGAGGTAGATTCCAGGGGTCAACAGGCACCCCACATTGATGGTGGGGGTACTGTATCAAGACAGGCTGATGGCCAAGCTGGACAGACCCACCAGGGACACTGTCGAATTGCAGGCCACATGGAGGGACGGTGAGCAGTGGGCTCTTGTCCAGAGCAACCTAGAGCCAGCCAGGCCAACCAGACAGCAGAGGCAAGGCCCATGTACTTCAGACTCCTCTCTGAAAACCTTCAGTGCAAATACTTTCACTTGAAAACAGGAAGGGTATCCTGCTCTGCAGTCTGCTTCCGGGCTCTCCTCCCTGCCATTCTTACCTGGGGCTGCCAAGGAGTGAAGCTTTCTGACCAGCTGACCAGGCTCCTGCGACATCCTGCACGCTTTGGGGGTACCTTAGCACCTGGCAAGACTCGCCCTGGTCAGACCTGGGGACAGACCTTTTGACAGGGGTCAAGCTTCACAGATGAGGAAGCAAACTCAAGGAAGATGCAGCTCAGAATGGCCAGGCGGGCCTCAGCCCAGATCCGGTGGCCCTGAGCCCTGGTCATGTTCACCAAGCAGCCTAAGACCTAGGTGGCAGGGTTTGTTTGCGTGCGTGTGTGTGTGTGTGTGTGTGTGTGTGTGGTACTGGGGGTGGAACCAGGGGCATTTTTTACCTCCGGATTAAACTCCCAGACCTATTTTATACTTTATTTAGAAACAGGGTCTCACTAAGTTGCTGAGAGCCTCATTAAGTAGCTTAGGCTGGCTTCAAACCTGTGTGATCCTCCTGTTTCAGCCTCCCAAGCACGGGGATTACAAGCGTGCGCCACCATGCCCAGCTCCCACTGGAGCGTTCTCTGTGGCTCATGATCTGGCCCTGCCTGGGTGGACCCCAGGTTTCCAGTTCCTCTATAACAGCCATAGAGCCCTTCAAAGTGCCCCCCAGGCATCTGGCACTTTCTCCAAGGCTGCCTTTTGTCCCACATTTGCGTGGTCCCTGTGCTGGGGCTGGTTTCCAATGTGCTATACCCCTTGACCTGTCACTGTGGGGTGGGACTGGGGCCTTGGGCCTTGCAAATAGCCTAGAGCTCAAGCTCTTTGCAGGTTCTATGTTGTCTTAGATCTGTAAATACGGAGCAGGCCGGCCTCACCCTTTCCAAGTGCTCATGCTTCTGGGGAGATTCCCATTTCCCATCACAGCAGCTGCGAGGATGGCCTCTGTGGTGTTTCTGTCTCACTGAGGAAGAATTCAAGGCGCCAGTGTTTGGGGAGTGGTGTGACTCCAACCTTGGCATTCCAAAGTGTGGGCTGGATTCTTTCCTGTGTACTGTGGTATGTTTAACTGCACCCCTCTTCCCCTCCTAGATGCCAGTCGCCCTCATGTCTCCAAATGTTGCCAAATACCCCCCTCCCCGCAAGAGAGGGCTGCATAATGGCCTCAGTTAGAACCACTGCTGGGAGGAGGTGTGGGCTGGAGGGGCGTGTCCTCCCTTGGCAGAAGGGGGCTGCCCTCGACCTGCAGGATTCTGTCTGTCTCACTGGCCTGGACCTTAGGAAGCCTTCTTAGGTCATGTTGCAGCCTCCAAGCCTGGGATCTGCTGTGACCCAGTGCTGGGCATGAGGGTTGTTCTTCTTGGGCTTGTTCCCCCTGCCCACGGAGGATGTCCCCCACCACCTTGAGAACTTCGACCTTGGAGGGACCCCTCCACCCTTTCCAGATAGGGGAACCCGAGGCCCAGGGGGGAAGAACTCCCCCAGCCAGCATCATCAGGGGAGCTAAGCTGAACCCAGGCCCCTGACATCAGTTCAGTTCTTAGACCCATTCCAGGCGCCCCCGACAGCCCCAGCTGTGTATGAGGGAAAATGGGAGCGCTGGGTAAGACTAAAACAGTCTGATCCCCCCAACAGACACCCCCTGCTGCTCTGACCCCCATTGTTAAACCTCTTGTCTCTCATAATCCCAGCAAGCCAAGGAGCTAGGGCTAGGCTCAGTAATAGAGGACATGGGCTCACTCCCCAGTATCACCAAAAGGAACAAAAAAACAAACACTTTTATCTGACAGTGTTGGTTTTCTCCTAATAAAATTGCTCATAGTGGGTTCATTTCTATGCACCTACTGGTCTGTGTGCAGAAACAAGCCTTTTGCCTCAACCTGTTCCCCTGTAGAAGCGCTGCCTCCTCTCCCGCCTGGCTATTTCATGATTTACTGAAAGCCTTCACCCTGGACTGCCAGCCTCGCACTTGAAAAACACCCTGGTGTCTCGGGAAGGCTAATCACTGCTGGTGCGTTTATTGAAAATCTAATTATTTGATTGTAAATCAAGTTGTTAGGCTCAGTAGCATTTAGATGTAGACATTTCTCAAAACAACTTGGTGTCTGTCTTTGGCTCGTCGCTGTGAAAGCTGTTTGAGGGTGATGGGCGGGTGCAGCTGTTGGCCACGTGGGCTTGTGAACTCCCCACACACACACGCCCCGGCTCCTAAGATATTTTAGCAGGTCGCACCCTGTGCACGTGGACAGCCCAGTCACACAGTGTGAAGGACTCATGTCCTGGCCCCCCGACTCAAGAAGTCCTGGTGTCCTCGTACTGTGACCAGGCAAGGCCCCTACTGTGCAGGTCGGAAGCAGGTGGCTTGGGCTCCCATGCTGAGCACAGAGCTTGTGCTTCCAGGGCTGTGTGCACGGGGACCAGCAACACCGCCTTCCCTGAGGCCCTTCCCCTAAGAACCATCCTGCATCCCATTGAATGCGTTTTAAACCCACAAGCTCTCTCTCTCTCCCCCTTCCACTGATCTGTACTCGGGAATCTCTGGAGGATTTAAGAGTCAAATGTTTGGAATGGCTCAACAAGAAGAAGACCTGCAGCTACTTAGAGCCCCAGAGTGGAGGCCTTGCCAGGGCTCACCCCCTCATACCTGCAGGAGGACCCTGGCTTACAGAAGGAATTGGTCTCATATTTGTGTTTCATTTCTTAAGGCCTGGGTAGGGGTACTGGGCAGCTCAAAAATGAGTTCTTTTTGCATCCCACGGGAAGAGGGACCTGACTCATTCTTCCCCGTGGCCTTCTTTGGGCAGGACTTTTCATGATTTGAGATAGTGTCTTTGTACCCGCCTCGCAGGCTTGTCACTCTGGTGGCTCATTCTGCCAGTCTTTGCTGGCTTATCTTGGAACCAATGCTGACCAGAAAAAAGTAGCCACTGTACTTGGCCTGGGAGTAGCTTCTGCCGGGGCTGGGCACACGGAGCCCTGACAGTAGGATGTATGGGCCTCATTTCCCTGACTCCAGGGAGACCCTGACTAGATAACAAATGGGCAGGGGGAGGGTGACATGGGTGGACTGTGCTGACTGTGGACAGACATGTGCTCTGTCCATGGAGGAAGGCTCAACCTGCTGAGAAACATCCCAGTGAACAGACAGCGTGACCGACCTCAGGATCTCATGAGCGGCAGGAAAGCCACCTCTTGGGGCAGAAACATCCAAAGGCCCACCCAGACACCTGGGTCCTCCTGATTGGGTAGCTGAGCAGAAGAAGATGAGGCATAGGCTTTGGAGGCCAACAGCCATAGGTTCAAATCCATGGCCCCTCCCTGTCTCATGGGACAAGGCACATGACCTTCCTGAGCCTCGGTTTCCCCATCTATAAACAATGACAGTGATACCGACCTAGCCACATTGCTGTGCAGCTTAAATGATAGAACGAACATGTAGCAACAGCTCAGCTCTGCTGGGGCCCGAGAACTGCTGAGTGTTCTTAACTCTGTACTGGCCACGGGGAGCCATAGATAGTTTTGAGCGGAGGAAGAATACTGTGGGGGCATTTGGTTCAAAAAGCAGCTCCCCAGCCACTTTTCAGGCTAAGGTGAACCAGAAGCCCCTTGTGTACAGATTCCTCTAACAAGGTCCCACATGCTAGTCCCAAAGGGTGGTTTCCTTCCTTCTCCTGCATAAATATTATATGCAAGTGTTTTTAAGTCATTTCATCATGAAAAGAAGCGATTTAACATAACTATTACCCAGGATTCTTCATGAAATATGCATCAAGCAATTAGGTCTAAAAGCGAGAGGTGAGGCCTCACGCCGCTCAGAGGCCAGCAGCTGCAGCTGAGTGATGTTTTATTAAAGCTCATGATTAGGAGGCAAGGCGGGGCCTGTTATTAGGCCGGCATGCCAGGCTTGCTTGCTAATCCCGTGACAAGGAGGTGCTTTTTGTGATGATGATGAGCAATCTTGAGTGCAGTGACAGCCCCAGCACCCCCGCTCTGGCAGCCTTACAACACTCATTAGACAGGTCACCCACCAGCGACACCCCTAATTGTGACTTTGCTCTTGCAAGATGTCCTATCAAAGGAGATGAGGCTGACACAAGAGGCTTGCAGGCAGCAGGAGCAGGGCAGGAACCTGTCAGTTCCCCAGGAACTGGTGCCTTCCCAGAGCCACAGTGGTTCACGCTGCCTTACAGAGGGGCTGGAGGAGGCATAACCTGGCCTGGACACAGGGCCTGGCTTCTGACCACACCTGCAGCCCTGCTTGCTGTGTGCCTGGGCCAGGTCGTATGCTTCTCTGGCCTCAGTTTCCTCCAGCATGCCAAGGGAGGGAGAAATGACCTACAGGCTGCTTCTAACTCCAAAAACCACTGCCACTGCCACAGTGTTCCTGTGCACATCTGATACACCCCTCTGTCCTCTACAGAAATTTCAATCTCTTCCCTTATGTGGGCATCTTGTATAGTTTTGGAAGCCATTGAAGCCATCCCTGGCAGCCACTTTTAAGTCTTCAGCTGTTGCTAGGTGGCCTCTCACTCACGGAGACCTTGTGACCAGTCAGGGTGCACTATTGTAACACATCTCCTGAGCATGCATGGGCAGGCTGTCACCTGACCTTGGCAGTGGTCCAGGGTCTTCAGGTCCCCTTGGGACTCCAGTTACCCTGGGGTGGGGTCAACACCCTGCCTTCAGGACACACCATTCCGAGTCCCCGAGATGGCCCCTTGCATATGGCCCCACACCCAGGCCTTCCCCTTCCTGCCCCTCTACTTCCTCTGACCCACCATCAGCTCCTCACTGTCATCATGGATACCGAGGCTCAGCTCGGAGGAGACGCTTCTCACTGGCACTTGCCCATCCTCTTGTGGAGCACCCTTTCTGTGTCTGGGGAACATTGACACACAACAGGCTCTGGAAGAGGTCTCCAAGGAGGGGATCTGGTGCCACTGCTGCCTGCTGTGTGATAGGGGGCCAGTCTCCCTCCTGTCTGTGTGCAGCATTCCAGGGCACAGGGCCTGGTTAATGGGAAGTGCCCAGGGATCACTGGCCCCAAAGGTGACTCTCCAGGCCAGTTTCCCAGTGTGGGCGAGGCTGGCTCCAGGCATCTTCCCTCTGGAAGCCCTGGGGGCTGGGCAGCCGATTAGTTATACACAGGAATCCAGGAAGCTAGGGCGAAAGATAGGCCTCAGAGCCCATCACGGATCCAGTAGGCACAGGGACAGCCCGGTGAGGCACAAGGCTGGCCTGAGGGCCATAGAACCAACCACACAGTACGATGTCATCGCCCCTCAGGGTTAGCGCAGGCCTTTACCTTTGCCCAGCATGGTCAGGCCAGGGACTGGGGGTCCTTGGGCCTAAACTCTGGTTCCAGCTATGCCTTGGTCTCTGAGCCCTGTGGCCACCCAGGCTTCTCAGCACATCCTGACTCTGGATGACAGGCTAGTGGGTGCTTTAATAAGTGAAAGGACAGTGTGCGGGAAGGATGGACAGCAGGCCCCAAGAGGCAGAAGGGCTTCAGGGAAGCATGCGGGTTTCCCGTCTGATGGCATGCTGGGCAGATGGACCTCTCTCTCACGCTCACTGTTGCCTTTCCAAGTGCATGAGCAAGCGTGCCTCCTGCCCCTCTGATGCATGGAAATGACTCTCTAGTGAAGTGACCCTTCTCAGTGGAGTGGAATTTGCCACAGGCTCTGTAATTAGAACATTCCCAGCCTTTAAAAAGTCTTGATTTAAATTTTGGTTTTTCACAGGAATTATTCTCTCTTGAAAACGTAATTGCTCTCCAGACGATTTCCTTTAAGCCGAGGGTGACATCTCTAAATGCGTTATTATGAGTAGATGTATTGCTCGGTACCCACACTTCATTAAGCATTTGCTCTGCCCATTTGAAAGTGGTAAAATGGACATGTACGTAAGTCCTTCTGTACCCTAGTAGGAACCAGGAAGCCAGAGAGGAGCAGCTCAAACAGAATGCAGCCTTCCTTGTCCACCTGGGACTCTGGGCCTCACTGTGCAGGCCCTGCCAGAAGCCAGGCCCTAAGACCGGTCACAGTCACCAGTGCCTGTGGGCCCCTGAGATGGCAGCAGGAGGGTGCCTGGAAGCCCCAGCATTCTAACTAAGCAACAGGCACTTGGTAAATCAGATCTTGCTTTGGAAACTCTTGGACATCCACAAGTGTGGCAACTGGGACATGATGGAGTCAGAAGGCCAGGCATGGCTGGAAGGGGCCACATGCCCACAGAAGGGCTGATGGGGGGATAGCTGGGCCTGTGTAGCCTCAGCCCAGGGCGTGAGCCGGTGTAATGGTTTGAGATCTTGATGTGGGTTCTTGTGCTCCGCTAGTTTAGAAAAAAATAGCCAGAACTATACGGCTACAAGCTTGAGCAAATTTTATTATTACAAAGGTAGAAAGAGAGACAGAATAATAAATCACTACATCAGAGGGACACAGTGGAGTTCCTTGAAAATAAGACACTGAAGTTTTTGAACATAGAATAGGATTTTTAAGGTTTTATTATGTCCCATCCTGTTTAACCAATAGTCTTTTTACCTCCCCCTGACCTGATACAGCCCAGGCCCACCCATTATCTCCAGTGCAAGCCTTTGTTATGATTATAAGGATTCACTGTTCATCCTGCTTGACCAAGTCCTTTCATCTGCTCCTGACCTGATGCAGGTGTAGGCCCGCCCATTATCTCAGATGTGACCAAGATGTGTTACTTGGTTAACAAAGTCAGGAGTCACATGGCATATGCCCTCTTTGAGAAGGCCTGTACCATCCTCCCATATCCTTGGGGAGTTTTAGGCTATCTACTAGAAGTTATTTATTATGTAAACTTGTCTTTAAAATATGAAGGCCCTGGGCTACAACTCTTTTGTGTACTTGGTAATCACTTTTGGCGAGGGGAACTCTGCCTCCCCTCCCTTCCTGAGTGCCTGCACAGCACCCAGGCCCTGACTACTTTTTACATTTTGAAATTAATACCAAAGCAATTTTTCAGTACCCGCAGAGTTGGGAGAGTTCTGCGAGGGCCATGCAGTGCCAGTGGTCAAGCTGTGCTCTTGGCCATCTGTGAGCTGCATCTACCAGCATGCTGATGCGGGGCATGTTGATGAGGTCCTCTGGACACACAGGCACAGCTTCTAGCTCAGAGGAACCCATCACCCCTCTTTCTTGGTCAGACACTTCAGATGGCCCCCTCCAAGGCAGGTCTGAAGCCAGGTGGGCACCTGGACCCAGCCCTGCTCCTCCAGGGCATACCTGGGGAAATTGGGGAAGTTTAGGCAGGCAAGTGCATATGAAGCTGGAGGCTCCCCAGAGCACTCACATTGCTGAAACAGGATGGGCCTTTGAAGAGGCAAAGGGGAATGCCTGCCTGGGGCAGGCTGGGAAAGAACACCTTCTGCCTGAATTCTATTGGCTACAGCTAGTCACATGGCTAACTGGCCCCAAGGAAAGCTGGGAAATGTAATCCATGGCTAGGGGTCCCTTTCCAGCAACAATTCCTCAGTGTTAAAGGGCTAAACAGCTTGCCCACCATCTCTGCCATACTGTTCTTCATCTGGCAACCAGGAATTGACCCCTACCCTTCCTGCTTCTCATGACATTGGGGGCATGATCATGTTTTGTTCCTGCCAGCCAAGGCTAAACAAGTACTGATTGTATTAGTAACAAGGTTTTGTTTTTTGGGTTTTTTGTTTTGTTTTTCCCTCCCTGAAGCTCTCAGAAGCTCTCAGGGCTGGAAGACTCTGCTGCCACAGTGGTTGCTGTTGGTTCCTGGTTGAATTTGCTGGCATTGGGGGTGCTCGTGGGTATAGCTACATTTCAGCCTGTCCTGGGACTCAGTCCTAGCTTGGAAAAGCAAAGCTCCAGGAGTCCTTGCATCGTAGCAGGGATCCAGCCCAAGGGCCAGGGGGACACCCCAAGAGCATAGGAGCAAAACCAAGCGCACCCTGACGTGTGCCCTTGCTCCTCCGCCTCCCCTTGCTCCCTCAGCCCATGCAAAGTCCAGATCCTGCTGACCTCTGTGTTTCTGTTCACAGGAGCAACCAGGGCTTTATGCACATGAAACTGGCCAAAACCAAAGAGAAATACGTGCTGGGGCAGAACAGCCCGCCATTCGACAGTGTCCCAGAAGTCATCCACTACTATACCACCAGAAAGCTACCCATCAAAGGGGCCGAGCACTTGTCCCTCCTCTACCCCGTGGCCGTGAGGACCCTGTGAGCGGACCAGCCCCTCCGTGCTCTGTGCCAGAGCTTGAGACTTGGAGGAGTTGGCAGGGCACCGGCCTGCGGGACCAGCCAGGCCGTGTTGCCAGCGTGTCCAGTTTGTGTCGTGTGTATGGTACTAGCACACCACTGCATGTCTTAGAATGCTGTCCCCCCTGGGGGGCTGGAGGCTGGAGGAAGCCCAGACAGAGGCCTAGGGATGGCCACCACCGCACCCCAGTCTCTACCCCCATTCCCTCCTTGAGTCTCTGTGAATTAAAATATTTGCAATCCAAAGAGATGCCTTCCAGGCTGGTGAGGCCCTGCAGCTCTGGGGGCGGGTGGGCGGGGTGGGCGGGGCTCCCGGCTGCATCTCTTTGTTCTCCAGCTGTCTGGGCTCACACCTGTGAACAGGCAAAGTTTTCCCACTGGAGCCTGGAGCCAAACGTTGGCTCCAAGAACCCAGGGAGCCCTGCGGGCCACCCCCTCTGATGTGACTGTGTCCCTGTGAGTGTGCACACAAGCACATAGAGGAGAATATGGACACACACACACACACACACAAGCCCCCATCTACTTTTAGTCACTCAGTGTAATCATTAGATCTCTAAGGAAACATTGTGCGGTCAAAGAGAGGATACAATTATTTATGAATAGGGTGTGTAAATAAAATAGTCATTTAATATATATTCTTATCCCTTTTTTTATATGGCACAGGGGGTCTCTACGGAGGGAGGGTGCTGGCCTGCTGGTTTCATCTCCAGAGCAAGGTGTCTCCTGGGAGGCGAGAGAGGGAGAGGTTCCAGGCAGGCATCTTACTAGGCACCCCAGGCTGCTGCAGGAACCAGGGGCCCTAGGGGTGTCAGGGGTGAGCCATGGCATGGCCAGACCCTGCGTTCAGGCTTCAATGGTACATTCAGGAGCCTCAGCACTGGTGTCAGAGGGTCACAGGCTCTCCCTTTGCCAGTGATGGTTGGTGGCAGGCCTGTGTTAACCCCTCCAGTGCCTAGCACCTAGCGGTCTAAAAGGACCTCTTTCCATTATCCAGTCAGTATGATCCCATAGGGAAAAGGGAGGCCCAGAGAGGGAAAGTAACTTTCTAAGGTCACACAGTTTATAAGTGGCAGAGCAGGTTCCGTGGCCAGCCCTGTATCCTTGGCTTTGCGTGGCCTCACAGACATCCTTCTAGCACATTCCAGACAGACTCCAATAAGACCAACATTATCAAACAGGCATCGGGGTGCACATTTGTAATCCCAGTACTTGGAAGGCTGAGACAGGAGGATCTAGGTTTACGGCCAGTCTCCGTTACTTAATGAGGCCCTCTGCAGCTTTGTGAGACCCTGTTTCCAAATAAAAATATAAAATTGGAGCCAGGCATGGTGGTGCACACTTGTAATCCCAGCATTCGGGAGACTGAGATAGGACCATGGTTCACGAACAGCCTCAGCTACTTAGCGAGACCCTTCGCAACTCAGTGAGACCCTGTTTCAAAATAAAGGAAAAAAAAAAATAGGCTGGAAGTGTAGCTCAGAGGTAGAAAGCCCCAGGGTTCCATCCCCAGTACCACACACACACACACACAAAAATCTACGTACAGCTCACAGCAAGAAAGGCGCTGCTGCCACCTGCTGACAAAGACAAGAGTCCCAGCTCCTGCAAGGGTGCTCAGCGTCCTCCCGCCCACCCCGGGGGGCCTGAGTGCAGTGTGGTTGTCATTCCAGGGCGCATGGGAGGAGCACAGGGGCCTGAGTTTAGACATGGCCGGCAGATGGAGACGGCCAGCGCAGCCTCTGTGAGCTTAGGTTCAGGGTTCAAATGCAGCGGCAGAGGCCCAGAGGCTGCCTGTCAGGTTGGGGCAGGAAAGGACTAAAAGCCACCTTTGGTAGCTGCCATGAGTTTCAGCAGTTGATGGCCAGCACTATTTTCTTGGAGTCCCTTCTCCAATGTCCAGCAGCCTGTGTCATTCTCTCGGGTCCTTCTGTGCCTCTCCTGGGGCTCCAGCTCCTCGTGGTTACCACGTTGGCTGCAGCCCGAGTCTAGTCTCCAGTGAAACTAATCCCAATCCTTGCATTTTCCAGAATGTGAATGTCCTTCATGGCAGGGAGTGAGGTAGTGAGGGGTAGGTACTGTTAGAGTGACTAGGTCCCCTCTCCTTTTTTTGGTACTGGGGATTGTACCCAGGAGCATTCTATCTCTGAGCTATACCCCCCCAAGCCATATATATATATATATGTGTGGGGGGGGGGGTACTGGGGTTCCTGGAAACCCTTCTACTTCTGGGCTACACTCCCAGACCTATTTTATACTTTTTTATTTGGAAACAGGGTCTCTTAAGCCAGCACAGCTGGCCTCAAACCTGCATGATCCTCCTATCTCTGCCTCCCAAGCACGGGGATTACAAGCGTGCACCACCACGCCCGGCTCCTATTTTTATTTTTTAATTTTTGAAACAGGGACTCAAAAAGTTACACAGTGCCTCACTAAGTTGCTGAGGCCGGCTGTAAACCTACAATCCTCCTGTCTCAGCCTCCCAAGTACGAGCCCGGCTAGGTCCTCCTTTATGGGAGGCAAATGAGAAAAAGGAGCAGGGAGCTGGCACTTGTCCAAACAGGTGTCACAGGAGCTCAGCTCCCCAGGACGCCCAGGGGAGGCCGGGTTGGGAACAGTTGGACCTGAGGGCACCCCCTGAGGACACTAGCATGGGGCATACTGACCAGCTGCCGGAGGCAGCCTCTCAGAAGGGCTCTAGGTAAGAGGAAGCTGGACTCTAGGGATGCCCAAGTCCCCCCCACTCCCCTCTCCCCTGAGATGGAGGCTCTACTTAGGGACCAAGACCGGCAGAGGAGCCAGCACACAGGATGGGAGCTGCTAAAAGGAATTTTTTCCTTAAATTTACGAACCTCTCCCTCTTCTTCCTCTAATTGTGGCCATTTCCTCTGTCAGCGTGTATTCATGTTTTCTTGGACATCTAACAATTGAAACAGCTTTTCCCTTTCAGAAACACTCACATTCAGGTTACTGGCGTTGGCTTGGTTTTTGTTTTGGCTTTTTTTTTTTTTTTTTAATCTGCTGCCAATTAATGGAGGGGGAGAAAAATGAGCTGGATTTCTTTGAGAGAAAAGAAAAGCTCCCTGCCACACAATACCTCGCCCCCAGCATTTTGTCTCCGAGCACAATCTCCAGCCACTGCAGCCCGTTGCTCAGAGCCAAGGGCCTTCGGCCTTCTCTTTCTTTCCTTTCTCCACTGGCTTCATTATTGACCACAATGCCCTGGCCACTTCAGCAGCTCCGGCCTCAAGGCTGAGCAGTCAAGGACCCTTTTGGCAGCCAGGCAGAACGAGATGGCATCACGGGGAGAAAAGAGGCTTTGTGGGGCACAGGCCCACCTGCCGGTCGTTCCCCAGGCCCATGAGAGCCCTGGAGAGCCTCCTGGAGAGACAGCAAAGTCCTCTGGGTTTTGGCAAAGGCTCAGGGTCTTCAGGCAACGCGGGGCGGTGGGGAGCGTGGGCAGGAGGGCCCTCGGAGCTCCCAGCAAGGGGCCCGTGACACCAGGTGGGGCCACAGGGGGCTCTGCATGTGCAGCCTCACAGGACCCGGACTGGGAACACCAAGCTCAGCCGCGCTCTCAGTCAGTGCCAAACAAAGGGCTCCCACGGGCGCTGGATGGTGCCTGTGAGAAACTCTGTGGGCAGAGTGGGCTGGCTTTTGGAGGTCGCGTGTGGATGCTCCGAAGGGTCACGTTGGCCTCTTCCCTCTTTCAGGACCACAAAGCCCAAATCTCAAAGGCATCCACCCTCCAGACAAAGGTGGCCCTCAGCCCCCGTCGCCCTCTGCTGGGCTCTTTGTGTCACTGCCTCCTGGCTATTTAGGGCTGAAAATGTGTCCCGTACAATGCTAATTCTGTGTGACACACTGTACATGATGTATATTTAATGTGAAGCTCTTAATAATATACAAGTGTCTTGTCAATGCATCTCTTTGAATAAGCATGTCTTATTTCTTTTTTCTCTCTCTCTCTTGTGATACTGAGATTTAAATCCAGGGGTCCTCTACCTTTGAGCTACACCCCCAGCCCTTTTCGCTTTTTATTTTGAAACAGGCTCTTAATAAGTTGCTGCACACTGGCCTTAAACCTAAAATCCTCCTGAATCTGCCTCCTAAGTACTGGGATTGCAGGCCTGGACCACCACTCTTGGCTGGTCTTATTTCTTTAAAATGTAACCACGAGCCCCAGGAATCTCGTCGATGGCCTTCTGCAAAGGCTGAGTTTCTGTCATCATCCCCCAAAGATGAGTCTTTACAGGAAAGAAGAGCCTTCCTGCTTCCCAGTGAGGAGGAAGGCAGATCCCCAAAGAGCTTTTTAAATGGAAACAAATTAATCTGTGCATCCAGTGCCTCCTGGTCCTCGGGTCTGATGGATACAGAGATAAATAGACCCGGCCCTGGCCTCAAGAAATTCCTAATGTGGAAAAACAAACACAAAACTATGCATGAAATAGTAGAGTCGGCCAAGGCACTGCTGGAGCCCAGATGGGGGGAAACCAAATCTACCACCGGCAGGACCGAGGAGTGGGAGCACGCAGGCAGCCCGCAGCAGAGCAGAGGCAGCCTGCCTGGGTAGGCGATGGCAGAGCTCCAGGGCTCCTTGGGCTGCTTCCTGCACGGGCAAAGGACCAGGGCAGGTAAGGGGAAGGTGTTCACCTCCTCCTCCCTGAAGACTGTGGGAGAAGCTGGCCTCCTTTTCTAAAGGACGCAGGACCTTGAGCCCACAGTCGCCAGCTGTCTGCACTGACAGGATCCACAGCTGTGCTGCCGCCCTGGTGTCCCCAAGGCCCAGGGGGCTTGCAGCCTGAGCCCTCCGTCAGGTGTGACCAGCATGGAGGCCTGGCTGAGTATCTCTTCCCTTCCCCCTCCCAGGACCCGCCGGCCCGTCTGGCCCCCCACCCAGCCCAAGAACGTGGCCCAGGCCCCCAGGACTCACTTGCTTCTCTCCTGCAGCCTCCCCCTCATCCTAATAACCCAGGTCCCTGGAGCACCCACCACACGCGCCCAGGGGATGCCTGTGTCCAGGGAGGGCAAAGCCCTGGGGCGGGCCAGGGTCTGGACACAGGAAATGGCCCTGGGCTCAACCAGGACCCAAGGACAAGGCCCTGTGCTGGGCCACAGGAACTCCCTGAAGAAGAGAAAGGGCCACCGCCAGCTGTTTTACTACCACGGGGGTGGGGTGGGGTGGGGGGATCTGTTTATGCTCGTTTTAAACACTAGGCACCCAACAGGGGAGGGGAGCCAAGCACAGGAAACGCCTTCTTCAAAGGAGCCCGCAGGAAATGGTGGACAGCCAGGTGCCTTCACCTCTGCAGAGGCTCAGAGAGGGACAGAGGCTCACGCAAGGCCACGCAGCAAAGGCATCTCCAGATGCTTCAGGGTGCTTGAAGGTCAGCTTGTCCAGGGCAGCTCTGGGAAGATGGCTGGAGCTGAGAAGTTCTTCTCAGAGTTTCTGAGCCAATTTGTTCTCGCTGATTTCTTCCTGACCCGCCATGGCTGCCGTCATCCCTGGCTTTGGGGGGCCTGATTCCAGCAGAGCCTTGGGCTGAGCAATCGGGCTCTGGTGCCCTCATGTGGTTGTCCTTGGCATTGCAGCCAGACCCAGGGAGAGGGCCCGTTACAGGAGAAACTGAGCCCCAAAGAAGAAAGAGGCAGGCTTGCTGCACACAGACAGCGGACGTCGGAGCGAGAGTGATGCGTGTTGTAGTGAAACAAGGGACAGGAAGTGGCATCTGAGCCGGGCCTCATGCGCTGCGCGGGAGGCAGGACATCCTAGGTGAAGGGAATGAAGTTAGCGAGCGCTGGGAGGTGCCCTCTGACGCCCACTGCAGTGCTCTTCCCTCTGTGCCCTACAACAAAGCCCCACTCATTCAAGCCAGCTGAGGAGTCAATCAGTACAGAAATATCTTATGCAATATTTTCTCTTTTTTTTTCTTGCGGTACTGAGGACTGAACCCAGGGGGGTTCTACCTCCTAGCCGTACCCCCTGCCCTATTTTTTTATTCTTTATTTTCAAACATGGTCTCACTAAGTTGCAGAGGGCCTCACTAAGTAGCTGAGGCTGTCCAAGAACCATGATCCTCCAGTCTCAGCCTCCTAAATGCTGGGATTACAAGCGTGCGCCACCATGCCGTGCTGCTGAACTAATTTTCGTTTCAGGAAAATAAAGAAAACAAAATTTACCCTAAATGCTAAACAGCATTCTAAAGTATCTCCTCAGTCTTCCTTCTATGCGTGTATAATTATTTTATTTTAAGCAAAACTGGGCTTATGCTGTGCTTATAGTTTTTTTGTTGTTGTTTTTGTTTTTTGCGGTACCAGGGATAGAACCCAGGGGCATTCTACCTCCGATCTACAACCCCAGCACCCGTTGTGTGTGTGTGTGTGTGTGTGTGTGTGTGTGTGTGTGTGTGTGTGTGTTTCTTTCTACCTCCAGGCTATACTCCCAGACCTATTTTATATTTTATTTATTTGGAAACAGGGTCTCACTAAGTTGCTGAGAGCCTCACTAAGTAGCTGAGGCTGGCTTCGAACCTGTGCGATCCTCCTGTCTCAGTCTCCCAAGCACAGGGATTACAAGTGTGCCCCACCATGCCTGGCGCTCCTTTTATTTTTGAAACAGGGTCTCACTGAGTTGCAAAGGGCCTCACTAAGTCACTGAGGCTGTCCGCCAACCACGATCCTCAGTTCTCCACCTCCCGGATGCTGGGATTACAAGTGTGCGCATCCACGCCCAACTGTGTTTATTGTTTTATGCATTTCATTTTCCACTTAACATAGCATCAGATCCTTTTACCTTCATTCTATTAAATCTTTTCCAATTTGACTTTTTTTTTTTTCTTTTTCGGTACTGAGGATGGAACCCAGGGGTGTTCTACCTCTGAAATACACTCCCAGCCCTATTTTATGTTTTATTTTGAGATGGGGTCTCGCTCAGTTGCTGAGGCTGGCTTTAAACCTGCAATCCTCCTGCCTCAGTCTCCCAAGTGCTGGGATAATAGGTATATGCCACACACCCAGCTCTATGATCTTTCTCACTGCTGCCTAATAATCTACCTTCATTTAGTTACCTTCGAGTTTTTTGTTTTTATGTTTTATCTTGTTTTAATACTAGGGATCAAGCCCAGGGTGTTCTACCACTGAGCTACATCCTTAGCCCTTCTTTTATTTTCATTTTGAGATGAGGAGTCTCACAATGTTGCCCAGGCTGGCCTTGAACTTGCGATCCTCTTGCCTCAGCCTCCAGAGTTATCAGGATACAGGCTTGCACCATCACACCTGGTTTATATTCAAGTTTTTGTCCAGTCAGATCTGTAGGAAAGATCTTTCTTCAGAACCCTTTATTTGTATTTGGGGGGGGGGTATTTGTTTTGTTTTCATTCAAGGAGAAATGTATAGCAGTAGCATTACTGAACAGGGTGTGGTTGCACATGCCTATAATCCCAATATTTGGGAGACTGAGATGGGAGGATCACAGGTTCAAGACCACTCTCAGCAACTTAATGAGGCTCTCGGCAACCTAGAAAGATCCTGTTTCAAAATTAAAAATCAAGATGGGTATGGTGGTATATGCTTGTAATCTCAGTAGTCAGAAGGCTGAGACAGGAGGATCAAAGGTTCAAGGACAGCCTAGTGAGACCCTATTTCAAAATAAAAATAAGACTGGGGGTATAGCTCAGAGCTATAATGCCCCTGGGTTCAATCCCCAGTATCATGAAAAAGTAAAATAAAAAATTAAGCCAGGTGAGCCGGGCGTGGTGGTGCAGGCTTGTAATCCCCGCGCTTGGGAGGCGGAGACAGGAAGATCACGCAGGTTCGAAGCCAGCCCTGCTGGCTTAAGAGACCCTGTTTCCAAATAAAAATATAAAACAGGTCCGGGAGTGTAGCCTGGTAGGTAGAAGGGCTTCCAGAAACCCCGATACCACCAAAAAAAAAAAAAAAAAAAAATTTTGAGCCAGGTGTGCTGGTGCATGCCCTCCACAACTTAGACTTTGTTTCAAAATAAAAGAATAAAATAGGGCTGGGGGTATAGCTCAGGGTAGAATGCCCCTGGGTTCCAGCCCCAGCACTAAAGAATAAATAAATGAAAGGGCTAAGGGTATAACTCAGAAGTAGAATTCCCCTAGGTTAAATCTCCAAAGAAAGAGAGGAAGAAAGGAGAGAGAGAGAGAGAGAGAAGAGAGAGAGAGAGAGGAGAGAGGGAGAGAGAGAAGGAAATAAAGAAAGGGAGAGAGAGAGGGAGGGAGGGAGAGAGAGAGAGGGAGGGAGGGAGGGAGGGAGGGAGGGAGGGAGGGAGGGAGGGAGAGAAGAGAGAAGAGAGAGGCATTTACTGAGTCAAAGGCTGGGGATATTAAGTCTTCCTGTCCTCCAGAGACATAAGTTAACTCTCCTCTGCAAATCTGAGGCCCCCAAAGAAAAGCTGCAGTTAGATCTACGGACTCTTAACAACCTGAACTTCTCTAACGTGAGGCATAAGCTAAGCAGTTTCCTCTCATCAAAATGGCCTTGAGTTCAGGCTGTGGGTAGGACTGGAGGCTGCCTGGGCTCTGTGTGTAGGGTGACCAACTATCCCATTTGAGAGGCTTTCATCAGAATGGAAGACCCTCAGTGCTGAGGCGGGGAGGGTTCCAGGCAAGCAGAAGCAGCTGGTCTCCTGGTCCCCAGGCATGGCCCAGGGTGAGCCCCTGGCCTGCCCTCCAGCAGAGCTTCCTCTGCCTCCAGAGGTGAGGTCCTGGGCTGGGGGAGCAGGACCCAAAGACACTCAGAAGGAGCCCTGCCCTCCTGGGGTGCAGGAGGCCAGTGAGAAGAAGAACCCCTATAGTGGCTCAGGCTCACATCCTAACTCCAGTCCTTTTCAGCTCTGTGACCCAGGCAGCTACAAAGCTCTCATTTCTTTTCTTTCTTTCTTTCTTTCTTTCTTTTCTTTCTTTCTTTCTTTTTCTGTGTGTGTGTGCGTGTGCGTGTGCGTGTGTGTGTGTGTGTGTGTGTTACTAGGGATTAAACTCCAGGTTACACTCACAGGCCTATTTTATTTTGAAACAGGGTCTCTCTAGGTTGATGAGAGTATCACTACTTGCTGAGGCTGTCCTCAAACCTGTGATCCGCCCGTCTCAGCCTCCCAAGTACTAGGATTACAGGCTTACTCCACTATGCCCAGCTAAGAGCTTCCATTTGGGTCATTGCAAAGATTAGTTTGAGCCAGGCGTGGTGGCTCATACTTGAAATCCCAGTACTAGCCAGGCATGGTGGTGCACACTTGTAATCTCAGTACTTGGGAGGCTGAGACAGGAGGATCACAGGTTCACAACTAGCCTCAGCTACTTAGTGAGGCCCTTTGCAACTTATTGAGACCCTGTTTCAAAATAAAGAATAAAAAACAGGCACGGGGGTGTAGCTCAGAGGTAGAATGCCCCCCAGGGTTCAATCCTCAGTACTACAAAAAAAGAAAAAAGAAAAGAAAAAGAAAAAAAGAAAAAGAAATCCCAGTACTTGGGAGGCTGAGACAAGAGGATCACAAGTTCAAAGTCAGCCTCAGAAATGTAGTAAGGCTCTCAGCAACTTAATGAGACCCTGTACCAAATAAAAATTAAAAAGAAAAAATAGAGCTGGGGTGTAGCTCAGAGGTAGAATGCCCCTGGGTTCAATCCTCAGTATATCACATACACACACACACACACACACACACACACACACACACACACGGTTTGGATGAATGCCCGTGCCCTTGGCATGCCTTAGCAACATCAACCTTCAGATAACATTGGCTAGGACAAGAAGAAGGTGTGATGGCAGAGGCTGTTACAGCTGCAGAATTTCAAAAGAGGGGTGCAGGGTGGCCAGAAGGCTTTCTGTAGGGGTGACAGTGTACTCCATCTTACAAAAAAAAAAAAAAAAAACTCTAGCCCAAGTGAGCATGGGACAGAGGACTAAGGGTGAGGTCCTCTTCCTGTGCGGATGGACATGTAGGGCACTCTCTAGAATTCCAACTTTGTTAATTAAATTAAACCTAACACTGTGACTATTATCTAAGTAATAAGTGCCCATTGTATTTACCATTTAAATAATTCCCACGTTCCATATTTATTTCAACATGCAACCTATTTATTGTCTCTTGTTTAATTAAATACTAAATGTCCGCAGCATCTTTATTGTTTAAATATTAAGTAGGCATTGCATTCATTATTTATTGTCTGTCTCTACCTACTAGGATGTAACTAGAATGTCAGGTCCACACAAGCAGGGAATCCAGGAGGGACCCTAGCACCGAGGAGGTGCTCCGTAAGCCTTTGCTGGATGACGTGACCGTGCCGAGGAACCGGTCCAAGGTGGGCTTGCTCTGTGCGCACTGCACATCGTACAAGCAGTGGCCTCCCGCGAGGGCAGATGGGAAGAGACACTAGGAAAGTGTCCAGAAGCTGGACTTTGCAGTGGGAGCTCAGAGAAAGCTCACAACCCAAAAGTGAGTGGGATCTAAACAGAACAACACGGTCACTTCTTCCCAAGAGCAAGAGAGGATGATATTCGGGCACCTGACCCACGGGCACTAGTGCACTTGTCACGCCCGAGAAAGGAGCTCCTGCTCCGCTGGCTTTGCTGCCCTGGGGAGCCTCTCCCAGGGTCTTAGAACACAGGCCCCCGCAAGGACGCTCCTTGTGTAGATGGAGGCTCAGGCAAGGCTTTACAGGGGCACATCATTAGGAGGTGTTGGGTCCACGCAACCGAGACTCAGGCAAGGCTTTACAGGGGCACATCATTAGGAGGTGTTGGGTCCACGCAACCTGACCTGGCAGCAGGCTGGGTCTGGTTCAGTATTTTCCAACACGCCTGATGGTAACGTTCACATGTGGTTCTTGTAAAATTGTGTTCTCTGAGCACAGAGGACGTGTGAAAGTCACAGGAAATAACAATTGTGCAACTACTAGGAAAACCCACGGAGAATTATGCAAATGTCTGTTGTCTTGTCAACTAGACTCTTGCCAGATGTAAAAACGCATTCGTATTTCACAAGTGCATGTCACTCAGATGCCAAATAAAGCGTCCCTTGACCCTACCCAGAGCTCCGCAATCTCTGAGCTCTGAGTTGAGGGGGGAGGGGGGCATAAACTTTGATCATGGGTGTTCCTGGGAGAAGGACGAAGATGAGGTGCAGTAACCAGCTCAGGGAGAAGGAAGCGTGGCGTCTCCTCCTGTCAACTCTTCTTGCCCCATGCTTTTCCTGGAGCCCCTGCAGGCTCCCTTACCCAGACTCCCGAGCCCCGCAGGGCCCTGGGTTTCATTAATTAATGACTATAGTTTCTTATTATGGACCAGGATGCCAATTTAGGTAGAATGCCTGTGGGTTTATTCCCAGTAAAAAAAAAAAAAAAAAAACAGGAACACCAATCCTGGTTCACTCGGGCCAGGCTCGCCTCTCTCAAAACCTCCCAGCTGATGCAGAGGCCACAAGTCTATAGTGCTCGGCCAAGTCCGGGCGATTCTTATCTTCAGGCACCTTGGAAAAGCAAGGGTTGGTGCTGTCGATCTCAACCTCAGCATATCTGGGGAGCTTTTAAACCAGGTCCCGCTACAAAACAATTAATTTGTTTTCTAGCAGGGTTGTTTTTGTTTTGTGGTGCTGTGAAGCAAACCCAGGGCCTCCAGCATGCTGAGCAATTGCTCTACCACTGAGCTACATCTCTAGCCCTTGTTGTTTTTAAAGATAATTCTAAAGCCAAGAACAGTGTCAAATGCCTACAATCCCAGCTGCTAGGGAGGCTGAGGCAGGAGGATCACAAGTTCAAGGCTAGTGAGACCCTGTCTTAAAATTAAAAAAAATAAAAAGGGCTGGGGATGTAGCTCAGTGGTAGACTACCCCTGTGCTCAGTACCCAGTATCACAAAACAATGAAAACAAATTAAGTTAAAATAATTCTAAAGCCGGCCGTGGTGGCGCACACTTGTAATGCCAGCATTTGGGAGGCTAAGACCAGAGGATGGCACAGGTTCGAAGGCAGCCTCAGCTACTTAGTGAGGCCCTTTGCAACTCAGTGAGACCCTGTTTCCAAATAAAGAATAAAAAATAGAGCTGGGGATGTAGCTCAGAGATAGAATGTCCCTGGGTTCCATCCCCAGTACTGCAAATAATAATAATAATAATAATAATAATAATAATAATGTGCAAAAGAGTTGAGAATCACTAATTTAGTGTGTGCCTCGCTGCATTAAAATAAATGAATGAAGCCAGACATGTTAATGAATACATATATAAATGAATGAGAGGACAATCTCCCAGGCTCGCCTTGGCTGACCGTGGTCCCGAGTGTGTGTTCTGTACATGCAAATGCACTCGAATTGCTAAACCAAAGCAGTTTTGAAAATAAGCAGGAGACTGAGGTATAGCTCTGTAGTAGAGTGCTTGCCTAGTAAGTGCAAGGTCCTGGGTTCGATCCAGGACCTTGCAGGACCTTTTGTACAGCAAAAGATAAATAAATACAAATTATTTTTAAAAATTGAAAATGAGCCGGACACGGTGGTACACACTTATAATCCCAGCACTCAGGAAGCTGAGACCAGAGGATCATGGGTCGCACCAGCCTCAGCTACTTAGTGAGGCCCTCAGCAATTTAGTAAGACCCTGTTTCAAAATAAAGAATAAAAAATAGTGCAGGGGGTATAGCTCAAAGGCCGAATGCCCCTGGGTTCCATCCCCAGACCTGCAAAAAAAATAATTAATTAAAAATGAGCCGGGTGTGGTGGCACATGCCTGTATTCCCAGTCCATGGGAGGCTAAGACAGGAGGATTGTGGGTTTGAGAACAGCCTCAGCAAGTAATGAGCCTCTGTTTCAAAAATAAAAAACAAAATAGGGCTGGAGATGTATTTCAGCAATAGAATGTAGCTCTGGGTCCTATCCCCAGTACCACACACCAAAAAAAAAAAAAAAAAAAAAAAAAAAAAGAAAGAAAGAAAGAAAGAAAGAAAGAAAGAAAGAAAAAACGAGCCAAAAAGAAAGGGGGCTGGTCTTGGAGTTCACCGGCCACCATGAGGACAAACGGACTGCACCATTCAAGGACTCGGCGGGGAACAGGGCTGCCAATAAAGTGCAATCTAGTGGTGCTCTGCGGCGCAAGGCAGTGAGGTCAGGCTGTGGTCAGTGGCCATGAGCCTGTTTGAACTGGGCCATGAAGAATGAACAGAACATTGTCTTCTAGGCACAGAGTACAAGACCTGACGTGCGTAGTGCGCAGTTCGAGGGTGTGTGAAAGAATGCACAGGGAAAGCAGCCCTGGGATGAGGCTAGAGGGTGGGCAGGGAGGGCAGGAAAGGTCACTGACCCCGGGGGGAGGGGGTGGCCTCAGGTGACCTCTGAGCAGTCACTCACAGGAGCGGAGGCTCTGCTGACCATACCGCTGTTGTGGACACTGAGGGCGCTGGACAAATCCTAGAAATCATTTATGGAGGGCAAGAGAAGGCGGTTAAGAAAAGACTCATCAACAACATCCCCAGGTATTTTTTTTCCAGGAACCCAGACCTCCCTCTTATCTATCAATTATCTATTTATCATCCCCCAGCCCTCTTTTTTAGTCTTTTCATTTCTGAAACAGGGTCTCCCTGAGTTGCAAAGGACCTCGCTAAGTAGCTGAGGATGTCGGCGAACTGCGATCACCTCCAGTCTCTGCCTCCAGAATGCTGGGATTACTAGCATGCGCTACCGCAACAGGCTCGTATTTTATTTTTTGAAACAGGGTTTTGTTAGGCTGATAAGAATCTCACTACTTTTTGAGGCAGTCCTCGAACCTGCAGTCCTCTTGTCTCAGCCTTCGAAGTATAGGGATTACAAGCGTGTGCCACCATGCCTGGCTTATTTATTTATTCATTTTGCAGTACTGGAGATCAACCCGGGGCTTCATACATGCTACGCAAGTGCTTTACCACTGAGCAACACCCCACCCCCTATATCCTCCCTCTTTTTTTTTTTTTTTTAAGATTGAATCCAGGGGCATTTTACCTCTTTTTTCTTTTCTTTTTTTTTTCTTTCTTTTTTTTTTTTTTTTTTGTGGTACTAGGGACGGAACCCAGGGGCCTTCTACCTCGGGGCTACACTCCCAGACCTATTTTATATTTTAATTGGAAACAGGGTCTCTTAAACCAGCGGAAGCTGGCTTCGAACCTGCGCGATCCTCCTGTCTCAGCCTCCCAAGCGCGGGGATTACAAGCGTGCGCCATCTTCCTGTTACCCCCTCCCAAGTTCTGGGAAGGACTATGTTGGTGAAGATTGATGGTGACCTGGAGAAATTTAGGATTTGCAAAACTTTGAGGGACTACTCAGGCCTGAAACACAAAAGGTAGTTGGGGATAAGGCCAGCAGGAAGGCGAGGGCCAGAACCAGGCAGCCCGTGGGTCAAGCTAGGGAGTTTGGACTGACTGGGGAGCCAGGAGGGAACCAGGAGAGGTTTGGAAGCCGAGTAACATGCTCACAGCTGGGTAAAAGGATGTCACATGGTGGCTGAGTGAAGGCTGGAGGTCTGCGGAGCAGCAGAGGGGGCTGAATGGGAATGAAAGGTTAATTCACAGGGATTCTGAGTCAAAAAATTGACGGATGCCGGGCGTGGTGGCGCACGCTTGTAATCCCCGCGCTTGGGAGGCAGAGACAGGAGGATCGCGCAGGTTCGAAGCCAGCCGTGCGCGCTGGCTCAGGAGACCCTGTTTCCAAATAAAAATGTAAAAATAGGTCTGGGAGTGTAGCCCGGAGGTAGAAGGGCTTCCAGGAACCCCAGTACCACTAAAAAAATAAAAAATAAAAAAAAAAAATTGACAGTTAAGCTGATGGGTGGAGCTTGTTTATAATCCCAGTACTTGAGAAGCTGAGATAAGAGGATCAAAGGTTAGAGGACTCACCATGTGGTGAGACTCAGCAACTTAGTGAGACCCTGTTTCAAACTAAAAATTAAGAACAGGGCTGGGGTGTGTAGCTCAGCAGAAGAATACTCCTGGGCTCAATCCCCAGTATCACATATATCAGACATACACACGTGTGTGCATACACACACACGCTGAGGGTTTTGAGCCAGGCGTGGTGGCTCACACCTGTAATCCTAGTACTTGGGAGACTGAGACAGGTGGATTGAAGGTTCAAAGCTAACCTTCAGCAACTATGTGAGACCCTGTTTCCAAATAAAAGATAAAATAGGGTTGGGGTATAGCTCGAGGGTAGATGAAACCCTGGATTCCATGCCCAACACACACTGAGGGTTTTGACCTCCAACATTGGAATACCCAAGAAGAGCCCATTAAGGGGCTGACAGTTTCTGCCAAGGATCTGGGAGCTGGAGAGGCAGCGGCCTGTGCGTGGCCTGCTACGAAAAAGAAACAGGCTCAGCTCCAGAAGCGAGTGTTCCTAGCGACCTGGGATTTTCTCATTATTTTGAGCAGGTTATACCCTGATTGTTTGCTTAATTTCATTCTTTTCCTACTCTTTATGTTTTTCCACGGGAGAATAACCTTTCCGTTCTAATCTGAAATTGGTTATTCATGCTTATGAACATCCTGGATGATTGCCTGGCCTATTTTTTCAAATAATACATCTGAATGAATAAACTCACATAAACCAGGGGCAAAAGCAATTGTGAGGAAAATGTCCTTTTCCCAAGTGTTGTCCGATTAATTGTTCTACACCATGGCACAGCCTTGTCATCCTGTGGAATCCAAAATCTCCCCCTGGTGTGCCAATTCCACACCAGGTGCCTGCATCTGGCAGTCAAGCTGTTCGCCTAGGCCCGCCCCTGACCTTTACAACCTTATCCCCTGCACACTGACTTCTTCCACGGTCCAAATCCCACCCATCTGTCCCCGAGACCCTGTGCAAACACTCCCACCCTATGAAGCCAGCCCTGGTAACCTCTCCAGGGGAAATACCCTGGAGCTCATGAATTTGCAAAAAGTTCTCTTTCTATATCCTTGGTGGGACTCTCAGTTCCCTCAGGGGAGGGGGACCGTCACACAGGAAGTACCACCCGGAGTGCTGGCTGAAGTGGGAAGGTGCTGTCTCCCATATCCCTAGAAGCCCATAAATACAGGGCAGAGTCACCCACCTAAAGCAGAAGCGCCCACCCACACTTCCCTCCAGTGCTGGAGCTAAACAGCCTCCGGGAAGGAGGGGAGGAGAGGGCAGCAGCGGACTGGGGGTTGGACCAGGAGGCATTCCATAGCTGAGCTACATACACCTCCAGCCCTTTTTTTTTTTTTTTTTTTTTTTTTTTTTCCTCGGGTCTGGGGATGGAACCCAGGGTCATTCGACCTCCGCGCTACACCCCTGTCCTATTTTTTATTCTTTCTTTTGAAAGAGGATCTCGCTAAGTTGCGGAGGGCCTAAGTAGCTGAGGCTGTCTGCTAGCCATGATTCTCCGTTTCAGCTTCCCAAATGCTGGGATCACAATCGTGTGCCACCACGCCCGGCGACATTTTTGTTTTCAAAATAGGGTTTTGTAAATTGCTAAGGATCTCATTAACTTACTAAGGCTGGCCTCGAAGTTGCGATCCTCCTGTTTTAGCCTCCTAAATACTGGGATTACAGCTGTGAGTCAGTTTGCCTGACCCAGGGCTCTGACTCTGGCAGAGGCCTCCTAACACCAAGACTCTGCAAGCCGTGTGAGATTCCAAGAAAAAAGGGTTTAATAGTGATTTTAAAAAATTTTTTTATTGGTGCATTATATTCATACCTCATATCGGGGTAAAAAACTTGTATGGACATACATGTACACATCAACCATTTAGCCCCTACCCAATTCCCACCCCATTCCGTCCCCATCCCTCAGTCCCATATGCCCTAAAGCACACACACAAGTATTCCGAGAACTGCCGTATGGGTTAGCTGACAAAAGGCACTCCGAAGGCTTGAACGCGGCCAACGGAGGCTGAGCCCGAGGCAGGGCAGGGTCAGGGCCAGCCCAGGCGGGCACTTTCGCGCCTTCCGCGCACGCGCTGCCACCTGCTCTTAAAGATCGCCAGGCTCCTCCCGCACTCGAGAGAACGCGTGGCTGTTTCTGGCGCGGTGGGGCCACCGTACGGCACCAGGACAAGGTATCCAGGCCGGCGGCGCCGCAGGCCACGAACGCCAGGTGCGACGGAGCGACCACGCACCGGCGCCGCTGCGGCCGCGGGGGTCAGAGAGACGCGCCGACGCCCCTGAGTGCCCCCGGGCTGGGGCCCGGAGGCCGCCCACGTGACCCGAGCGGGTCCCGCCCCTCCTGCCCACGTGACCCGAGCGGCGCCCCGCCCCCACCCGCCGTCCGCTCTGCGCCTGCGCGGGGCCGCTGGGGCGCGCTCGCCGCGGGCTGCGAGCGGGCGGGCGGCTGCGGCTTGCGGCCGTCGCCCGCGGCCATGGTGAGTGCGGGGCGGAGCGGGGTCCTCGGCCCCTGGCCGTACGGAGGGGAGCTTGGGAGGGCTGGCTGGGCGCGCCCGGAGGCCCGGGGCGGTCTGCGCGCACCCGCGCCCTGTCCCAGGCCCCTCCCGGCGCCTGCCCGCCGAGGGCCGGGTCCGTCCCGCGCCTCCGCCCCCAGGAGCCGCAGGGCCCGCAGCGCCGAGCCGGCCTCGCCTCCGGCCGCTGGGGTTGCAGAGATCCTGGGGGCCCAGATCCTGCCCAACCTCCACTTCCTTTTCACATGTTGGGGAAATGGAGGCCTGGAGAATGCTCATTCTGCGACACCATGTTGCCTCGCGTTATAAGAGACAGATGTACAGGACTCTTCGCGGTGGGGTGGTGGTCATTGTTCGTCCCTGTACCGTTTGGTATTATGTTTAGTTGGTCGGAGGAGGTCAGTCCTCAGCTGTATTTACTCCCTCGACGTAACCTTTTTTGTTGTTCCTTACAGTTCTATCCAGCTGGTCTTAATCCCCCCTTCTGTTTCTCTTCCTGTAATCTATGGAACAGGAGCCCTTGAAGTACAAGAATAGTGACCTTGCCGTTGGAGCCTCCTTCGCCTTTGCTCTGAAAGGATCCCATAGAATGAGATGTGCCAGGACGCCTCGCGTCCCGTGGTGATTCCAGGGCACAGGTTAGGCGCTTTGGGACCGAAGGCCCCCTTAGCACATCTCAGGGGAAAAGGCGAGCTGTTTGCTTCTAAGAGGAGTTGACCCATCAGTTCTCTAGTTTGGTAGGTAAACTAAATTCAAATTTCTGTGTTTTTGTTTTGTTACTGAGGATTGAACCTAGAAGCGGCCTACCTCTGAGCTCTACCTCCAGTAGAGCTTTTTATTTTGAAACAGTAGAAACAGTATCTCACTACGTTGCAGAGACTGGCCTTGAACCTAGGATCCTCCCCTCAGCCTTCTTGTGCTGGGATTTCAGGGGTTTGATTAGTGGTTTTTAAAGTTACAGGCATCGCTTTGTATTTATACAAAGATGGAAGATAGTGTCATAACTGGGTCTAGAACCCAGGCTGACCTTGTTCTGAATTTGCTGACACAGACCTCCTGACTAGTGGACATTCACATCCTTTGAGAATTACAGTCACCTTCTGCCCAGTTTTTGCACAAAGACCTTTGAACTGGGTCACGGCTCAGTCCTCTGTATCCCTGTGGGCTGTAAATTACAGTGAGTATATAGACTTTGCACTGTTTCTTATGCCATAGAAGTTTAGTTCAACCCTTTCAATTGCTTACAAGTCAACTAACTGCTTTTTTATTCTAAGATGAGTTGAAGCCGGTCGCGGTAGCGCATACTTATAATCCCAACATTTGGGAGGCTGAGACAGGTGGATCCGGGTTCTCAGACAGCCTCAGCTACTTAGGGAGGATCTTTGCAACTCAGTGAGACCCTGTTTCAAAATAAAGAATAAAAAATTGGGCTGGGGTGTAGCTCAGGAATAGAATGCCCCTGAGTTCCATCCCTAGTACCACCAAAAAAAAAAAGTCAGTTGAGTGTTTCAGGTAGCAAACAATTGTAAAGTTACAGTAAATTTTGCAATAAATTGCAAAGGATTATTATCCATGTAAAGTGCATGTATTATTCATATAGAGATCAGTTTGACAAAGAAATTTAGCCATGTTCGCAATATCGTAAAAATGCTACATTCTAAGCTATTGCCTCAGTATACTGTGCACACCGCCTTTCCTTCTACTGTTAACCTGTTTACACCGTCCTGGTGTGTGGGATGAAGCTAGAAAAAGCATTAAATCTGTGAAGTCCAGCAGGGTTTCATCACATTCCTTTTCTCCATCTATAACTTTTTTTTCTGGGGGGGGGTGTGCTAAAGATTGAACTCAGGGATATTCTACCTCCGGGCTACATCCTCAGCTCTATTTTATTTTTATTTGAAACAGGGTCTCGCTAGGTTGATGAAAGTCTATTTGCTGAGGCAGTCCCTGAACCTGCAGTTCTCCTGTCTCAGCTTCCCAAGTAGCAAGATTACAAGCAGAAGTCACCATTCCTGGCTTTATAACTATTTTTTTTAAGTCTGAGAATCTACATGTTCAGTAATGTTCTTAAATTTTATTTAAATAGTATGACATAGGCATGGTGGCACACACTAGTAACCTCCGTACTTGGGAGATTGAGACAGAGGATAGCAGATTTGGGGCCAGCCGAGCAATTTAGCGAGACCCTATTTCAAAATTTTAAAAAGGAAGCCAGGTGTGGTGGCACACAATTTAATACCAGCATCTGGGAGGCCTTGACAGGAGGTTCGCAGTTGAGGTCCTTTACAACTCAGTGAGACCCTGTTTCAAAATAAAGAGTAAAATGTAGGGCTAGGGGTGTAGCTTGGAGGTAGAATGCCCCTGAGTTCAATCCCCCAGTGTTGAAGAAAAAAAAAAAAAAGTTTGATTCAGTGGTCAATGACTGGCACATCGTTTAGCTAGGTTTCTGTTTGATTAATTAAGAAGTCCCTATTAAAGAGTCATGACAAACTGAATGAAATAACTTTAAAAATGAATGAGTACGGACAAGAAAATGAGTATGGACGATTTGTTCAAGTGTACAAATAACTTGGTTCTTATTGTCTAGGAAAGTATGTAAAGTTTTTAGGTGATGACTTTTGAATTTAAGATATATTGTGATGTGCTCAGTATGTAAAAATCAAATGTTTTTTGTGTTGATAAATTGTTAAAATATTGTATAATCCTATATATGTTAAGTATTTTAAGTCATTTGTGAAACTAAAGAACAAAATATTACATAGGTATCAAGCATTTTAAGCTAGTTTTTAGTTTTTTTAATACGGTTCATCTGTTTTTGGTACTGGGAATTGAACCTAGAGACATTCTTCCTCCAACCTCACCCCCAGCCCTTTTTATTTTAATTTTTTATTTTTTAGTACTGGGGAAAGTGTGTGTCACTGTGCTCAGCTCAATTAGTTAAACTTAGATTGGCAAGTACAGTACTAATAAAAGTTTTAAAGTCATGTTTTTAGCTAAAACAGTAACTAAGTTTAGTAAGATATAGTAGACCAAATTGCTAGTTATTATCACTTAATACCCTGGCAAACTTGAGAATCTATAGAACATTTTCTTAAATTGATCATATTTTTTTTATTTATTTATTTATTTTGTGTGTGTGTGTGTGGTACTGGGGGTGGAACCCAGGGGCTTTTCTACCTCCAGGCTATAATTCCAGACCTATTTTTTTATAATTTATTTGGAAACAGGGTCTCACTAAGTTGCTGAGAGCCTCACTAAGCAGCTGAGGCTGGCTTTGAACCTGTGTGATCCTCCTGTCTCGGCCTCCCAAATGCTGGGATTACAGACGTGTGCCACCATGCCCGGCAATTGATGATATTAAATCATAAAATCTCAATACATTAGGAAAGGGAAAGAAAAATAAAAATAATAAAATTGGTCATTAAAAAGCTGGTTCTTCACTGGGGATTGAAGAACTATAAGATAAACTGGTTATCCTGCTCAAGAACAATATATGCACATGGTTAAAAGTATTTTTTTAATTAGCAAGTGCTTAATAAGACTACAAAAATTAAGATAAAAAAATTTTTTTTTAAAGGAAAGCCAGTTCTCAAAATTGACTCCAGAAGAAAGACCCTAACAGGCCAGTAACAATGGAAAAAAGTGGAAGAGTCACCAAAGACCTGTCATCGCCCACGATTCCAGTTGCAGTCGCTTGAAAGCTGGTATCACAGGTGAATTCTTTTAAACTTCTGATAAGATTTAAGTTACTCCACAGCACAAGAAGGGAGATCACAGATTGTTTTCACAAAGCAGGACACTGATGGTGGAACTTGATGTGCAGATAGTACTAAAATTAAAGCTTGGTCTCCTAGGAATGGCCATGTGGTTGTGTGTGTGTAGTGCTGGGGACCGAATGCCAAGGCACTCGCCATTTAGCTACACTCCCAGCCCAAAGTTATTTTTTATTTTGAAACAGGTCTCGCTAAGTTGCTGAGGATGGCCTTGAACCTGCAGTCCTCCTCTCCTAGCCACCCAAGTACTGGAATTACAAGAGTGTGCCACTGTGCCCAGCTAGTAATAAGAAATTTTAAAATATTAACAAATGACAGGCTAGAAGTATAGCACAATGGTAGAGTGCTTACTTGCAATGCACAGGGCCCTGGATTCAATCAATACCACCAAAAAAGAAAAAAATATCAAATGTTATTTAACTGATTAAATGTTAAATTTAAAAATAAATTAAAAATTTATTAATTTTAAATAACTTATTTTGTGTTTGGTACTAGGGATTGAACTTGGAACATTATAGCTGAGCTACGCTCCCAGCCCATTAAAAATAAAATTTGCCCAGGCCTGGTGGTATATTCTATAAGCCCAGAACTTGAGAAGCTGAGCCAGGAGGGTCACAGATTTGTGATCAGCCTCAGCAACTCAAGTTAGACCCTGTTTCAGAATAATAAATAGGGATGGGGGTGTAGCTCAGATGTAGAATGCCCCTGAGTTCAATCCCCATTACCACATTTAAAAATATTTTAAAAAGCCAGGCGTGGTGGTACATGCTTATAATCCCAGTGCTTGGGAGGCTGAGACAGGAGAATTGCCGGTTCAGTCAGCCTCAGCAACTTTGTGAGGGTCTCGGCAACTTAGTGAGACCCTAATTCCAAATAAAAAATAAAAAGTAGGTCTGGGAGTATAGCCTAGAGGTAGAAGGCCCCTGGGTTCCAGGCCCAGTAACCCCCCACACACCCAAAAAGTGTGTGTGTGTGTGTGTGTGTGTGTGCGCGCGCGCGCGCGCGCGTGCGCACGCGCACTTTACCATGGTCAAGTAGAATTTATCCCCATATTATTAGACTAATTACATAATACAGTCTTTGATTTTTGATGGTTTGACTTATGTTTTGGGGTGGGGGTGGGGGGGTGTGTATCTTGAAACGCAAAGTAGAAGTAAGCCATAGCTCCTAGTCAGCCTTGCATTCATGAGGGTAAACAGCCCATATACTGTGTTGCTGAGGTATGATGTTTGATGGGTTAAGTATATTAAATGCAGTTTTAGGGGATGGTGGTATAGCTCATTAGTAGAGCATGTGTTTAGCATGACTGAGGCCCTTAATTTAATCTCTGTTATCAAAAATGCATAGCCGGGCGCACGCTTGTAATCCCAGCACTTGGCAGGCTGAGATAGGAAGATTGCACAGGTTCGAAGCCAGCCTCAGCTACTTAGTGAGGCTCTCAGCAACATAGTGAGACCCTGTTTCCAAATAAAGTGTAAAATAGGTGTGGGAGTACAGCCTGGAGGTAGAAAAGCCCCTGGGTTCCACCCCTAGCACCACCAAAAATTTAAAAAGTAAATAAAAAATAAAATGCATGCGAGCCAGGCATGGTGGCGCATGCTTGTAATTCGGGAGGCTGAGACAGGAGGATCGTAGTTCACAGACAGCCTCAGTTTCTTAGTGAGGCCCTCCGCAATTTAGTGAGACCCTGTCCCAAAGAATACAAAATAGGGCAGCGGGTGTAGCTCGGAGGTCAAATGCCCCTGGGTTGCATCCCCAGACCTGCAAAAATAAAAAATAAATAAATAAAATGCATGAATGCATGGGGATACGTGTTGTAAATTGGGGAGCATCTGAATAAATACTTCAAGAAAGAATGATGACAGTAGTTCATGTTGTCGAGGACCTAGTGTTCTCCAGACAACTCTCGTGGGTGCTTTCCATGTATTAACTCAATGAAGTAAGCCAGCCTTTGAGGTAGATGACTTCTGTTTCTTATAAACAAGGAAGCTAACTCCTGGAGACATTGCATAACTTGTCAGAGCTGATACAGCAGATGTGTGGGGGCACTGAGGTTTGACCCCAGGCAAGCAGTAGGCTCTGGAGGCTTCTGCGAGTTACACTGGCTGTCTTCAGTGTCTGTCTGAACATCCCAAAGCAACCTAAAAGCTTTTGACCAAGGTTCAAGACAGATTCCCTATTAGTGGTAATAGGAAGGGGCAGGGGAAGAGGTTGAACTTTATTAAAATAGGAATGAATGTATTTTCTTCACATGTTTGTAAACTAATAGACGCCTATTTGTTGATATTAGTACTAGGAAAATTGATTTTTTTTCCCCCCAGTACTGAGGGTGGAACCCAGGAGCATTCTACCTCCAAGCTATACCCCCAGCCCTATTTTTTTATTATATATTTTGAAACAGAGTCTCACCGAGTTGCATTGCAAAGGGCCTCGCTAAGTAGCCGAGGCTGGCTGCGAACTGCAGTCCTCCTGTCTCAACCTCCCAAATGCTGGGATTACAAGCGTGTGCCACCATCCCCGGCTGGAATTTATTTTTAATGGGAAACCAAGTTTATAATAAATAGTGGGGACAGTGGCTTAAGTTGTAACTGCAGCTCTACTAATTTCTGGCCTTCACTATAAAGTGAAGTTTGCAGTCCATGTCTCTCCTGCCCCTCATACTGGGTATAACCTCATGGCACTTACCACTCAGCTGTATCCCCAGCCCTCTTAATTTTTTATTTTGAATGAGACAGGATCTAAGTTACTGAGGCTAGCCTCTAGTTCACAGTCCTCCTGCCTCAGCCTCCTGAGTCACTGCATTATAAATATGTACCGCTGCACCTGGCAAGTTTTGGGCTTTCTAAGCATAGTTTTTAGTCAGATGACATGTTAGCACTGAGAAGACATCCTTTACGTCATGTTTGTAATACAGTTCTAAAGATGGGGAGGGGTAGATGCTAAACAAGGATGCTTGAGTAGGAACAAATTGGTATGAGTCAGTTGACCAGAGAATGGTTTTCATGTCATGATAATCTGTTTCCTTGTGTAAACTTGAAACCATCAGGAATTTGATTATTAACACTCAGATCAAGAACATCCTGTTTTTCAAACCAAAAGCCAGTGTCGTGCTTAATGGTCATTTCTAGAAGAGTTCCCACAAATAGCAAGACAAACATAATGATGTCCCAGTACTTGGACAGAGAGAGGAGGATCACAGGTTCACACCCTCAACTTAGCAAGGCCCTCTGCAACTTAGAGAGGGTTTGCTTCTAAATAAAATAGCCTGAAGGTGTAGCTCAGAGGTAGACTGCCACTGGGTTCAATAAAAATATAAAATAAATAAACCCAAATATAATTTGCTGTTTTGGGATTTTGTTTTGTTTTTATTTGTAACAGTGGCTATTGAACCCACGGGTGTTCTACTTCCAAGCCACATCCCCCAGCCCTATTTTATTATGAAACAGGGTCTAAGTTGCTAGAGGCCTTGTTAAATTGCTGAAGCTGGCCTTGAACCTGCGGTCCTCTTGTCTCAGTTTCCTAAGTACTGAGATTATAGGCGTGCTGTTCACTCTTGTTATAATTTTGTATGGAAGTATTTGCCAATCCAATAAGAGAAAAAAAAAAGATGTATTATAAAAGTCAAGCCAGGTGTGGTGGTGCACACCTATAATCCCAGTACTTGGGAAGCTGAGACAGAGGATCACAGGCTCATGGCCAGCCTCAAACTTAGCAAGGCCTTCCACAACTTAGACCCTGCTTCAAAATAAATAAAATAGGGCTAGGAGCATAGCTCAGGTATAATGCTCTAAGTTCAATCCCTAGTACCAAACACGAAAAATAAATAAAGTAGTTTATTCATTATATTATAGGTATAGGATCGCCTGTTGGAATCTTGTTGGAGTTTTTGTTGTTGTGGGGTTTGGGGGGGGGGGTTACTAGGAATGGAACCAAGGGGTATTGTACCTCTGAGCTACACCCTCCGCCCTGTTTTATTCTTGTATTTTTGAAACAGGGTCTAAGTTACTGACCTGTCTCAGCCTCCCAAGTATTAGGATTACAAGCATATGCCACCATGCCCAGCTGACCCCAGGGGCATTCTCTGAGCTATACCTCCAGCCCTTTTTTTTTTTTTTTTTTTTTTTTTTTTGTGGTACTGGGGCTGGGGGTAGAACCCAGAGGCTTCCTACCTCCGGGCTATACTCCCCACCCTATTTCATATTTTATTTGAAAACAAGGTCTCACTAAGTTGCTGAGAGCCTCACTAAGTAGCTGAGGCTGGCTTCGAACCTGTGCAATCCTCCTGTCTCAGCCTCCTAAGTGCGGGCATTACAAGCGTACGCCACCACGCCTGGCCTCTCCGGCCCTACTTTATTAAAACAAGGTCTCACTAAATTGCTGAGACTAGCCTCAAGCTTGTGATCCTCCTGTCTTAGCCTCACAAGTGCTAGGATTACAGGCTTGGACCACCATACTTTGCTTGCAACATTGTCTAAGGACAAAAAAAGAAGAACATGTAATAGTAATCATATGTGGAAAACAGGATAAATTATGCAAAGGACATTCATTTGCATTCATTTGATAGAGTATTCTGCAACCATTCACAATACTGAGGCATTTCTCTTTTTTTGTTTTGTGTTGTGGCACTGGGGATTGAACCCAGGGGCATTCTACTTCTGAGCTACACCCCAGCCCTGATTTATTTTTATTTTGAAACAGGGTCTCGCTAGGTTGATGAGTCTCAATACTTGCTGAGGCTATCCTCGACCGCAGTCCTGTCTCTGCCTCTCAGGCACAGGGATTACAGGCGTGCACCACCATGCCTGGTGCCTGGTTTGCTGAGGCGTTTCTGTGCTGGTGCTAGATCCTCGTCAGCTACCCATCCTCTCCCACCACGTTGTGCTCTCCAGGTCACACACAAATCATTCTTGAATGTGATGCTGACTTGATGACTGTTCCTCCTTTTGCCTTCAGGCATGGCTCTAGGATTTTAAGTCATCATAAATTAAAATTTGGTTTTTTTCACTCAGAGAATATTATGATAATGGGATTATCTGTGTATTCTCTGAAGTTTGCGGAATCAAACAATTCCTTTCTTATTGTTGTTTTGTGCTGCTGGGGATTGAGCCCAGGGATATTGTACTTCCAAGCTACATCTCCAGCCCTACTCATTTTTTAGTTTGGAAACAGGGTCTCTGTAAATTGCAACTTATAATCTATGGCACAATGCCTCTTTGTTTAGAGTTTGGGCAGCCTTGCTATCACACTTCTATTAGAAAAGACAAACTTGGGTCAGGCATAGTGTACAGGCCTGTAATCATGGTACTTGGTAGCATATCTGTAATCCCAGTGCTTGGAAGGCTGAGAAGGATCATATGTTCAAGGACAGCCTCAGCAAGTAGTAAGACTTTCATCAACCTAGTGAGACCTTGTTTCAAAATAAAAATAATGTAGGGCTGGGAGGGAGCCAGGTGTGGTGGTGCACGTTTGTAATCCCAGTACTTGGGAGGCTGAGACAGGAAGATCATGGTTTACGGACAGCCTCAGCTATTTAGTGAGGCCCTCTGCGATTTAGTGAGACCCTGTTTTAAAATAAAGAATAAAAAATAGGGCTGGGGGTGTAGCTCAGAGGTAGAATGACCCTGGTTCAATCCCCAATACCACACATGAAAAAGTTTTTTGTTTTTTGGGGTTTTTTTTTCTATTTTTTTTATAATGTTGTTTATTGGTTGTATAAAGGTCCCACTAACCTACATTTCATAAACATTAAAAATTCAAAATACATTTGTTGTTTTTTTGTAGTACTGGGGATTGAACCCAAGTACATTCTACCTCTGAGCAAAGGTTCCCAGTCCTATTTTTTATTATCTATCTTGAAACCATGTCTAAGTTCTAAAGGACCTCACCAAGTATCTCAGGCTGGCCATGAACTTGTGATCCTCCTGTCTTGGTCTCTCAAGTACTGGAATTACAAGCGTGTGCCACCATACCTGGCTTTAATATTACTTATTTTTGTATGAGCATGGAACCCAGGGGCAATTCTACCTCTGAGCTACACCTCCAGCCCTTTTTTTTTATTTTGAAACAGGGTCTTGCTAAGTTGCTGAGGCCAGCCTTGAATCTATGATCCTTCTGTCTCAGCCTCCCAAGTACTGGGACTACAGGTGTGTGCCACCACACCCAGCTTCCTTTACTTTTTTTTTTTTTTTTTTTTTTTGGTGCGGGTCTGGGAATGGAACCCAGAGGCATTCGCCCTCCGAGCTACATCCCTGCCCAATTTTTTATTCTTTATTTTGAAACGGTCTCACTGAGTTGCAAAAGACCTCACTAAGTAGCTGAGGCTGTCCGAGAACTGCGATCCTCCGGTCTCAGCCTCCCAAATGCTGGGATTACAAGGGTGTGGCACCACGCCCGACTTCCTTTACTTTTAATTATATCTTACTGTGTGGCTACATCTTCATTTGTGTAGCAGGTCCCTTAGTGTTGAACTTTTTTTGTGTGCATGTGTGTGGTATTGGGGATTGAACCCAGGAGCAGTAGACTTCTGAGCTGTACCCCCGACTCCTTTGCTTTTTGTTTTGAAATGATCTCACTAGGTTGCAGAGAGTCTTGCTGTGTTACTGAGGTTGTCCTCGGTGATCCTCCTGTCTCACTGTTGATATTTTGTACATCATCTTTGGAGAAATGTCTATCCAAGTCCTATGCTCTTTTTAAAATTGCTTTATTTATTTAAGTTGTAGTTAATGTGGCTTCTTACAGTTGGGTTAAATCCAGTTTAACATTTAGCCTGATATATCTCCAGTATAATAAAATCACCATTTTTCCCCAAATGTAATTTCCAGGAGCATGCTTGGGATGTAAGAATTATTCTGGATGAACCGCCTATTTGAATCTTATTTTTTAAATCAAATTTAGATAACTGAGCCCGGCGTGGTGGCACATGCTTGTAATCCCAGCATTCGGGAGGCTGAGATGGGAGGATCGCGGTTCGCAGACACCCTCAGCTACTACTTAGTGAGGCCCTCTGCAACTTAGTGAGACTGTTTTAAAAAATAAAAAATAGGGCAGGGGGTGTAGCTTGAAGATCAAATGCCTCTGGGTTCCAGACCCACACACACACACAAAATTAGATAACTGAAGGAAAGCTCTTGCTTTTTATGGAATCAGATATAGGGGCAGGATCTGCCTTAGTTCTGCTTAGTGAGCAAGTCCATATATTGAGGTTTCAGATCTTCCCAGTAGCTGATGTACCTGGCTCTTATTCCAGGGCAGCCTCGCAGAGTCATTACCACCTGTGGTGTGGTAGCATGGATGTGAACCAGGAGTAAGGCTTCATTTCAAAATGCAAGCCCCACTAGCTTTTAGCCATTTTTTGAACAATGAAAGATGTTTGTTTTCATTTGTAAAACGGAAAATACTTTATACAGTTGTTTTCAGAACAAATATATGGAGATATATAGCATGTAAGTGCAGGCCTTCCTTGACCCTATTCTCTTACATACATCCTCACCTCACAAAGTCCCTCACCTGTGTGCTCAGAGCACGTTATCATAGAAAGCATTACGTTGTGGTGTGATTGTTTACTTGATAGATTTACCTGTTAGTTCATGAATTCCCTATGTTTAAACCTCTAGCACTTGGCAGAGGGCCAAGTTCATAGGTTAATCAGTGTTAAGTAGCCAAGTATGGTGGCTACGCTTGTAATCCCAGCATTTGGGAGGCTAAGACAGGAGGATCACGGTTGGGGACAGCCTCAGCTACTTAGTGAAGCCCTCTGCAACTCAGTGAGACCCTGTTTCAAAATAAAGAATAAAGCCAGATGTGGTGGTGCACGCTTGTAATCCCAGCATTCGGGAGGCTGAGACCGGAGGATCCTGGTTCGCAGACAGCCTCAGCTACTTAGGCCCTCTGCAACTTAGTGAGACCCTGTTTCAAAATAAAGAATAATAAATAGGGCAGGGGGTATAGCTCAGAGGTCAAATGCCCCTGGGTTCCATCCCCAAACCTGCAAATAAATAAATTAATTAAATAAATAAAATTAAAAAATAGGGCTGGGGTAGAATTCTCAGAGGTAAAATGCTCTGGGTTCCATCCTTAGTATCACCAAAAAAAAGTATGAGCAGAATAAATTTATGTCTACATATTTTGCTATATTATTTCACATGGAGGATTTCAGTAGGTTGATGGAGACATACCATTATGTAATAGAAGTAATATTTCAGACCTAGTCCAATAGCTCTTGAAAATTTTTGGTTTTAGATTTCCTTTATACTCTTAAAAATTTATTATAAAGTTTGTCATGGTGTCGCAAGCCTATAAGCCCAGTACTTGTAAGACAAGAGAATCATGGTTTCAAGGCCAGCTCAGCAACTTAGCAAGACCCTGTTTCAGAATAAAAAATAACAGCTGAGCATGGTGGCACACACATGTAATCCCAGTGCCTGGGAGGCTGAGACAGGAGGATCATAGGTTCAAAGCCAGCCTCAGCAACGTATTGAGACCCTGTTTCCAAATAAGAAATAGGATTGAGAATGTAACTCCCGTGGGTTCAAGGTGGACTCTCGTACGTATTTCTACATTTAGTCTGTTTTGACAGGTTGTTTTTTATTGAAATATATGCAGCAACTTTGGCTTCACATAGACAAGTAGTTAAAAGGAATGCCGCTGAAACTGCCTCCAGAGGTCTTCTGAAAATACTTTTAAGAACCACTGTTCATGTTGTAGTACACACTGTAAGCATGTATGCAGATATCACACTGAATTCCACTAATATGTACAGTTGACGTGTTAATTAAAAAGAGAAAAAGTAAAAATAAAGAACTATTGCCGGGCATGGTGGCGCACACTTCTAATGCCTGCACTTGGGAGGCTGAGACAGGAGAATCGCTCAGGTTCTAAGCCAGCCTCAGCTACGAAGTGAGGCTCTCAAAAACTTAGCGAGACCCTGTTTCAAAAAAAAAAAAAAAAAAATTAGGTCTGGGAGTGTAGCCCAGAGGTAGGCCTCTGGGTTCCATTCCCAGTACCACCAAAATAAATCTAGTCTAAAAAGGAATGTGTAGTATCCAGAAATTGGAGGAGGGGATTTTTTTTGTGTGTGTGGTACTGGGGTTCCTGGAAGCCCTTCTACCTCCAGGCTACACCCCCAGACCTATTTTTACATTTTTATTTGGAAACAGGGTCTCCTAAGCCAGCACGCACGGCTGGCTTCGAACCTGCGCGATCCTCCTGTCTCTGCCTCCCAAGCACGGGGATTACAAGCGTGCGCCACAGTCCTTCTGTCTCAGCCTCCCAATGCTGGGATTACAAGTGTGCACCACCATGCCCAGCCTGGAGGAGGGATATTTGCTCTCCATATAAAGGTTTGTCCTTGGACCTTAGGTGTAGCTCAGTGCTAGAGCACTTGCCTAGCATGTGCAAGGCCCTGGGTTCCACCCCCAGCACCACAAAAAAGAAAAAAGTTTACCTGTTGTCATTTATTACTCGTAGGTTAAAAAATCCTTCATGAAGAAGAAAGATCTTTAGCAACATGATGGATTCAGAAGCTCATGAAAAGAGGACACCCATCCTAACATCTTCAAAACAAGATATATCACCTCACATTACAAACGTTGGTGAAATGAAGCATTACTTTTGCGGCTGCTGTGCGGCCTTCAACAACGTAGCCATCACATTTCCTGTTCAGAAGATCCTCTTTCGGCAGCAGCTGTATGGAATCAAAACCCGGGATGCAATCCTTCAGTTGAGGAGGGATGGATTTCGAAACTTGTACCGTGGAATCCTTCCCCCATTAATGCAGAAAACCACCACCCTGGCGCTTATGTTCGGTCTCTATGAGGATTTATCTTGCCTTCTCCGTAAACACGTCAGTGCCCCAGAGTTTGCTACCCGAGCTGTGGCGGCGGTGCTGGCAGGAACAACAGAAGCCATTTTCACTCCACTGGAAAGAGTTCAGACCTTGCTTCAAGACCACAGGCATCATGATAAATTCACAAACACTTACCAGGCCTTCAGGGCACTGAAACGCCATGGAGTTGGAGAGTATTACCGAGGCCTGGTGCCCATTCTTTTCCGTAATGGATTTAGCAACGTCCTTTTCTTTGGCCTTCGAGGCCCCATCAAGGAGCATCTGCCGACTGCAACTACGCACAGTGCTCACTTGGTCAATGACTTCATCTGTGGAGGTCTACTGGGTGCCATGTTGGGATTCTTGTTTTTTCCGATTAATGTTGTAAAAACTCGAATACAGTCTCAGATTGGTGGGGAATTCCAGTCTTTTCCCAAGGTTTTTAAAACAATCTGGCTAGAACGGGACAGGAAACTGACAAATCTTTTCAGAGGTGCCCACCTGAATTACCATCGGTCCCTCATCTCTTGGGGCATAATCAATGCCACTTATGAGTTCTTGTTAAAGGTTATATGAGAAAGGTCACTGATTAAGTGCTGTTTACCAACTAAATAGACCTAAGGTTGCAGTTTGGCCTTGTTCCTAATTGGCTCAAGCACAAGGTGGTGTCATTAAGTTCAGGTTGCAATGAATTATGGGTGGAGTTATTTTCCTTAATCCTCAACAAAAACAGAATAAAAGGTTTTAGTAGGAAAACTTAAGGGTTTTTTTTTTTTTGTTTGTTTGTTTTGTCTTGTCATTTTCATCATTACCCAAGAGCTTTAAGCTAATTGCCTGGTAAATACCTGTCTGATGGCCTTTGACAGTATAGTATAATGTAGTAGTCAAAATTTGACTTTTTTCCCCAAAACAGTCTTAAGTTTTCTGTATTGAAACATAAATGGCCATGATCAGCTAGAAGAAACGCCCTGAGGCCCCAGGACGCCTCGGGCCTACTTTGTGACTCCATCTCTTGCTCCTCTGCTCTCTCAGGAGTAGTTGCAAAGGGTCATCTTCATCAAACTCCAGCATATATGTGGCAGGACAAAGCAGGAGAGAGAAGAAAACAGCTGATTAAGTATCAGCATTTGATGATGAATTGTTGGTATTCGTTTTGAAGATGAGTACCTGTTGGGATAGTCATTCTCCCACCCAGTTCTGTTTGGATATGGTAGAATCAAGCGGCTTATGAACGCTTCCACTTTGCTTTCTAGCTTTGAGACTTTTATGTTTAATTCTGAATGTGACCTTAAGCCCATCCAAAATATCCTTGTGTGAATTTTACTGATTTCATTGCCAAAATATAGGAGGCCTTAAATTTTGATTGATATTTCATTCTCTTAAGCTATTAACTGGGCGCAGTTGTGCAATCTTACCACTTGTAATCTCAGCACTTGGGAGGCTGAGACAGGAGGATCACAGGTTCAAGACCAGCCTCAGCAACTTAATGAGATGCTCAGGATCCTAGTGAGGCCCTGTTTTGTTTTGTTTTGTTTTTTTATTTTATTTTATTTGTAGTAGTGGAGATGGAACCCAGGGGCATTCTACCTCCGACTCCCCCAGCCCTGTCTTTTATTCTTTATTTTGAAACAGGGTCTCACTAAGTTGCAAAGGGCCTCACTAAGTTGTAGCTGAGGCTGTCCGTGAACCGTGATCCTTCTTGTCTCAGCCTCCCAAAATGCTGGGATTACAAGTGTGTGCCACCATCCCCAGCTTAAAATTAAAAAGTTAAAAAGGACTGAGATATAGCTTGGAGGTAGAATGTCCCAGGGTTCAATCTCCAATACCACTCCAAAAATGTTAATTGCATATACATCTTACTCTGTTTATTTTGGTTTCTTTGAATTATTGGTGCCAACTCAGGAGAATGCTTTGGGGTTTTTACCCCCCATGAGTAATAATAATTAGTCATATCCAAATATCTTGTTTTCTTGAAACATTTTAAAAATAAAACAAGGACTTACATAAAGTTTTATTTTGCAAGTCTGTTAATAATGTCCCAGTTTTTTGTTGTTGTTTGCAGTACTGGGGATTCAACCCAGGGCCTTACACATGCTAGATGTGTGCTCTACCACTGGGCCACATTCCCAGCTCTAGGATAGCTTTTGCCCCCAGTATTAACTTTGATTTTACTCTTGGAAATAAAGACTTTTAGGATTTTGGCATTTGGGGAACCCAGTTTCACCATGTGTCATTAAAATAAGATACTTTAAGGGCATATGATCTAAAGACATTTGAAAGGTTATTTTGGATTCTAGAGGTTGGTGTTAGCCAAATAGCATACCCATTTCTTACTTAGACAAAAACTTAATGAAAACACAAAACCTTAGAATGTTTCTTCTAGGTAGATGAAGCAAAAGGACTCATATACCAGTTGAATAACTAATTAAACCTAAGAAACATCCTGGAGAGGTAATGTGCAAATCTTTAAAAAACAGATCTGTAAATCCAACATAGCTACTGCTTCCTGGCTTCGGCAGGAGGAAGTAGGTAGGTCTGGTCTCGGTGTATGTGGTGCTGGGGATTGAACACAGGGCCTTGTTCATGCTAGGCGAGCACTCCACCGATGGGCTACTCTCCTAGCTGCCCTCCCCCTTTTACGGTAGGGTCTTATTCCCAGTTTTTCATCTTTCTGGGTAAATGTGCACATACCGACCAAAATAAAATCAGGGCTTCATTTGGTAGTTTACTCAAGTTTCTGGGCAAATAGTCCCAAAGAGCTGTTTACCTCTGCAGTAAGCCTCCTTCCAACTGCAAAGGGTAGGGAAACAGGGCAGGCATTTCAAGGCAGTAATGGAGCTTTATAGCAGCTCTGCTTGGCAATTTTGTGCTAGATAGCAGGATAAGGATCAAGGTACAGATGTGGATTTCAAGAATTTGACACCAAATAAATTTGAGTAGCATCCTTTGGCCTATTGAAGAGTCGGGATTTGAAGGAAGTTGAGTTTCAAAATGAAGCCAGCACCTGACCCCTCATTCATGTGTGTGAGACCCTGAGCACCCACAGACATGTCCCGGTGCTGGGCACAGGGCAGGTGAGTTCGCCAGGGAGTCCACCCTGGCCTGGGGAGAACTGCACTGGGCCTTCAATTCTCTGGGGCTCACTTTCTGTCTACACTCCATGTAAGGGAGAGAGATTTAGGTTGTAAAGTACTTCTGTGGAATATAAGTGAAATGAGAACTGTAAGAAAATGCTTTTGTTTTGGTGTCTCAAATATGTGGCATTTAAAAACAGTGATTAATGTCTTTAATGATTTTTAACTCATTTTTTTTCTTTGTTACATTTTACAGCTCTGGAAGACCAAACTCCAAATACATTACCAGAGATGGTTTTGTGTTGTCCTAGACTTCTTAAATTTGACAAAAATTCAGAACTTGTAACCAACAGCTTTATCTGAACTTTAAAGTCACAATGTATAATTAATAGATTCTATTGTTTTCACCTTCGTCATGAACTAGCATGGTAATAATTTTTAAGCTGCAAACATGATTCAGTAACTATTTGAAAAGCTTTAAAGTGGCCTTTCTGTTACATAGGTGGCACAGACAGCTCATGCACACAGGACATGTCTGAGGCCACCAGGAATATGTTATGAATTCTGTATTTAATACACTTTGAGTGGTCTGAGCCGTCAGGACTGTACCACAGAGCAAACACAGCCTTTGTATGGTGACAAATTTGTGTCTTACCTGTTCATTTGTAGTTTGGGACAAAGTTGATGTTTGTCTAAATAGCCCATATTCATCTTAATTTATGGTTGGTTATATAATCACCTGCTATATATTGTGACCTGTGCAAGAAAACAGAATTGTGTGTGTGTGCTTACCTTTGCATACCTGAAATCCCCAAGCTCAGCTACAATGATAGCACTCAGTATAAGGCTGTGCAGACCTGCAAAAGGATGGGTAGTAGACAGGCTATGTGAGTGGGACCTCAAGGGCTGGCTGGGAGGAAGCCGATCGTGTTGAATTAACACCGGTGCTGTGTAGAGCAAGTACTGTGGGCTGAGGGGTGTGCTCGGAAACGGAAGACAGGGCAGGAGACGCTGTGGAGAGAGGGGAGTCACTCAAATTTGGTCTCATGTTAAATTTTTTTCATATATAAATAAATGTGTATCAGAGACTTGAACAGCATTCTCTAAATGGGGATTTTCAGTTTTTAATGCTGTCTTTTTGCTTAATAAAGATTTGCATAAATGGCTCCCAAGTTGTGTGTGGGGGGTCTCTTGTTAACTCTTAAAAGTTTTCATTATTAAAAGTGGTTAAGCACACAAAACTTTTTGTTGGCTAATTTGAGTTATGTGGCTATATGAGTTAAATGAAATCTGTTATATATTTCAGCACTAACATGCTTTTTTAGGTAAGGAATAAAGTTTGGTTTTCAGCTCATCCTGTTTGGTGTCTCATGGTTGAATAATTTTCTATTACTTAAACTTTCAAGCCAGGCGTGGTGGCACATGCTTGTAATCCCAGCATTCAGGAGGCTGAGACCAGAGGATCACAGTTCTCGGACAGCCTCGGCTACTTAGGCCCTCCTCAACTTGGTGAGACCCTGTTTCAAAATAGGCTGGGCGTGGTGGTGCACGCTCCTAATCGCAGTCCTTGGGAGGCTGAGACAGGATCGCACAGGTTCGAAGCCAGCCTCAGCTACTTAGGCTCTCAGCAACTTAGACCCTGTTTCCAAATAAAGTATAAAATAAGGTTGGGGGTGTAGCCTGGAGGTAGAAAGACCCTGGGTTCCACCCTCCAGTACCACTAAAAATAAAATTTTTAAATGAAGAATTTAAAAAATAGAGCAGGGGTTGAATGCCTCTGGGTTCTCCCCTAGACCCGCAAACATAAAACTTTCCTATTTTGGTAAATTGGCCTATCATTCTTTTTGTGTGTGTGGGGGGGTGTACTGGGGTGGAACTCAGGGGCTTTTTTTCTTTTTTTTTTTAACATCCGGACTATACTCCCAGACCTATTTTTATACTTGATTTGGAAACAGGGTCTCACTAAGTTGCTGAGAGCCTCACTCAGTAGCTGAGGCTGGCTTCGAACCTGTGCGATCCTCATCTGCCTCCCAAGCTGGGGATTACAAGCTACAAGCGTCACCACACCCGGCTTTAGTCTTTTTTTTTTTTTTTTTTTTTGTAGTACTGGGGATGGAACCCAGGGGCCTTCTACCTCCAGGCTACACTCCCAGACCTATTTTATATTTTATTTGGAAACAGGATCTCTTAAACCAGCCGAGGCTGGCTTCGAACCTGCGCAATTGATCCTCCTGTCTCTGCCTCCCAAGCCACGTACGCCACCATGCCCAGCTTCCTATTAGTCTTTATTGGTAACAGCACCCTGCTTTGACCTGTAGCAGTCTAGCTTAGGTTGCAGACAGAATGTTTGGACTCCCCCACACCAGATTTGTTTGAAATAATATATTTGTGCCTGAGTCAGGATTTGAATGCACCAGCACTCCATTTTTCTTATCTCTCTGGGCACTTGCTGAGTAGTAAAACTCGATAATGTTGACAGTTGACTGAGAAGGGCAAGAAGGAAATACCTTTTTTTTTTTTTAAAGCTGTACCAGGGATGGAACCCAGGGGCATTGTACCTCTGAGCTACACGCCCATCCCTATTTTTTATTTATTTATTTTTTTGTTTATTTTGAAACAGGGTCTCAGTAAGTTGCGGAGGGTCTTAGTAGCTGAGGCTGGCTGTGAGACAGCCTTCGAAGTACTGGGATTACAAGCACACGCCACCACACCTGGTTTTTTTTTTTTCTTTTTTTTTTTATAGTAATGGGAATTGAACCCAGGGACATTCTATACCCCCTCAGCCCTATTTTTTTTTTTTTTTCGTGTGTGTGTGGTACTGGGGATGGAACTCAGGGACCTTCTAACCCTGGGCTACACTCTCAGACCTATTTTTAAATTTTTTTTTTTTTTTTTTTTTTTTTTTTTTTTTGCGGGTCTGGAGATGGAACCCAGAGACATTTGACCTCCGAGCTACACCCCCTGCCCAATTTTTATTCTTTTTTTTTTTTTAAGCCAGCAAGGCTGGCTCCAAACCTGTGCGATCCTCCTGTCTCCACCTCCCAAGCAAGGGGATTACAAGCATGCGTCACCACGCCCGGCAATTTTTTATTCTTTATTTTGAAACAGGGTCTCACTGAGTTGCAAAGGGCCTCACTAAGTAGCTGAGGCTGTCCGCAAACTGTGATCCTCTGGTCTCAGCCTCCCGAATGCTGGGATTACGAGCCTGCGCCACCACGCCCGGCTTATTTTTAATTTTTTTTGGAAAATGGTCTCACTAGGTTGCTGAAAGCCTCACTAAATAGCTAATGCTGGCTGTGAGAATCTGATCCTCCTGTCTCAGTCTTCCAAGTACTGGGATTACAAGCATGCACCACCACGCCCAGCTTCCTATTTTTTATTCTTTACTTTGAAACAGGGTTTCACTAAGTTTGGAGGACCTCACTAAGTAGCTAAGGCTGGCTGCGAACCTGCAATCCTCCTGTCTCAGCCTCCCAAGTACTAGGATTACGAGCGTGCGCCACCAGTGTTACTACCATGCTCAGCGAATAATCTCTTTTATTTATTTGTTTATTTATTGGTGGTACTAGGGGTAGAACCCAGAGGCTTTCTCCCTCCGGGCTATACTCCCAGACCTATTCTACATTTTATTTGGAAACAGGGCCTCACTAAGTTGCTGAGAGCCTCACTAAGTAGCTGAGGCTGGCTTCGAACCTCCATGATCCTCCTGTCTCAGCCTCCCAAGCGCGGGGATTACAAGCGTGCGCCACCATGCCCGGCCAGCGAATAACCTTTTTAAATGATTTATCATTGAATACTGTTTTGTTAAGGTAGAAATGCCACACAGGCGGTGACTTTTGTGGTTGTGTTGTTTTGGTGCTGGGGATTGAACCCAGGGACATTCTACCTCTGAGCTACGCCACTGGCCCAATTTTTTATTCTTTATCTCGAAACAAGGTCTCACTAAGTAGCACAGAGCCTCACTAAGTAGCTGAGGCTCTCTGAGAACCCAGATCCCCCGGCTCAGACTCCCAAATGCTGGGATTTCAAGCCTGTGCCACCACACCCAGCATGTGACTTTTGCTCTGGAACAAACCACCTATATAGCTGCTCTACCCTTCATCAACAGAAAGGTGTTCTCTATGAGCTAAGCAGATACTTGTGGTCAAGGCAGTTACTTGCTCCTGACACAGCTTGCACACACAAAACAGCATTTAGCTGGAGAATGTTATACACCTGTAATCCCAATACTTGGGAGACTGAGACAGGAAGGAGGATTGCAGGGGGGTTTTATTGTTTTTTGTTTGTTTGTTTTTGTTTGTTTGTTTGTTTTTGGTGGGTCTGGGGATGGAACCCAGGGTCATTCGATCTCCAAGCTATACCCCCTGCCCTATTTTTTATTCTTTATTTTGAAACAGGGTCTCACTAAGTTGCGAAGGGCCTCGTAGATGAGGCTGTCTATGAACTGTGATCCTCTGGTCTCAGCCTCCTGAATACTGGGATTACAAATTTACACCACCATGGCTGGTTTACGATTGCAGGTTTAAGACTAGCCTCAGCAACAATTTAGTGAGACCCTGCTTCAAAATTTAAAAAAGGGTTGAGGGTGTTGCTTGGAGGTAGACTGCCTCTGGGTTCAATCCTCAGGGCCAATATAAATAAATATCTTTAGCTCCCCTGAGATGATACCTATTTGTTTCAGATTATACTGATTCTCTCTCAAAGGTCACCAGATCTATCATAATAGGTGGTCTATGGTAAGAAGCTTTCTCTTGGGCAAAAGAAACTTCAGAGTTTTCCTTAGCCCTGTCAGACTTTTGTGCAAAGGGATGGGGAATGTGCCGGTATTGAATAATTGCTTTGGTACTCATTTGATTTTGGTATTATTTCTTTTATATCTTTTTTTTTTTCTTGTCTAGGGATGGAACCCAGGGACATTCTACCTCCGAACTACACCCCCTGACCTATTTTTTATTCTTTATTATGAAACAAGGTCTCACTGAGTTGCAGGAGGCCTCACTAAGTAGCGATCCTCAGGTCTCAGCCTCCTGAATGCTGGAATTACAAGTGTGCACCACCACACCTGGCTTGGTATTAATTTCAAAATTGCTTTGGTATAAATTTGCTTTGGGTATTGATTTCAAAATGTAAAAAGTAGTCAGGGTCTGGGTGCTACGCAGGCACTCAGGCAGGGAGGGGAGGCAGAGTTCCCCTGACCAAAAGTGATTACCAAGTACACAAAAAGAGTTGTAGCCCGGGGCCTTCATATTTTAAAGACAAGTTTACATAATAAATAACTTCTAGCAGATAGAGATTTTTTTTACTAAGGCTAAAACTCCCCAAGGATGCAGGAGGATGGTACAGGCCTTCCTCATAGAGGGCATATACCATGTGACCCCTGACTTTGTTAACCAAGCAACACATCTTGGTCCTGACAAAGGCTTGCACTGGAGATAATGGGCCAGCCACACCTACATCAGGAGGAGACAGACTGTCTATTGGTCAAGCAGGATCGGAGATAGTGAATCCTCATAATCATACCAAAAGGCCTGCACCAGAGATAATGGGTAGGCCCACACCTACATCAGGACCAGATAGAAAGACTATCTCCTGGTTAAGCAGGATGAAAGAAAACAAAGCCTTATAAAAACTGTGCTCAAAAACCAATGTCTTATTTTCAAGGCATCCCACTTCGTCCCTCTGATAGAGTGCTTTATTATTCTATTCCTTCTTTCTACCTTTGTAATAAAAATTACATAAGCTTACAGCAGTATAGTTCTGGCTATTTTTTCTAAACTAGAACAAGAATCCACGTTGCCATCTCACACCATTACACAAAAAGTACCTAAAAAATCTTTCTGGTCTTCTTGGGCTCCCCATTCCTCGATCCCCACTAAGTCAGCTTCAAGACCAGCTTCAGCAATGAATGAAGGCCTCTGCCACTTAGTGAGACCCTACTTCAAAAAAAAAAAAAAAGGATTGATGACTAGATAGACTACTAGGTAAGGGATAAAGCAAGCATAGTAAATGGAGAACCTTGGTAAATGGATGCTCACTATAAAAATCTACTTTGCTGTATGTTTGGACATTTTCATAATAAAATGTTGAAAAAGTCACTAGGAGGAGCATTATAGAATACGTGACGTCAGCGGAGCATGGAGAGACAGTTAAGCTCTTGGTATGGAAGCCGCACTGCTGTGGAACTGTAGGCTTCTACAGAGGGAGACTTGCTAGTAGGGAACACAGGCAAGGCGATGGCCTAGGAATTTACTTATCTTTCATAATGATGATACTTCCTCCACACACACAGCAGGCTCAGACTGCCCCCCCTCCTAAAAAAGCAGTAAAACTGAGGCTTAATATTTCAAATTTATTTTTTATTATGGTTGCCACAGAGACAAGGGGTCTACCTGCTGACCCCTTGGAGGGGAGGGTTAGGGTTTTCCCGGCAGCAAATTGCAACTTCAGGAAATCCTGTCAACTGAAAACATGTATTGAGGATGCAAAAAAAAAACTAGACAATGATACTTAAGGATAAATACAATGCATTGACAACAGACCTGATGCCGTGTGTGCATTCTACCTCTGAGCTATACCTCCAGCTCAATTAAATTTTTTTTTTAACAAGGTATTGCAGGTTGAAGAGAGTTTCACTACTTGCTGAGACTATTCTGGAACCTGCAATCCTCCTGTCTCAGCCTCCCAAGTTACTAAAATTACATGTATGCATCATGCCCAGCTGTCCCCTTTTTTTTGTGTGGGTCTGGGGATGGAACCCAGGGCCATTTGGCCTCTGAGCTACACCCACTGCCCTATTTTTTTTTTAATTCTTTATTTTGAGACAGAGTCTCACTAAGTTATGGAGGGACTCACTAAGTAGCTGAGGTTGTCCACGAACTGCAATCCTCCGGTCTCAGCCTCCCAAATGCTGGGATTACAAGCGTCCACCACCAGACCCGGGTTATTTTTTATTCTTTATTTTCTGGGAGCCTACAAAGGTCCCCGGGAAGTTTCCAAAACCATAACACATACTGTCCCCCATCTCTCTCCAGACTCTTACTTACCTTGGGGAGAGCTCCTGGGTCACAACTCCAGGTTGCCTAAAGGAACAGCTCCCTTATCTTTCGGAAGTATCGCTCACTGGCTTGCAGGCAACCAGGAGGAGGGGTTGGAGAACGCTTACTTTTTCCCATCTTAGATCTAAACTCCTAACAATATTTCTAAGGCTCTGACTGGGTATCCTATCTCGGGTGCAGCTCTTTATAGCTTACACAGGCGAGTGTTTCTGTAGCAGATCCTTTCTCTTTAATTTAAACCACAAGCATATGCTTGTCATCCCAGGACATGGGAGGCTGAGACAGGAGGATTGCTGGCTCATGGTCAGCCTCAGCACTTTAGTGAGGTCCTTTGCAACTTAGTGAGACCCTGTTTCAAAATAAAAATAAATAGCCGGTCGTGGTGGCGCATGCTTGTAATCCCAGCGCTTGGGAGGCTGAGACAGGAGGATCACACAGGTTCAAAGCCAGCCTCAGCTACTTAGTGAGGCTGAGACAACTTAGTGAGACCCTGTTTCCAAATAAAATATAAAATAGGTCTGGGAGTATAGCTCGGAGGTAGAAAGCTTCTGAGTTCCACCCCCAGTACCACCAATAAATAAATAAATATAAAAATAAAATAGACCTTGGAGTGTAGCTCCAGGATAGAAAACCCGAGTTCAATCCCCAGTAACACACACACACACACACACACACACACACACACACACACACACACACACGCCACACAGTACCAGGTCTTTTCTGAAGAAAGATGACCTTAATTCACAGCTTGATAACTTACCATGTTAAATTAGGGAGACCTTAGCTCCAGCTGACGAAGTGCCCATGTGAGAAGGTGCTAAGAATAATGCGGCTGAAGGACACACTGTTGTCTGTCCACACTATCCAGCTCAGAAAGTTAAGATTCTTTCTTTCTTTCTTTCTTTTTTTTTTTTTTTTTTTTTTTTTTTGGTGGTACTGGGGTTCCTGGAAGCCCTTCTACCTCCTGGCTACACTCCCAGACCTATTTTTACATTTTTATTTGGAAACAGGGTCTCCTAAGCCAGCGCACGCGGCAGGCTTCGACCCTGCGCTATACCCCAGCCCCATTTCTTATTCTTTATTTTGAAACAGGGTCTCACTGATTTGCAAAGGGCTTCACTAAGTAGCTGAGGCTGGCCGCAAACCTGGATCCTCCTGTCTCTGCCTCCCAAGCACGGGGATTACAAGCGTGCGGCACCACACCCAGCCTGAAAGTTAAAATTCTTTCTGAACTGACTTCCTCTGTCTACACCTCCATTCATGGACCTGTCATCCATGAAAAATCTAAACACTAACTGCATTTTCTTTCTTTCTGGTATTGGGTACCAAAATCCCAGGTGTATCCTACCTCTAAGCTACACCCCAGCCCTATTTGTATTTTTTATTTTGAGGCAGGGTCTAAGTTGCTAAGAGTCTCACTACACTGCTGAGGCTGCTCTCAAACTTGCAATCCTGTCTCAGCCTACCAGGTACCGGGATTATGGGTATGTGCCGCTGAGAAAGAATAGAAGAAATAAAATTGGTAGAGAGAATAGGTAGAATAATACAAATTGGGAAGAAAAGGGAAAATATGGTTTTAAAATCTAGAAACTTCAGCTGGGCGTGGTGGTGTGCTCTTGTAATCCCAGTATTTGGGAGGCTGAGACAGGAGGATCCAGGTTTGCGGCCAGCCTCAGCTACTTAGTGAAGCCCTTTGCAAATCAGTGAGACCCTGTTTCAAAATAAAGAATAAGAAATAGGGCTGGGGTATAACTCAGAGGTAGAATGCCCTGGGTTCCATTCTCAGAACAACAACAACAACAAAAAATCTAGAAACCTCATTAATCCTTAATTTCACCTCACAGGGTCTTTTTTTTTTTCTTTTTCTTTTTCTTTTTTTTTTTCTTTTTTCTTTCAGACTGGAGATTGAACCCTGGGGCATTCTACCTCCAAGCTACACCTCCAGCCCAATTTTTGTGGTACTGGGGATGGAACCCAGGGGCTTTCTACCTCCGGGCTACACTCCCAAACCTATTTTATATTTTGTTTGGAAACAGTCTCACTAAGTAGCTGAGGCTGGCTTTGAACCTGTGCGATCCTACTGTTTCTCAGCCTCCCAAGTGCCGGGATTACAAGTGTGCGACACCACGCCTGGCTCCCAGCCCAATTTTTTATTCTTTGTTTTGAAACAGGGTCTCACTAAGTTGCGGAGAGCCTCACTAAGTAGCTGAGGCTGGCTACGAACCGGATCTTCCCGTCTCAGCCTCCTAAGTACTGGGATTACAAATGTGAGCCACCACATCCGGCCAGCCTGGGGTCTGCTCTTTCTCTTTCTCTCTTTCTTTCTCTCTTCCTTTCTCTCTTTCTCTCTCTTTCTTTCTTTCTTTCTTTCTTTCTTTCTTTCTTTCTTTCTTTCTTTCTTTCTTTCTTTCTCTTTTGCGGGGCAGGGGATGGAACCCAGGGCATTTGACCTCTGAGCTATTATAGTAGCCTGCCTGTCCTGTCCTTAGTCCTCAACAGGCCTGGCCTACACTTTTTAATCATAATGGTCGATCTTCACACCTGACCTTCCTGGAATTCTTCTTAGCTTATTTTTTTAAAGGGGCTCTTTTTTTTTTTTTTTTTTGTCTTTTTGGACTGGGGATGGAACCCAGGGCGGTGCACTGCGTTTTGCCACTGAGCTACATCCCAGCCCCTTCCTGGAATTCTTGACAAACAAAAATCCCAAAGGAAATCTCACCTTTTGTCAAACCTAGCACTCACCAATGAAATGTCAAGAACCCGAGGACTCAAGCAAAGGAGAAAGGCCACCCTATGTTAGCCATCCCCGCCCTGTGCCCTGTGCCCCAGCCACCCCCTCTCTGGGGCCCCTATCAAAGAAAGACTGCAAAGACCCCAAGGGCCTCGCACATTCTGGAGGTGGCTTGTGTTCTCCCTTGAACGAGCCTTCCCACTTTTGCAAAATAAAACCTCTGCCTTTGTCTCTGACTGGTGTGTGCTGAAATGCCTTTCCGTCCTGAGGTGAGTTTTCCTCCCCAGATCTGGGAACTCCTCGGGACTCTCCAAGGAATTAACATGTTTTCCCGTGACACCACCATGCCCGGCTTAACTGCATTTTCATTATCTGTAGTTTGAAAAGTGTGGTCCCCAAACCTACAGCAACAGCTGAGAACTGGTTAGACAAGCAAAACTTGGGCTCAGTCCTAGACCTATGAAGTAAGACACTCTGGATATAGACCCAGCCACCTGTGGGCTAACATTTAATGCATGCTGGTGTTTGAGTACCATTTTCTCTCAGCTGGAAGGGAGGTATCTGGAGAAAAGCTCAGTGGCGGGCACAGGGGATGTTAGGAACAGAAATCAGACTCTCCCAAGAGTTTGAAGCCTCCCCAAAGAATAAGAATTATGCTCCAGCACAAAATAAGCGCTAATTAATGAGGTGTCACAGCTGGCATTTCTAATCCCTAGTAAGAGGACAAGAAACAGCTGTTTAGGGTTCCTATTCGTTTCAAATCACTATAACAAGCCGGGTGTGGTGGCGCACGCTTGTAATCCCAGCATTCAGGAGGCTAAAACTGGAGGATCGCTGTTCACGGAAAGCCTCAGCTACTTAGTGAGGCTGTATGCAACTCAGTGAGACCCTGTTTCAAAAATAAAAAAGACTCACCGGGCGTGGTGACGCAGGCTTGTAATCCCAACATTCAGGAGGCTGAGACCAGGGAATCACGGTTTGCAGACAGCCTCAAATACTTAGTGAAGTCCTCTGCAACTTAGTGAACGCTGTTTCAAAATAAAGAATAAAAGATAGGGCAGGAGGTGTAGCTTGGAAGTCAAATGCCCCTGGGTTCCATCCTCAGACCCACAATAAATAAATAAATAAATAAATAAATAAATAAATAAATAAATAAATATTAAACAATAAAAAGACTAAAAAATAGGGCTGGGGCAGCTCGGAGATAGAAGGTCCCTGGGTTCCATCCCCAGTACTGCAAAACAAAACAACAACAAAAAAATCACTATAACAAATTCCTGATATGAATCCATTTAAAATGGAAAAGTGGCCAGGACCAGAGTACATGCCTGTAATCTCGGCTAATGGGAGGCCGAGGCAAGAGGATTGCATGTTCAAGGCTAGCCTGAGCAATCTAGCGAGACCCTGTCTGGAAATAAAAAAAGAAAAAGGGTTGGGAATGTAGCTAGATGGTAGAGCACTTGCCTAGCATGCGTGAACCTCCGGGCTCATTCCCTAGCACTACAACAATAACAACAATAAACAAAAAGAGAGGAAAAAAATGTTGGCTCACAGTTCTGTACGTTCCAGTCGATGGTCAGCTGGTTGCTTTGGGGCCTGTCACAAGGCAGTTTGTTCTGGTGGAAGTAAGTGTAGAGGAAACTGCTCTTCTCTGGAAGCAGAGAGGAGGGGCGGAGTCCCAAACTCCCCTGGAAAGACACGCCCCCAATGACCTAACTTCCCCCAAACAATTCCCACCTCTTAAAGGTACCACCATCTCCCAGCTCTGTGGGCTGGAGACCAAGTCTTTACAGTATGGGCTTTCAGGGTAGATTTCAGATCCAAACCCTAGTGGGACCCAAATACTGGCCCACTGTCTTGAGTGCTCCTGTAAGGGTGAGGAGCCAAGGATAAGAACCTGGTTCTAAGGCCTCAGGTGGCCTAGGATATAAACGCAGATGTGCAGTCTGTCTCTGCCCTCTGATACCCACTGGGAACGACTGTCATATAGAGTTGACACAGTTTTCTTACTCTTCAGACTAACGACTAATGACCAGTGACTTTCTTTAATACGTTCATATTTACCCCATCGCGGGCCGGGCTGTTCTACAATTATCCCAGAGATGGGGTTTGAGGCATTATTAATTGCTAATAACGATAGTGGTATTGCTAATAAGAATAAGCTATACTTAGGCAAAACAGCAAAAAAAAAAAAAAAAAAAATTCCCTCTGTCTCTAGGCTGTCAGTCAAAAGCTCCAGCCAAGATTTACCTTGCTCAGCTAAAAATTGGCTGTTAGTGCCGGGCGTGGTGGCGCACGCTTGTAATCCCAGCATTTGGAGGCTGAGACTGGAGGATCGCGGTTTGCAGACAGCCTCAGCTACTTAGTGAGGCCCTCTGCAACTCAGTGAGATCCGGTTTCAAAATAAAGAATAAAAAATAGGGCAGGGGGTGTAGCTTGGAGGTTGAATACCCCCTGGGTTCCATCCCCAGACCCGCCAAAAAGAAAGAAAGAAAGAAAGAAAGAAAGAAAGAAAGAAAGAAAGAAAGAAAGAAAGAAAGAAAGAAAGACAGACAAAAAGAAAAGAAAAGAAAAGAAAAAGAAATTGGCTGTTAGCCCGAGGCTGGAAGATAAGGGGCAGAACACCAAATGCTGAATTTATAGACACCTGTACTTAGAAGAAAAGAATTATGCAGACTCTCACAAAGTTTAGACTCAGTTAAAAATATTAAAAAGTAAGCTGTATTGATTACTAATAGCACCAAAATAGTTAAAGCCTTAAAGCCTCTATATTTTAAAAGACTTAATTCTGGGAGTATAGCCCAGAGGTAGAAAAGCCCCTGGGTTCCACCCACAGCAACACACACACACACATACACACACTGAAAACAAAGAACAAGGCAGGCTCCTACCACGAGGCCCCCTGACCTTGCTAACTAAGTGATGCATTTTGACCAGTGATGTCAGAGCTGTCTGTCCTTGTGAAGATGAGCAAAGAAGGCTAACAAAAAAGCTCACGCAGCAGAGATCACTGGATGCCCAGCACCTGTTTGTACTGAGAAAAGAAGACTATTGGCTCACAAAATAGGAGGAACAAGGTAATACATTTCTATAAAACAACTGCATTTTCTTTTTTCTTTCTTTTCTTTCTTTTCTTTTCTTTTCCTTTCCTTTCCTTTTCTTTTTCTTTTTTTTTTTTTTTTTTTTTTTTGTGGTACTGGGGATGGAACCCAGGGGCATTCGACCTTTGAGCCATACCCCCTGCCCTATTTTTATTCTTTATTTTGAAACCGGGTCTCACTGAGTTGCAGAAGGCCTCACTAAGTAGCTGAGGCTGTCTGTGAACCGCGATCCTCCCGTCTCAGCCTCCTGAATGCTGGATTACAAGCGTGCGCCACCATGCCCGGTTTAAAAGACTGCATTTTCTTTTCCTTTTCCTTTTCCTTTTTGCAGGTCTGGGGATGGAACCCAGGAGCGTTCTACCTTTGCGCTACACCCCCTGCCCTATTTTTTATTCTTTATTCTGAAACAGGATCTCACCAAGTTGCAAAAGGCCTCACTAAGTAGCTGAGGCTGTCCGTGAACTGTGATCCTCAGGTCTCAGCCTCCCGAATGCTGGATTACAAGCGTGCGCCACCACGCCCGGCTTAGTTACTAGCCGAGATGATAACTATAAAAAAGCCCCAAATAGCTAACCCCGAATAGGAAAAGGTCCGGGGGAAAGCGCTTATGTGTTAGATGACAGCTCTGAAAACACTGCTGCCCTAAACACATAGGCAGAGGCTCTCTATTGCAGTGACATTAGAAGAATTTTACCTAACTATGCAATACAACTGAAATGTCTCGTTCAGCATGACCACCTGGAATCACAGTGTTCTCGACAGGTTGAATTCAGTGAACATTTTCTCAATGAATTATCAAAGCAGCATAGCAGTTGAAGTCAGAACGTGTGTGTGTGTGTGTGTGTGTCTAACTCTGGAACATAGTGGCCTCTGACCCCTGGAGCCCTTTAGTGACTGCCTCTATAAAATGGGAATAATAGAGACAATGAAATCCTGCACACCTGCAATCCCAGTGCTTGGGAGGCTGAGACAGGAGTTCTGCAGGTTTGAGGCCAGCCTCAACAACCGACATTGCTTCAATTTAAAAAAAAAATGGCTGAAGGTGTAACTCAGAGACAGAATGCCCTCAGGTTCAATCCCTAGTATCAAAAAGGGTGTGTGTGAGCTGGGCATGGTGGCGCACGCTTGTAATCCCAGCATTTGGGAGGCTGAGACAGGAGGATCATGGTTTGCGGACAGCCTCAGCTACTTAGTGGTTGGGGATGTAGCTTTGAGGTAGAATAGCCCTGAGTTTTATCCCCAGTACTGCCCTCCCCCCAAAAATGGTGTGTGTGTGGGGGGGGATAATAGTATCTACTTCATAAGGATGTTTTAAGAATTAGGAAATGCTTGAGCTGGACATGGTAGCAATATGCTCTTTTGCTTTTTTTGTGTGTGTGGGGTCTGGGGATGGAACCCAGGGGCATTTGACCTCCGAGCTACATCCCCTGCCCTATTTTTTATTCTTTATTTTGAAGCAGGGTCTCACTAAGTTGCAGAGGGCCTAAGCAGCTGAAGCTGTCTGCGAACCGCGGTCCTCAGGTCTCAGCCTCCCGAATGCTGGGATTACAAGCGTGAGCCACCACGCCCGGCTAACAATTTTTTAAATAGCCCAAAATGTCAAGTTATAGAGATAACAGTGAAAATTGGTATAAATGGATAATTGAAATAGTTTGCCTCAATTGAAGAAGATGCATCCCTTTTTTGTGTGTGTGTGGTACTGGGGGTGGAACCCAGGGGCCTTTCTACCTCCGGGCTACACTCCCAGACCTATTTTATATTTTACTTGGAAACAGGGTCTCACTAAGTTGCTGAGAGCCTCACTAAGTAGCTGAGGCTGGCTTCGAACCTGTGCGATCCTCCTGTCTCCGCCTCCCAAGTGCTGGGATTACAAGCGTGCGCCACCATGCCCGGCCTGATGCATCCCTTTTTTTTTTTTTTGGTGGCACTGGGGGTCCTCGAAACCCTTCTTCCTCCGGGCTACACTCCCAGTACCTATTTTTATACTTTTTTATTTGGAAACAGGGTCTCCTTAGCCAGCGCGGCTGGCTTCGAACCTGTGCCATCCTCCTGTCTCCGCCTCCCAAGTGTGGGGATTACAAGCGTGTGCCACCGTGCCCGGCTGTTTGTTTGTTTGTTTTTTGATGCGGCACTGAGAATTGAAACCCCAGCCCTATTTATTTATTTATTTATTTATTTATTTATTTATTTATTTGCGGGTATGGGGAAGGAACCCAGGGACATTCTATTTCTGACCTACACCCCCTGCCCTATTTTTTATTCTTTATTTTGAAACAGGGTCTCAGTAAGTTATGGAGTGCCTCAGTAAGTAGCTGAAGCTGTCCGTGATCCGCAATCCTCCATTCTTAGCCTATTTTATTTTATTTTATTTTATTTTATTTTATTTTATTGTGGTCTGGGGATGGAACCCAGGGGCATTCTACATCCGAGCTACATCCCCAGCCCTATTTTTTTTTTTTTTTTTTTTGTGGTACTGGGGTTCCTGGAAGCCCTTCTACCTCCGGGCTACACTCCCAGACCTATTTTTACATTTTTTATTTGGAAACAGGGTCTCCTAAGCCAGCGTACGCGGCTGGCTTCGAACCTGCGCGATCCTCCTGTCTCTGCCTCCCAAGTGTGGGGATTACAAGCGTGCGCCACCATGCCCGGCTATATATTTTTTATTCTTTATTTTGAAACAGGGTCTCACTGAGTTGCAGAGGGCCTCACTAAGTAGCTGAGGCTGTCCGTGAACTACGATCCTCCTGTCTCAGCCTCCCAAGTGCTGGGATTACAAGCGTGCGCCACCACGCCCGGCTTCTGGATTCATTCTTCTTTTTTTTTGCGGGTCTGGGGATGAAACCCAGGGACATTTGACCTCAGAGTTATACCCCCTGCCCTGTTTTTTATTCTTTTTTTTGAAACCGGGTCTCACTGAGTTGCAGAGCACCTCACTAAGTAGCTGAGGCTGTCCGTGAACCACGATCCTCCGGTCTCAGTCTCCCGAATGCTGGGATTACAAGCGTATGCCACCACGCCTGGCTTATTTTTTATTTTAAAACAGGGTCTCACCAGGCCTGGTGGCGCACGCTTGTAATCTCCGTGCTTGGGAAGCGGAGACAGGAGGATCGTGCAGGTTTGAAGCCAGCCGCGCTGGCTTAAGAGACCCTGTTTCCAAATAAAAAATATAAAAAATAGGTCTGGCAGTGTAGCCCGGAGGTAGACAGGTTCCTACCCCAGTACCACCAAAACAAAAACAAAAACAGGGTCTCACTAATTGCAGAGGGCCTAAGTAGCTGAGGCTGTCTTTGAACCGGCAATCCTCTTTTCTCAGCCTCCCAAGTACTGGGATTACAAGCATGTGCCACCACACCCAGCTTATTTTCGTTTTTGAAATGGGGGTTTTACCATGTTGAGATGGGGTCTCATTAGGTTGCCCAGGCAACTGTGGAAATCCTGGACTCAAATGGTCCTCCCAGCTCAGTCTCCAGAGGAGCTGGGACTGCAGGACAAGCCCCGCAGCCACACCCAGCTGCTGCATTCCAATATTGTCAATGACTTGATATGACTATCTTTATCCTAGTGAGTGAAAATAACTTTGTAAAATTAGCCATCAATCAAATTGTTGAATAATACAACAAGAAAATGTTACTCTAGGGAACATATGAAAAAATAGCCTGTTGTAAATTTAACAGTACAAGAAGTAACTAATGGCCGAGCACGGTTGAGCACGTCTGTCAATCTAGTTGTTACTTGGAGGCTGGAACAAGAGAATTGCAGGTTTGAGGCCAGGATCAAACTTGGCAAGAACTTTAGCATTTAGCAAAATTCTGTTTCAAAATAAAAAGGGCTGGGGGTGTAGCTCAGAGTTAGAATGCCACTGGGTCAATCCCCAGTACAAGGGGGGGAAAGTACCCACTATACTTCCCATTGATACGAATAAAAGTGTCACCGAATAAAGAATGTGTGTGTGTGTGTGTGTGTGTGTGTGTGTGTGTGTGTGTGTGAGAGAGAGAGAGAGAGAGAGAGACAGACAGACAGACAGACAGACAGACAGACAGAATGACCAGGGATGGAACTCAGAGGCATTCTACTTCTGAGATACATCTCAGCCCTATGTATGTATGTATGTATGTATGTATGTATGTATGTATGTATTGTGGTACTGGAGGTAAAACCTAGGGGCCTTCTACCTCCAGCTATACCCCCAGACCTTTTTTTTTTTTTTTTGGTGGTACTGGGGATGGAACCCTTCTACCTCTGGGCTATATTCCCAGACCTATTTTTATATTTTTTATTTGGAAACAGGGTCTCTTAAGCCAGCACGGCTGGCTTCAAACCTACGTGATCCTCCTGTCTCTGCCTCCCAAGCGCGGGGATTACAGTGTGCACCACCACACCCGGCCTTTATATTTTATTTGGAAACAGGGTCTCACTAAGTTGCTGAGAGCCTCACTAAGCTGCTGAAGCTGGCTCTGAACCTATGTGATCCTCCTGTCTCAGCCTCCCAAGTACTGGGATTATAAACGTGCACCACCACACCCGGCTTATTATTTATTTATTTATTTATTTATTTATTTATTTATTTTTGGTACTGGGGATGGAACCCAGGGGCATTCTACCTTTGAGCTATACCCCCCAGCCCAATTTTTTATTCTTTATTTTGAAACAGGGTCTCACTGAGTTGCAAAGGGCCTAAGTAGCTGAGGCTGTCCGTGAAACCCGATCCTCTGGTCTCAGCCTCCTGAATGCTGGGATTACAAGCGTGCGCCACCATGCCCAGCTAGCCCTTTTTATTTTGAAACAGGGTCTTAAGTTGCTGAGACTGTGCTTGAACCTGTAAGCCTTCTGTCTCAGCCTTCCGAGTTCTGGGATTACAGGCATGCACCACCACACCTGGAAGTTATTTCACTAAATCATGCATTTTATAGTTAATTGTGAATATCCTAATTATAGGTGGAAGATAGAACTCAATATTTTCCCAGTGTCATAATAATATCTAAATATGATCAGCTACATAATTTGTGAGCCCAGGACAAAATAAAAATATGGTTAGAACTTTTCTCTTAGGGGAAAATACGTCAGGGCTTTTGTACAAATTTTAATTGTAAAATACAGATTTATCTTGTATCTGTTTGTGAAATGGAAATCAAGTCTGGTAGTGCTTTATATTTTATTTTATTTTTTGGTGGTACTGGGGGTGGAACCCAGGGGCTTCTTTCTACCTCCGGGCTAAACTCCCAGACCTATTTTATACTTTATTTGGAAACAGGGTCTCACTAAGTTGCTGAGAGCCTAAGTAGCGAGGCTGGCTTCGAACCTGTGCGATCCTCCTGTCTCAGCCTCCCAAGCGCGGGGATTACAAACGTGCGCCACCACACCCAGCTATGCTTATATTTTAGTTATCCCATCAAGGATATGTCAGTGGTGTCTTCAACTAGATCTCTGTCATTTAAATTATTAGTGAAATAATTGATTACTAGACATAAAACTAGCAGATTTTGGTTGTATAATAAAATGTCAGTTCATTGGTAGTCTCAATTTCAAGTGCCCCATATTAACAAAAATATCAGTGGATCCAGTATCAAACTTTATAGTAAATGTCAACTTTTTTTCTGTATCTTAAATTTGTGATAATGTTCTCAAGCTATCAACAAAATATATGTACTTTTGTGAATTCAAATCTTCCAATTAATTTATATGCTATCACGTTTGTATGATTACTTTGTTCAAACTATCAAATGTCAGTATATTACAATTTTATTATAAAATGTACATTATCACTAAATGAACTTTTATTTACTTATCTTGGTGGTACTGAGGATCGAATCAAGGAACATTCTACCTCTGATCTACACTCTGAGCTTGATTTTTCTTTTGAAACAGGGTTTTGCTAGGTTGATGAGCCTAATTACTTGCTTAGGCTGTTCTTGAACCTGCAATCCTCTAGTCCCAGCCTCCCAAGTACTGGGATTACAGGTGTGTGCCACTGTACTCAGCTTGAACTTTGATTTTAAAAATCAAATTAGCTTTTGTATAAAAAATGTAAAATGTGGGCTCCTTGTTCAGAACTCTTCAAGATGGCTATAGCAGAGCATTAAACCAAGTATGAGGCCTGTGTGTGTGTGTGGTACCAGGGGTAGAACCCAGAGGCCTTCTCCCTCCAGGCTATACTTCCAGCCCTATTTTATATTTCATTTGGAAACAAGGTCTTGATAAATTGCTGAGACTGTCCTCAAACCTGTAATCCTCCTGTCTCAGTCTCCCAAATACTGGGATTACAAGCATGCACCACCATGCCCGGCTTTAAGTATGAGGCCTAAGTGTGGGGCTCTGTATGACTACATGGACCCAACACCTATAAAGCCAGCCCTGAATCTTATTCCAACTGCCACTGTGGAAGATCAAAACTTTGGTTGTCTTTGTCTCTCGAGTCCCTGGTGCTACATTAGGGATATAATAGGTTTTGCTGAAAGAAAAATTGAATCAGTGTGTGTGTGTGTGTGTGTGTGTGTGTGTGTGTGTGTGTTACTGAGGATCGAAACTGGGGCATTCTAGTCCTATTTTATTTTTTATTTGAAAAGAAGGTCTTGCTAAATTGTTGTGGCTGGCCACAAATTTGCAATCATCCTGTTTTCAGCCTCTCAAGTATTGGGATTACAGATTATGTATCACCAAAAAACTGAGTCTTTTTTTTTTTGTGTGTGTGTGTGAGGCAATGGGGATTGAACCCAGGGGCATTCTGCCTCTGTGCTATGCCCCCAGCCCCATTTTATTCTTTATTTGGAAACAAGAGTCTTACAAAGTTGAGGAGGGCCTAAATTGTTGAGGCCGGCCTCCTCTTAGCCTCCCAAGTACTGCGATTACAAGTGTGCGCCACCACACCTGGCTTAATTTGCAGTTTTCTAAATCAATTGAGAAATGCTTAGTTACTTATGGTCAGAATAAATCTTACCCGGATGAAGACAGTCTTAATTATAATAGACCGTGTATTCCTCCAGTAGTGAATAACTTGCACATCACATTCTGGCCTCATGGGAGCTTGAGGCCACATATGGTGAATGTTCATTTGATTCATTCAACAAGTATTTATTGAACAACTATTCTGTGTCAGGTCCTATCCCAGGCACTGTGGACACAGGAGTCAATAAGACAGTCCCTGCCCTCAAGGAGCTCACAGTCTAGCGTAACAATTGACAGCACCTTAGAGCCTACTGAGAAACTTCCTGGGTGTCTAGCATATTACCTGAAACACTCCAAGTTTCCTGAAAATATGAATCTAAAATTTACCAGAAGGCAGAGTTTGGAAATGAAAGATGCAGTGAAATTAAAAAAAAAAAAAAGCTCAAATAGTTACTCACAAAATCTAAATGAGAAACTTAGGAAAGCTGAAAACTCTACTTATTTGAAAGACTTTGGATCAGATTTAAATTTCATAAATTATTTTATTATCTCTGGGTAACATGTTCATTTATAGTGACATTTATATACATGTACATATAGGTGTGTGTATGTGAGATGTGCTCCTTGGGCTTTTTATAAAACCCATAATTCTATCCTTAATTCATTTATAACTTCTAAAGAGAGCAGCATAATATAAACTGGAACTTTCTTTTGATAACTTCCATTATAATTTGAATGAGAAAAATCCTTAAGAAATAATTTAGAATCATCTCTAAGATATAAATTTTAGTACAATCTTATTCTACAATAAGACTAAACTGTGTCTTTGTAACAACATGTGATAATTTAAGCAGACATTTTAATGGTTATTGACAAAGTTCAATGGCATCTAAAATAGTCTTCCATCTATCTGGATTTTTTTTCTTCCTGCACTCTTCCTTTTTTTTTTCGCGGTACTGGGGATGGAACCCAGGGACATTGTACCTCCGAGTTACACTCCCAGCCCTATTTTTTATTCTTTATTATTTTTTTGAAACAGGGTCTCACTGAGTTGCAAAAGGCCTTGCTAAGTAGCTGAGGCTGTCCTGGAACTGCGATCCTCATCTCCGCCTCCCAAGTGCTGGGATTCCAAGCCTGCGCCACCACACCCTGCATTTTTCTTTCTTTCCTCTTCTTTTTATTTTTGGTAGTGTTGGGGATTGAACCGAGGGGCATTCTACCTCCAAGCTATACCCCCAGCCAGATTTTTTATTCTTTATTTTGAAACAGGGTTTCACTAAATTGTGAAGGGGCTCACTAAGTAGCTGAGGTTGGCCTTGAACCTGGATCCTGTCTCAGTCTCCCAAGCACCGGGATTACAAGTATGGACAATACACCCGGCTCCTCCTCTTTTCTTAAAAGCCTAAAACATGAAAGACTCCTGCATAAATGCAGTTTCTGTTGTTGCTTTGCTGTACTTTGGTACATTGTTCTCTTTTTCTTAATCTAGCAGATTCCTTAAAGTATCTCAACTTAGTTGCAACTGAAAAATTACTAGCCTAGGCTTGAACTGGGATCTTTTATTATCCAGAAGGTAAGTGGAAAGCAACCCAGGGAGCTGTCTCACAGACTGCACACAGTGTGTCTAGCTCTTATCAAAGACACTGAACAGGCCTAGTGTCTCACATCCCAGCTCCTAACAGAGGAGCACGACACGTTAGACCAAAGTGGAGGCATGTTGAAAGAACACACTACTTAGCAGATAGAAAACCTTAAAAATAAGCTAGCGATGTGAGGCAAATTATTATATATACTTCAGAGTTGAGGGGTTCACTTCATAAGAGATATTAACTCATATTTGTAATAGCCCTTTATATTTTATAAAATGTTTTACATACATCAGAGCTCAGTGAATATTTATAATAACACATTATGAATAAAACTTTAACAGTTCATCATGAAAAAGTGAATTATACTGCACATGCTATTTAAGAAGGCAGGGAGGTATACTAACACACCTGAAAGACTTGCATTAGAAATAATTACAAGTTTCAAATTTTGGCACTTAAGAGATATTAAGAGATATGCATTAGTTATCCAAAACTCGCATGGACGGTTTCCTTCATGACCAGCACCGGGAGCTACTGCACCCAGTGACTGCTGGCCACTCAACGGGGATGATTGTCCTCAGTGAGTTATCACACTTTTCTTCCTGCTAAATGAAAATTTAACAGGCATTTATGGATGCTAGTATCATATGTTCTGACTAACATGGGAAACATTAGGCTTCAAGAGAACTGGAGTGTTTTCTCCCTATATATTGCACTTTCTAGCAAACACAACATTAAAAACAATGTGAACTTGGTTCTAGACACAGAAGTGGGGAATTTACTTTTTCCTTGCTTGTTTTTTTTTTTTTTTTTTTGATGCAGGTCTGGGGATGGAACACAGAGGCATTTGACCTTCAAGGTACACCCCCTGCCCAATTTTTTATTCTTTATTTTGAAACAGGGTCTCACTAAGTTGCGGAGAGCCTAAGTAGCTGAGGCTGTCCGCGAACCGCTATCCTCCGGTCTCAGCCTCCCAAATGCTGGGATTACAAGAATGCGCCACCACGCCCGGCTTCCTTACTTGTTTTCCTAAAGTTTTTGGTATTGAGTCTTCTCAGGGATATATTAAAAATGTAATGTGTGTGTATGCTTGTGTGCATAAATATATTTATATGTGTATACACATATATATGCATGAGTATTTTGGCCTTCTGAGAAAAGACCATGCGCTTTTTTTTGTGTGTGTGTGGTACTGGGGTTCCTGGAAACCCTTCTACCTCTGGGCTACACTCCCAGACCTATTTTTATATTTTTTTTTATTTGGAAACAGGGTCTCTTAAGCCAACGTGGCTGGGTTCGAACCTACATAATTCTCCTGTCTCCGCCTCCCAAGTGCGGGGATTACAAGCGTGCACCACCACACCCGGCTGACCATGCACATTTTTAAAAAGCTAAAATAGAGGTCTCTTTCAGCTTCATTTCAAACTGAGAAATAGAGAACTACTGTATACTTGAGTGCCTAACTCATTAAATATAGTATTGTCATAAATATACTGTTCTGGAGAAGATTTTAAAACAGAACTATTTATACTACATTTGCCCGAATTATACATTATCAATTATAATACATTTATCAATTACCATGAATAAAAATGACAATAAAATTTAGAGTAAAAATTTTAGATATTTATACTGTAAGTGAAATGACTGAGTTGTATTTCTTTCTGTAGAATAGCATTTTTCTTTCTTTCTTTTTTTTTTTTTTGGTATTAGGGATAGAACCCTGGGTATTCTACCTCTGAGCTACAGCCCCAGCCCTATTTTCTTTTATTCTTTATTTTGAAACAGGGTCTTACTGAGTTGCAAAGGGCCTAAGTAGCTGAGGCTGTCTGTACTGCAATCCTGTCTCAGCCTCCCAAATGCTGGGATAACAAGCATGTGGCCCCAGGCTCGGCTTCTATATTTTTAAATATATATATATTTTTTGCAGTACTGGGGATTGAACCCAGGGGCATTCTAACTCCAAGCTACAACCCAGTCCTATTTTTTTTTTTTTTTTGGTGGTACTGGGGATGGAAACCAGAAGCATTCACCTCTGAGCTATACCCCCAACTCTTTTTTATTCTTTATGTTGAAACAGGGTCTCACTGAGTTGCAAAGAGCCTCACTAAATAGCTGAGGCTGTCCTTGAACTGTGATCCTCCTGTTTCAGCCTCTCAAATGCTGGGATTACAAGCATGTACCACTATGCCTGGCTCCTATTTTTTATTCTTTATTTTGAAACAAAGTCTCACCAAGTTGCGGAGGCCTCACTAAGTAGCTGAGGCTGTCTACAAACCATCAATCCTCCTGTTTCAGCCTCCTAAATACTGGGATTACAAGCATGCACCACCACACCTGGCTCTGGCTGTTAATTTTTAATTCTCCTCCGAGTGGCTGTATTTTTATACAATGCTATTTATCATGGGTACATATCCTGCTTAAGGTTTTCATTTATTTTTAATTTTTATTTTTTTGGTGGTATTGGGGGTAGAACACAGGGGCTTTCACCTCCGGGCTACACCCCCAGCCCTATTTTATAATTTATTTGGAAACAGAGTCTAAGTTGCAGAGGGCCTCAGTAAGTAGCAGAGGCTGGCTTTGAACCTGTGCGATTCTCCTTTCTCAGCCTCCAAAAGCTGGGTTACAACCATGTTGCCAGCACACCTGGCTATGCTTGAGGTTTTTAGCGAGGAATGGACTGTATGTATGCGGAGTCTGTGGTATTCATTCTCACAGTAACTGTAAGTCCAGCACTGTAATAACACATATTCCAGAAGATTCTAAACAAGTAAGTCAACAGGCCAGTTCACCATCCTTTATAAATGAAAGAGCAAAATGTTCTGGACTAGCCGGGCGTGGTCACACGCTGGTAATCCCAGCATTCGGGAGGCTGAGACCGGAGGGATCGTGGTTCGTGGACAGCCTCAGCTATTTAGTGAGGCCCTCTGCAACTCAGTGAGACCCAGTTTCAAAATAAAGAATAAAAAATAGGGCAGGGGGTGTAGCTTGGAGGTCAAATGCCCCTGGGTTCCATCCCCAAACCTGAAAAAAAAAAAAAAAAATTCTGGACTAAGGCAAACTTGGGTTTGACTCCCAGTGCTGCCAAACACTGCCAACTCTGAATTCAGAGAAGTCACTGAATCCTTCTGACCCATCACTACTCCAAAGTAACTTGGGGCTCATTCCACCTCACTTCCACGGTTTTTGTGAGGGTTCCAAGTGGTATATAATTTAACATGACAGGTACTCTAAAGTGGCCCAAGAATCATTGTCTAAATTTAAAGTTGAATGGAGCCGGGTGTGGTGGTGCACACTTGCAATCCCAGTACTTGGGAGGCTGAGACAGGAAGGTCACACAAGTTCAAAGCCAGCCTCAGCTACTTAGTGAGTCTCACCTTGTTTCCAAATAAAATATGAAATAGGTCTGGGGGTATATCCCAGAGGTAGAGGGCCCCTGTGTTCCACCCCCAGTAACACGTAAATACAATACACACATAAAAAAAAAAATTTAGCCAGACGTGGTGGCACACACTTGTAATCCCAGTACTTGGGAGGCTGAGACAGGAGGATCACGCAGGTTTGAAGCCAGCCTCAACTACTTAGTGAGGCTCTCAGCAACTTAGTGAGACCTTGTTTCCAAATAAAATATAAAATAAGTTTGGGAGTATAGCCTGGAGGTAAAAAGCCTCTGGGCTCCATCCCTAGTACCTAAAAAAAAAAAAAAAAAAAAAAAAAAAAAAAAAAAGAGTTGAGTGACATGTGGGCCTAGCAGCTGACACAGAACTATTTTCAAAGTTGATACAACTTATAGAATCTTCTTTTGAGTATCAATTTGATTAATTGATTAATATACATCACAGCTAGCTAGCTAGCTTTCAGTCTTTGTTTTTTACTGGAAACTGAACCCAGGGGCATTCTACCAAGACACACCCTCAGCCCCATTTTATTGTTTTGAAAATGTCTAGCTAAGTTCTGAGGTAGCTTCAAACCTGTGATTCTCCTGTCTTTTCCTCGAAGTACTGGGATCATAGGCATGTGCCACTACCCCTGGCATCCTAACTTTTTTTTTTGGCAGGTTTGGGGATGGAACCCAGAGGCATTTGACCTCCAAACTACACCCCCTGCCCAATTTTTTATTCTTTATTTTGAAACAGGGTCTCACTGAGTTGCAGAGGGCCTCACTAAGTAGCTGAGGCTATCCGTGAACCATGATGCTTGGGTCTCAGTCTCCCGAATGCTGGGATTACAAGCATGCACCACCATGCCTAGCTATAACTTACTTTAATGATAACATTTTTTAGTGTATTTACCTCAAATACTACATTTTACATGTGTGTAAACCTAGGGGCATTCTATCATTAGCTTCACCCCTAGCCGTTTTCATTTTGAGACAGCATAACTTTGAAATCATGCTGAATTCAAACCTGTGATCCTATCTTAGCGTACCCAGTACTAAAAACAAGCCTGTATTTACACTGTGTTTTTGTGCTAAGTTTTTCAACAACTATAATATTTCCAGTTTTTTCCAACATCCATGGTAAGATCTAATTTTTAAAATTTGTTTTAGGGCAAACATTGTTCAACCATTATACATGTGTGTGAGTGGCTGTTCAACAGATCCTACAAAGAAATGCGATTTTTTATTAATGTATGTGGGTTGTTTAAACATTTCAGTAAGATTTAAAATACTTCTTATGGTCCAAATTCTTAGCATCTACTCCTAAGCCTTCCTTTTATAATCTACTGTTCAGTTGAAGGGTATTCATAACAATACAATTTAAAGACAAAGTGTTCATAAGTCACCGATTTTTTTTTCTCTTTTTTTTTTCTGGTACTGGAGTATGGAATGCAGGGACATTTTACCTCCAAGCTACACCCACAGCCTATTTTTTGTTCTTTATTTTGAAACACAGTCTCACTGAGTTGCAAAGGGCCTCAGGAGGCTGTTCTTGAACCATGATCCTCCTGTCTCAGCCTCCCAAATGCTGGGATTTCAAGCGTGAGCCACCACGCTCGGCTAAGTCACTGATTTTAACAGCCAGCACAGTACTGTAGACTGTTCTAAGCAAGGCTTCTGGATAAGTGAACGTGAGTCCTGGCCCTGTCACTAATTTTGCAGGCTGACTTTAGGCCAGTCACTGAACATCAAATAATGCAACTGATTCCATCCGAAGTTATTTTCTACTTCTAAAATTGTTTTCCTTTACTTATTTAAATAATCAAAACACCTTCTAGGAATTACACTAAGTACCAGATGGTGCTTAATGTAATATATAAATACTTGTATGCTCAATATATATAAGTAAATATACATAAATATAAGTACTTACTGATATTTAAGATTGTATTTTTTTTAAACTGTAATCCAGAGATCACCTGAATAAAGACTACCTGGGGGTCTTGTTAAAAATATATTCCCAGCCAGGCACAGTGGCACACATTTGTAATCCCAGCATTTGGGAGGCTGAGACAAGAGGATCACGGTTCAAGAACAGCCTCAGCTACTTAGTAAGGCCCTTTGCAACTCAGTGAGACCCTGTTTCAAAATAAAGAATAAAAAATAGGGATGGGGGTGTAGCTCAGAGGTAAAATGCCCCTGGATTTCATCACCAGTACCTCAAGAATATTGAGACCCTGTTTCAAAATAAAGAGTAAAAAAAAAATAAGGCTGGGGATGAAGCTCCAAGATAGAATGCCCCTGTGTTCAATCCCCAATACTGAAAGAAAAAGAAAAAAAAAAAAAAAAGGAGATTCCTAGCCAGGCATGGTGGCGCATGCTTGTAATCCCCATACTTGGGAGGCTGAGACGGAACATCACAGGATGCAGGCAGTTTCAACTACTTAGTGAGGCCCTCTGCAACTTAATGAGACTCTGTTTCAAAATAAAGAATAAAAAATAGGGCTTGTGTAGCTCAGGGGTAGAATGCCCCTGGGTTCCATCCCCAGTACCCCCCTTTCAAAAAAAGCACAGAAAAATAGATTCCTGTTCTCTCCTTAAACGAATCAAAATTTCCTAAGGTGAGTGTTTTTGCATTTTCACATTCTCTCCCATGATTAGAACGCACCCTGATGTTTGATAGACACTGGCCTAAAGAGTGTATGACCTAAGAGGGCAAGGCAGGTGCGTAACTTAAATGACTCTGCCGCTGGCAAAACCCTCCGACATTAATGCCATTCACTGTGAAGAAAACTACAAGGTAGCTGTCTTAACAGAGAAGCAGCCTGCACTTGCTGTGTTCTAAAACAAAAAGAGAAAAAAAGTACTCACATGAGCACTTAGTCTTGACACCCAGTCACCATCAGGCTAGGAGAACAGCCTGAAGGAGACTGTGGCTCTCCACTCGTGATGGGGAGAGCTGAGCTTGGGATCCCTGGCTCAAGAAAATTCCATCTCTTTACTATTACTTTCCCCTCCACCCCTAAACCATTATGCCATCATTCTGTTTGACTCCAAGAATCCGGCAGAGAAAACACAGAAAACCCAAGTCACACTGTCCTCATCATTGTGGGCAGATACTGTACTCGTCTAAATAAATAAACCCTCTCTGTACAACACAAATGACCAAAGCCCACGCTTTCTCCTTGACAGGAACAAAATACCATGTAAGGACATAAGCTGGAGATTTTAAATTCATACAAATTACAAAGAGAAGTGGTAATTTTCTAGATTTCACAAAATCTCTCACATGAAAAATTTTGTATAATTTTAAGAGGAAACTTAAAAGACATTTTAACAGTTATGAGAATAATGCCATTATCTGTGCTCAGTATAGAGAACTGTAACAGCAACTTTAAAAGGGCAAATATACTAATAAATGATAATTTTTTTCAATAAATGGTATGCCAATATCCAACTTCTAGTTTTATTCAATACTAGTACCATGGGTTGATTTTTTTTTTTTATCCCAACCAAAATTCCTGTCAAACATCCACAAAATTCATACCAAAACCAAAAAACAGGAAGGAAGAGAGAGAGGAGGGAGGGAGGAAGGGAGGAAGGAGGGAGAGAACTTAACTACCATGCGAAATAAACAGAAGAACTGGAGCTCAGTGGCGCAGACCAGCAGGAGCAGAGGAATGCTGAGAATGATGCCGCTGCATAGAGTCTACTTGGAGATGCCTGGAGGATGCTGGATGATCAAGGACTCGGGTCCCAGGTGTGTGCATGGCCCCATAAGAACCAAGATCTTGACCCAAACTTGTAAGATCTTCTAAAAAGAAAACACTTCACCAAACTGAAGTAAGTCAAACATCAGAAGAGTTCCTTATTTGATGTACGTTGTGCCTAAAACTTTGGCTGATACAAAGAGACCCGTCCACTAAGGCACCCTGAGGCAATCTGACAATGTGTTGGAGAGAACTTTGTTGTCAGTACCACATCATTATGAGAGTACAGAGGACGGATCACCCGCAGGGGACTGGATTCTTTGGGTAAACAGTCAACGAGTTCACTGCATTGTTTGTCAAATCCCAACAAGCGAATCCCATAGCCGTGTGGGGAAGAAATCATTCGCCCATCGGGGCTGAAGCAAAGTTCTTTGATGTAACCCCTGCCTACATTGGCTTCTTCAATGTAATGAGTCAGTCGCAAGGAACAGCGCGGGGACACGGGTCTCACTGGAGCCCCTTCTTGGAATTCATAGACACAAGTCCACTAGGGGAAGAAAAGGGAGACAAACTAAGGTTACAAATAGTGCTATAGGTATTCCTTATTTTTTAAAAGCTCAACAGGTTTTGAAAGCCACAGGACTGGTGCAAGAAATCACATGAACACTATCACCCTCCCAACTAATGAAACATGTTAGCCCCATCCATTCTTATCATCATAAGCTAAGGTTATTCTACTCTGTGATTTTTTTTTTTTTTTTTTTTTTTGCGGCTCTAGGGATGGAACCCAGAGGCATTCGACCTCCGAGCTATACCCCCTGCCCTATTTTTTATTCTTTATTTTGAAACAGGGTCTCACTAAGTTGCAGAGGGCCTCATTAAGTAGCTGAGGCTGTCCGCAAACCGCAATCCTCCGGGCTCAGCCTCCTGAATGCTGGGAATACAAGCGTGCCCCACCACTCCCGGCATCTATGATGTTTTAAAGCCTTTTGTTCCTGAGGCTGCCTGTGACTTCTGTAGTAATACTTTTTTCTTTTTCTTTTTTTGTGGTACTGGGGATGGAACTCAGAGGTGTTCTACCTCTGAGCTACACCCCCTGCCCTATTATATTTTTTATCTGAAAACAGGGTCTCACTAAATTGATGCAGGCCTGAGTTGCTGAGGCTGGCTTTGAACCTGTGCAATCCTTCTGTCTCAGTCCCAAGGGCTGGGGTTACAAGCGTGCACGCTCGGCTCCTTTTGGGTTTTAAAAGGAGAAAATGAGCTGGGTGTGGTGGCGCACACCTGTAATCTCCGCGCTTGGGAGGCTGAGACAGGAGGATCACACAGGTTCGAAGCCAGCCTCAGCTACTCAGTGAAGCTCTCGGAAATTTAGTGTTACCCTGTTTCCAAATAAAATATAAAAATAGGTCTGGGAGTATAGCTCGGAGGTAGAAAGCCTCTGGGTTCCACCCCCAGCACCACCAAAAATAAATAAATAAATAAAAATAAAAGGAGAAAATGAAGCCGGACGTGGTGGTGCACGCTTGTAATCCCAGCATCTGGGAGGCTGAGACAGGAGGATCATGGTTCACGACAGCCTCAGTTACTACTTAGTGAGGCCCTTTGCAACTCAGTGAAACCCTGTTTACAAATAAAGAATAAAAAATAGGGCTGGGGGTGTAGCTCGGGGGTAGAATGCCCCTGGGTTCTATCTCCAGTATCATAAAAAAAAAAAAAAAAAAAGAGAAAATGATAACTGGCTTACCAAAACCTCACATGTACCCAGCTTAGCTGAAAAATCACAGTGCTGTTTTACTATAACAATGTTTTTTGCGTGTTTGTTTTGTTTTAGAATGAGATGAAGGAGGCAAGAATTAAGAAGTTAGGTACAATCTGAGCTGATGATGGCCTTTGGGGTATTTCCCAGCTCACTACATGTAGGCAGGAGAGAAAAAGAATGTGCTAGAGATAAAATACTGCAAAGCAACAGAGGACAGAAACAGAAGAGTTGAGGAGCGGGATCTCTGGCTCCAGTGCACCTAAGGTCTGCCATGTGGCGATAGCAATTTGTCCAACGAGCCTTTTGAAGTGGCGTACTGCCGCCTGTACCTCCTGATCATCAGTGTTGCTTGAGCACCGGAGAAGAGTGGCCCAGCCTTTGGGGTGCAGCTGCAAAGACGTGATGCAGTTTCCACGGTCTCTCTCACCAGGAACTTCAGGGGTTAAGACTTCAAGACTATTTCGTGGTGAAACTCCTAAAATACAAGAATATGAGGATTTGGGATTTATATTAATGAAGGACTAAGGCAGTTCATCCAAGATATATATATTTTAATTTTGTGGTACTAGGGATTGAACCCAGGGCATTCTACCTCCGAGCTACACCGCCAGCCCTTATTTTTCTTCTTTACCTCACTACATAGCTGAGGCTGGCCGTGAACCTGTGATCATCCTGTCTCAGCCCAAGTACTGGGATTACAAGTGTGCGCCACCACGCCTGGCTCCAAGCTGTAATATCTGGAAGCCACCTCCCATGTCTTCATCCCTTAGACTGTCCTTTATGTTCCCACATATAAAATAATATGGTATTCCTCAATGCACGGTATGTGAGTTTTGAGGATGTGAATATGGGAAAAGAGTATTACTATAATTAAAGAACCCAAAACTCCTAGTTAAGCAAAGCACCACATCTGTAATTCCAGCTGCTTGGGAGACTGAGGCATGAGGACTGCAAGTGTGAGACCAACCAGGGCAACTTGGAAAGACCCTGTCTCAAGTTTCTGCATCAGGGGTCACCAGGACCTAAAGTAGTTAAGGTATGAAAGCCAAGTATGTGTTCTTTTGATTTGTATCTACACCTCAGAAAGTGCTTGAAGAACAGTTACATAACGTGGAAGGAATCTAGAAAATTAAAAGATGACATTTCACATTTCAGAGAACCTAGTGCTCTATAAGCCAAAGAAGGAAATACCTGGGCGCCACAAAGATTACCCTCCTTTTTTGTGGTACAGGGATTAAACCCAGGGGCTAGCTACTACGAACTAGACTCCCAGCCTATTTTATTTTTATTTGGAAACAGGGTCTTGCTAAGTTGATGAGAGTCTCACTATTTGCTGATGCTGTCCTTGAATCTACAATCCTCCTTTCTAAGCCTCCCAAGTACTGGAATTACAAGTGTGCACACCACGCCTGGGGAGGATTGACTTTAAGTAAATAAAAGCTTTGATCAGAACTTACGTTTCCCAAGGATGGTACTGATGTTCCTTTACTTCCAATGGGGTTAATAAACCCATCTTAATTTTATTTATTTATTTATTTATTTATTTATTTATTTAATTTATTTATTTATTTATTTATTGGAGGTACTGAGGGTGGAACCCAGAGGCTTTCTACCTCCAGGCTATACTCCCAGATCTATTTTATATTTTATTTGGAAACAGGGTCTCACTAAGTTGCTGAGAGCCTCACTAAGTAGCTGAGGCTGGCTTCGAACCTGCGTGATCCTCCTGTCTCAGCCTCCCAAGCATGGGGATTACAAGCGTGTGCCAGCACGCCTGGCTCCCATCTTAATTTTAACATATCACAAATTTAAAATGCATTTAATATACCTAATCTACAGAATATTCTACCTTAGCAACACAGCACACCAGAAGTAACTGGTGTTTTCCCTGGGACTGAGTGGCTGGCCGGGAGCTGGGGCTCCCTGTTGCTGCCCAGCATCATGAAAGAGTACTATATTGCATATTGCTAACTTGGGAAAAAGTCAAAATTCAAAATATGGTTTCTACTGAATGCATACCATTTTTGCACCACACTAAAGTCTAAAATTCCAAAGTTGAACCATTAAAAGTCAAAGATTATACTATAACTATGATGGTAATCCACTGTTACTAACAGATTCCTTGGGTATGTAGAGAACTTTCACAGACATTATAAAGAAGCACCTTAAAAATTTAAGATCAGCTGGTTGGTCACATGATAGTGGCACATGTTTTTAATCTTAGTATTTGGAGGGTGAGACAGGAGGATCACAGGTTCAAGGATAGCCTAAGCAAGTAATGAGATTCAGCAATCTAGCAAGACCCTCTTTCAAAATAAAAATAAAATAGGGCTGGGTATAGCTTGGAGGTAGAATGCCCCTGGGTTTAATCCTCAGTATCTCTCTCACACACACACACACACACACACACACACACACACACACACACACACACACACTTAACATCAAGAGAAATAATTTAGCTGGGCATGGTGGCGCACGCTTGTAATCCCAGCATTCAGGAGGCTGAGACTGGAGGATCGCGGTTTGGGGACAGTCTTAGCTACTTAGTGAAGCCCTCCGCAATTTAGTGAGACCCTGTTTCAAAATAAAGAATAAAAAGTAGGGCAGGGGGTGTAGCTTGGAGGTCAAATGCCTCTGGGTTCCTTCCCCAGACCTGCAAAGCAAAAGCAAAAACAAAAACAAAGAAATAATTTAATACTTCCCTACTTGGTAAAAAGTTATTTTGAAGGTAAAGAACTTCCTCTGTTAGACACTTTGAGAATTGTTTCTCAAGCAGATATGGTATTTTACTTATTTATTTACTTAGCAGTACGGGAGATCAAACCTAGGGACTCTCTTTGTGGTACTGGGGATTGAACCCAGGGGGTTCTACCTCTGAGCTCTACCCTCCAACCCCTTTCATTATTTATTTGTTTGTTTGTTTACTTATTTGTGGCACCAGAGATTTAACCCAGGGGCATTCTAACTCCAAGCTACATCCCCAGCCCTATTTTTTATTCTTTATTTTGAAATAGGGTCTCACTAAGTTGCTACATAGAAGCTACATCCCTTGCCACTTTTGAGAGTGGGTCTTGCTAAGCTGCTGAGGCTGGCCTTGAACTTCAGATCCTCCTGCCTCAGGTTTCTGAGTAGACACTAAAGGGAAAGAAATAGTCTCTACTGGCTTTCATTTTTAGAGATTAAAACCAAACCAAACAAGCTGGGTATGGTGGTGCATGCTTTTAATTCCAGTACGTTGGAGGCTGAGTTAGGAGGATCACAGAGTTGCAGCCAGCCTCAGCAACTTGGAAGATAAAGAATAAAATAGGGCTGGAGGGATATCTTGGAGGTAGAATGCTGCTAAATTCCATCCCCAGTAACCCCCCCCCCCCGATCCATCCCAAGTAACACACACACACACGCACAGGTGCACACACACACACACACACACACGCACAGGCACACACACACACACGCACAGGCACACGCACACACACACTCCCCAAACTGGGCATGGTGGCGAAATTGTAATCCCAGTACTTGGGAAGCTAAGACACTCCTGTGATCACAGGTTCACAGCCAACCTCAGCCACTTAGTGAGGCCTCCACAACTTAGTGAGGCCCTGTCTCAATATGAAAAATAAAAAATAGGGCTGGGGATATATCTTGGAGGTAGAATGCCCCTGGGTTCAATCCATAGTACTGCAAACAAAACAAAACAGAACAAAAAACCAAACAAATATGTGATAGAATCTGTTATTACAAGATTATAAATCCAACTTTTAACCTACCTTCTCTTTGAGATGCTCGTGACATGTGTTTCTCAGAAGATGAATTAGAATCACTATGATGACAAGGTGAACCAGAAACTCTAGGACCAGATGAACTTGATGAAGTGGTCAAATCTTAAAAATACAAACAGTTTGACAATAAGCTTGGTAGTGTTTCTTTTTAATTATTTATCTGAGCCATATTCTTAAAATCTATCCAAAACATGGCCAAAAAAAAGGTTCCATAAAATTAAGCTATAACCTGGAAGTGTTCTGCTTGAGGCCTAATCCCTTCCTAAAAACTTTTATACCAAAGACTTGTGTACATGAAATAAAAATGAAAAGCTAAATAGGCACTGGAACATCTTTCATTCTTTATCACTTCTGTCCTCAAACAGAACAAGAAAATTCAATGACAATGAAAACTGAGCTGCTCAATGTTAGAAATAGGGCCCTTACTGAGAACAGGAACACATCTTTCTTTAAAGTATATGTAAAACTTGCATTATAATCCTTCAAATATGTAAACAGCATCTTTGGAATACAACATAAAGGTTTACATTAATACCTGTGGAAAAAATGAATATTGGGTAGTTGAATTTGACATATTTCTTCAAATAGCAATCTAAATTTCAGCATACATTTCCAGTAACAGCAATCCCACACTTCTATTAGAGATTCTTTTTTTCTTTCTCCTTTTTTTTTTTTTTTTTTTGTGGTACTGGGGATTGAACCCAGGGGGCATTCTACCTCTGAGCTCTACCCTCCAGCCCCTTTCATTATTTATTTGTTTGTTTGTTTACTTATTTGTGGCACCAGAGATTTAACCCAGGGGCATTCTAACTCCAAGCTACATCCCCAGCCCTATTTTTTTATTCTTTATTTTGAAATAGGGTCTCACTAAGTTGCTAAGGGTGGTCACAAACCTGTGATCCTCCTGTCTCAGCCTCCCAAGTACTGGGATTACAACTGTGCCCCATCACACCCGGCTCTTATTTTATTTTGAAACAAGGTCTCACTAGCTGGGGGGGGGGGGGGCTTGCTACTTTGCTTAGGCTGTCCTTGAACCTATGATCCTCCTGTCTCAGCTTCCCAAGTACTGGGATTACAACTGTGCACTCCCATGCCCAGTATGTTGGGAATTCATATTAATCTAATTTCCTGTGCTAGTATTTTGTATCAGAATTACCCATTGAGCCAGGCATGGTGGTGCATGCCTGTAATCCCAGTACTTGGGAGGCTGAGACGGGAGGATTGTAGGTTTGAGGGCAGTGTTGGCAAGTAGTGAGACTCTTATCAACCTGGTGAGACAGTTGTTTTTGTTTTTTTGCGGGTTTGGGGATGGAACCCAGGGGCATTTGACCTCTGAGCTACACCCTCTACTCCATTTTTTATTCTTTATTTTGAAACAGGGTCTCACTAAGTTGCAGAGGGCCTCATTAAGTAGCTGAGGCTGTCCGCGAACTGCAATCCTCTGGGCTCAGCCTACTGAATGCTGATATATATATATATATATATATATGTAGGATTACATATATATATATATGTAGGATTACATATATATATATATGTAGGATTACATATATATATATATATGTAGTTCAAAGGTAGAATGCCCTAGGGTTCAATCTCCAGTACCAAAAGAAAAGATTTTGCTTTCTGTATTGAGGATTGAAACCAGGGGCATTCTACCTCTGAGCTATATCCTCAGCCCTATTTTTATTTTTTTTATTTGGAAACAGGGTCTCATTAAGTTGTGGAGGGCCCGCTAAGTTGCTGAAGATGGCCTTGGCTATGTAATCCTCCTGTTTCAGTCTCCCAAAGTACTGAGATTACAGGCTTGGTCACTATACCTGGCCCTTTATTTAAATTTTGAGCCAGGCGTGGTGGCACATGCTTGTAATCCCAGCATTCAGGAGGCTGAGACCAGAAGATTGCGGTCCGCTGACAGCCTCAGCTACTTAGTGAGGCCCTCTGCAACTCAGTGAAACCTGGTTTCAAAATAAAGAATAAGCCGGGCATGGTAGCGCATGCTTGTAATCCCAGCATTTAGGAGGCTAAGACCAAAAGATTGCAGTTCGCAGACAGCCTCAGCTACTTAGTGAGGCCCTTCGCAACTTAGTGAGACCCTGTTTCAAAATAAAGAATAAAAAATAGGGCTGGAGGTGTAGCTTGGAGGTAAAATGCCCCTGGGTTCCATCCCAAGACCCACAAAGGAAGGAAGGAAGGAAGGAAGGAAGGAAGGAAGGAAGGAAGGAAGGAAAGAAGGAAGGGAGGGAGGAAGGGAGGAAGGAAAAATAGGGCAGGGGCTGTAGCTCGGAGGTAAAATGCCCCTGGGTTCCATCCCCAGACCTGAAAAAAAAAATTAAATAAATAAATAAATAAAATAAAATTTGAAACTGAGTGTCACTAAATTGCTGAGTGCCTGGATAAATTGCCGAGGCTGGCCTCAAACCTGTTATCCTTTTGCTGACGCCTCCCAAGTACTGGGATTATGGTTCTTGTTTTTGAGTTACAAAAGGCTGTCTAAACCTTTTAAATCATCATTTATCACTAAGTTAAATTATCTCACTAAAGCTGATTAACAATGTTTACCTTAAAGTAAAAAAGCGATTCTGCTAGGTGTGGTGGCACAAGCTTGATGCTGTTCTTCCGGCTCTCAAAAGAGGACAGCTGCCTACTTCTAAGGACCAGGTTAAATCAACGTCGTGCAAAACCAAGAGACAAGAGGATCACGGTTCACGTCAGCCTCAGTACTTAGTGAAATTCTTCACAACTTAGTGAGACCCTATTTCAAAACAAAGAATAAAAATAGCGCTGGGGTAGAGCTCAGCGGTAGGATGCCCCTGAGTTCTATCCTTGATACCACCAAAAAAAAGTCCGTGGATGGCGTGGGTGGAGCTCAGCGGTAGAATGCCGGAGTTCAATTCCAGCACCCCCACCCACACAGCAATTCTGGACCTATAAGGACTATAACTGCATAGTTATGAAACTCCTTGCTTATAAATAAGTTGGTAAAACTTAATTTTGTACTTTTAACAGTTAAACTGGGCAGTTTATAATTATGCCTGTACTTTTCCAAAGAAGTCTTCAGGAGGTGCCCTGTACATGCAGGAGAAAGATTCCAACCAGCTGAAGTTGCTTTCTAATTGCACTTTATAACAGCCTGTGCACCAAATAATGATGCCTTTTCTTCTGGGTTCTTGTTTCTAGAAACAGTCACAATGACAGATGTGTTCCCAGAGCAGTCCTCTCTTTCCCAAAGGCAGACGACATGACTTACAGTCTCCTCAGTACATAATGCTGATAAAATAGAGGACCTAATGTTTTCCTGAGCTCTCACCTCACTTAAGTCTGATGGAATGAAAGAAGGGCTTGGGCTACAGGGTGTTACTTTATTTTTGTGTGGTTCTAAGAATTGAACCCAGGGACATTCTACCTCTGAGCTATAGCCCCAGACCAATTTTATTTCTTATTTGGAAACAGGGTCTCACTAGGTTGATGAGAGCCTCAATACTTGCTGAGGCTGTCCTCAAACCTGCAATCCTCCTGTCTCAGCCTCCCAAGCACTAGGATTTATAAGCGTGTGCCACCACGCCCGGCAGCTACAGGGTGTTTATAAGATGGCACCAGCGACCCGTACCTAGACATCTGGAAGTATGGGGTACAATAGTCTTGAAAGTAAAACTCTATGAGGGCCACCACTGTTGGGTTCTGCTGGGTTCCAGAAGGACTTGAGAAGATGAATAATGTCTTGGGCCATTACTAATTTTAGAGAGGGTGATGATTCCAGAGTACTCATCAAAGATTCTCTGGCTAGCAGAAAACTAAAAAAATATATATATATTTTTAGAATTAGCAGTTATTCTTCCTAGGCTATTTGTGATAGAGGAACAAATTAATGCCATGTCAAAGATAGGTACAAATAATTCTTTAGAAAAGCTTAATTAAAAAAAAAAAGCTTACCAGAACTTGATGTTGTTCTTCTGGCTCTCAAAATAGGGTAGCTGCCCACTTCTAAGGACTTGGTCAAGTCCAGATCGTGCAAAATCAGGAGATACCCAGAGGACGTTGAGATCAGCATTTTGGAACAATCTGGTGTTAACCTCATTCGCATGAGGAAACGAGTGTGAAAGAATTTCTTGTGTGGACACCCATCTTCTGTACACCTGCAGAACAAATCAAACCACAAACACCACACATGTCATGGCTCAGTGACTGATTATTTTGCCCTTCAAAGTAGAATATAGTCAGTGTACTCTTTATTTTCCAGTACTAGGGATGGAAGCCGGGGGCATTCTAACTCCGAGCTACACCCGGCCCTACTTTTTTTTTTTTTGTGGTACTGGGGATGGAACCTTTTACCTCCGGGCTACACTCCCAGACCTATTTTATATTTTTATTTGGAAATAGGGTCTCTTAAGCCAGCAAGGATGGCTTCGAACTTGCGTGATCCTTCTGTCTCCGCCTCCCAAGCGCGGGCATTATAAGTGTGCACCACCACGCCCGGCAATTTTTTTATTCTTTATTTTGAAACAGGGTCCCACTGAGTTGCAAAGGGCCTCACTAAGTAGCTGAGGCTGTGAACTGCGAACCTACTGTCTCAGCCTCCAAAATGCTGGGATTACAATAGTGTACTGGGGATGGAACCCAGGGGCATTCTACCTCTGAGCTATGCTTCCAGCTCTATTTTTTTTTTTTTTTAATTCTTTATTTTGAAACAGGGCCTGACTGAATTGCAAAGGGATTCATTAAGCAGTAGCTAAGGCTGTCCGTGAACCACAATCTTCCTGTCTCAGTCTCCCAAATGCTGGGATTACATGTGTGCGCCACCATGCCTGGCTTGAAGGAAATTCATTTTATAAACCAATTCTCATCATTAGCTATATTACTTGGTCTATTTCCAATACAATTTTCTCCAAAGTTTTTATTTTTAAGTATTTATTTATTTTTGCAGTGCTGGGGCTCAAACCCAGGGCTTCAGACATGCCAGAAAAGTGCACTACCACAGAATTACATTCCCACACCCACCCTCCATTTCTCACTTCAAAATTTTTAGTTGTTATATGACAGTTTAAGTAACAAAAGACGGCTTTTTGTTTATCCTAAAACCATTTATTTCTTGAGTTTGGGATAGAATATTTTTCTAAACTTTTCAAAGGATTGTTCACCATCTTTTAAACATTTTTTTATTCATAGTCCTAACGAAGTCTCCTATTCACAAACCTGTTAGTGTCCCAAATAATGACATTTCCATCAAATCCTGATGTTACTAAGAGTCTTGTATTAGTATCATATTCAATGTTCTTCACCCAGCTAGTGTGACCATGTAAAGTGCATACTTTGGTGTTCAGTTTTCTCAGATCCCATAGTGCGATTGTAGTGTCATCAGAGCAGGTGGCGAACAGCCGGTTATCAAGAAATCTATAAAAGCAGAAAAGAAAAACTGGTTCATTCAATCTCTTTAAAAATTTTTTTGATTTGAGAAACAATCTCTACATTGACCTAACCAAGAAAGAAGAAAAAACAAGGATCACAAACTCATTGTATGAACCCAATGATTCTGACATATGATAAACAGTAAGTAAAATTCACATAATTTCAGGGTCAAGCTACTATAATTTAATGAGAACCACAGTATAATTTGATCCATTTACTTTAAGTTATTAATATTTTTTGAAGCTGGAAATGAAAGTGTTTGGAGACAGTGACAGAGGAAATGAAAAGCTTTGGAGTCTATATAGGAAATAAAAATTATGAGAATTTATTGGAAGAGAAAGATTTTTAAAGACTTGATTGCTAAAGAAGGCATGTTAGTATAAAGGATTCTAAATAATGAGAACTATTTATTCTATACATATCTATTCAGAACTCATTTACATATGAAATTGCTATTCAAATTGCCATTTTATTTTTTTGTGGTACTAGAGATTAAACCCAAGTGCATTCTACCCCTGAACTATACCCCCGGTCCTTTTTACATCAACCCCTGAACTATACACCCAGTCCTTTTTACTTTGAAATAGGGTCTCACTAACTTGCTGAGGCTGGCCTTGAAATAATAATAATAATAATAATAATAATAATAATAATAATAATAATAATAGTTGTTGTTGTTGTTGTTGTTGTTGTTGTTATTGTTATTTTGGTGGTACTGGGGATTGAACCCAGGGGCTTTACACCTCTGGGGTATACTCCCAGACCTATGTTTTATATTTTATTTGGAAACAGGGTCTCACTAAGTTGCTGAGAGCCTCACTAAGTAGCTGAGGCTGGCTTCGCTCCTCCTGACTCAGCCTCTCAAGTGCGGGGATTACAATCCTGTGCCACCAGGCCCGGCTGGCTTTGAATTTATGATCCTCCTATCTCAACCTCCCAAGTACTGGGATTCCAGGAGTACAACACAGTGCCCAGCTTCAAATTGCCATCATTTTAATCTATTAAGCCAAATGTATTCCCTAAATAATCTTACTTAGCAACATTTTATTAGGACCAGATAAAATTACAAGATAAACTTAATGAAAACAATCTATTATTCAGACTTTTTATCATTTGGCACTAACTTTTCAATCATTAGCAAGAATATATTTTATACAAATACTTAAATAATAACAAACCTACTATTTACAATTGAATTTCTATCTAATTAAGTTTTAGGATGTTTCTCTAACATATGTTGTTATATACAACTTCCTAATTTTTCCATTAGAAATGATTCCTGGAACTTCTTCTAAGACCAAATTATATATAATTCTTATCAGAATCAATGTCAATATCCGCAAATACCATGCATGACCTTCCAGAAATTATCATGGTTTTAAACATTTCAGGCCCACCTCCCCTTGCCCCTTGGTCTGATGAACTCTTGCTTTCTTTTTAATATTCAGCTATCATCCACTCCAGGAAGTCTTCCCTATCTTTCCAGCCAGGGGTAGATCTACCAGTTCTTTAAGCTCCTCAAACCCTTATACTTCTATTATAATATTTAATTCTATAGTGTAAGAATAACTTTACATGACTACAAACTCCCTGATGGCAGGGAGAATCTGTCTGCTTAGTTCATGGTTAGATCTGCAGTAGTACCCAAAACTCGCAGTGCCAGGCACATACACATCCAACCAATATTTACTGAAGAAGACATTATACATACAGTTACATAAAATGACTGTGTAGAATAAGCAAAGGAAAGAAGATGGCTGGGGAAGTCTTGATGGTGCATCATTTGAACTAACTGTAAGCAATGAGGAAAAGCTAAGCATGGTGGTGCATCCTAGTAGTTGGGAGGCTGAGACAGGAGGATGAAACGTTCAAGGATAGCCTCAGCAACTCAGTAAGACCCTGGTTTTTTGTTTGTTTGTTTGTTTGTTTGTTTTTTTGTGGTACTGGGGATAGAACCCAGGGGCCTTCTACCTCTGAGATAAATTCCCCTAGACCTATTTTATACTTTATTTGGAAACAGGGTCTTGCTAAGTTGCTGAGACCCTCACTAAGCTGCTGAGGCTGGCTTCGAATCTACGTGATCCTCCTGTTTCATCCTCCCAAGTACTGGGTTTACAAGCGTGCGCCACCACGCCTGGTTAAGACCCTGTTTCTAAATAGGTAGGCTATGAGTGTAGCTCAGAGATAGAATGCTCCTAGGTTTAATCATTCCCAGACCCCCTCCTCCCCTAAAAGAGCACGTACTCCCTAAGTGGCCAAGAGGTAAAAAAAAGGCATGTAAGAGAGTACTATGAGTGGGAAGTGTAAACAGGTAGGGTGATCCTCCTGTCTTAGCTTCCAGGTAGTTGGGATAACAGGTGTGTGTTACCACGCCTTGCTCAACATCACTTTTTGTTGCAGGGCCTAGGGCATGATAAGAACCCACTTGACATGAGCTACATATCTAGCCCAACAAAATCACTTTTAATGGCTTCAGTGTTAACTGAATGAATGAATCATAAACTGTTTTCTTTTTTAAACTGATGTGCAATTGTTAGCTTTCATCTTTTACTATTAAAAATACTAAGATGAATATTCTTTTTTTTTTTTTTTCTTTTTGCAGTACTGGGGATGGGACCCAAGGGCATTCTACCTTCGAGTTACACCCCTAGCTTTATTTTTCATTCTTTATTTGGAAACGGGGTCTCACTAAGTTGTGGAGGGCCTCACTAAGAAGCTGAGGCTGGCCGCAAACCTGGATCCTCCTATCTCAGCCTCCCAAATGCTGGGATTACAACTGTGCACCACCACGCCCGACTCTAAAAGGAATATTCTTATAGTTAAATATTAATTATACCCCTATTTATTTCTCTAAGTATATTCCCAGACAAATGTATTACCAGTAAAAAGGAATTTCTATTTTTTTTTTTTTTTTTTGGTATTAGAGATGGAACCCAGGGGTCTTCTAACTCCTATATCCCCAGACCAATTTTTATTTCTTATTTGGAAATAGGGTCTTCTCACTAAATTGCTGAGGCTGGCTCCAAACCTACAATCCTACTAGTTTAGCCTTCCAAGTATTGAGATTACAAGCATTCACCCTAATGCCCAGCATAAAAAGGAATTTCTAAAAATGCAATGGTTTTGAAACATAGAGCTTAATTGTCCTCCAAAAGAATATTATTCCCAACTCTTGGCACAATAGAGTTTTTAAAAATTCTGCTAGCTGGGCATGGTGGCGCACACTTATAATCCCAGCCTCAGCTACTTAGTGAGATCCTCTGCAACTCAGTGAGACCCTGTTTCCAAATAATATATAAAATAGGTCTGGGAGTGTAGCCCAAAGGTAGAAGACCCCTTATGTCCTATCCCTAGTACCACACACAAAAAAAGAAAAAATAAGTAAAAAATCAAAAGTTAATAATTTTGAGTTGACTGAGTTTATCTTAATAAAAAATATAATACTTTGACTTTTGTTAGCTCATTTTTGCCAGATAGTATTATCTGTTAAAAAATTTTATACTGGCCGGGCATGGTGGCGCACGCTTGTAATCCCTGCACTTGGGAGGCAGAGACAGGAGGATAGCGCTGGTTCAAAGCCAGCCCCACTGGCTTAAGAGACCCTGTTTCCAAAAATAAAAAAGTATAAAAGAGGTCTGGGAGTGTAGCCTGGAGGTAGAAGGGCTTCCAGGAACTCCAGTACCACCAAAAATAAATAAATAAATAAATAAATAAATAAATAAATAAATAAATACATAATACATACATACATTGTTAAAAAAAATTATACTGCCGGGCGTGGTGGCACATGCTTGTAATCCCAGCACTTGGGAGGCTGAGACAGAAGGATCGCGCAGGTTCAAAGCCAGCCTCCACTGGTTTAAGAGACCCTGTTTCTAAATAAAAAATATAAAATAGGTCTGAGAAGCATTTGGGAGGCTAAGACAGAAGGATCGCAGTTCTCGGCTAGCCTCAGCTACTTAGGCCCTTTGCAACTCAATGAGATCCTGTTTCAAAGAATAAAAAATAGGGCTGGGGGTATAGCTCAGAGGTAAAATGCCCCTGGGTTCTATCTCGAGCAGCAAAAAAAAAAAAAGGAGACAGGTAATGGTGGCACAAATTTGTAATCCCAATACTTGGGAGGCTGAGACAGGATGATCTCACAGGTTCGAAGCCAGAAACTTAGTGAGATCCTGTTTCCTAATAAAATATAAAAAATAGGCGGGGCGTGGTAGCGCACACTTGGAATCCCAGCATTGGGGAGGCTGAGACTGGAGGATCGCGGTTCGCAGACAACCTCAGCTACTTAGTGAGGCCCTCTGCAACTCAGCGAGACCCTGTTTCAAAATAAAGAATAAAAAATTGGGCAGGGGATGTAGCTTGGAGGTCGAAATGCCTCTGGGTTCCATCTCCAGACCCGCAAAAAAAAAAAAAAAAAAAAAAAAAAAAAAAGGTCAGAAAGTGTAGCCGGAGATAGAAAGCCCCTGGATTCCATCCCCAATACCACCACCACCAAAAAAAAAAAAAAAAAAAAAAAAAAAAAAAAAAAAAAAAAATTTATACTGGAGAATCACTGGTAAAAAGAATTGTTAAAACACCTAGGCCAGCCAGGTGTGGTGGCATGCACTTGTAATCCCGGTGCTTGGGAGGCTGAGACAGGAGGATCGCATAGGTTCAAAGCCAGCCTTAGCTACTTAGTGAGGCTCTCAGCAACTTAGTGAGACCCTGTTTCCAAATAAAGTATAAAGTAGGTCTGGGGGTATAGCCCAGAGGTAGAAAATCCCCTGGGTTTCACCCCCAGTATCACCAAAAAATTAAAATAAATAAATAAATAAATAAATAAAACACTTAGGGCAATTTAAATCCCAAAATAAGCAGAGGCAGAGAATATTAGACAAGTCCTTGGAGATGTGGCCCAGTCTTCTCAAACTAAATATAAAAAAAAATGTCCCAGGAAGTTAATAATTATAAAATATAACACCACAGTCCCTGATAAATAGGAGACACTTTTCACACACTGAAATCTAGGTGTCTTTAAATCATAGAACTTCCCCAAATATCTATCCCAAACTCCAACATGCAGTTATGACAGCACTGAATAAACAGACAATCTGGACCAATGGAGTTCTTCGTTATCAGGATAACTGGTAAAAAATAAAAGCAATTGGAAGTGAATTCTCTTAATAGAGGTAACAAGAAAGTGTTGTTCAATATCTTAAATATTAAGAAAATAAACCTTTCCTCACTTAATTTTATTTAAATTCTCAGAACAAGAATGAATTAAGTGGTGTTTTTGCATAATCTTTTCAATGAAATTATGATAAAATAGGACATCCTTACTATATATTTGAGCTTTAAACTACAATCAAAGAGGGTAATTTTTAATAAATAGTCAAGGTTTTTTTTTTTTATCAACTTTCCCAAGAGCCTTTCTTCAGTCCTGTGAGATAGTCACTTTTTTTTTGGTACTAAGGATTGACCCTAGAGGCATTCTACCTCCAAGCTATGCCTTCAGCCTGATTTCTTTATTTCTTTACTTGGAAACAGGGTCTCACTAGGTTTTGTTTATGGTACTGGGGATGGAACCCCGGGGCATTCGACCTCCGAGCTATGCCCCCAGCCCTATTTTTTATTCTTTATTTTTAAACAGGGTCTCACTGAGTTGCAAAGGGCCTCACTAAGTACCAAAGGCTGTCCTTAAACCTCGATCCTCCTGTCTCAGCCTCCCAAATGCTGGGATGACAAGTGTACGCCACCACACCCGGCTTTGTATGTACTTCTAAACAAGCTTCAGAATCCATTTTCCTAATCAACTGATCAAAAGAACCGATTCAAATTTGTAGGTATGCGGGTGCTGGGGCAAGCACAGCAACAGCAGCAAGTGAAAACTGACACTGATAAAGAACAAATTCTAACAGCAGATTAGTCAGTCATTTTGAAGAGGGGCAAACAACCTTACACAAGTCTATTTTTTTTGAGATAAGAATTTTTAAAATTCTAAAATATTAGAAACAGAGGAAAAAATAAATATAACAAACATCTGTGATACCCACCACTCAGCTTTATCAAATTTTAACGTTTTGTTATCTTTCAGATTTTTTTCAATATTACAAAGAGCTGAAGTACACTGTGGATTCCCTCCCCAACCCCATTCCCCTCCCTCCTTCTCCAGAGGGAACCACTATCCAAATGTGATGTCATTCCCCATGCAAGTTATTAATACCATGAATTCCTACGTATCTGCCAATAATTTATCATATTGTTTTGCATTCAAATTTATTCTGTAAGTATTTAATGAGCACCCATCACATGTGAGGCTCGTGCTGGAATAGAGCAGAAAATACATGCTTTCACTGAGCTTATGTGTATAAACTTTATATAAATGACACCACACTGTACAGCTCATTCTACAATTTGCTTTTCTGCCTTCACCTTATATTTCTGAAATGCATACCAAATACTGATGCATTTAATTCATTTAACTGATAGTATTCCATTGCAGAGTATGCTAGAATTTACTTATTATGCTCTTTTTTTATTTTAATTTTTTTTTTTTTTTGATACTAGGGTTTGAACCCAGGGGCATTTTACCTCAGATATACCCATTGCTTGATTTTTTTAATTTTTTTTTTTTTTTTTTGATGGTACTGGGGATGGAACCCAGGGGCCTTCTACCTCTGGGCTACACTCCCAGACCTATTTTATATTTTATTTGGAAACAGGGTCTCTTAAACCAGCTGAGCTGGCTTTGAACCTGCGGGATCCTCCAGTCTCAGCCTCTCAAGCACAGGGAGTACAAGCGTGCGCCACCACGCCCAGCGATTTTTAAATTCTGAAACAGGACCTCACTAAGTTGCTAAGGCTGACCTCAAACCTGCAACCCTCCTGTCTCAGCATCCCAAGTACTAGTAATACAGGCATGTGCTACCACACTTGGCTATTTTTTTTTTTTTTGCAGTACTGGGGATGGAACCCAGGGACATTCTACCTCTGAGCTACACCACCCAGCCCTATTGTTATTCTTTTTTTTTTTTTTTTTTTGGGGTGGTACTGGGGTTCCTGGAAGCCCTTCTACCTCCGGGTTATACTCCCAGACCTATTTTTATACTTTTTTTAAATTTGGAAACAGGGTCTCTTAAGCCAGCATTGCTGGCTTTAAACCTGCGCGATCCTCCTGTCTCCACCTCGAAAGCGCGGGGACTACAAGCGTGCGCCACCACACCCAGCCCCTATTTTTATTCTTTATTTTGAAACAAGTCTCACTAAGTTGCAAAGGGCCTCATTAAGTATCTGAGGCTGTCTGTGAACCAAGATCCTCCTGTCTTAGCTTCCCAAGTTCTGGAATTACAAGCATGCTCTACAACACCCAGCTTGGCTATTTTCTCTTGATGGACATTCAAGATGTTTCCAGCTTCTGTCTGCTACTAACAATGCTAAAATGAACCCTCTTTTCTTTACATGTCTATTTGTTCTCATGTACATTAACTTCTTAAGAAACATAATAAGCAACAATTATGCCAGATATTGCTAAACTGTTTTTCAAAATGATTTTACAAGCTGGGCGTGGTGGCGCATGCTTGTAATCCCAGAGCTTGGGAGGCAGAGACAGGAGGATCGCGCAGGTTTGAAGCCAGCCACGCGTGCTGGCTTAGGAGACCCTGTCTCCAAATAAATTTGTAAAAATAGGTCTGGGAGTGTAGCCCGGAGGTAGAAGGGCTTCCAGGAACCCCATTACCACCAAAAAAAAAAAAAAAAGATTTTACAATTTATATGCTACCAATAATATCTAAGAGTTCCTATTTTTCAACATCTTTGCCAATAATTGGTATTACTTCATTTTTATTATTATTTACATTTCCATAACTACAAAGCTTGAATGTTCCATATTTGTTGCTCACTATAGTTTCTCTTATGTTGCTCTCTGCTTATTTTGATATAAGGTTACAGCCTTAAAATATTCTGGATTTTAGTCCTTTTTTGGTTATGATACTGAAAGTATTTTCTCCTATCAGCCTGAATTTTCTCATTTTGTCATGTCTATAATAAAACTCCACTGAATTTTCAAATTTCTATGCAGTTGAACTTATCAATCCTTAATGGCCTGTGCTTTTAGAGTCTTAAAAATCTCTTCTACCGGGTGTGGTGGCACACGCTTGTAATCCCAGCATTCAGGAGGCTGAGATGAGGATCGCATTAGTGAGGCCCTCTGCAACTCAGTGAGACACTGTTTCAAAATAAAGAATAAAACATTGGGCAGGGGGTGTAGCTTATAAATTGGTAGAAAAAGAGGACATATATATGAAAAAATAAAACTAGATATGCTTAATACCATAACTGAAAATAATTTCCAGTTAAAGACCTAATTATGAAAGCAAGCCTTTATATTTTTAGAAGAAAGTACAGAATATGCTTGTCTGTATTATTATTTGTGCCCTAGTAAGAAAAATTTTTGTGTGTGTGTTTGTGGTACTGGGGATGGAACCCAGGCTTTCTACCTCGGGCTATACCCCAGCCCTGTTTTATAATTTATTTGGAAACAGGGTCTCACTAAGTTGCTGAAAGTCTCACTAAGTAGCTGAGGTTGGCTTCGAACCTGTGCAATCCTCCTGTCTCAGCCTCCCAAGTGCAGGGATTACAAGTGTGTGCCACCACACCCAGCTGAGAAGTTTTTTTTTGTTTTGTTTTTTTGCTGGTCTGGAGATGGAACCCAGAGGCATTTTAATTCCAAGCTACACCCCCAGCCATATTTTTTATTCTTTTTTTTTTTTTTTTGAAGGTCTGGAGATGAAACCCAGGGGCATTTGACCTCCGAGCTACACCCTCTGCCCTGTTTTTTTATTCTATTTTTGAAACAGGGTCTCACTAAATTGCAGAGGTCCTCACTAAGTAGCTGAGGCTGTCCGCTAACTGCCATCCTTTGGTCTCCGCCTCCCAAATGCTGGAGACAGGAGAATCGTGCAGGTTCGAAGCCAGCTGTGCTGTTTCCAAAAAAAAAAAAAAAAAAGTATAAAATAGGTCTGGGAGTGTAGAAGGGTTTCCAGGAACCCCAGTACCACCAAAAATAAACAAACAAACAAACAAACATAAAACCCCTGCTGGCATTTTTTACTAAAACTACACTGAATTAATATACTAATTTGAGAACTGACTTTTCATGATACTGGAACTACAGATATGAGCCACCACTTTTTCTTTAGGGGAACAAAAGAGGTTTATTTAGGGACGTGGGGATACAGTTTAAGAGGTCATGATAAAGGGTTACTTTCCAAATAAAGGCTCTGGGATGATCTTTTTCCAGAAGTGAAAATGGCACCCTTTTTACATTTTGTTTTATTCCCTCCCTCCCTCCCTCCCTCCCTCCCTCCCTCCCTCCCTCCCTCCCTCCTTTCTTTCTTTCTTTCTTTCTTTCTTTCTTTCTTTCTTTCTTTCTTTCTTTCGTGGTACTGGGGATGGAACCCAGGGCCATTCTACCTCTGAGCGACACCCTCAGCTCTATTTTTTATTCTTTATTTTGAAACAGGGTCTCACTGAGTTGCAAAGGGCCTCACTCAGTATAGTAGCTGAGGCTGGCTGCGGACTGTGATCCTCCTGTCTCAGCCTCCCAAATGCTGGGATTACAAGCATGCATCACCACGCCCGGCTTTTATCCCATTCTTGTATGTATGTATGTATGTATGTATGTATGTATGTATATATATGTGTATATATATATTCATTCTGTGGTAATAGCGATTGAGCCCATGGGTATTCTATCTGAGCCTTATTTTTACTTTTTATTTTGAAACAGGGCTTCACTAAGTTTCTGAGACTGATCTTGAACCTGGGATCCTCTTGTCTCAGCCTCCTAATACTGGGATTACAAGTATATCCACCATGCCTGACTTCCTTTGCTTTATTTTTATTTTTACTTTTGTAAGCTTTCTTATATACTGAATGAATCAAATTTCCAATATTCTCATCTCATTACTTTAGTTATCATTTAGTGTTTTTTCCATTGTATAGATCTAATTATGCACTGATCTAAAAGCATCAGAAATAACATTTCTACCTTTCTCCTACTGAATAGAACTCCGCACACATTTGGCCTATTTATTGTCACTATTTCAAGCTACCCTGTCCAGTTTAGTAGCCATTAGCCACATGATAGATGACCAGTATGAACTGAGATACACTCCAAGCATAAAATGTATACTGGATTTCAAGCCTTGGCATGAAGAAATGAAAGTAAAATACCTCAATAATTTTTATATTTGATTACATGTTGAAATCATGATATGTTGGACATATTGTGCTAAACAGAATACATTATTAAAACTAATTTTGCTTTTGCTTTTTTTCTTATTTATTCATGGTATTAGGGACTGTTCAGGGCAGTTTACCTCTGAGCTATACATCCCCTTATCTATTAACTTTTTTTTTTGTGTGTGTGTGGCACTAGGGATTGAATGCAGGGACATTCTACCTCTAAGCTACATCCCTATCTATATTTTATTTCTATTATTTTTTTAACAAATTATTTTTATTTATTTACTTATTTATCTTTATTTTGGTGGTACTGGGGGTGGAACCCAGAGGCTTTCTACCTCCGGGCTATACTCCCAGACCTATTTTATATTTTATTTGGAAACAGGGTCTCACTAAGTTACTGAGAGCCTCACTAAGAAGCTGAGGCTGGCTTCAAACCTGCGCGATCCTCCTGTCTCAGCCTCCCAAGCGCGGGGATTATAAGCATGCGCCACCACGCCTGGCCTTATTTCTATTTTGAAACAGCATCTCCATAGGTTGATGTCTCATTATTTGCTGAGGCTGTCCTCAAACCAGTGATCCTTCTGTCTCAGCCTCCCAAGTACTGGGATTACAAACATGCACCACAACGCCAGGTTTTATTTTTATTTTTTAATTTTTTGCAGTACTGGGGATTAAACCCAAGGACATTCTACCTTCGAGCTATACCCCAGCCCCCCTTTTTTTCTTTTTCTTTTTGTACTGGGGAATGGAACTCAGGGGCATTCTACCTCCAAGCTACACCCCCATCTCTATTTTTTATTCTTTATTTGGAAACAGGGTCTCACTAAGTTGCAAAAGGCCTCACTAAATAGCTGAGGCTGTCTGTGAATCTGGATCCAGGATCTCACCCTCCCAAATGGTGGTATTACAAGTGTGCGCCACCAGACAGGCTCCCTATTTTTCTTTATTTTGAAACAGGAGCTCACTACTAAGTTGTGGAGGGCCTAAGTAGCCGAGGCTGGCTGTGAACCTGCGATCCTCCTGTCTCAGCCTTTCAAGTACTGAGATTACATGCATGCGCTTAGTGAAACAGGGTTTCACTAAGTTACTAAGAACCTCACCAAGTTGTTGAGGCTGGCCTCAATCCTGCAATCCTATCTCAGCTTCCCAAGTACTAAGCTTATAGGCATGCATCACCATGCCTGGCTTTTTTCTCCTCTTTCTCCTTTTCTTTTATTGTTGTTCTGAGGATTGAACTCAGGGGCATTCTACCTGGAGGATCGCACAGGTTTGAAGCCAGCCTCAGCTACTTAGTGAGCCTCTCAGCAACTTAGTGAGATGCTGTTTCCAAATAAAGTATAAAACAGGTCTGGGAGTGTAGCCCAGAGGTAGAAAAGCCCCTCGGATCTACCCCTAGTACCACACACACACACACACACACACACACACACACACTACTGAGATTACAAACATGCACCATCATGCTCAGCTTATTTTTACTTTGAAACAGTTTCACTAAGTTAAGAGCATCATCAAGTTATTGAGGCTGGCCTCAATCTGCAATCCTCCTATCTCATCCTCCCAAGTACTAGAATTATAGGCATGCATCACTATGCCTGGCTTCTTTCTCCTTCCCCTTTTATTTGTGGTACTAGGGATTGAACCTTTGAGCTACACCCCCAGCCTGACTTTATTATTTGGAAATAATAAAGGGTCTTACTAGGTTGATGTGTGTCTCACTAAGGCTGAGGCTGTCCTCAAACCTGCGATCCTCCTGTCTTGGCCTCCTAAATACAGGGATTACAGGTGTGCCACCAGGCCTGGGTTCTTTCTTCTTCTTTTCAATGTAACTACTATAAAATTTTAAAATTACATATGTGGTTAGCATTACATTTCTATTGGATAGTGGTATTCTAGAAGTTTAACCTGTTTGTGGATCTGGAGATCAAAACCATGGCCTTGGACACGCTAGGCAAGTGCTCTTCCACTGAACTGCATCCCTACCCTGCCTTATGTATTTTGAACTTTTTTTTGGAAATAGGGTATTACTATGCCATCTTTGTGGCCTTGAACTTTGGGGCTCAACTGATCATCCTGCTTCAGGCTCTCTGGACTACAGGTACATTACTAGTTTTAACTTATGTTTTTTTTTGGTTTTTTTTTGGTGGTACCGGGGGTGGAACCCAGAGGCTTTCTACCTCCAGGCTTATATTCCCAGATGTATTTTATACTTTATTTGGAAACAGGGTCTCACTAAGTTGCTGAGAGCCTCACTAGGTACCTGAGGCTGGCTTTGAACCTGCGCGATCCTCCTGTCTCAGCTTCCCAAGCGAAGGGATTACAAGCGTGTACCACCACACCCAGCTTTCTTGTGTTTTAAATGTACCCCCAAACAACCTCTAAAACACACACACACACACACACACACACACACACACACACACACACACACGTTGTTGTTGAACTGGTGATTGAACCCAGGTGCATTCTACCTCCAAGCTATACTCCCAGTCCTATTTATTTTTTTATTGTTTATTTTATTTTATTTTATTTTATTTGGTGGTACTGGGGTTCCTGGAAGCCCTTCTTCCTCCGGGCTACACTCCCAGACCTATTTTATATTTTTGAAACAGGGTCTCTTACGCCAGCACGGCTGGCTTCGAACCTGCGCGATCCTCCTGTCTCCGCCTCCCAAGCGCGGGGATTACAAGCGTGCGCCACCACGCCCGGCTTTTATTGTTTATTTTTAAACAGGGTTCCACTAAGCTGTGGAGGGCTTCACTATGTAGCTGAGACTCGCTGGGAACCTGAAATTCTTCTGTCTCAGCCTTCCAAGTACTGGGATTACAAATGTGTGCTACCATACTTCTATACTTTTAATAATAACATTTAACATTGTGCCTAAAATTCTCTAACCTGGATTAAGAGTTAACTTAGATATAATATAGTATTGAACATTATTTCTGCCTTAATATCAGTTATTAATATTCTTACACTTTTTCCTGGTACCAACTACTGCTGGTAAGAAATCTATTAGTTCAACTATGATGCCTCTATATGTAATTCAGCTTCTAATTTTAGTGGCTTTTAAGATTTTTATCTCGATTTTTTTTTTTTTTGGCATGGTACTGGGATGGAAACCAGGGGCATTCTACCTCTGAGCTACACCCCCAGCCCTATATTTTTTATTCTTATTTATTTATTTATTTATTTATTTATTTATTTATTATTTTGTGGTACTGGGGATGGAACCCAGGGGCCTTATACCTCCGGGCTACACACTCAGACCTGTTTTATATTTTATTTGAAAACAGGGTCTCTTAAGCCAGCTGAGGCTGGCTTCGAACCTGCACAATCCTCCTGTCTCAGCCTCCCAAGCGCAGGGATTACAAGCATATGCCACCACACACAGCTTTATTCTTAATTTTCAAACAGGGTCTCACTGAGTTCCAAAGGGCCTCACTAAGTAGTAGCTGAGGCTGTCCTCCAACCGCGATCCTACCGTCTCAGCCTTCCAGATGCTGGGATTACAAGCATGCACTGCCACACCCATCTTCTCTTGATCTTTGATATTCTTGAGTTTCACCACAAGCTGTCAAGATGTGAATTTATTTAAGTATCCTAGGCACTCTTACCTCTGTGTGTGGGGGGGTACTGGGTATGGAACCCAAGGGCATTCCACCCTCTGTCAGTATACCTCAGTCCTAGTTTTTTTTTTTTTTTTTTTTTTTTTTTTTTTTTTTGGTGGTACTGGGGTTCCTGGAAGCCCTTCTTCCTCCGGGCTACACTCCCAGACCTATTTTATATTTTTGAAACAGGGTCTCTTACACCAGCGCGGCTGGCTTCGAACCTGTGCGATCCTCCTGTCTCCGCCTCCCAAGCGCGGGGATTACAAGCGTGCGCCACCACGCCCGGCTCTAGTTTTTATTCTTTATTTTGAAAAAAGATCTCACTAAGTTGAAGAGGGCCTCACTAAGTAGCTGAGACAGGCTGAGAACCTGAGATCTTCCTGTTTTAGCCTCCCAAGTACTGGGATTACAAAGCTATGCCACTACGCCCAGCTAAAGTTAACTTTTTTGATTTCAGGACTCTGGTCCTTCTTCAATGCTAAGAATTCTAAGTCATTATAAAATTAATTTTTCACTTATCTCTATATTTTATTTTTCTGAAACTTTTTTTTTGGGGGGGAGTACTTGGGAATTGAATCCAGGGGCATCCTACTTCCAAGCAACACCCCTAGCCTTTTTGAAGTTTTTACTTTAAAATAGGGTCTTACGAGCCGGGCATGGTGGCGCATGCTTGTAATCCCAGTGCCTGGGAGGCAGAGACACAAGGATCACACAGGTTCGAAGCCAGCCTCAGCTACTTAGTGAGGCTCTCAGCAACTTAGTGGACCCTGTTTCCAAATAAAATATAAAAAAGGTCTGGGAGTATAGCCCAGAGGTAGAAATCCTCTGGGTTCCACCCCCAGTACCACCAAAATAAATTAAATAAAATAAAGTAAAATAGGGTCTTACTAAGTTGCTAAGGGTGTTGCTAAACTGGGAGGCTGGACTTGAACCTGTGATTCTCCAGTCTCAGCTTCCCACACCTGGCTTTCTGTAACTCTTTATAGACACTGCAATATCTCAGTTAATCCTCTGTCTTTTTGTGTATGTATGTGTGGTACTGGGGATGGACCCCATGGTCATTCTACCTCCGAGCAACACTTCCAGTCCTATTTTTTATTCTTTCTTTTTTCTTTTTTTTTTTTTTTTGGAGATACCAGGACTGGAACCCAGAGACTTTCTACCTCTGGGCTACACTCCCAGACCTATTTTATATTTTATTTGGAAACAGGATCTCACTGAGTTGCTGAGAGCCTCACTAAATAGCTGAGGCTGGCTTCGAACCTCCTGTCTCAGCCTCCCAAGTGCTGGGATTACAAGCGTGTACCACCACCACCAGGCCCGGCTTTTATTCTTTTTTTTTTTCGTTTTTTTTTCTTTTTTCTTTTTTGCAGGTCTGGGGATGGAACCCAGGGACATTTGGCCCCGAGATACACCCCCTGCCCAATATTTTAGTCTTTATTTTGAAACAGGGTCTCACTAAATTGCAGAGGGCCTCACTAAGTAGCTGAGGCTGTCCATGAACCGGGATCCTCCGGTCTCAGCCTCCCGAATGCTGGGATTACAAGCGTGCGCCACCACGCCCAGCCCCGGCTCTTATTCTTTATTTGGAAACAGGGTCCACTAAGTTGCTGAGAGCCTCACTAAGTAGCTGAGGCTGTCCATGAACCTCGATCCTACTGTCTCAGCCCCCAAACTGCTGTTATTACAAACATGAGCCACCACACCCAGCAATCTTCTGTCTTTTAAACTACTCATATTTTTATCTTCTTTTAGTGTTAGGGGGGTAAATATTTTTAGTACTACTTTATAACTCACTATTATTCATCAGTGTTAGAAAGAATAAATTTTAAGCTGGGCATGGTGGCACCGGCTTGTAATTCCAGTACTTGAGAGGCTGAGACAGGAGGATCACAGATTTGCAGCCAGCCTCAGCTATTTGTGAGGCCCTCTGCAACTTAATAAGACCCTGTTTCATAATAAAGAATAAAAAACTGGGGTGGTGGTGGAGCTTAGAGGTTGAGTGCCCTTGGGTTCAATTCCCAGGTACCACTCACAAAAATAAATAAATAAAATTATTGAAGTTTATCTCATCTATTAAGGATTTTTTAGTTCTTTTTTTTATGTGGTACTGGGGATTAAAACCAGGGACATTCTACCGCTGAGCTACGCCCCCAGCCCTATTTTATTCTTTATTTTGAAATAGGGTCTAAGTTGTAGAGGGCCTCACAATTTGCTGAGGCTGGCAGAGAACCTGTGTTCCTCCTGTCCTAGCCTCCTAAGTACTGGGATTACAAATGTTTGTTACCATGCCCAGCTAACTTTTATTTATTTTATTTTTATCTTTATTTTTTGTAGTAATGGAGATTAAACCCAGGGGAATTTTACCTTTAAGCTACACTCTGAGACCTATTTTATTTTTTATTTGAAACAGGGTATCCCTCGGTTGATGAGAATCTCACTACTTGCTGAGACTGTCCTTGAACCTGTGATCCTCCTGTCTTAGCCTTTCAAGTACTGAGATTACAGGCCTGCACCACCATGCCCGGCTAATTTTTAATTTTTATTTTGGTGTAGGGGCTAAACCCAGATCCTCACACATGCTAAACATGTATTCTACCTATGAGCTATACCCTCAACCCCAAAACGGGGCCAGCTCAAAACATACCCATCCTGCACAATACTGGGGGGATCAAACCCAGGGTCTTTCGTGTACTATGTATATATTCTACTTCTAATCTACACCCACAGACCCTCCTTCCACTTTTGAGTATTTTATATATCAATTATATTGCAAATTTTGAAGCATTCTAGCTGGTTATTTACTATACGAATGTGTTCTTGTTTCTAAACCTGTTTTATTTTATAATTTTGAGCTCTTTAATTAGAGTATCCCTCAAATTCTTTGTTTTTTTATTTTTGTATTTTGTTGTCCTGGGGATTGAATCCAGGGGAATTCGACCTCTAAGCTAACCCCCCAGGCCTATTTTTTTTTTTTTATTTTGAAAAAGGGCCTCACTAAGTAGCTGAGGTTGGCTGCAAACCCAGGATTTTGTCTCAGCCTCCCAAGTACTGGGATTATAAGCGTGCAGCTCCATGCCAGGCTTAAATTATTTCTTTGAACATTCTAGAAATGTTTTCAAGTTTTTCCCAGTCAATGGAATACTATGCAGCCATTAAAAAGAACAAGATCACTCCATGGATACCAATAATAGAATGATCTCTACTGTTGAGTAAAAAAGGCAAGGCATATGACAGTGTGTTTAGAATGCTACCATTTATATAAAAGCTTATGTATGTATGTATTTATATTCTTATACATGCATAAACTATAAGAAAGGATAGCAAGAAATTGGTAGTAGTGGTTGCCTCTGGGGAGGGAAACTGGGTGGCTAGGCGACAGAGGTGGAAATAGACTTACTTTTCACTGTTTACCCTTTTGTACCTTTGAATTTTGTACCACGTGCATGTATTACCTAGTCGAAAAAAAAATAAATAATTTATTTTTTAAAATAATGTCTTCGTTGGACTACTCCATTATATTAATTTCATCCAGAGAATGCCTCTTCTGATAGTTTTTTTATAATATTAATATTAGATGTGTTCATGAATTTTGTAGTTTTGTTTATAGGCTCGAGTAGGAAAAGGGTTTTTTCTTCTTTTCTTCCTTCCTATTTGACAGTTTTAGAGTGGCTTCTACTTGGCTGCCCACCGGGGACCCTGTCCACAACCCCGGCTTATCATGAGCTTGCAGGGCTCCAGGTTCACAAAGCTACTGGCAATCACCACACGGACACATGCAGTCCCTGATTCAGTAAGCGGCCTCGGTCTCCTGTGGCTGAGGCTGGAACTCTATCAGCTAAACCTGCAACATCAGGCAGTAAGGAGCTTTCCCCTTTCTTAGCCTTTCACAAGCAGACCAGGGTTTCTGCTAGACCCTGCATCAGGCGGTGATGCTGGCTCTGCTTCATGGCCTCACATGAAACATCTGAGCCTTTTTAGTTCTTTTACGTGGCTGGAGGAAACCCCCGGGTGTCAGAGCAAGACTGAGCAGCTGGCAGGACTATGCCTTCAGCCTGTTCAGAGCACAGAGTTCCGTATCTACACTCTACTCCAAAGACATGCTTAGCTTGGTCTTAGAATCAGCTAATTTTTGTGCTAATTTTTATTTATTATTTTATGTGTTTAGTGAAAAGGGGCTGCATCAAAACTCAGTATGTTATCCTGATTAGAAGTAATGTCCACATTTTATTTATTTTTGTGTGGTACTGAAGATTGAACCCAGGGACGCTCTGCTGCTGAGCTACACCCTCAGCCCCTTTTATTTTTATTTATTTTGAGACAGGGTGTTAAGTTGCCCAGGCTTGCCTCACTTGCAATTCTCCTGTCTCAGCCTCCCAAGTACTGGGATTACAAGTGTGTGTCACTGTTCTAGCCACATTTCACTGTTTTAGAATACAAAATAATTATTAAAGTAACAAGCTCATTTCATAAAGTTTAGAAACATAAAATTAATGATAATCCATTCATTATAAACTATTAGCATTTTAAAATATTTCCTTTTAATCATTTTCTTCTACATCATTTCATAATTTTGTGAGTTTAACCTATGTCTGTTGCTATGTAGTCTCTACAACCATCATTTTTCTTATTTTTTGATACTAGGGATTGAACCCAGGGTCATTCTACCTCTGAGCTACATGCCTAGCCCCTTTTAATATTAATTTTTATTTTTTGTTGTTGTTGCTGGGGACTGAACCCAGGGCCATTCTACCTCTGAGCTACACTCCCAGACAGACCTCTTTCATTCTTTATTTTTAAACAGGGTCTCACTAAGTTGTGGGGGGACCTCATTAAGTAGCTGAGGCTGGCGTCAACCCGTGATCCTCCTGTCTTAGCCTCCCAAGCACTAAGATTATGAGCGTGCGCCCAACTTAATTTTTATTTTAAAACAGGGTCTTGCAAAGTTGCTGAGGGTCTTGCTACATTGCTGAGGCTGGCCTTAAACCTGGGATCCTCTTGTCTCAGCCTCCCAATTATGGGATTATAGGTCTGTGCCAGCACACTCGGCTTTCCAACCATCATTTTAATGGCTGCTTATTAATCCAACAGACTATTCTGTTGTAATTTACTTCCCACATTATTAGGAATTTAAGAAGCTTCCACCAATGCTACAAATAAGTTCTCTATGTATGTGTTTTTCTTCTTGACAGTTTGAATCTAGGGGTGGTAACGTGGTGGTGGACAGATGTTAAATAATAAGACTGCCAATTATAATTCCACAAAAATCATTAGCATAAAGGCATGATAGGACCAGCATAATACATGGCTGAGGTTCATTATGATGACCTTACTATAAAGAGAAGGAAGAAAAAATTCATATGAAAGTGAACAATGCATTTCAAAAATATTCCAAACCAAAATAGATAACAGTAAAATTTATAATTAAAGCAATATTTTACAAGGAATTAAAATCATAATTCACACATGTGGATCATTTAGTGATGCTGGACAAGGAATGACATTTTTTTAACTAACTCCCACAACAGATTATTTTGAGTCACACTAATAAAGTTCAGTTTTCTCATTATAATACTAACCTGATATTATTTACACAGTCTTCATGAGCTTCAGAAAGTGTTTTTATGTGCTTTGAAGATATAGGGTCAAAAAGCAGAACTTCAGTCTGTTCACAAGCAACTGTTAGCACTGACCTAAAAGCAAACAGCACATTCTCGTTTAGTTTCCTAGCATTCTCTGGCTATGAATATAGACATATACATTTATTTGGTACTGGGGATTGAACCCAGGAGCATTCTGCCTCTGAGCTACACACCCAAACCTTTTTTATATTTTATTTTTGTGTGTGATACTGGGGGTGGAACCCAGGAGCTTTTCTACCTGAGGGCTATACTCCCAGACCCATTTTTTATGTTTTATTTGGAAACAGAGTCTCACTAAGTTGCTGAGAGCCTCACTCAGTAGCTGAGGCTGGCTTTGAACCTGTGAGATCCTCCTGCCTCAGCCTCCCAAGCGCTGGGATTACAAGCGTGCGCCACCACGCCCGGCTTTATATTTTATTTTGAAACAAAATCTTGCTAAGTCGCCAAAGGTCTCACTAAGTTGCTGAGGCTGTCCTTGAACTCAGCTTCCCAAAGGATTGCAAATATAGGCCACTACACGCAGCTAATACTAACTTATTATTACACAAACTTTAGATGAAGAACTTCTTTTCACCCATATTACTAGCAATTTTTGGGGGGTACTGGGGATGGAACCAAGGGGCATCTACCTCCAAGCTATACCCCAAGCCCTATTTTTTATCCTTTATTTTGAAATAGGTTCTCACTAAGTTTCTGAGGGTCTCGCTACGTAGCTGAGCCTGCCACAAACCTGTGATCCTCCTATCTCAGCCTCCCAAGTACTGGGATTACAAGAGTGTGCCACCACACCTGGCACGAGAAAATATTTAAATGAGCTGGGCAAGGTGGCATACTCTGTAATCCCAGTACTTGAAAGGCTGACACAGAAAGACTGCAGGTATGAGGCCAGCCTTAGCAACTTAGCCAGGCCCTCCACCACTTTGTGACAACCTGTTTCAAAATAAAAAATAAAACAGGGCCAAGGATGTCTAACTCACAGGTAGGATGCCCCTGTGTTCAATTACCAGTACCAATTGAATAAAATACATAAAAATAATTTATGCTATCCACTGGTAGCAAAAATACCACAAAATATTACATATTACAAATATTACATTATATATATTATGGCATATAAAATGATACAGCTAATGTTTGGAGAGCACCTCTAAAGTACTATAACTTTTTTTTTTTGTACTGGGGATTGAATTTAGGGGCATTCTACCTCTAAGCCATACACCCAGCACTATTTAAATTTTTTTTTTTTTTAAAACAGGGTCTCGCTAAGTTCCTGAGGCTTTGAATCTATGATCCTCCAGTTTCAGTATCCAAAGACTGGGATTAAGCCAGGAGTGGTGTCGAATGCTTGCAGTCCTAGTACTCAGGCGGCCGAGACAGGAATTCCAAGTTCGCAGCCAGCCTCACCTGCTTTAGTTAGTGAGGCCTCCGCAACTTGGACCCTGTTTCAAAAGAAAGAGCTAAAAATAGGGCTGGGAGTATAGCTCGGAGGTAGAAAGCCCTAGAATTTCATCCCCAGTACCACACACACACAAAAGTAGTGGTATTATAGGTGTGTACTACCACACCCACATCCAGTTTTTCCCTTTTATTCTTTTGTGTGTGTGTGTGTGTGTGTGTGTGTGTGTGTGTGTGTGTGTGGTAATGGCGATGAAACCCAGGCGCATTCTACCTCCCAGCTACATCCTTGGTCCTATTTGTGTGTGTGTGTGTGTGTGTGTGTGTGTGTGTGTGTGTGTGTGAGTGTGTGTGATACTGGGGCGGAACCCAGGGGCTTTCTACCTCCAGGCTATACTCCCAGACCTATTTTATATTTGGAACAGGGTCTCACTCGTTGCTGAGAGCCTCACTAAGTAGATGAGGCTGGCTTCGAACCTGTGCGATCCTCCTGTCTCAGCCTGTCAAGCGCAGAGATTACAAGCGTGCGCCACCATGCCCGGCCCTATTTTTTTATTTTTTTTTATTATTCTTTATTTTGAAACAGGGTCTCACTGAGTTGCAAAGGGCCTCACTAAGTAGCTGAGACTGTCCTCAAACCATGATCCGCCCGCCCGTCTCAGCCTCCTGGATGCTGGGATCACACACTTTTGTTTTTATTTTTTATTTATTTATTTATTTTTGGTGGGTCTGGAAATGGAAACCAGGGCATTCTTTGATCTGTTGATTAGAAAAACGGATTTTGAAGCTTGTTTAGAAGTACATACAAGTCTGGCGTGGTGAGGCTGAGACAGGAGGATCGCACAGGTTCGAAGCCAGCCTCAGCTACTTAGTGAGGCTCTCAGCAACTTAGTGAGACCCTGTTTCCAAATAAAATATAAAATAGGTCTGGGAATATAGCCCGGAGGTAGAAAAGCCCCTGGGTTCCACCCTCAGCACTACAAAAAAAAAAAAAAAAAAAAAAGATACAGCATCTACTCCCTCCTGACTTCCATTGTTTGAAGATTTAGCTCCTTTTTATGTCTCCTTTAAAAATAATTAAAAAGTAATCCATCTCTTTCCTCTTTGTCTTTGTGCCCAAGTTTCATTTGTTTTTAGCAGCTTTGTTTCTGTACCAGTGTGGTTTCTTTTGTCTTTCTCTTGCTTAGGATTTGTGGCTCTTCTTGATTCCATGCCTTTTGTCAAGTTTATAAAATTTCAGCTATTATCTCTTCAAATACTTCTTCATCCCTATTCTCTTTTCAAAAGCCTCCTTCTGAAATCCCATTTATATATAATTTTTGGGGTGGCATTAGGAATTGGTACCAGGGATACTGTATCACTGACTTACATTTTCACTCTTTTAAACAGATTTTTTTTTTTCCGGTACTAGAGATGGAACCCAGGGACATTCTACCTCCAAGCTACAACCCCAGCCCTATTTTTCATCCTTTATTTTGAAACAGGGTCTCACTAAGTTGCAGAAGCCTAAGTAGCTGAGGCTGGCTGCAACCTGCGATCCTCAAGTCTCCCAAGTGTGCGCCATCATGCCTGGCTTTTAATTTTTTTTTTTAATAACAACTTGCTAAATTACTGGGGATGGCCTCAAACTTGTTATCTTCCTGCCTCTGCCTCCCAAGTAACTGAAATTTCAGGCATGTGCCACTATGTCCAGCTGAGGTATGCTTTTTTTTTTTTTTTCTAATTTAGTTTAAATATTTCTTTTCTTTTTTGTGGTACTGGAGATTAACCCAGGGGCATTCTACATCCAAGCTACACTTGAGCCCTATTTTTTATTCTTTTTTTTCTTTTTCTTTTTCTTTTGGTGGTACTGGGGATGGAACCCTTTTACCTCCGGGCTACACTCCCAGACCTATTTTATATTTTTTTATTTGGAAACAGGGTCTCTTAAGCCAGCGAGGGAATTACAAGCATGCGCCACCACGCCTGGCTAGCTCTAAACATTTCTAATTCCATTTCTTCAACCCAGGAATTATTGATGTGTTTCTTGAAAACACACAGGATGTCTTCTTTTCTTTGTTGGTGGCACTGGGGATGGAACCCAGGGGCATTCTACCTCTGGGCTACACTCTCAGTCCTATTTTTTATGTGGAAACAGCGTCTCACTAGGTTGCCGAGACTATCCTTGAACCTGCAATCCTTCTGTCTCAGTCTCCCAAGTACTGGGGTTTCTAAGTGCATGCCACCATGCCAGGCTACCCATGATATTTTTTTTTAATTTATTTTTTATTGGTGCAATGTATTCATACATCATAGTGGTATAAAGAAAATACTTTTGTAGACATACATGCACATCTCGCCCAGTTAGCCCCTACCACGATCCCCACCCCATTCCCTCCCCATCCCTCCTTCCCAAGCTTGGCTTACTGGTTGACATCTAGTATTATAGCAATTTATACAATATTAACATTGATAATCTCACATAACAGTTTCATTTGTCTGGTACCAAACTTTTGATGACTTAAAGATAACATTTCAATATTTCTTTTTGCTTTCTTTCTTACCAGAGAATATTTTTTTCTTTTTTTTTTTAGGTGAAACTATCATACATTTATTTATTTATTTTTCAGAAAAAATCTATCCTGATATGGAATATGGACTCTAGATACCCAAAACAGTCTCAAAGAAGAACAAAGCTAGAAGATGTATATTTTCTACCCATGAGATTTTTAAAGTTATCTTATTACTATTGACTTCTAGAAATCACACTATGATAAGAAATCATAATCTGTATGATACCAATCTTAAAATTTGTGGCCTTGTGAATGAAAATTCTGTAAATGTTTTGTGTGTTTGAGACAAACAAGCATGGGACATCTGCTACGTATAGTCAAGGATAGTATTCTATAGAGGCTAAATGATCAAAGACAACACAAAGGAACATGAGTAAACAGTTTATTCTCTAAATAAACAAGACCATCCTAAAAATGCTCATCAGTTCTCACAACCTAGCAGGACCCCGGTTCAAAAATAAAAACAAAAGAGGGCTGGGGCTGTAGCTTGGAGTTCATAGAACGCCCCTGGGTTCAATCTCCAATACCTTACATACACAACACATTCATCAGGTGATATCAGCTGAATCTCAAATTGTTCATCAAGTTATTCAATAATTTCCAAGTATTTATTAATTTGGGAAACTATACCTAAAATCTTTTTTTTTTTAAAGTGGTTCTACCGCTGGGCTACACTCTCAGACCTAATATATATATATATATATATATATATATATATATATATATATATATATATAATTTTTTTTTTTTAAAACAGGGTCTCTTAAGCCAGAGAGGCTGGCTCCAAATCAGATCGATCATCCTGTCTCCGCCTCCCAAGCACAGGGATTACAAGCATGCGCCACCACGCCCGGCTACCTAAAATCTTTTATTTGACCTAGATGCCCTTGTTGGAACCATATATTGATATAAAAATTAGATAAAGCCATTCTAAGAATTCCACATTAAATTGATAGTTACTAAATAACTTGTAGTTTGTGGGGGGGGGGGCTGGGGACTCTACCCAGGGACATTCTACCTTCAAGCTATACCCCTAGCCCTATTTAGGTTTTATTTTTGGAAGAGGGTCTCACTAGGTTGATGAGAATCTCACTATTTACTGAGGCTGTCCTCAAACCTGTAATCCTCCTGTTTTAGCCTCCCAAGTACTGGGATTATAGACGAGCACCACTAAATCAGGATTAATTTGTAGTTTTAGTGAGTAAAAAAACATTCTTTATATTCAGAGGCCAGATGTGGTTGTGCACACCTATCCTTCCAGCTCCTTGGGAGGCTGAAGCAGAAAAATTGCAAGTTTAAGGCCAGCCTCAGCAACTTAGACTGTATCTAAAATAAAATAAAAAGCCAGTTGTGATGGCACACACCTGTAATCCCAGTACTTGGGAGGCTGAGACAGAAGGATCGCAGGTTCGTGGCCAGTCTCAGCTACTTAGTGAGGCTCTCCACAACTTAGTGAGACCCTGTTTCAAAATAAAGAATAAAAGCTGGGCATGGTGGCACATGCTTGTAATCCCAGCATTCAGGAGGCTGACTGGAGGATCACAGTTGGTAGACAGCCTCAGCTACTTAGGTCCTTTGCAACTCAGTGAGACCCTGTTTCAAAATAAAGAATAAAAAATAGGGCTGGGGGTGTAGCTTGGAGGTAGAATGTCCCTGGGTTCCATCCCCAGTAACACACACACACACACACACACACACACACACACACACACACACACAATGAAAAATAGGGCTGGGGTGGGGGGTGTGGCTTGGAGGTGAGATGCCCCTGGGTTCAATCCCCAGTACAGAAAAATAAATAAATAAATAAATATAACTGGATATGTAGCTTAGTGGTAGACAGCCCCTAGGCTCACACAAATTCATGGGACCGAATCCTCTTTTCAGGTTTTGCTGAATAGTAAGAAAATTTGTTTAGTTCTTCAATGTTTGTTGGTAATTTTACACTACACACACACACACACACACACACACACACACACACACACACACACACATTTTTTTTGGTGGTACTGGGGTTCCTGGAAGCCCTTCTTCCTCCGGGCTATACTCCCAGACCTATTTTATATTTTTTTAATTTGGAAACAGGGTCTCAAGCAAACGCGGCTGGCTCCGAACCTGCGCGATCCTCCTGTCTCCATCTCCCAAGTGCGGGGATTACAAGCGTGCGCCACCACGCCCAGCTATCCTATCTTTTTTAAATTGTATTAATAAGTCACAAAATAAGCCAGGTGTGGTGGGGCATGCTTGTAATTTGGGAGGCTGAGACAGGAGGATGGCAGTTTGGGAATAGCCTCAGCTACTTAGTGAAGCCCTTTGCAACTCAGTGAGACCCTGTTTCAAAATAAAGAATAAAAATTAGGGCTGGGGGTGTAGCTCAGAGGTAGAATGTCACTGGATTCCATCCCCAGTACAGCAAAAAAAAAAAAAAAAAAAAAAAATCACAAAATAACTTGATACATCATATTTAATTCAATGAAAATTAATCCCTCAGCCCAGATGAGGACCAATACAGCGGTTAAGGTCATAAGCCAAGGTACACATCCTTTGTGTTAATAACCTTTCTGCTTCTCAGTTCCTCCATCCAAATGAACTGGATACAGAGAAAAAACTTTTATTTTAATGGTCATTTTCATTAGTAAGAGGAGTGATATTAATGCCTATGACGGGCAGGAAATCCATGAGTTTTGACCAACTTATCCCACTACACAATGGTAAAATCAACAAGAACGATAAAACTAGAGATCTGCTTCCCAGAAGTTGTTCATCCATAAGCCGTTTCCATAGGCCTTATTAAGGAAGGAGTCTATCCTGCCATGGGACTGTACCCTTTTCCCACGGTTACTATGTTTGGACGGTGCGCACAGTAGTACTACCACTCTCATGTGACTGCTCTTTTCATCTTTCTGGATCTCCTCAGTCTGTAGTTTCCACAAGTGACCATGTGAGAATGATAGAAAGAATGCATGAAAAACATAGGTAGACCCACCCTCACGGAAGCCAAATGATCACTGGACATTTTCCTAAGGATTTCTGTGTGAGTGTGAGAGGGCGCGAGGCACGGGTAAGGAGCAATTAGAATAGAACACAGCCTATTCTCCAGTGAGATGTTTGTTGACAACCTCTCACTGTTCCAGTTTTTAACTATGAAATTGCTATGTAATGGGTTACTCTAGGAAGTCCCAAGGAAGGTGCTAAAGAATTAGCATAAAATTTAAGGTCTGGGCAATAGCTATTCAACCACAATATTGTAACAACTGGTTGAGTGTACTAGCACATGCCTGTAATCCCAGGTGAGGCAGCAAGAGCTCAAGTTTGAGGCCAGCCTGTCTTAGAGTGCCTCAATTCTGGGTTCAATTCTCAGTACTGCAAAAACAAAACAACAAAAATACCCTGATACAGCAGAACCAATATGCACAAGCAGCTTAAGATCAGGCCTGACTGAACTCTGTATTCTATACATGTCACTTAAAGCAAGATTTTATTTATTTTTTATTTTTTATGTTTTTGCGGTACTGGAGATGGAACCCAGAGAGATTCTACCTCTGAGCTGCATCTCCAGCCCTATTTTTTATTCTTTATTTCGAAACCAGGTCTCACTGAGTTGCAGAGGGCCTCACTAAGTAGCTGAGGCTGTTGACGAACTACGATCCTCTCAGAGGATCTCAGCCTCTCGAATGCTGTGATTATAAGCGCGCGCCATCATGCCCGGCTATTATTTTAATTTTTTAATATATATTTTTATTAGTATATTGTATTTATACATCGTAATGGGGTAAAAAACTTGTGTAGACATAAATGCACACATCACCCAGCCAGCCCCCACCCAGTCCCCACCTCACTCCCTCCCCATCTCTCCCTCCCATGGTTGGTTTAGTGGTTGACTTCAATATGAATAAGTACATCATGCGTAAAGCAAGATTTTAAATGATAATGTTCAAGTCGGGCGTGGTGGTGGTATTCTACCACTAAGTTATAGGCCCAGCCCTTTTTATTTTGAAACAGGGCCTAAGTTCTATATGCTAGCCTCAAATCTACCATCCTCCTGCTCAGCCTCCCAAGTACTGGAATTACATGCATGTGCCACCATACTTGATTGGTTACATGTTTATATTGAAACAAACACATACAAAGAAAAACTTTCCTTGAAATCCATTTAGTCTCAAGGATAAGTTATCACATTTATTGTGTAGGTTTTCCACAATAAACATATTATGTAATTAATTATTAAATTATGAGCCAGCCAGTCAATCTCTACCCAACTGCTATAAGGAGACTCCCCCCCATCCTAGCACAGGTGTGATTAAGAAGTAGCATTTGCATTAATAAAATATGGTATATTTTAGGTCTTTCTTCAGAAAAAAAAAACAAACAAACTTTCTTCATCAGTTCTCAGCTTCCCTAACATGACATACTGCCTCTCTCCTACTATAGGTCTTTTTTTTTTTTAACTACAGTACTGGGAATGGAACCCAGGGGCATTCTACCTCCAAGCTACACCCCACAGCCCTTTTTTACATTCCTTATTTTGAAACAGGGTCTCACTGAGTTGCAAAGGGCCTCACTAAAGAGTAGCTGAGGCTGTCTGTGAACTGTGGTCCTCTGTCTCAGCCTCCCAAATGCTGGGATTACAAGCCTGTGCCACCACACCTGGCTTCATATCAACTTTTATCTAAAATACTTCTGTTCCCTCTCCAAACCTCTCTTGACTCATTTATCTCCTATAATTTATGTGCATGTACATGTGTGTGTGTGGTACTAGGATGCTTTACTATTGAGCTATACCCCAGCTCTTTTTATTTTGAAACACAGTCTCACTCAATTACCCTAGGCTAGCTTTGAACATGCCTCAAGCCTCTTCAATTACTGGGATTATAAACTTGTGCCACTGAACCTGGCTACTACTAATTTTTTTTTTTTTAACCTTGGTTCAAGAGTCACTTTCTCAGGGAAATTTCAAACACTCTAGTATCCAACAGATTCCTTAAGGCCTTTATATCAATTTGTAAATAGACATTATGCATTCTTTAGTAGGATTATTTAAAATCTAGTTGAACTGAAAGGTCCTAAGCTCTCATTAACTAGTTCTGCTTACCACTGTTATTCTTGCATTTAGAACAGAGCAACTGCCCAAGGAACATCTGCTAAATGAACAAATAAAATAACAACCCAGAGGCCTTGATGTGGCAAGAATTATATTAACTACATTTAATGATATTAAAACACCCCCCCCCCACCGAGGATGCATGCTTGTAATTCCAGCATTTGGGAGGCTGAGATAGGAGGCGCCCGGTTCAAAGACAGCCTCAGCTACTAATTAATGAGGCCCTTTGCAACTCAGTGAGACCCTATTTCAAAATAAAGGGTAAAAATTAGGGCTGGGGGTGTAGCCCGGAGGTAGAATGTCCCTGGGTTCCATCCCCACTATGGCAAAAACAACCACAAAAATACACCAACTCTTCGTGGAACTTTATGTAAATTTTTCCTTTCACTGATATTAAACTTGTGAACTCACAAAAAAAGCTTTAAATATACAGTATAATATCTTGATAATTCCCATAGCCCCAAATAATAAACCAAGACCAAACATCAAATATGTAAGCATCCAAAAAAAAAAAAAAAAAAAAAAGGCTGGATACCCTTAACAGAATAATCTAGCCTGGGAACTTCACAAATGGTCTAAATCGTGAGAGCCACCTCTCTGCAGTGTCTTAGTATCTTTCTGGAGCAAATAAACACACATTTGTCTCCTGAGGGCAGGTTCAGGCTCAGGTACAGAGATTCTGCAGGCTCCCTACCCTTGATACAAGCTTAGATTAAAAAACCTAGGACGACAGCGAAAAACGGTTATTTACAAAATTGCGTTTATTGAGCAACTACGGGGTGCCAAAAGCCCAAGACCTACACTGCCTGGGGACCCGCGGGGCATTTCTCCTTCGGTCTCCGGGGTCCTGCAGCCTGTCTACCGGAGGCACGGAGGCCAGCGGCTGGGGGCGGTCCCGCCGGCCGGGGCCCCGCAGCCGAGCCCGCCGAGGGGCTGCCCGCGCTTACCCGTCGGGCGAGTACTCGAGGTTGAAGACCGCGCCGTGGGTGCGGGTGCTGAGGTACACCGAGTCCGCGGGGTGGATGGAACCATAGAGGTTGGTCATGGTGCGGAAATTGTCCCGCGCCGGGTCCACGAACAGCCCGCGGCCCAGGCTGCGCTCCCGCAGCCACCCGAACAGCCCGGCGCCCGGGCCGCCGAGGCCCGCGCTCAGCCCGTGCCGGCCGCGGCTCCCCGCCCTGCAGTCGGGCCCGGGCCGCCGGCGCGGCGGGGACGGCGGGGAGGCCTCGGTCGGGGCGGCCGCTCCGGGGGGCCCCAGCTCCGCCGCGCGCGCGGCCGGGGCGGGCGCGGGGCCGCCGGGGCGCCGAGGGCTGCGGGCGGCCGGCGGGGGAGGGGCCGCGTCGGCCCGGGGCTGCGGCGGCGCGGCGGGGGAGGGCGGCCCGGCGGCCGCCGCGGGCTCCTCCGGGCCCGGGCTGCGGCGCGCTAAGGGAAACATGACCGGCGCCCCCGCCCCTCGCTCAGGGTCGCCGTCCCGCAGGCCGACGCGCCGCTCCCGCTCCGGCCGGCACTTCCGGGTGCGGCGGCCTAAACCCGCCGGCTGGGAAACCCGCGCCGCCGCTCGGGGTCCGCCCGCGGGGACCAGGATCGCGGGGACCAGGATCGCGGGGACCAGGATCGCGGGGACCAGGATCGCGGGGACCAGGATCGCGGGGACACCGCCGGCGCCGGAGACGGGGAGGAGCTGGCTGCGAGCGGGCCGCTGAGGACGCCGCGCGGGTGCCGCCTCAGGCTGGAGTCGGTCTGTAATTGTCGAGGAGCAGCGGCTGCGCGCCTGACCGGCCTTGAGAGGCTGAGTAGGATTACGGAGCGTAGCCTGTCCCTACTTCACACTGGGATAAAGGCGGGGGCATGGGGGTGGGATTACTGCATGATGCGCAGGTCACCAAGTAAGCGGCATGGCACACTGCCTGCTCAGCCCGGAACCCTGAGGACTCAGGTTAAGAATTTTCGCACTTTTGCCCTGCATGGTGATGCAAGCTTGTAATCTAGCATTTGGGAGGCTGAGACAGGAGGATCGTGTTCGAGGACAGCTTCAGCTACTTAGTGAGGGCCTTTGCAACTCAGCGAGACCCTGTTTCAAAATAATAAAAAGCATGGCTGGGGGTGTCGCTCAGAGGTAGAATGTCCCTGGGTTCCATCCAGAGTACCGGTACCGGAAAAAAAAAAAAATTTACACACTTTTAAAAAGCCCTGGTCTGGAGCTGGGTGGTGTAGCTCCGGTTGAGCGCTTGCTCAGCAAGAGCAAGACCCTGAGTTCAATCCCCAGCACTGCAAAAATAATAAAAAGGCCTGTGCAGTACCTACAATAAAGGGACCTTTTGGTACCCTGAATCTCTCTACTCAACTTCCATCTACTGCCCTGTACGCCACGACTCCTCCCTATAGGAAAGAATACATATCCAGCCAGGAAGGGCTGGAGACCAGAATCAAATCAGCCTCGTAAGCTACAGACCCAGAGGCCATCCTGCTTAGGCAGGGCATGGAGGACACGACAGACCTGAGACTTCTTCACTGCTGTCTAAAGATAATACACAGAGGTCTGTAGAAAAGGGTTAACAGGAACTGTGGATTTCCTGGGAGTGAAGCAGTCCTCAATAAATGAGAGTTTGAAGTACAAAGAAAGGTAGATATAAGAATGGACAAATTGTCTAGGCCTTGATAAAAAAAAATCTTGTGTTGTAAGCCAGGCAAGATGGTGCTGCCTGTAATCCAGTACTTGGGAGGCTGAGACTGGAGGACAGCCTCAGCAGTGTAGTAAGACTCTCAGCAACCTAACCTTGTTTCAAAACAAAAAAAGCCGGCTATGGTGACACAAGCTTGTAATCCCAGTATTTGGGAGGCTGAAACAAGAGGATCACAGCCTCAATTACTAGTGAAGCCTCTGCAACTTAGTGAGACCTTGTTTCAAAATAAAAATAGAGAATAAAAAAATAGGGCTAGGGATGTAGCTTGGCAGTAGATAGCCCTTGGGTTCAATCCCCAGTACTGAAAAAAAAAAAAAAAAAAGACAAAGCAAAAAATAAAAAGGGCTAGGGGTGTAGCTCTGAGATAGAATGCCTCTGGGTTTAATTCCTAGTACCTAACAAAACACGCGCACGCATACACACACAGTGTTGTAGGAAGCTCACATTTAGTAACTATGATGGCAAATCTGGAGGAAGATCTATCTTGTGAAGATAGAGCTCTCCAGGAAGGGAATGAGATTCAGAGGCTAAATATTCAGCATATCTTCCCCTGAGTTACTGTTTTTCCTGTCCATGAACTGACTGGGAAAAGGGCAAGGAGCATGTGCCTCAAGTTAAGCCATTCTTCTGGAGATAGCATCCATGTTTGCTGAGAGTTGGCTACATTGCTGTGGCCATCTTTGAACCTGTGATCCTCCTGTCTCAGTCTCCCAAGTACTGGAATTACAAGTTTATGCCACCACACCTGGTTTAGTAATTTTTTTTTTTAAATTCCAGGTGGGTGAGGTGGCTCACGCTTGTAATCCCAGCATTTGGGAGGCTGAGAAAGGAGAATCCCAGTTCACTGACAGCCTCAGCTACTTACTGAGGCCCTTTGCAGCTCATTGAGACCATGTTTTAAAATAAAGAATAAAAAAATAGAGCTGGGGGTGTTGCTCAGAGGTAGAATGCCCCTGAGTTCCATCCCTAGTACCAAAAAAAAAAAAAAAAAAAAAATCCTACTTAAAGTCTGAGCACTCTTTTTCCAAGTAATTGTTATGAAAACTTAAAATAAGAATAAATTGTGTAAGGACTGAAATTGAAATTACCATGATTTTATAACCTATTGGTGTAAAATAAATCACAGGTTAATTGAGAAGGCACTAAAGAGAACTAAACTATGCCTGCTGTTGTTGACCCACTGCCTTTGGAAGTATTTTAACACAACCATGTTAACAAGAAATTTATTTCAAATTACAATCTGTATAGACTAGTTTCTATGTAACACCACTTGGGAAAGCTAAAAAGAATTTCCAACTTTAGCCGGGCATGGTGGCGCACTCTTGTAATTCCTATGCTTGGGAGGCGGAGACAGGAGGATTGCGTAGGTTTGGAGTCAGCCTCGCTGGCTTAAGAGACCCTGTTTCCAAATAAAAAATTATAAAATAGGTCTGGGAGTGTAGCCCGGAGGTAGAAGGGTTTCCAGAAACCCCAGTACCACACATACACATACACACACAAACACATCCAACTTCAACAGCTGAAATTCAGTTAATTATCAGCTCATCAGAAAGATCTAGAGGCCAGTGTGGTGGCATGAGCTGTAATCTCAACACTTGGGAGACTGACATGGGAGGATTACAGGTTCAAGATGAGCCTCATAAATTTAGTGAGACCCTTAGCAACTTAGTAAAACAATCTCTCTTTTTTTGTGGGGGTTGGGATTGAACCCAGGGACAGTCTACCTCTGAGGTACACCCCCAGCCCAGTTTTTAAAATTTTATTTTGAAACAGGGTCTCACTAAATTGCTGAGGTTAGCCTTGAACCTATAATCCTCCTGTTTCAGCCTCCCAAGTGAAAAAAGGCATGTGCAGCCATGCCTGGATGATAATTTCTGAATAAAAAATAAAAAGGGCTAGGGGAGTAACTCGGAGGCAGAATGCTCTTGGATTCAATCCCCAGTAACACACACACACACACACACACACACACACACACACACAACCTAATACATCCTCAAAACACCTTTGCCTTGATGGTCCTTTTAGATCACAATAAAAGTAAATAATTAGCAAAAGTTTTCTGAAATGTGTCTCCCAGGGGCACATATCACATGTCCCTGGATATTCATAACAGGATCTATCTCATCAAGCAGGAAGGGAATAAATTTATTTACTTTCTTCTTTACCCAATGACTAGATTTTTTAAAAAATTACTTTCCAACTGATGTCTTATAATACAACATGCCTGAAGGGATATCACTGGCCTTTCCTCTCAGCTCACACTTTGGGAGCAGGGACTATGCTCTAGATGTCTTTAACATCAATGTCTTTAACATCGCTGGCTCTGCCCATTGAATAGAATTCTTTGTTGGGAATGAGTTTGATAAAATGAGCAAAGCGGTTGGACATGGCAGAAAAGGATGAAATGGCAGCTATGTCCCAGGCATCTTCTCTACTGAAGCCATGCGTCTCAAGCTTTTTGAAATGGTCATCTGTTAGGTCTTCAGCCCGGGAAACAGCGAGTGCAAACTCCAGCATTGCTTTTTCCCGAGCAGGGAGGTCAGACTTTCTCCAATTCACGCAGACCTGCAAGAAAATACGTAGTCAGAAGCAGACTTCTATATGACACAAAGACTAAAATGCAGCCTAATGAAATTAGGTAATGGGGGAAAAAATCCTCAAGTTTAGAATAGAGGGACAAAGACAAGTCAAACTTTGTAGGAGGGTAAATCTCTTGGTAAATTCCAATGAAATGCACACGAGAAGCCTGGCTCCATACCATCTCTACCAAGAAGTCTTTTATGCCCACTCTGGCTACAGAAACCTCTTTTTCAGCTGGGTGTGGTGCCATACTTATAGTCCCAACTTGTCAGGAAGCTGAGGCAGAAGGATAGCTTAAGCCCAGGAGTTCAAGGCCAGCCTGGACAACATAGTAAAACTCTCTCTAACTCTCTCTCTCTCTCTCTCTCTCTCTCTCTCTCTCTCTCTCTCTTCTTTCTCTTCTCTCTCTCTCTCTCTCCCCCTCGCCTCCCCCCCTCCCCCGTGTGTGTGTGTAGTACTGGGGCTTGAAGCCAGGGTCCATGCTACCTCTGAGCTATACCCCCAGCCTATTTTTTTTTCTATTTTTATTCTGAGATAGAGTCTTCCTACTTGCTGAGGCTGTCCTCAAATCTGTGATCCTCCTGTCTCAGTCTCCCAAGAACTGGGATTACAGGTGTAAAAGGGCTGAGGGTGTAGTTCAGAAGTAAAATGCCCCTGGGTACAATTCCCAATACTGGGGAGGAGACACTAGACAGTAGCGTTTTTATTATCATCCCCATTTTATTATTTACTTATTTATTTAATTTATTTATTTTTGCCATACAGGGGATTAAACCCATGGGCATTCTACCTTCAAACTACACCCTCTGCCCTATTTTATTCTTTATTTTGAAACAGGGTCTCACTAAGTTGCTTAGGCTATGAACCTTTGATCTTTCTGTCTCAGCCTCCCAAGTACTGGAATTATAAGCCTGGGCCATCATACCCCACTGTATCCCCATTTTATTGAAAAAGAAACTGTAGCTCAAAGAGATGAAGTGACTTCTCCAAGGTCACATAGCTAGAGCATGGCAGAGCTGGGATCTGACTCCAAGTATGATGGATTCCAAAGACTCTACTAATAATCATTGCCCTTGATGAAGCAAAATACTGGAAACCACTAAAAATGAAAATAGAAGAATAGTTGAAAGCCAGGCGTGGTGGCGCACGCTTGTATCTCAGCATTCGGGAGGCTGAGACTTGAGGGTCGCGGTTCACAGACAGCCTCAGCTACTTGTGAGGTCCCCCGTAACCTTGTTTCAAAATAAGGAATAAAAAATAGGGCTGGAGGTGTACCTCAGAGGTTCCATCCCCAGACCGGCAAAAAAAAAAAAAAAAGTAGAATTAAAATAGTTGAGCAAACCATGGAGTGATAGCATAGCCTATGGCACTCGGGAGGCAATGCTTGGAGGGTCCTGGCTGAGTGAAGATCAGGGGGTGCTCGGCAGAGCAAAGGGGTTGGACTTACAGTTATCTCCATGCTGGCAACAGAGGCCCTCAGGCAATAAATTCTCCACTGATGTCAGAGAAGGAGGGAAGACTGGGTAGTAAGGAAACCTATGAACCTAAACCTTGGGGATAAAAGCAGAGAACATATGTTTCTCTTTCCCATCCCTAAGGCTATCACTACAGGGATCAGTAGGACTTTGTAAACTTGGCGACAGCCTACATTTGCTACGCCTTTCCCTCATCTTATTTCTCTGGAAATAATTAGTATGATCTCTGACATTCAAAGGGCGTGGCTTTGGATAAAGCAAGGAGAGGAGAAGTTGCAGACTGAGGGATTGAGACCCATTTTGCAACCGGTCTTGGTGGGCAAGAGCAGAGCGAGGCAGTTCCAGAAAGAGAGGCAGACAGGACCAGACACAGGGCCAGCAGTTGAGAAAAGAAAGTTAAAAAGTTGGTGTGGGCCCCCACCAGGAACAGTTAGTGAATAGATAAAATGCAAACAGGAGCCAGGCGTGGTGATGCACATCTCCAATCCTAGCTAGAATTTGGGAGCCAGAGACAGGAGGGTCATAGGTTCACAACCAGCTTCAGCAATTTAGCAAGACCCTCGGCAACTTAGTGAGACTCTGTTCCAAAATAAAAAATAAAATAGGGCTGGGGGTGTAGTTCAGAGGCAGAATGCAGAATGCCCCTGGATTCAATCCCAATACCACCAAACAAACAAACAACAACAACAACAAAAAAAAAACCCTGTATAATATAACAGAAAGAGGGAAAACTTTGAAAAGAAACTGTCACATTCGAGTTGCAAGTTCCAAACTAAGTCTCCGAGTCTCAAGTGTGAATGGTAATAATGAGGCTTGCCGTAGAGGGGGAGTTCAGCACGTTTAAGAGAATGTAGGTCAAATACCCAGTATCACGTCTGGCATAAAGCTGGGGCTCAGTTACCTCCCACGACCAGACACCCCACTACCAAGCATGTGGAAGCAGGGGGCCCAGTGACAGGGACTGGAAGGGAACTCAAGCCATGGAAGGAGCTGGAGATCTGTGCTCACTGCACCGGATGTTACCTAGGCTTTGCCCTTTCTTCAGGTATGGAGAGGCCCTGAAACTGGCACAGGCAGGGCAGGGTGAGCACTAACCTGGTCAGACAGCACTGGGTCCTTGGAGTAGACCCTGTACCAAGCACTGTGGACAACCACATTATACAGGCTCCTGTCGGACAGGCTGACCACTACAGTGATGAGTTCCTTGTCAGCTCTGCTGAGCTGGCCTGGGGAGGAAGAAGAAAGGAGACCACTGCATTATCCCCAGAGGAGTACCTTGGTTGCTCAGAAGATGTGTTGAGTGAATCATTAAGTTCAAGAAATAGTTTAGAAGGCCAGTCAGGTGCTAGACTAACACTTTAATAAAGAGGAGAAAAAGCTGGGTGAAGCCAGGCATGTTGGCACACACTTGTAATCTCAGTATTTGTGAGGCTGAGACAGGAGGATCGCAGGATCACAGCCAGTCTCAGCAACGTGTGAGGCCCTCTGCAACTTAATGAGACCATTTCTGAATAAGAAATAAAATAAGAGGCCGGGCATGGTGGTGCACGATTGTAATACCTGTGCTTGGGAGGTGGAGACAGGAGGATCATGCAGGTTCGAAGCCAGCCTTGCTGGCTTAAGAAACCCTGTTTCCAAACAAACAATATATATATATATATATATATATATATATATATATATATATATATATATATAGTCTGGGAGTGTAGCCCAGAGGTAGAAGGGTTTCCAGGAACCCCAGTGCCACCAAAAAAAAAAAAAAAGAAAGAAAGAAAATAAGGCTGGGTGTATAGCTTGGAGGCAGAATGTCTCTGGGTTCCATCCCTAGTGCAAAAAAAAAAAAAAAAAAAAAAAAAAAAAGCTGAGAGTGTAGCTCAGAGGCAGAATGCCCCAGGGTTGAATCATCAGTACCACCAAAAAAAAAAAAAAAAAAAAAAAGCAGCAGCAACAACAGCGAGGTGTGGTGGCGCACGCTTGTACTTAGGAGGCTGAGACAGGAGGATCCGGGTTTGAGGCCAGCCTCAGCTACTCAGTGAGGCCCTCAGCAATTTAGTGAGACCCTGTTTCAAAATAAAGAATAAGCTGGGCGTGGTGGCGCACACTTGTAATCTCCACGCTTGGGAGGCAGAGGCAGGAGGATCGCGCAGGTTCGAAGCCAGCCTCACTGACTTAAGAGACCCTGTTTCCAAATTTTAAAAAACATTAAAAATAGGTCAGGGAGTGTAGCCTGGAGGTAGAAGGATTCCATCCCCAGTACCACCAAAAATTTTTTAAAAATAAGTAAAGAATAAAAAAAATTGGGCTGGGGGTATAGCCCGGAGGTAGATGCCCCTAGGTTCAATCCCTGGCACTGCAAAAAAACAAAAAACAAAACAAAACAAAACTGGTATGGGGGTATACACTTGTTATATCAGCTACTCAGGAAGCAGAAGTATTACAAGTTTGAGACCAGTCTGGGCAACATAGCAAGACCCTATCTGAAAACAAAATAAAATAGTCCAGTTGCCTAGCATGTGTGAGACCGTCGGGCTCAAAACCCAGTACCATCCACACACAAAAATACACAAGTAAACAAACAAAAGAGGAGGAAAAAGAAGAGGCTTCGTAATGTGAGGAAACCTACTATGTGAAGGTAGGGAGAGGCAGAAAAGGAGAAAGCTCACTCCAGTTCCTGGCACAATTCTGGGAACTCTACATATGGAATCTCATTTGCTCTTCACATAAGCTCTGCAGACTGGGTATTAGTAATACAATGCCCGTAGGTGGTCGTAGACCAACACAAGCCTGTAGGCAAGGGCAGCCCCAGACAGGAAACAGCACTATGCCAGCCCTGGGCAGCTCATTTGGAGGCTATTAGGTTAAAAAAGGGAGTGAGAAACATCTTTAAACCAGTGTATCTCTGGCTTTGGGCAGTAGCAGCCTAACCTGAATCCTAAGAGGTAAATCCATGATTGCCAGGTTTATGACTTTTTTCAGGGCCTAGGGAACCCTGGAGAGCTTTTAAGCCCAGAGTAAGAAAGATGAACCAGGGCTATTACCTAATTTATATCAGTCCTATATCTACAACCACGAAGCTACATAAAGGCCTGACGCTGAGAATCCAGAGATGTCACAGAAGCTGAGCTCCTCCCTAACTCTAGCAGGACATGGGAAAAGAATGGCAGCGAGCAGGCGCCTGGGGCCCAGCCCAGAACGATTTCGTATTCTTTCTTCATTACCTGTTTCTTTGTTATAAACGGCATTGTAAAAGGCAAAGAAGGCTCGGAATTCCAACGGCCGGTACGACAACACTTTAAACATATTTGGTAGAAATCCTGTCTGCAGGGAGGAAAAAAAGACAGAGTCACATAAAATGAAAACTATCGGCAGGATAGGCAAGCAGTAACGGGGTACTCACTCTGTTGTCCGCTGGATGCCCAGCGGTCTTGGGAAAGTCGCAGCCAGTCTGCATATAACTTCATCTTGTAGGGTATTATAACTGTTACTTTTCTTTCCTTTTCATTTTTTGTGGTACTAGGGACTGAACCGAGAGGTGTTGTACCATTGATCCACACCCCCAGCCCTAGTTTATTTTTTAGTTTGAAACAGGGTCTTGCTAAGTTGCTAAGGCTGGCCTCGAACCTGAGATTCTCCCGTCTTAGCCTTCCAAATATTGGGATTACAGGTGTGTACCACACACCCCGATTATAACTGTTACTTCTTAAGGTGTAAATGATGTCATTTTGGTAAGTGATCTTGTGAAATCTGGAGGATGAATGTAACAACTAAACCAAATGATGCTTCTTAGAATTTAGGTTCTATTGGTTAGGCCCTACCCTTTCACAGAAGGGCTAGTGTTCAGTATTTCTAAGAATGAGATTAGTAACAAGCCTTAATATTGGTCAAGTACTTTGTAAAGTTCTTTCATACATCTAACCTCATTTGTCCTTCTCTACAACCTTATGAGTCGGGTGAGGCAGGTGTTATTATCCTTAGTTTACAGATAGTAAAACTGAGGCTCAGAGCATTGGAGTGACTTGCTCAAGGCCACACTAGGATAAGGGGCAGCCTTGGATTTTTCTTTCTCTCTGTGTGTGAGGGGGATACTGGGGCTTGAACACAGGTGTGCTCTACCACTGGGCTGTACCACCAGCCCTTTTTATTTTTTAATTTGTTTTATTTTTATTTTTATTTATTTATTTATTTGGTGGTACTGGGGTTCCTGGAAGCCCTTCTACCTCCGGGCTACACTCTTAGACCTATTTTATATTTTTATTTGGAAACAGGGTCTCAAGCTAGTGAGGCTGGCTTCGAACCTGTGCAATCCTCCTGTCTCTGCCTCCCAAGCGCGGGGATTACAAGCGTGCACCACCACGCCCGGCTTATTTTTTAATTTATTTTATTTTTAATTTAATTTTTTTGTGGTACTGGGGTTCCTGGAAGCCCTTCTATCTCCAGGCTACACTCCCAGACCTATTTTATATTTTTATTTATTTATTTATTTTTTTTTTTTTTTGAGGGTCTGGGGATGGAACCCAGGGGCATTTGACCTCCGAGCTACACCCCCTGCCCTATTTTTTTATTCTTTATTTTGAAACCGGGTCTCACTGAGTTGCAGAGGGCCTCACTAAGTAGTTGAGGCTGTCCGTGAACCGCGATCCTCCGGTCTCAGCCTCCCAAATGCTGGGATTACAAGCGTGCGCCACCACGCCCGGCTTATTTTATATTTTTATTTGGAAACAGGGTCTCAAGCCAGTGAGGCTGGCTTCGAACCTGTGCAATCCTCCTGTCTCCGCCTCCCAAGCACGGGGATTACAAGCGTGCACCACCACACCCAGCCCTCTTGGTATTTTTAAAATTTCAGTATATTTTCTACTAGGAAGCTGTGGCAGGTGACCATTTCTCCCCTCTTCCCTTGACAGCAGAACCTAGATGTTGTTTAGATATGAGGTTGTCGTGGATTTCAGGAAAAGCTGACCCCTTCTCCAACTCTAGTGGATGAATCATGATTGCTATTAACCAATTATAATGATTCCATTTCACTTGTCAGTGATTGTTCAAGAAATAGGCACGTGATGCCACATGGCTAAGGAGAAATAGGAGGGAAGTCAGTGGGGAAACTTCCTGGCTCCAAAAGGAATACAAGGAAAGGGTAGCCCCTTCTTACTGTTGCTAGAGGTGCTGCTAGGATGTGATGTTTGTTGCTGCTATAGTCATCTAATGACCTTGGGGGAATAAATCTGAGCCATCACACTACCTGTAACCCAGCTACAGGCTGAGGCAGGAGGATGACAAATTTGAAGTTGGCCCAAGTAATTTATTGCAACCCTATCTCAAAATAAAATGAAAAAAGGCTAGCATACATGAGGACTTAGGTTCAATTCCTAGTACTGTAAAAAAGAAAGGAAGAAAGAAAGAATCTAGCTGGGTGTGGTGGCGCATGCTTATAATCCCAGCATTTGGGAGGCTGAGACTGGAGGTTCGCGATTTGCGGACAGCCTCAGCTACTTAGTGAGGCCCTTTGCAATTTAGTGAGACCCTGTTTCAAAATAAAGAATAAAGCCAGGTGTGGTGGCGCACGTTTGTAATCCCCGTGCTTGGGAGGCTGAGACAGGAGGATCGCACAGGTTCGAAGCCAGCCTCAGCTACTTAGTGAGGCTCTCAGCAACTTAGTGAGACCCTGTTTCCAAATAAAATATAAAAAAAGGTCTGAGAGTATAGCCCGGAGGTAGAAAGCCCCTGGGTTCCACCCCCAGTACCACCAAAAAAAAAAAAAAAGAATAAAAAATTGGGCAGGGGGTGTAGCTTGAAGGTCAAATGCCTCTGGGTTCCATCCCCAGACCTGCAAAAAGAAACAATCAAAAAGAATCTAATCCATGATGGTTTTCACTGAGCCACTAAAGTATTAACAACTAGCAATCTCCCTCTGGACTTGCATTTTCTCTACTGTTATGCCAGATAAATTGGATTTTCTATGTAATCTGTAGGTGAAAATACCCTAACTGATAGTAGATGCTAAATGGTCACTATGATTTAGAAGGCTCAGCAAAAAAGAACCATTCACCGGCCAGGCCTGGCAGCATGCGCCTGCAATCCCAGCACTTGGAAGTATAAGATAGGAGGATTTCAGACTTGAAGCCAACCTCAGCGACTTAGTGAGACCTTCTTTCCAAATAAAAAACAATAATAAAAATAGGGCCGAGGGCAAGTGTAGCTCAGAAGTATAATGAAAAAACAAGTTATGTATACAAACAAAATAGGGAGAAGAAAACAAACCAAAGTGCTAATAGTGGTTGACTTTGTATACTGGAATCAGATATCATTTTTTATTTTATTTTATTTTTATTTTTTTAATTTGGAGCAAATCAATAGGGTATTTAATAATTATATATATATATTTTAATTTTTTTTAAATTTATTTTTATTGGTGCATTGTAATCATACATCACATTGGAATATAAGACTTGAGAGGATATACAAGCACACATCATCCAATTAGCCCTCATTCAGCCCCCATCCCATTCCCTTCCCCTCCCTCGATCCCATGCTTGTTTGGTGATTAACTTTGATACATATGTTTATGTACCTCCTGCTTTTTAAAGAGGCTCCATCCTCCCCTATTCCATACCCTCTGATTGATCACCTTAATTGATTCACTATAGGGCCCTTTCTATAGCTCGACCACTTCCTGTTGCCCGTTTCTTCCTAGTTATTGCTGATTAGGGGAAGCATCTGGTTTTAATTTTCTGCGATATTTCTCTGTGCATGCCGCGTTGTAAATACCGATCTCACTCTTGATGGCCCCAGTTGTGGCTTGGCTACCCGGTGGACTGATCAGACCTCGCTGGCTCAAGCAGCAGCCTTGCCTCATGGGAGGCCCCGGTTCTAGCCTCGCTGGCCCCGACACTGGCCTAACCCCTCAGCTGGCTCTGATCCCGGCCTCGGAGGCCCCAGCATGGCCTTGCCTCATGGCAGGCTCCGATGTTAGCCGATGGCCCTGGCATTGGCCTAACCCCTCGGCAGGCTCCGATCCAGGCCTCGGAGGCCTCAGTAGTAGCCTTGCCTCATGGAAGGCTCCGATGCTGGCCAGTGGCCCCGGCACTGGCCTAACCCCTCAGCTGGCTCTGATCCCGGCCTCAGAGGCCCCAGCACTGGCCTTGCCTCACAACAGGCTCCAATGTTAGCCGATGGCCCTGGTATCGGCCTAACCCCTCGGCAGGCTCCGATCCAGGCCTTGGAGGCCCCAGCATCAGCCTTCCTCACGGCAGGCTCCGATCCCGGCCTCGCTGGCCCTAGCACCGGCCTAACCCCTCGGCAGGCTCCGATCCCAGCCTCGGAGGCCTCAATAACGGCCTTGCCTCACGGAAGGCTCCGATACCGGCCGTTGGCCCCCAGATATCATTTTTTAATTTTCTGCTTTATCTAATTTTTCAACATGTGATTTTTAAAAATAATTTTTACAGGAATGTGCAAGATACCTCCCATATTTGTTTAAGCAGCTCCACATATTCTCAGTGGTTGAATCTCAACACTATTGTACTAACCAAGACAAAAATGTCCGCCTCAGTCACAAAGAGCAGAGGACTCAGTAACAGAGGAGAGTTCCAGAACCCAAGGTGCCCATGCATAAGATGAAAGAAAGAAAATACAAGCCCAGGCATGGTGGCGCACACTTGTAATCCCCGCGCTTGGGAGGCTGAGACAGGAGGATCCCATGGTTCGAAGCCAGCCTCAGTTACTTAGTGAGGCTCTCAGCAACTTCGTGAGACCCTGTTTCCAAATAAAATATAAAATAGGTCTGGGAGTATATCCTCAGACCCACCAAAAAAAAAAAGAAAGAAAAAGAAAAAGAAAATATGAGCTAGAACTGGCCCCCTAAGGAAGGGTTCATCTGCAGTGGAGAATGTGGATGTCAGCGGTAACTAATACCAGGGATTCCGCTCAAGCTGACAAAGGTGTGCACTGGCTGTGGCTCCTAGGACTGGGCGTGTCTCACCTTCTTTTCTGTCTCCTCCATGAGCTCTACAATGTCAAAAGGCAGGTCCTTCTTATAGGGAATGGGATAACGACCAATGGGTTTTAACTTTTCTTCCTGCTGAGTCTCATAAAGGCGCAAGCTCAGGGTCACCCTGGGTGACTTCTTCCAAATCCTACTTGTCACATGGCGAAGAAAAACCTGAAAGGGAACACAGACATGAGCTCTTGAAGGAGTGGCTTGGGTAGATAATCTGTATCTAGGCTTAAAAGAGAGAGGGCAAAAAGGTTCCATCTCCTGGGCAAACTCCCACTGATCCAAAGTCCCTGAGATGAGCAATCCTGAAAAGGATCCTGGGACCAACATGAAACAGTGCTGCAATCAATTAGGAATGTCTGATGTGGAAAGGGATGTGGTGGTCCAGTGAATTGATATTTGCAATGCTGAGTTAAAGTCTAGCTCAGTACCACTTACTAACAATAAAACCTCCCGGGGCTCTTCAAATCTATCTTCAGCCTTTTAAGTTTACCAAATGATTGCCAGGATCTTAACCATCCTCTGCCAACAATATTACTATGACATAAGCACTTATTATGTACCAGGGTTTTTGCATATACTGTCCAGTACTCCCAGCAATTTTGCATCTTACAGATGTGAAAACTATGGACAGAAAGGTTGGGTTCTAGCTAGGCATAGTGGCACACGCTTTTAATCCCAGTAGTTGGGAGGCTGAGACAGGATCATCGCAGGTTCGCAGCCAGCCTCAGCAACTTACACCCTCTGCAACTTAGTGAAACCTGTTTCCAAATAAAATAATAAAAAAGCAGGGTTGGGGGGTATAGTTCAGAGGTAGAATGGCCCTGGGATTCATCCCTAGTAATACACACACACACACACACACACACACACACACACACACACACACACACAAGATTAGGCCATACAGAGTTAAATGTTTGTGTCTGGCTTCAGCTCCAGAATTATCCTACTCCAGAATCTCTATTCTTCCCTCAATGTATTCCTGACTAAAAAAAAAAAAAAAAAAAAAGCCAGCTGGGTGCAGTACCATGTGCCTGAAATCCTAGTACTTGAAAGGCTCAGACAGGAGGATGACAGGTTCGAAGTTAGAAGCCTGTAGTAACTTAGAGAGGACCTGTTTCAAAAAAATAAAATAGTGCTGGGAGGGGGGTATAGTTAGAGGTAAAATGCTCCCAGGTTCAATCCCCAGAACTTCAAAACTAAATAAGATAAAAACTTTCCCATTCTAAGAGTTTTATAATTTTCTCTGACATTTAGAACTTTGATCTATTTAGAGGTGGTTGTGTGTGTGTGTGTGTGTGTGTGTGTGTGTGTGTGTGTATGTGTATGTGTGGTACTGGGGATAGAACTCAGGGGCATTCTACCTCCAACCTACACCCCAAGCCCTATTTTTTTTTTTTTTTTTTGGTGGTACTGAGGTTCCTGGAAACCCTTCTACCTGCAGGCTACACTCCCAGACACCTATTTTTTGTATTTTTATTTGGAAACAGGGTTCTTAAGCCAGCAAGGCTGGCTTCAAACCTGCATGATCCTCCTGTCTCTGCCTCCCAAGCACGAGGATTACAAGCATGCGCCACCACGCCTGGCAGCCAGGGCCTATTTTTTACTCTTTACTTTGAAACAGGGTCTCACTGATGAGGTCCATGAACTGCAATCCCCCTGTCTCAGCCTCCCAAATGCTGGGATTACAAGAGTGTGCCACCATGCCCAATTTAGAGATAATTTTTGTATGTGGTTTGGGACACAGTCCAAATTTATTCTTTTGCATATGGATATCCATTTGTCCCAGTATCATTATAAAAATATTATTTTCCCCCTGAATTTTCTTGTCATCCTGGCCAAAAATAAGTTGATCATAAGGTGTGAGGGTGTATTTCTGGTTGTTATTTTGTGTGTGTGTGTGTGTGTGTGTGTGTGTGTGTGTGTGTGTGTGTGTTACTAACAGGGTCTCACTGAGTTGCAAAGGACCTCACTAATTAGCTGAGGCTGTCCACGAACCGAGATCCTTCTCTCAGCCTCCCGAATGCTGGAATTACAAATGTGCGCCACCACATCAACTATTTCTGTATTCTTAATTCTATTACGTTGACCTATAACTACTCCTTATGCCAATACTACACTGTCTTGATTATTGCTGACATATAAGCTTTGAAATCAGACGTGTGAATCCTCCAACTTTGTTGTTCTTCAAGATTGTTTTGGCTATTATGGGCCCCTTAAATTTTCATATGAATTTTAGGTGTGAATTGTTAATTTCTAAAATGAAGTTAGTTGGGATTTTGACAGGGATTAGGTTGAATCTGTATACCAGTTTGGAGAGAAATCTTCTCCTTCTCCTTCTCCTTCTCCTTCTCCTTCTCCTTCTCCTCCTTTTCCTCCTCCTTCTTCTTCCACTAGGGATTGAACCCAGGGGCATTCTACTTCTGAGCTATACCCCCAGTCCTATTTTATATTTTGAAACAGGATCTCCCTAAGTTGTGAAAGGCCTTGCTAAGTCGCTGAGGCTGGCAGTAAACCTGTGATCCTCCTGTCTCACCCTTCCAAGTACTGGGATTTCTTTTGTTAAATTTCTTTTGTTAAATTTTTTCCCAAATTTTGCCGGGCGTGGTGGCACATGCTTGTAATCCCCGCGCTTGGGAGGTTGAGACAGGAGGATCGCGCAGGTTCGAAGCCAGCCTCTGCTACTTAGTGAGGCTCTCAGCAACTTAGTGAGACCCTGTTTCCAAATAAAATAGAAAATAGGTCTGGGAGTATAGCCCGGAGGTAGAAAGCCTCTGGGTTCCACCCCAGTACCACTAAATAATAATAATAATAATAATAATAATAATAATAATAATAAATAATAATAAATTTATTCCCAAATTTTTATTATCTTCATTCTACTATAAATGAAATTATCATTAGTTTTACTATATTGTGGTACTGGGTATCAAACCCAGGGGATTTTTATGTTTCTAGCCCTTTTTTATTTTTTATTTTGAGATAGGGCTTCACCAAGGTTCCTACGCTGGCCTTGAACTCGTGATCCTTCTGCTTTAGCTTCCAGAACTTCTTGATTATGGATGTGAGCCACTGACCCTGACTGGAGTTATTTTTTTTATTTCATTTTTGGGGGCTCTTCTTCAAGTGTACAGAAATAGAAAAGATTGTTATATATTGTTCTTGACCCTGAAACCTCACTGAACTTTCATTTTGTTTTATGGAATCCTTAGGAATTTCTATATACCCAGATTGTATTACCTGCACATAGAGAGTTTTACTTCTTTCTTTCTTATCTGAATTTTTTTTTTTCCCTTTGGTTCTGGGGGTTGAACCAGGGGCCTTCTACCTCTGAGCTATACCTCAGCACTACCCCCCTCCCCCTTTTGTGGTACTGAGGATGGAAACCAGGGGTATTCTACCTCCAAGCTACACCCCAGCCCAATTTTATTCTTTTTTCTTATTTATTTTATTTTTTTGCTTTTATTTTTTATTTGCTTTTATTTATTTTTTATTTTGAAACAGGGTCTCACTTAGTTGTAAAGGGCCTCACTAAGTAGCTGAAGTTGTCCTCAAACTGCGATCCTCCTGTCTCAGCCTCCCAAATGCTGGGTTTTTTTCTTATTTTAAAAAAAGATTTCAGCCGGGTGTGGTGGCGCAGGCTTGTAAGCCCCATGCTTGGGAGGCAGAGACAGGAGGATTGCGCAGGTTCAAAGACAGCCTCTCTGGCTTAAGAGAGCTGTTTCCAAATAAAAAATATAAAATACGCCTGGGAGTGTAGCTTGGAGGTAGAAGGGTTACATCTCCAGTACTAACAAAAAAATAAAATAAAAAAAGATCTCACTAAGTTGCTGAGGGCATCACTAAGTTGCTAAGGCTGGCTGTAAACCTGTGATTCTCTGGTCTCAACCTCCCAAGAACAAGTATGGGCCACCATACCTGGCTCTCCTAACCACTTTTATTTTTTTAAATGTTGAAACAGAGTCTAGTTAAGTTGCTGAGGCTGGCATCAAACCTGCAATCTCCTGTCTCAGTCTCCTAAGTACTAGGATTATAGGAGTGTGCCACCATGCCTGGCTAGATTGATTGATTGATTGATTATTTATTTATTTATTATTTTTATTTTTTGCGGGTCTGGGGATGGAACCCAGGGGCATTCGACCTCCAAGCTACAGCCCCTGCTTTTTTTATTACAGCCCCTATTTTTTATTCTTTATTTTGAAACAGGGTCTCACTGAGTTGCAGAGGGCCTCACTAAGTAGCTGAGGCTGTCCATGAACCACCATCCTTTGGTCTCAGCCTCCCGAACACTGGGATTACAGGCGTGCGCCACCATGCCCGGCTTCTGGCTAGATTTAAATTTAAAAAAAAATTTTCTTACAGAATTTCCTTGGATAAAACCTCCAGTAAAATGTTGACTAGAAGTAGCAAAAGCAGACTTCCTGTCTTATTCTTCATCTTAGGGGAAAGCTTTCAGTCCTTTAGGTATGGGGTTACCTGTGGGATTCTCATAGATGCCTTTCATCAGGTGAAGGAAGTTCCTTCTTAATACTAGCTTTTAAAAACATCCCGACAGGGTGATGTATTTTGTCGTATATTTTATCTGCATCTAATGAGATGGCATATTAACGCTTGTTTAGATGTGGCATCTTCACCAGTGAAGCTGTCTGTGCCCTGGCAGACCCCACCTTATTGCAACTGCATAAGAACTCCACCATTCTTACAAAGGCATCAGCCTATTACCTCTCAAATCACCCTTCAGGGCCTGCTCTGAGAAAATGGATCTGGGCCTTTGAACTATTTTTTCCATTGCTATCTATCATGATAACAAGCTTAAAAGGTAGAATATAGTCCTAGAGAGGAACTATAGAAGAAATGGGTTTTTTTCTTCCACAGCTGTGCTTACTAGCCATCCTGCAGCTCAGCAGCTTCTCCAAGACCTGTTTTTGCTTGGCTTGGTAGCAAGAAATGCTGGTAGCCAGGTGTTTTTCCAGGTACTCTACCAGGCAGTTTTGTGGCAGAGGCTTCCAGGAGATCCCTCCCAGTGAATAGCTTTCTCTAGCACATTAGAAGTACCTTCAAATTCTGGAAGGGAGATTTATGAAAAGCTCCATGGGCTTATTATCTACCCTAAGCCCTATTTATTTTTACTTCAAAACAAGGTCTTACTAGGGTGATGAGAGTCTCAGTACTTGCTGAGGCTGTCCTTGAACCTGGTATCCTCCTATATTAGCTTCCCAAGTATTGGTGTTACAGGTGTGTACCCCACGCCTCACTTTTTTCTCTCTCTCTTTATGACAGGGTCTCACTAAGTTGCCAAGGGCAGCCTCAAATTTGTGATACTCCTGCCTCAACCTCCCAAATAATTAGGATTATTGGCATGTGCCACTGTACAGCGCTTATTTCTATACTCTTTTTTTGTGTGTGTGCGGGTCTGGGAATGGAACTCAGGGGCATTCCATCTCTAAGCTACACCCCCTGCCCTGTTTTTTATTCTTTATTTAGAAACAGGGTCTCACTGAGTTGCAAAGGACCTTACTAAGTAGCTGAGGCTGTCCGTGAACCGCGATCCTCCAGTCTTAGCCTCCCAAATGTTGGAATTACAAGAGTGCGCCACCATGCCCGGCTTATTCCTATACTCTTAAAGCTCTCTTTAGTTCTTACTAGCCATTCCCTCATTACTTCAATGTCCTGTTATAATTAATAATTCATTATATTAAACTTTCCCTTCAAAACTTTCACTGTCATTTGGGAGGTTGAGACCAGAGGATTGCAGTTCAAGGACAGCCTCAGCTACTTAGTGAGGCCCTTTGCAACTCAGTGAGACCTGGTTTCAAAATAAAGAATAAGCCGGGCGTGGTGGCGCACGCTTGTAATCCCAGCGCTTGGGAGGCTGAGACAGAGAATTGCACAGGTTCGAAGCCAGCCTCAGCTACTTAGTGAGGCTCTCAGCAACTTAGTGAGACCCTGTTTCCAAATAAAATAGAAAATAGGTCTGGGAGTATAACCCGGAGGTAGGAAGCCTCTGGGTTCCACCCCCAGTACCACAAAAACAACAACAACAAAATAAAGAATAAAAAATAGGACTGGGGGTATAGCTCAGAGGTAGAATGCCCCTGAGTTCCATCTCCAGGACTGCAAAAAACAAACAAACAAAAAACCTTTCACTGTTCCAAGTATGGTGTGGTTTTTCTCTTGATTGTACTTGAACTGACAGAGACACTTAATACTTTTCCATGTATTCATCTGTGTCTGGACCTAGTATACAGGAAGCTATTATACTCAATATCCTTTAATAGCATCATGACACACAATTTCCATATGCAGGTATCATTAATTCAAGCTCTTTCTTTTATCCGTCTTTTATAAATATATTATATATATATATATATATATATATATATATATATATATATATATATATATGATGTATATATATTTTTTGTGGTACTGGGGATTAAACTCAGCGGGATTCTACCTCTGAGCTACACTCCCAGCTCTATTTTTTATTCTCTAATTTGAGACAGAGTCTCACTAGGTTGCGGAGGGCCTCACTAAGTAGCTGAGGCTGGCAGGAACCGGCATTCCTCCTGTCTCAGCCTCCCAAGTCCTGGGATTACAAGCCTGTGTCACCACACCTGGCATCCATCATCCATCTTACAGTTTTTTAACAGTTCCTATCTGTTCAAAGTATCATGCCCTCTCTGTTTCGAGGAGTTTGAAGTATGGCAAGAGAAAAGAGAATCAGAAGTTAGGAGAATAACAACAGCCAAAGTGAGCTTAATGAATAAGCCAGAATGATAGAAACTTAGGAGAACTGAAGAAAAATACAGTGAGATGACCCTGCAGAGATAAGCTGCAGTCTGATGATGTTTTCATCAGACCTGAGCTTCTGTTCAGGAGGGGCAAGCTGCCACAGGCCTTCATCTGTATGTGCTCGCCAGGTGTGCCACACACAAGGCCTAACATTCCCTTCATACTAAGCAGTGTCTGTGGCTAATCACATAAGAAATGAAGTAGGCTAAGAGGATCACAGGATAGCTACCAGGACACTGTTTCTTCCCCGGAGAAAGGAGACTGGTTTGTTTGCTGCTTAGGATAAAATATGCTAGCCCCTGGATTCCTGTCACGCTATAACCCACTGCATGTGTAGCCATCAGCCTAGCCTACTGCGTGTGTTCCATGGGACTTGGGGGCCGAGAACCTACCATGCTGAGGGTACTGGTGTTTTTCCTCCAAGTACTAAACTTCTGGATCTGATCCACTAAATCTCATCTACTTTTCGTACCTATTCCATTGTGGTAGAAGAACCTATTTTCTTGCTTAGCTATTTCCTTTAGAATCTTGCTACTACTTCTTGTTAATCCTTTATAAGACTGGAGTTCTTCTTTGACTAATAAAAGGTGACAAGACACAGACACAGACACATACACACACTACAAAATGAGATTAAATATAAGCTAGAAAAATGTGTCCTTATTTTAGAAATGCAGATAAGTTGCAAACCTGTTGGAAACCAGAGAATCATATAACTTCGCGTATTAAAAATTGGTTTTGAAGCCGGTCGTGGTGGCACACGCTTGTTATTCCAACATTCAGGAGGCTGAGACCAGAGGATCTTGGTTCGTGGACAGCCTCAGCTACTTAGGCCCTCTGCAACTCAGTGAGACCTGGTTTCAAAATAAAAAATAAAAAATAGGGCAGGGGTTATAGCTTGGAGGTGGAATACCCCTGGGTTCCATCCACAGACCCACAAAAAAAAAAAAAAAATTGGTTTTGGACTGTGATACACCTGGATCTAACTTGAGTACCATGTCAAATAATCTATCTGGTTACACAAGTTCAGATGAAGAGGATAAGGAAACCAAATTATATCTTATAGAATTTCACATTTAAAATAGCTGAGATGGGCATTGTGGCACACTCCAGTAATCCCAGCTGAGGAGGGAGGATTGAAAGTTTAGTCCCTAGTACCAAGGGGGTAAAAACTGTTACTGATGAGGAAGTGTTTTTATCCACAATAAATCTTGTTTGAGAAGATATGATTCTTTGTGATTAAAACTATAGCTGGACGTGGTGGCGCATGCTTGTAATCCCAGTGCTTGGGAGGCTGAGACAGGAGGATCGCACAGGTTTGAAGCCAGCCTCAGCTCTTTAGTGAGACTCTCAGAAACTTAGTGAGACCCTGTTTCCAAATAACATAGAAAATTGGTCTGGGAGTATAGCCCAGAGGTAGAAAGCCTCTGGGTTCCACCTCCAGTACCACAAAAAAAAAAAAAAAATAGGTGTCTGGGAGTGTAGCCCGGAGGCAGAAGGGTTTCCAAGAACCCCAGTACCACCAAAACAAAACAAAACAAAAACAAAACTATTTATAGCAACTAAACTTTAATTTATGCACTGATAATTTAGATTAAATCCTGTATTTGAATAAAGATATTAATACTTCCATGGGCTATTCTACCACTGATTTCTGTACATAGATGGGCAGGTAATTCATTTGCGATTTTTAGGAACCAGCACACTAAAAAATATCAAAGGTTCATTCAGAAGCCACTTCATTTAGGACATCTATTTTTACCCCGACATCCCACCATGTAGAGTGAACCACCTCATCCTCTGTACTGGGGGTAGGGTGGCAGGAGAAAGCTCTCTCCTCAGGTTGTTACTGCCACCACAAACCTGGGCGTCCTCCTGTGGAGACAGCAAACTCTCCCAGGGCAGGGAACAGGATATAGCTGCTTGCCAAGTTCCTGCTGGGTGCAAATGCTCCAAGTGGTGTGGTTTGAACACCAAGCCCATTCCCCCCCCCCCAAAATACCCTCACCCCCATCTCATCAGTAAGCAACAAAAAGCAACTACAAAATGCCATCTTTCCAACGTGTGTGTGTGTGTGGGGGGGTACTGGGGATGGAAACCAGGGGTCTTCTACCTCCGGGCTACACTCCCAGACCTCTTTTATATTTTGTTTGGAAACAAGGTCTCACTAAGTTACTGAGAGCCTCACTAAGTAGCAGGGGCCGGCTTCGAACCCGTGTGACCTTCCTGTCTCAGCCTCTCAAGCGCTGGGATTGCAAGCGTGCGCTACCATGCCCGGCTATCTTTCCAACTTCTAAAGTAGCAAACATTTCTAGAGTACTTTCTGGATAAGAATCTGGAAGGCCTGTCAGGTCCAGTCTTGGGGAAAGACAGTTTTGCCATTTCCCGATGGGAAATACCTGCCAGAGGCCCCTGAAGGCGGGCAGCCTGCAAATCCTGGGCTCCAAAGCGTGGAGCCCCGGCCTCCCGCCGCCTCCTATTCCACAATCTCCGCGGGCCCTCACTTTTTACGACCAGTAAAGGGGGCACGTGTTGTTCCAAATTTCTAATTTCCCAACCCCGACCCCACGCGACCCTCGGGGAGGCCCCGCTTCCAGCCCGCAGCGCCCACTCACCCGCGACCCCAGGGCGCGCAGACCCCAGGGCGCCCACATCGCGCCCCGCGCAGCGCAGCGCAGCCGGTCTCTGTCGAAGGGCGGCGGCCGCAGCCGAGACGCCCCCCTCTGGCCCGCTGGGGTCTCGGGCCGGCTCGCGCCCTGCTGCCTCCGCCCTTCGCACCAGGGAGCGCTGGGCGACTTTCCTTCGGTCTGGCTGAGGTCATGGAGCTTTGTGCTGGGTCAGAATACCTACGGGTCACAGGCCCCTGGAGTTGGGTTGGAGTCGGGGAGAGAGACAGAGTTTATAGACTTCTTTGCTTAGGCTCCCACTTCTTCCAGGGGGATTAAGCAAGAACAGTTATTTCAACAATCTTACTGCAAAACAACAAGTTATATTCCAGTTGCCCTTGTATTACATCTTGGAAAAATGGCTCGCTCCATTTTGCCAGATTTGGAGGAGGTGTTCATGATGGGCTGTCTTAAACACCATCTCACTTCCAAATCTAAAAATTCACGTAGGAAGCAGAGGTGGGGAGTAGAAATGGAGGGCAGCTAAAAGCCACGGATCATGCTGTCCCAGTCTCCAGGAGCTCTCGACGTTGATGGGGAATTTGTGTTGGTTGAAAATGCCAGTTAACAGAGAAATGGCGATTTCAAAGAAAACCCCCTAAACTAAGAAGATTGTAAGGTTAAAGTATCTGTACTGCAGATTTGGGTTTCAGTTACATCTTACATGAGTTACTAAAGTGTGCTCCAGAGAAAGCAGCAGAGACTTGTCTGAGTTAATGACTTTTCTAGTCCTGGAGATAGGTATGTGAAAAGGTGCATTTAATATGTGTGTGTTTGCAGAAGGCAAAAAGTCTAGAGAGAAATAAACGCCAAAGTGTTTCACCCATCAGGTATTGCAGTCTATAAGAATCAGAACTACAGCTGACAACATATAAATTGAAGGGGAAAGACCAATACATTATTTTTTAAATTGTTTCCCACAATGTAAATCCAGTTACAATAAAAAAGCATTAGTGTGTGTGTGCATGTGTGTGTGTGTGTGTGTGTGTGTGTGTGTGTGTGTGTGTGTTTTACTGGGGATTGAACTCAGGGCCATTCTACCTGCGAGCTACACCCCAGACCTATTTTTTATTCTTTAGTTTGAAACAGGGTCTCACTGTGTTGCAAAGGGCCTAAGTAGCTGAGGCTGTCAGTGAACTGCGATCCTCCTGTCTCAGCCTCCCAAGTACTGGGATTACAAGTGCCCGTCACCATGCCAGACAAAAAGGTTTATTAAAAAAAAAAAAAAAAAGCCGGGCGTGGTGGCGCACGTTTGTAATCCCTGCGCTTGGGAGGCTGAGACAGGAGGATCACGTAGGTTCGAAGCCAGCCTCAGCTACTTAGTGAGGCTCTCAGCAACTTAAGTGAGACCCTGTTTCCAAATAAAATAGAAAATAGGTCTGGGAGTATAGCCCGGAGGTAGAAAGCCTCTGGGTTCCACCTCCAGTACCACCACCAAAAAAAAAAAAAAAAAAAAAAATTCAGCTACAATGCTAGCCGCCTTTCTACGGGGGGCGAGATCGGAAGGCAAAGGCTCTGAATCCAAGCCAACCTTCAACTGGCGGAGTTCTTCACTCAGTTTTCAGGGTTCTCACGGGAACCCTAAGTGGAAGCACCGCGTATTCAACAGGTGCGACCCGAGGTACCGGAAGTGGAGGCTCCTCAATCAACCGAAGCAGCGTATTTCTCAAACCCACTCGCGGACAGTCTGCTAAATGTGTGAACCGCTAGGGATACACTAACAGCTGCGGGGAAGTCGGGGAGAACCCACTGGCTGAAAGCGTCGTGGACCAGGTACAGGTCCGACTCACTGCAACTGCCGGAAACGGGAGCTCCTGAGCACGCTGGGGACTGGATGCGGAGCCGGAAGCGGAAGTCAGAGGCCGGAAGTGGGTTTGGTTGGGTCCAGGATGGCTGAAGCCGTACCGGTTTCGGCTCAGCTTCTCGCCGGCCGCTCTGCCAGGGCGGCGCGTACTGTTTTAGATCAGGTGGTGCTCCCGGGTGAGGAGCTGCTACTGCCCGAACAGGAGGACTTGGAAGGCCCTGGTGGCGCGGGAGAGAGGCCATTACGCCTGAACGCCGGGGCGCGCTCGCGATTGCGCGTGGTGTGTGGCCCCGGCTTGCGGCGCTGTGGGGACCGGCTCCTAGTCACCAAGTGCGGCCGCCTCCGTCACAAGGAGCCCGGCAGCGGCAGCAGTGGTGGCGTTTATTGGGTGGACTCGCAACAGAAGCGGGTGAGCTGGGGCTTCGGAGGGGACCGACGGCGGTGAAAGTCGAATGCCCGCGCTGGGAAGACTTTCTAAAAGGGGCAGTGATGTGGCCCTGGGCTAGCCTAGAGCCCAGGCTAGCTTAGGCCACCGTAGCATTGTGCCCACTTCTCCATCTTCTTTAGAGGGACTGCGAAAAATAGAAACGTAGCTAGAGAAGGGCGACCGAGAGAAAAAGGCCTCTGGACATTATGTGGCATGTTTTGGTTGTCTTCAAAACCCCAAAGGCCAGGAAGCAGTAGGCCTACCCTCGGAATCTTCAAGGGCAGAACCAGTTGCAGTGAGTTCACAGGAAGTTAAATTTATTTTAGAAGTTATATATACAAAACATGTAATTTATATATGTATACAAAACACGTATGTATATATATATATACATACATACATACATACATACATACATATATATAATGTGTTTTGCGGTACTGGGGATGGAACCCAGGAGCATTCTACATCCGAGCTACACCCCCAGCCCTATTTTTTTATTCTTTATTTTGAAACAGGATCTCACTGAGTTGCATAGGGACTCACTAAGTAGCTAAGGCTGTCCTTGAACTGTGATCCTCTTGTCTTATCCTCCCAAATGCAGGGATTATAAGCCTGTGCCACCACGCCGGGCTTTCTTTTAGAATATTAAGTATGTTCATATAGGAAAAATTGTCCCACACAGAATGGGCTAACTTGGCTTTAAAGGACCCCTATGCCCCTGGACTTTTTGTGCAGCAGAAGCTAGGGACTTACTGGTAAGTGCTGAAGAAGTATGGGAGACTGACTCAAACGAACAGACTATTGAAAGCTGCAGTGCTGCTGAGTGCGCCTGTTACTAGAGTGTGCTGAAGCGGAAGGATCACTTGAGCCCAGGACTTCGAGACTAGTCTGTGCAACCTAGAGAGACCCTGACTCAAAAAGCAGACAAACCTGGCAACCTGAGGGTTTGTGATATGATTTTTACTGAATGTGGCACATGATCATGTTTCTTGTGAGTTTTGTATCTGTAAACTTGAATTTTAAAATATTTCCTAAAGCTGGGCGTGGTGGCGCACGCTTGTAATCCCAGCATTTGGGAGGCTGAGACCGGAGGATCACGGTTTGCGGACAGCCTCAGCTACTTAGGCCCTCTGCAACTCAGTGAGATTCGGTTTCAAAATAAAGAACAAAAAAATAGGGGGTGTAGCTCGGAGGTCGAATGCCCCCGGGTTCCATTCCCAGACCTGCAAAAAAATAAAATAAAATGAAAAAATTTCCTAAACCTCTCTTGAATGACAAATAATAAAATAACTACTAAAGATTTGCTGAAGATATCTTCCAATGATACCTTGTCATTTATGGCTGTTCTCTCTTTCTTGTTTTGTAGTATGTACCAGTGAAAGGAGACCATGTGATCGGCATAGTGACAGCTAAATCTGGAGATATATTCAAAGTTGATGTTGGAGGAAGTGAGCCAGCTTCTTTGTCTTACTTGGCATTTGAAGGTGCAACTAAAAGAAACAGACCAAATGTGCAGGTAATGATGGAGTCTTAGCCAGGCGTTGTGACACATGCTTGAAATCCCAGTACTTAAGAGGCTGAGACAGGAGGATCATATGGTTGCTGCCAGCAAAAATAAGGCTAGCGGTGTAGCTTAGAGGTAGAATATCTCTGGGTTTCATCCCTAGTACCATAAAACAAACAAACAAACAAACAAACAAAAAACCAGTGGAGGCCTTTGGTTCCAATAGTAATTAAAATAATCCATTTCCCAGAACAGTCCTAACCAGGGGGCTCTTTGAACGGTCTCCAAAGCTTAAACTATTTTCCTAATCCTACAGGCTTAATGGCTTCCAGGACCAGTCATATACTTACTTTACATTTGCTACATTGGTTCTGGGAATGTTTTTTCTCTACTGAGTTGAAATGTTGGATGTTTTCCCCATTTTTATCTTTCATGTTCATATCTGTGGTTCACACTGTCATTATCAGTCATCTTTCCATCTGGGTTGTGTGTCTTTGTATCTAATAGACAAGTGATTTTGTTACTGCTGGTTTTCAATGTGAGTTTTTCAGGTAGTTTAGCTGTATTCTTCCTATATATACCCAAGCCAAAAATGTAGTGGCTTCTTTGCCTCTTTTTATTCACTTCTTGTGAGTCTTTAATTCTTTTTTGGTCTTATTAGAATCTGGTGTTTGCATGTCCATCCCTTTATCTCACTAAGTTTAGTTCCCTTTTGACCAAAATCAGCCAACACTCTCATTAATACCGTTGCCTCCATACTTTTACCCCTTGATCCAGGCTTTTAAGAACTGACATCTTCACATACTCCTTTTCTCAAAGGAAAAGATTTTAAAGTCTTCTTCAAAGTCTGCAGAATCTCTTGACATTACGTCATCCATGTCCTTCATAAAACCATGCTTAACCCATACAAACATTGCTGACCTAAAATTCATGCCCTGTGTCTGCTCATGTTCCCTCTGGATTGTCCTGGTCTCCTGCTCAGCCTGTGGAATACATGCTCATTGCTTTGAAGCCCAGGCTAAACATTACTATCTCTCTAAAGCCCATAATTGTCATTTTTATATCTTTGTCTAGCACTTATTTGATTTAGTATTGAATGAGGTTTATTTATATAGAAATTCCCACTGCCCTCTAAGACCAAATGCTTTTGAAAGACAGAAAAGTGTTTTGTTACTCTCTGGTCACCAGCAAACAGTCAGTACTTAATAAAAATGTTTTGAGTGAGCAAAACAAATTCAACCTTCATTTCCTTCATTTCATTACTTTGAAGTTAACTCTGAGGTTTCTAAAGCAAATCTTGAATGGGAAGGTATCAGTGAATTACCTTTATTCCATTTTCTTTTGAATGATTTGCAAGCCAGGAGTTCCCTTCTGTCCATAACTCTGTAATTCTCTAGAGTAGTGCTAATAGAACTTTCTACGGTGATGCTATTTTATATCTGCAGTAATATGGTGGCGTATGTTGAGCCATAACTTACATATGTTGAGCACATGAAATGTGGCTAATGCAACTGAAGAATTGAATTTCAATTATCTAATTTTAATCAGTTTAAATGTGTTTAAATAATTACATATGTGTACTGGCTACCATATTGAACAGTGCAGCTGTGGAGTGGTCTTTGGCCTGGAGATGATTCCTGGTCTGAGAATTTACTGGTGGGTGAAGGGAGTGGTACATCACCTCCCCAAGTAGAATGTAGAGGGCAGTCAATCCCTTAGCCGTAGACCTGTAGGTGGCTGGTGTTGCCACCTAGGGGAAGGAGCTGAAAATAGCATGCATAATGGTATGCTGAGAGGAATTGAACTGTTTTTTAATATTTTGTAGGTTGGAGATCTCATCTATGGTCAATTTGTGGTTGCTAATAAAGATATGGAACCAGAAATGGTCTGTATTGACAGCTGCGGACGAGCCAATGGGATGGGCGTGATTGGACAGGATGGTCTGCTCTTTAAAGTGACTTTGGGCTTAGTTAGAAAGTAAGTCCTTAGTCCTGCCTTTCATTATTACTATAGCTGCTCAGAAAGCTGGTGAATCTTTGGATTTTGGGTTCTTGGTTAATATCCAACATTTTGTTCTAAGTTAAACATCCAATATTCATATTAGCATGTTTATAAACTCATGAATCAATGCTGACTTTTAATGTAAATATATCAAATTCAGATGAATTTGGTTGTTTCTGGTGTGAGTGTGGAATCTGGACTAATACTTCATGCCTCAACTCTCTGGCTGTTCCTTATGTTCAACATACTCAGTCCAAATGTGAAAACTGGCCTTTTCTCCATTTCTAAGGCATTTGAATACAGAGGCAATCTGCACTTGTACAGACCTACTGGATTTTTCTAATGGTGACCAAATGCAGCTAAGGTGATATGATCCTCAAGCTTACATATTTATAGAAGGCTCCTGTTACTTTGTTCTGGTAGATTTAATAGTTCCCACTGAGGCAGGTTTTCCTTGTTAAGGACTTTGGACCTTTATGTACCAAAGCTGTGTGATATTAAAGGACTTGACTCCACCAGTCATTGAAGTTCAGAGCTGTTTTCTAGGCCTTTCCTTGCTACCCATTTAAGTTTAGAACATGAGAGAAGCATGTTATTAACCAAGCAGCATCCTTGTGCTCTCAAAAAGTCAGTGCTCTTCTTCAAGAATTTAATGACAGGGAATAATTTACATAGGAAAATAAGTTTGAAGTGTTCCTTTAGCGTTGTAGGTAATTAAAAAAGCTAGACTCTGTCATCTAGACTGAAGGTATTCTTATAGTCCAGGGAAGATTGATGACAGAACATTGTTGACAGAGGGAGTTTGGTTTTCTGTGGGGTACAACCCATCACTGTGACTTCTGGTATACCTCTGAGAAGTGTAAAGCTTCTTGAAAGGGGGGAGTGAACGGGGCATAGTAGGGCATGCCCCTAGTTCCAACTACTTGGGAAATTGAGGCAGGAGGTTCTTGAGCCCAGGAATTTGACACCAGCTTGGGCAACATAGCAAGACTCCATGTAGAAAAGGGGGGAGTATGCAAGGGAGGCAAATGTCATCATAGAGGTCTTATTCTTGCAATGATGTCGCTAGGGCTTTGAATAACTTGAAGAACTATCCAGAGAAAGAGCACCCTTGGAAAAGATATCCAAGACACACCTCACCACTTTATTAAATTTCATTTTCTTTCCTCTTCCCCACCAGGTTATTAGCTCCAGATTGTGAAATCATCCAGGAAGTGGGAAAACTCTACCCACTGGAGATTGTATTTGGAATGAATGGAAGAATATGGGTTAAAGCAAAAACCATTCAGCAAACTTTAATTTTGGCAAACATTTTGGAAGCTTGTGAACACATGACATCTGATCAAAGAAAGCAAATCTTTGCCAGATTGGCAGAAAGTTGATACTGTGGACTTGCTTAAAGGGTCAGTTGAGTGAAGAGACTGGGTTTCCTGGGGAAACTTCAGGTAAAACTTTTCCTATTAAATCTTCAGAGTCCTAAATAAATTTTTTTGTGTGGTGCTAGGAATGGAACCCATGGGTGTTCTACTTTGAGCTACACTCACAGCCCTATTTTATTTTTTTATTTGGAAATGGTCTTGCTGAGTTGCTGAAAGCCTTGCTAAGTTGCTGAGGCTGGCTTTAAACCTGTGATCTCTCTCAGCCTTCCAAGTACTGGAATTACAAGTGTACACCAACATACCTGGCTCTAAATAAGGTATTTTTATAAGAAAGTTATTGGTTTTCACTTATGTTCTTGTGGGTGAGAAAAATCATAAGATTTGATGTATTTTTTATACAATAAAGTTTACTAAAAAGTAAATGCTTTGGTTTACTTAATTTGAAGTTAACTCCTTTAGTTTTGGAGTGTAGCTTCAATAATGAATTAGAAGCTGCGCATGGTGGCACATGCCTGTAATCCCAGTACTTGGGAGGCTGAGATAGGATCACAGGTTCAAGGACAGCCTTAGCAAGTAGTTAAGACTAATCAACCTAGCAAGACCCTGTTTCAAAATAAAAATAAAATAGGGATGGGGGGATAGCTTGGAGGCAGAATGTCTGTGGGTTCAATCCCCCAGTAACCCCCCCCAAGTCAGTGAATTAGAAGTCAGCATTAAAGTATTTTCTGATCATAATAGTAAAACTTTTCACCAAAGGAAATGTAGGATAGATAATAAAGAGGCAAACAAGTCACCTGTAATCCCAAATCTGAAGAGCAAGAGCTAATAATTTTGTTTACCATGTAGCAAGTATTGTTCCAAGTCCCTTACATGGATTAATTTATTCCTATTAACTGCAGAACACATATCCTCATAGTTGCAACAGGCAGTTTAAATTGGCCTACATTCTCAAGCACTATGTGTATGTATGTTTGTCAAATTAGAATTCAGGATACTTTATATGCTATTTTTGGTACTGGGGATTGACCCCAGGGGCTACATCCACAGCTCTTATTTTGAAACAGGGTATCACTGGTTGTTGAAGCCAGCCTTGAACTTGCATTCCTCCGGTCTCAACCTTCCAAGAACTGGGATTACAGGCTAGGTTTAATATGTTCTTTGCAATATACTTCCTCCACTTTAAACAACATATTTTTTTCATGACTGTTTTATTTTTATTTTATATTATTTTTGGGGGTGCTGGGGGTGGAACCCAGGGGCTTTCTACCTCCGGGCTATACTCCCAGACCTATTTTATATTTTATTTGGAAACAGGGTCTCACTAAGTTGCTAAAGAGCCTCACTAAGTAGCTGAGGCTGGCTTTGAACCTACGCGATCCTCCTGTCTTAGCTTCCCAAGCGCAGGGATTACAAGCGTGCGCCACCACACCCGGCTTCATAACTGTTTTACAATCGATTCTTTTTGTGTGTGTGTGGTACTGAGGGTGGAACCCAGAGGCTTTCTACCTCCGAGCTATACTCCCAGACCTATTTTATATTTTATTTGGAAACAGGGTCTCACTAAGTTGCTGAGAGCCTCACTAAGTAGCTGAGGCTGGCTTCGAACCTGTGTGATCCTCCTGTCTCAGCCCCAGTACTGCAAGCAAAACAGCAACAACAAAACACCTCATGCAACAACAAAATTTTCTGAATTTGTTAGCAGCTTAACCAGCAAGTTAGCTGACCCAACTGGCAAGAATAACTACCAGCTACTCTTGGACACAAGAAGTATGATATTTGTGTAATATAGGTAGATTACCTAACATGCTCACATGTCAGAATGCAACTACTTTAGGGCTATTCAAGTTAAATTTATCAATACTGTTTTTGCTTTTCAATGTGAATAATTATAAATATATATGAAGACTCTAGTTTGTACAAGGCTCAAGAAGATACAAAGTTATTCAGATAAATTGGAAGAGAGAAGCCCGCATGCCTATCTATACTAGTAATTGGAGAACAAGCAAAAGCCAAAGGAGGGAACAGTGCTATGGGAGCTCAAAGTAGACAGGCCAGGCCAGGCCGCACCTGCAAAGCCATGGGAAGCGAATCACTGAGCTACAAAAGCAGCAGGTTCAGACAAGACTGAAGAAAGCTACACAGTTTTATGCCAGTTTAATGCGAATTAAACTCTTGATATAATTATTTAATCATGTAAACAATCTCTACAAGTAGGTCCTTCGCAAACAAGAGATATATGTACAAAAGATGAATTAGTACATCCAAAGCTGTACTTTTAGGGCTAACTCCTTGTTACATTTTTTTTTTTTGGTGGTACTGGGCTTCCTGGAAGCCCTTGAACCTTCGGGCTACACTCCCAGACCTATTTTATATTTTTATTTGGAAACAGGGTCTCCTAAGCCAGCACGCGTGGCTGACTTCGAACCTGCGCGATCCTCCTGTCTCTGCCTCCCAAGCACGGGGATTACAAGCGTGCGCCACCACGCCCGGCTTACATTTAAAAAAAAAAAAACCTAATATTTATCAGAGCACTTTCTGTGAGCCAGGCACTATGGGTAACGCAACAGCATAATGGTGGTCCTTGTCATTAGTAGCTTGTAGTATAATGTTGAGCAGAGGCAAGTGTGTGCCGCCGCCACCCTGTGCCCTTTTCTTTGGTCAAGGCACCTCAGGCACTTCTGCAGCTGCAATCGCAGGCTCCGTCATCCCACTGGATTCCGAAGAACGTAGCCTTTTCCTGAAGAAACTCCTTTCTTCAATGCTTCAGGCCAGCTGTGAGTCTCAAAGTAAGTGGCCAGGATATCGAAGACTGTTAAAGGATAAACAGAAAACAATGACCATACAGGCAAAGAGAAACAGTGAATGACTAGAGGGACGGGGTGTTCTGGATATTTTGTTGAACCAATGTCTTCTGCAACAATCACACACGGTACTAGATCTTGGGACAGAGGCAAAGACACAGCCCTGCCAGCTCACAAAGACTTCACTAGACAGAGATACAGGCTGTGCGACAACACAGGAGCACAGGGAAACGGAAAACAGGGCCCCAACTGGCCGGCAGGAAGCCACTGTGAAGAACAGACAGGAGTCCACTGCTCAGTGAGGGGTTAAAGGTGGGGCATCCCGGCAAAGGGGAGGATTTCAACTATCTTTAACACAGCTGAGACTGGGAAGGAAATGCAGAATGCCTCTCAGTGGTCAGAATACATGGCGCAAAGTGCGTGCAGTCAGTCAGGCATACTAGTCACAGGAGACGGAGTCAGGGAGCATTTATACTTCAGCACAGTGCAAAGCAGCAGCCCCAGGACCCAGGCACACTGGGTGTGCGCCATGCGAGCAGTACCTTGATTGATGGCCAGTATCTCTGAATGGTAGTTTTTCTCATTCTGATGCCTGACCATGTATTCCTGGATTGGCAAGCGGGCTGTCATAACAGAGTGTTCCCGGGCCTTCTGAAATGTCACCTTCTGTAAATAAGTTAAATGTCTTTCTTATTACAAAACAAAATGATATAATCTCATAATAGTTTAGCAAGTTATAAGAATTCACTATTCTGGTTTCAATCTGTAGTCATAACAAAAGGACAAACATATTAAAAATAAGAATACATTAGAATGGAAATAACTACAGGTAATGAATACTTATCCCAGGGCAGGGGCCTCCAAGCTACACCCCCAGCCCGATTTTTTACTCTTTATTTTGAAAAAGGGTCTCACTAAGTTGCAGAGGGCCTCACTAAGTAGCTGAGGCTGGTCATGAACCGTAATCCTCCAGTCTCAGCCTCCCAAATGCTGGGATTACAAGCATGCGCCACTACACCCAGCTTTTTTATTTTAATTATCTTTTTTTTCTTTAGTGCTGGGGATTGAACCCAGGGGCATTGTACCTCTGAGCCACACACCTCCAGCCCAATTTTCTATTCTTTAATTTCTGAAACAGGGTCTCACTAAGTTGCAGTGTCTCAACTAAGTAGCTGAGGTTGGCTATGAACCCAGATCTTCCTTTCTCCCCCTCCCAAGTACTGGGATTACAAACATGTGCCACCATGCCTGCCTTGGATATCTAGTGTTTTGAATATCTTTTTTTTAAGCTCATAGCCAAGCAGTAGTTGCAAGAGAGACAGATCTAAGAAAAAAAGGTAATTAAAAAAAAAAAGCTGGGTATCGTGGTACATGCTTATCCTAGCATTCTGGAGGCTGAGACTGGTGGAGGACCACAGTTCCGGCCAGCCTCAGCTACTTAGTGAGGCCCTATGCAACTCAATGAGACCCGGATTGAAAATAAAGAATAAAAAATAGGGCTGGGATGTAGCTCAGAGGCCCCTGCCCTGGGATAAGTATTCTTCGTTACCTGCAGTTACTTCCATTCTAATGTACACATAAGATCTAAGACGAGTATGCAGTAGGCAATAAAGCAGCATGAGGTATAAAATCTGGTAACCCAACCAAAAGGAAGTGCTCCAAACAACAAATTCACAACTCAAAAAGCTCAACAATTTGAGGCCACTGAGGGTTACTGTACCAAAAATGACTTCTGTAAGATATCCCTGAGTCACAAACTGAAGCTTAAGTTATATTTGCTACCTTGTAAGAAGCACAGTAAGGATTTTCTTCCTTGTAAAAGAGTTCAGGGTAAAAGAGAAAGGGTTAAATCACTAGGATAACCGGCAGACTTGGGTTTAGAGAGCCTCAATAGTATTCCACTTCAACTACCGCTCCAATGTTTGTCCCATATTCTCTATGACCGCTTTTATTTTTGCGATCCTCCTCAGGCCTCCCAAATGCTGGGATTACAAGCATGTGCTACCACACCCGGCTCCATGACCTCCTTCTAAAGTGGCTGTCTGACCTCTAAATGGACAACCATTGGGACACCAGAGTTCATATATAATGGAATGACTCAGTCCAACTTTTTTTTTCTTTTTTTTTGGGGGGCAGGGACTGGGGATGGAACCCAGGGACATTATGCCTCCGAGCTATACCCCCAGCCCTATTTTTTATTCTTTATTTTGAAGTAGGGTTTCACTAAGTAGCTGAGGCTGGCTGTGAACCTGTGATCCTCCTGTATAGCCTCCCAAGAACTGGGATTCCAAGCATGTGCCACTATGCCCTGCTCATCTCATTCCAACTTGGTGGTATCAGTTGGTTAAAAAAAATCTTCACACAGAAAAATTTCTTGTCTTCCCTAAGATTTCTACTTACTTACCTAGTTCTATTATGCCAAGGCCAACAAGCAAATAAAATGGCCTTTCTACAAGATGGCCATTCAGATGCCTGAAGCCAGTGATCATGCCCCTAGGCATACTTTTTTTTTTTTTTAAATGATACTGGGTATTGAACTCAGGGACAGTCTGCCTCTGAGTTACACTTCTAGCCCTTTACATTTTTTATTTTGAAACAGTCTCAGTAAGTTGCTGAGGGACTTGCTAAATTGCTGAGGCTGGCCTTGAATCTATGATCCTCCTGTCTCAGCCTCCCAAGAACTAGGCTTACAGGCATGCACCACCATGCCTGTTTTTTAATCTTTTTAGTCTAAAACAGCTTTCTGCCTGTTTTAGTTGCCATTACAGTGACTTTGTTTTTGAAAGAAAAAATGTTATCTTACAGAATGTTCCTCATTCTGTATTTGTCTATTTCCTCAGCATTTTGAGCAAGAATACTTCACAGGTGAGATTCTACTGCATCAGGAGACACAATGTCAGACTGGTGGTGTGCGGTAGGAAGGAGACCACCAGACTGCGTCACTGTCATGGTACATTTTCCCCTTTATAATTTGTGTAGTAATACCTTAAGATCACATAAATAGCTGATTCCTCCATAACCTTTCATTTAATCAAATGCTTGATTCAATAATTATACTGGGACTGACAAAGATGACCTTCTAATTCTATGATACATTCTTCATTTATTAGCTTTTTTTTTTTTTGCAGTTACTGGGGATGGAATCCAGGAACATTCTACCTCTGAGTTATACTCCCAGACCAATTTTTTTTTATATTTTTATCTGGAAACAGGGTCTCCTAAGCCAGCAAGGCTGGCTTCGAACCTGCGCGATCCTCCTGTCTCTGCCTCCCAAGCGCGGGGATTACAAGCGTGCGCCACCATGCCGGGCTCTTATTCTTTATTTTGAAACAGGGTCTCACTGAGTTGCAAAGGGCCTCACTAAGTAGTAACTGAGGCTGTCTATGAACCATGATCCTCCTGTCCCAGCCTCCCAAATGCTGGGATTACAAGCGCGCGCCACCACGCCCAGCTGGTGTGCTTTTTAAAGAGACCCACTGCCCATTTTTTTAGATCATCACCAGGAAGTCATGAAACAGTGTATTCCAAAATAAATGCATTTAAGCTACCATGCCTGTTAAGATTGGTACATATGAAATTATATAAATACACCCTCACATATAGAAAACAGTTATGTAAAATAGATCCACAACACATACTTGTGTGATCACAGAATAGACCAAGAGGGATACATAAGAAAAACTTAACAATTTGCCTTGGGAGATGGAGAGAGAGGAGAGTGGGAAGAAGACTTAGTTCTCACTATTTGTGTATTTTTGTACATGTTATCTATTTTACCATCATTCAACTTAATAGCTATTATGTTAATTAGTAAATATAAATAAAATCATATCAGCAAATATATAGACATATATTTGTGTGTGTGTGTGTGTGTTACTAGGGACTGAACACGGGCAATCTACCTCCAAGCTACACCCCTAGGCTATTTTATTCTTTTATTCTGAAACAGGGTCTCACTAAGTTGTTGAGGGTCTCACAAGTTGCTGAGGCTGGCCTTGAACCTGAGATCCTCCTGTCTCAGCCTCCCAAGTACTGGGATTACAGGCATGTGCCAGTGCATCCAGCTGGCATTCTACCTCTGAGCTATACCCCCAGCCATTTTTTTTTTTTTTTACTGAGGCTCTTGCTGAGTTCCTGAGGCTGTCCTCAAACTTGTGATCCTCCTATCTCAACCTCCTACGTACTGGCATTACAGGTGTATGCCACTGTGCCCAGCTCCTAGTAAATATTTGTATAATATAAACAATTTTTTTTTACCGGTCTGGGGATGGAACCCAGGGGCATTCAACCTCCAAGCAACACCCCTGCCCTATTTTTTATTCATTCTTTCTTTCTTTCCTTAGTTTTTTTCTTTCTTCCTATTTATTTATTTATTTGTGTGTGTGTGTGTGTGTGTGGTACTGGGGTGGAACCTAGGGGCTTTTCTACCTCGGGCTATAATCTCAGACCTTTAATTTTTTTTATACTTTATTTGGAAACAGGGTATCACTAAGTTGCTGAGAGCTTCATTAAGTATTTGAGGCTGGCTTCCAGCCTGTGTGATCCTCCTATCTCAGCCTCCCAAGCGCTGGGATTACAAGTGTGCGCCACCACACCTGGCCTATTCTTTATTTTGAAACAGGTTCTCACTAAGTTGTGGAGGGTCTCACTAAGTAGCCGAGGCTGTCTGCGAACCATGATCCTCTGGTCTCCGCCTCCCAAATGCTGGGATTACATGTGTGTACCACTACACCCGGTTTAGAAACAAATTTTAAAGCCTTGATGATACTTCAATTATTCCAATAAAATTTCAATTCGACAAAGACATCTGGACAGTCTCACTGAGTTTGAAGTTTTGGAATAAGAATCTTAGGAAAAAAAAATTGCTGGTAAGAATGCAGTCGGAAGCCGGGTGTGGTGGCATACGTTTGTAATCCCAGCATTCGGGAGGCTGAGACGGGAGGATCAGGTTCGCGGACAGCCTCAGCTACTTAGTGAGACCCAGTTTCAAGATAAAGAATAAAATCGGGCTGGGGATGTAGCTCAGAGGTAATATGCCCCTGGGTTCTATCTTCAGTACCGCAAAAAAAAAAAAAAAGGCTAGGGGTGTCACTCAGAGTGAATGCCCCTGGGTCCTATCCCCAGTACCGCATTAAAAAAAAAAAAAAAAAGACGCCGGGCGTGGTGGCTGTATTATGCCGCACGCTTGCTTCTCCGAGCTTGGGAGGCAGAGACAGGAGGATCGCGCAGGTTCGTGTCAGCCTCGCTGGCTTAAGAGACCCTGTTTACAAATAAATATTTAAGGTCTGGGAGTGTAGCCCAGAGGGAGAAGGGCTTCCAGGAACCCCAGTACCACCAATAAAAATAAATAAATAAATAAAAAAAAGAATGCTGAGTCAATGCATGGTCTCAACCTTGCAGCACTGAGAAGAAAGAAGCTTAATTCCTAAATCCAGCTTCTGTCAGGCTCAGGACTGCTGACACTGCTGATGAGAAGACAGACTTCACTGGCGGGAGGGCCAACCTAGACAAGCGGGCCTTTTTTTTCTGTGTCCTCTAATGCCCTCTAAGCGCCTAGGCCCTTTGGGTAAGAATATGACTGCACATATGCCTTTAAAAGAAAGCACTGGACTTCAAAATATAGATGCTGGGACAGAAGTATATTTACCTTCTGAACACTTTCATCCACAAGTCCACCAAGGATGTAAACTTTGTTTAGGTCGACATCTTCAAGAGCTAATGAAAAAATGAAGGCTATTGAGATCAAATCTGTTTTATAATTTCCAAATCCAAAGAAAGCAAAAGGAAATAAATATTAACAAATAAAGATGAAATGTAATAAACAAAACAAAAAAAAAAACAGCCAGGGATGGTGGCGTATGCTTGTAATCCCAATACTTGGGAGGCTGAGACAGGAGGATTACAGGTTCACAGCCAGCCTCAGCAAATTGTGAGGCCCTCTGCAACTTAGTGAGACCCAGTTTCAAAATAAAGTAGGGCTGGGGGTGTGGTTCGGAGATAGAATGCCCCTGGGTTCAATGTCCAGTACCGCCAAAAAAAAAAAAAATAATAATAGTAACGATAAGACAGGAGACTTGCCCAGTAAAACCAAATTTAGAAATTTAGTTCTCTGAAAAGACCAATAAAATAGTCTGTTGGCATATCTAATCAAAAAAGAGTTTATTCAAATCAACACTACATTCAGAAAGGAAATAAAATCATGACTTTTTTTTGTGGTGATGGGGATTGAACCCGGGGCCTTCCACATACTAGGCAAGCACTATCACTGACCTATATCCTCATCCCAGGAAACAAAACTATATAGAGGAACATGTAATAATTAGAAGAGAATACTACAATCAACTTAATAAACTTGAAAGATATGTGAGACAGATGATTTCCTAGGGAAAAACAAATTTGTCTAATACTGATCCCAGAAGGGCCAAAGGAGGAAGAGGGCCCGGACTGAGGATGGTGCCCTGACTGTACAGCAGTGTGCACATGGCAGGACATACACAAAGCATTGGCAAATGCCTGCCCACAAATGGCGTGCACTTCAGGTTCATCCGCCTTCCCACTTTGATCCTCCTTGAGTGGCTTTAATAAATTCTGTCTGGCCAGGTGTGGTGGCGCACGCTTGTAATCCACGCGCTTGGGAGGCTGAGATAGGAGGATCACACAGGTTCGATGTCAGCCTCAGCTACTTAGTGAGGCTCTCAGCAACTTAGTGAGACCCTGTTTCCAAATAAAATAGAAAATAGGTCTGGGAGTATAGCCCGGAGGTAGAAAGCCTCTGGGTTCCACTCCAGTACCACAAAAAATAAATAAATAAATAAATAAATAAATAAATAAATAAATTTCTGCCACGGGAAGTACTTGGACCAAGGGCTAGGAACAAAGTGCTACGTGAATCCGTGCAGTAATGAACATACCGTGCTCAGAGTCAGGAGTCAGGTACACCAGGGTCTCCAGAGGAAATAAACTAAAGCAGTCTTCTTCTGTCATGTCTAGCTGGAAAATGCAAAGGACCCAGTATGTCAGAAGTGAAGTTAAAATGAAAGCCACAGTCCAACAGCTAGTTACTGGACACCTGCTCCTGGCAGGCATGCCTCTAGGTGGATCAAGGAGCACCTGTGGCCTCTGTGCCTCCTTAGGGAAGGCCACCACTGCTCAGCCCTAGATATACAATGCAAAGGCATTTTAAGTGACACTGATCTGGAGCTGGGCGTGGCGGCGCTACCTGCAATCCCAGTACTTGGGAAGCTAAGAAAGGAAGATTGTAGGTTTGAGACTGGCCTCAGCAACACAGTGAGACTCTCAACAACCTAGCAAGACTCTGTATCAAAATAAATAAGAGCCACACGTGGTGGCGCATGCCTGTAATCCCAGCACTTGGGAAGCTGAGACAGGAGGATCACAGGAAGATTGGCAGCCAGCCTCAGCTACTTGGTGAGGCCCTTCACAACTTAATGAGACTCTTTACAGAATAAAAAATAGGGTCGAGTATGTAGCTCAGAGTAAAAATGCTCCTGGGTTGAATCCCTAGGACTACAAAAAATAAGTAAGTGAATAAATAAATAGAGCTGGAGGTGTAGCTCAAAGGTAGAATGTCCCTGGCTTCAACCCAAGTACCATGCACAAGAATAATAATAATAATTACAACAACAACAATAATGATAAAATAAGATCAAGGGTATAGCTCAGTGATAGAATGTACATGGGTTCCATCCCTAGTAGCACGCACGCACGCACACACACACACACACACACACACACACACACACACACACGAAACCAATCTGGATTCTCACTTGTTTATTTACTACATTTATGAGATCCAGGTGTGGTGGTGCACGCTTGTAATTCCAGGACTTGGGAGGCTGAGACAGGTGGATTGCAGGTTTGTGGCCAGCCTCAGCAACTTAGTGAGCCCCTCCACAACTTAGACCGTTTCAAAATAAAAAATAAAATAGGGCCGGGCATGATGGTGTGTGCTTATAATCCCAGTACTGTGAGGCTGAGACAGAAGGATTACACAGGTTCAAAGCCAGCCTCAGCTACTTAGTGAGACCGTTTCCAAATAAAATGTAAAATAGGTCTGGGAGTATAGCCTAGAGGTAGAAGGCCCCTGGGTTCCATCCACAGTACCACAAAAAAATAAAATAAAATAAAATAGGACTGGGATATAGAGTTAGAATACCCCTGGGTTCAATCTCTAGTACCACAGGGGTGGGGGAGAAATAAAGAAAAGAAAATCATGTTTCCTAATTCTGTACTACTTCCTAGATACTAGTAATATTAATTATTAGTTCGCCAATGCAGTGGAAGAAAGAGAATTTTTTTTTTTTTTGCAGGTCTGGTGATGAAACCCAGGGGCATTCAACCTCCCAGCTACACCCTCTGCCCTATTTTTTACTCTTTCTTTTGAAACAGGGTCTCACTAATTTGCGGAAGGCCTCACTAAGTAACTGAAGCTGTCCATGTGTCTTAGCCTCCTGAATGCTGGTATTACAAGTGTGCGCTACCATGCCTGGCTGAGAAAATTTTTTTTTTTCTTTTGCGGGTATGGGGCTGGAACCCAGGAGCATTTGACCTCCAAGTTACACCCCCTGCCTAGTTTTTATTCTTTATTTTGAAACAGGGTCTCACTGAGTTGCAGAGGACCTCACTAAGTAGCTGAGGCTGGCCTCGAACCACGATCTCCCTGTCTCAGCCTCCCGAATGCTGGGATTACAAGGGTATGCCACCACGCCTGGCTGAGAAAAATATTTTAATGAATGAAAAAATGAAGAAAAGAACTAAAGAATGAGAAGTTCTGAACTCTTCTTTCTAAATGTTTTTAGACTGTAATACAGAAAAGCTGTACTTTCTTTATATATACACATTACAGTACATGGGGGAATTGGTTCCAGGACCGCCTATGGATATCAAAATCCACTGATGCTCAAATTCCTTATATAAAATGGCCTAATATTTACATTTAATCTATGTATACCCCTCCCATATAAATTACTAGAGTACAATGTCTAATACAAAGTAGATGGTATGTAAATAGCTGTTAAACTGCATCATTTAGGGAACAATGACAAGGGAAAGATAGAGTTTCTACATCTTTGTTACAGACACATCTTTTCTCAAATTTTCTAAAAATATGTTTCAATCTGTGGAGGTGGATCCCCAGAGATAGAGGACCATCAAAATATGAAACACAGTAGTAAAAAGATTCTTACCAGATAGCTAGAAAATCCATCATTCATCCTCACACATTCTTCGTAGAGTGGACCGTCGGTTGTGAGTCCAGCGAGGCAGATCCAAAAGGGCCTGTCAGCCTTTTTGTTTGAACCATACAATCTTCGGATCTGTCCAGCCAGCCTACTCAATTCCTTCAAAGTAATAAGGCCAACTCAGGATGGAAACATGCACTCACTTTGAATTCAGTCAAAAATGTTTACACAGAAAGTTCACCAAGTGCTCCCCCAGAAAACCTCATGCCCTCGGCGAGCCCCGTCACTCCAGGAATGAGCCCATGCACACGCTGCACAGCCCGAGACGGCACCTCACAGATAAGACCATGCTGGCCCAGAGGTAGCGAGTGGGTGGATAAGCAGGATCCCCTCTCATGCTGACCCTGCTGCATATTTGATATATGAAATGGTTACGTTAGCTCTTAGCTAAAATGTCACCATGTGATATTTACTATTCAGCTAATATAAAGGGGTTAGATGGCTACACTGAAATTTTTTTTTTTTTTTTTTTGGTGGTACTGGGGTTCCTGGAAGCCCTTCTACCTCCAGGCTACACTCCCAGACCTATTTTTGCATTTTTATTTGGAAACAGGGTCTCCTAAGCCAGCGCGCGGGGCTAGCTTCGAACCTGCGCGATCCTCCTGTTTCTGCCTCCCAAGCGCGGGGATTACAAGCGTGCGCCACCACGCCCAGCTACACTGAAATCTTAATACCTCATCAGACACATCTGGCAACTTCATCCTAACTTAGAGATGCCAGTTTAAAGGTTTAAATGTCTACCCTGATTCTAGAAAGACTGTTTCACAACCTAGTCTATTGGAAGGAAGGGAGGGAGGGAGGGAGGGAGAGACAGGCCTTGGTTTGATTTAATCTGATATTTCAATGAACATAAACAGTAGAGAATCCCAAGTTCATCTTTTCACAGGGCTTCAGTTAGATGTTCCTGAAAGATCCCAGATCTACAATTTTCCTAGTTTCTCTGAAAAACACGTAAGCACTAGTACATGTAATAGGGAAGTCTGAAAATAAATCGCTTTGACTCCTGGTAAAACTGGGAAGACCTCAAACGGCCTAATTCAAGTTCTCTCCCAGTTCTGCCCCTGCACATGACATAAACCCCAGCTTAAAAATCTTTTTATCAAGGGGATGCATAGTTCCTGTTCATCTGAGTTGTGTGGGTTTTGGTTCCCTGCCACCCCATGGATATATACTTTTGTGGGAACCAGGGGGCACTACATCCTCTTGACACAACAAAGCCCGCATCCCACGAGTCCCGGTTGCTCATTCTATTCACAGGTGGCCTTGTGCGGCATGCAGTATCCTCCTGCCCCGGGTTATGAGTACCTGAAACTAATAAACTGTCTTCCTCATCTGTCCAGTGGCAGGTGTTGGAAATCCCTCCCCCACCTATAGGATGATTGAGAAATGATTAAAACATATACATTGCAAGAAGATTTCTACCAGTAGCCTTCCAAAAGGCAAATATTCTTCTTCCCAGCAGAAGGCCAAAGATTTAGTGTCTGGAGAATGGAGGCTGAAAGGTGCCATGGAGACCAGGGCAGCCATGAACACAGAAGCAAAGGTGGTGAGCTCAAAACAGAAGCCATAGTAAGATTTGCAAACTAAACCAAGGGATGTATGTCCTCTAACAGATTCTTTCCAACAGCCACCTTGGAACTTAGTAGCACAGTGTAGAAAACCAAACACTTTAGCTAGATTACTAAAGAACCACAGAAACCAGTGGTGGTGGACTCTTAAACCGGTGGTGGTGGATTCTCCGTAAAGGCGCACCCTTTGGGGCCTCCCTCCGGTGAGCAGGAATTCCAGCCTCAGTGCATGCCCTACCTTCTTGGACATGTGGTGGGTCATACTCAAATCAACACACAGTCTTGGTCCTGAGTGTTTGGCCTCTAGAAGTTTCTCTTTGGTTAAGGCTCTCAGAAAACGTTTGCTGTGCTGAGGGCAGATGCCTGTAACAGAAACATCAGAAAAGAAAATAGAAAACAATATTCTGTAAGAAACAAATCTCCCTTCACACAACTTCTTACAAAGTTGTAGAGTTTTACTGAACCTTTTTACAAGGGAACCTAGCAGACGGCACTAAGTAAGTGCTAGCTGTTGCTAGTATTTCTTCTGCTTTTGAGTTTATAAATACATATATCCACTAGACAGCTTATATTTAAAAAGCAGCCTTAACTTTTGCTTTCTTTGACACTTCGAGTCCCAACAAAATCAGATGAGTTCTACCTCTCAGATATTTCCCTATTCTTTCTTTCTTTCTTTCTTTCTTTTCTTTCTTTCTTTCTTTCTTTCTTTCTTTCTTTCTTTTTTTCTTTTTTTTTTTTGTGGTACTGGGGGTGGAGCCCAGAGGCTTTCTACCTCCGGGTTATACTCCCAGATCTATTTTTGGATACAGGGTCTCACTAAGTTACTGAAAGCCTCACTAAGTAGCTGAGGCTGGCTTTGAACTTGTGTGATCCTCCTGTCTCAGCCTCCCAAGCGCGGGGATTACCAGCGTGCGCCACCACGCCCGGCTTTCCCTATTCTTCTAAAAACATTAAGACACTAGTTTTCTGGAATAAGCATGTGATCACGTCAGAATCTCATTGTCACCTGGATTCTCGGCACGGCTGGTTTTCCTTCTCTCTTTCTCTTGCTTCCTTTTGCTCTTCTTGGCCGCAACTATCTTTTCCCAGTGTCTCTGTTTTCTCTGGACATTTTTCTTATGTTATGCAGAAAAAAAAATTGTTTGAGAACTTCATAAGCACCAAAAAGGAAAATTAATATTAAACATTACTTAATTACTTTTTTCCACTTAAGGTTAGGAGAAAAAAAAAAAAGATATTTTTGTCTTAAAAAATAAAAAAACAGCCGGGCGTGGTGGCGCACGCTTGTCATCCCAGCATTTGGGAGGCTGAGACTAGAGGAGCGCGGTTCGCAGACAGCCTCAGCTACTTAGTGAGGCCTCTGCAACCCAGTGAGACCCGGTTTTAAATTAAAGAAGAAAAAAATAGGGTTCGGGGTGTAGCTCAGAGGTAGAATGTCCCTGGGTTCCATCCCCAGTACTTCAAATAAAATAAAGTAAAATAAAATAAAAAACCTACACTGGGTTGTGTTTTGAGAAATCAGCACTTGGAAAAGACATGTGACCTGCTCAAGGCCACAGTAAATTCACTGGGGTCAAGTCCTAGAGTCTAGATTCCCTGATCCTTCTGATATCAAAAATTCCCTTTTGAATTTTTATTTGCTTTCCCTGTGACTCAGATGAAACTGAAACTTTAAGCCACTTAGCAGGAAATTAATTCCCCAATTAAAATACACAAAGCTAGCCGGGGAGGTGGTGGCACATGTCCTATACTTGGGAGACTGGGATAGGAGGAGTCCAGGTTTAAGACCAGCCTCAGCAATGTAGTGAGACTTTCATCAACCTAGTAAAACCCTGTTTCAAAAAAAATAAAAATAAAATAGGACTGGGGGTGTAGTTTGGAGGTAGAATGCCCCTGGGCTCAACTCCCAGTACCCCACCCCCAAGTTTATTTCCAGTCTTTTTATTATCAGTATCTACCCATAGGACAGGGGTCTCCGGGACACTCTGCCATCAAAGCCCTGCACTCACCGAGCACCAGGTCTCACTGCCTGTGGGGAGGGGCTCTCTCTCTCGGCACTCACACTCCACATCAATCTGCAGGAGCCGGAAGCTTTCAAAGAGTCCATCTTCACCACTCTCCTCTGGGATGCCTTCTTGCCCCTGCAACACTGGTGACTCTGTTCCCTGGGCACTCCCTTCCAACATCCAGGCCATGTGCTTAGACCTCGGTCCTTTCAACCACAGGAGGAAATTCACCATTACTTGAAATACTACATTATTTTACTTACATAGCCAACTCCCTACATACAAAAGACAAATAGTACTATTGTATTATTGATGGAGCACAAGAGTATAAAATATGGACTCAGATTTATTGAACTAAGAAAAGCATGTGTCTTCCAGAGAAATATCCAGCATAGCAACAGCTTAGTAGCAAGGAAGCCAAACACACTTAAGAGAACAAACACAATTCCTGACATCTCCAAGCAATCAGTGACCAGCCATTTTTGTAGTGACAGATAGCCATGTTATTGTGTTCTTTGAAATGTACTCTGTGATTATCTTTTAAACAGTTTACTTTCAAGTCAGTAACTTAGCAAATACTTAGTAAGCCACCTACTATATACAAAATCCTGTATCCAAAACATTTTGGGAGAATAGAGAGCCAGCCAAAAAATGTGGTAAAGTGGCACAAAACCAACCCAGATGCTTCTGGTTTTTTGGCGATGTATCATGTTTTATTTCTTCAATTTACTCCTTCTCCCCTGCCTCAGCTGAGTACCACTGTAACACAAAGTCCCAGCCAACTGCGAGACTGTTTAATATCCCTCAGAAGTGCTGAGGCTGAAAAATATGGACTTACAGTAACAGCACACTTAACAAAGGATGTTATAAGTTCAGTGGTCAAACTCCCTGAGGAGAAAATAGGTCAGAAAGCTCTAGTCTAAGCCGGGTGTGGCAGCACACGCCTGTAATCCCAGTACAGGAGGGGCTGAATCCAGAGGATACCAGGTTGTATACCATCTTCAGCAAATTAGCAAGGCTTTCAGCAACTTGTCAAGACCCTGTCTCCAAGTTAAAAAAAGTAAAATTTAATAGGGCTGGGGGTGTAGTTTGGAGGCAGAAAGTCCCTAGGTTCAATCCAGGGGAAGGAAGAGAAGGAAAAAGAAGAGGGAGAGAGAAAGGCATGCTGGCTCCAGTCTCTGGTCATGTGTCAAGTGACACAGATCAAGAGTTGCATGACCATTTTCATTGCCCGTGCTGGTCCTGAGTTGTAACGCCGTTATTTTAGAAAAAAAAATATATTTAAAAATGTAAATGCATGTAATGCAATTGATGTATGTAGTATAATCACCTACTTACTCATTTATTGTGGTGCTGGGGATTGAACCCAGGGGTATTCTATCTCTGAGCTACACTCCCAGCCCTATTTTTTAATTATTTAATTTGAAACAGGGCCTCACTAAGTTGCCGGGCGGGGTGGGTGGGTGGGTGGGGGTGCTCACTGACTAGCTGAGGTTGGCCCGCAAACCCGGATCCGCCAGTCTGAGCCTCCCAAGTACTGGAATTACAAATGTGTGCCACCATGCACGGCTATAAAGACCTATTTATAATGAAAACTAATGCTCTTCACCCTTACCGCACCTACTTCTAGTGCAACCATTGTTAACCAGCTGATTTTAGTCTGGCAACTAACCCCTTAACCCCTTATTAGTAAATTTACCTGCTTTAAACTTACCGACTCCCAATGAAACAGGAGAAGTCACATCACTTAAGTAAATCCCCTAACATTTTAAATCCTTTATCATGTGTCTTTTTTTAATCATTATTATTACTTTCTTTCTTTCTTTTTCTTTTCTTTTTTTTTTTTTTTTTTTTTTTTGCGGGTCTGGGGGTGGAACCCAGGGGCATTCGACCTCCGAGCTACAGCCCCAGCCCTATTTTTAATTTTTAATTTTGAAACCGGGTCTCACTGAGTTGCAGAGGGCCTCACTAAGTAGCTGAGGCTGTCCGCGAACCGCGATCCTCTCCGGTCTCAGCCCCTCAAATGCTGGGATTACAAGCGTGCGCCCGGCATTATTACTACTATTGCGGTGCTGGGCATCCAACCCAGGACCTCGTGCACGCTGGTCAAGCGCTCCACCCGCGCTAGAGCCCCTAAACCCAGGCCCGAGCGTAGGATGCGAACCCGCGGGGAGGCATGCAGGAGAAGCACCACCGGGGTGGGGTACCGCTGCCGCGGGACCCGAACGCTTCCTGCCCGGCATCCCCATGTAGGACCCCACAGCCGCCAGCCCTCCCGAAATCAGTCCCCGACGGACCTGAACCCTACGGCTCGTGGGCCTGCAGACGCGCACTCTCGCCCCGCCCACTTCCGGTTTCTGGCCCAGCTCCGAGCGGCATTCTGGGAATTGTAGTTTTCAACCTGGCGGTGCGGAGGGCTGGGCCAGGAGCTCCTCCCAGCCTCAGTTTCCTCCTCTGTTAGTTGATGTTTACAATCCTAGTCCCTTAAATACCCCACAGGGCTCCTGCAGGTGACCAGGCAGTTTGTTGGTTTTTAGAGACTGGACATTAGACTGGCGTGATGTCCCATGCCTAGAATCCCAGTACTTGGGAATCTGAGTCTGGTGGATTGTAGGTTCCAGGTCAGCCTCAAGAATTTAACGAGGCTCTCAGAAAATTAGTGAGATTCTGTTTCAAATATAAAATAAGCTGGGCGTGGTGGCGCATGCTTGTAATCCCAGTATCCGGGAGGCTGAGACCAGAGGATCGTGGTTCATGGATAGCATCAGTCAAGTAGTGAGGCCCTTCGCAATTTAGTAAGACCCTGTTTCAAAATACAGAATAAAAAATAGGGCAAGGGTGTAGCTCGGAGGTCAAATGCTCCTGGGTTCCATTCCCAGACCCGCAATAAATAAATAAAAGTAAAAAAAAAAAAAAATGTAGGACTAGGGGTTGTAGCTCAGAGGTAAAAAACGCCCCTGAGTTCAATCCTCAATACCCCTCAGGGGTATTTTTTTCCCCTCAGGGGGAAAAAAAAATGCTGCCCATTGCAAAATTGAGGTAGGAGCACACCTCGAACCACCCACCATCATCTCTCAGCCTGGGGCTCTAGCCCTAGCTCGATTTCCCAATAACTAGCAGGGCTCAGGAGCTACCATAGCCCTTTCCTGGGGCACAACCCCTCTCTGCTTGGCTATCCAGACTCACAACAGAAATGTATGACTGGGATTGGCAGGCAAGGGATCTAGCCTCTGCCTGCCCTACCTTATCCATCTTTCTTCACCATCAATGGGGAAAGCGAGGCTGGAAGACATGAAGCAACTTGCTCACGCCTGTGTTGATAAAGGCACACTTCCCCTCACTCCTGCAGTCCTGGGAGTCTCACCCGTTAGGACAGAACCATACCACAAATAAACCTGAGCGCTCTCTCTCTCTCTCTCTCTCTCTCTCTCTCTCTCTCTCTCTCTCTCTCTCTCTCTCTCTCTCTACCAAGGCCTCGTTGGAGCCTTCTCTGGACCACTGCTTTTCTTTTATGTTTTCTTTTTGTGTGTGTCTCTCTCTGTGTGTGTGTGTCACTGGGGATCGAACCTAGGGGACTTTATTTCTGAGATCCTACACCCTCAGCTCTATTTTATTTTTATTTTGAAACAGGGTCTCACTGGATTGCTGAGAGTCTCACTACTTGCTGAGACTGTCCTCGAACCTGTGACGCTCCTGTCTCAGCCTCCCAAGTACTAGGATTACACAGGTGTGTGTCACCATGCCCGGCTGACCCACTGTTTTTATTCTGGACTTTTCTTTGCATCCCTCCTGTCAATGCCTCTTTGATGTGATTTTTAAACACTGTCACAAAACAGCCCTTCTCCTGCATAAGGTGTTTTCTAAACCCAGCTCTGTCAGCTGGCTCACAAAGTGGCTGGAGCAGCTTCAGGCGACCCTTTCAAGACTGAGCTCGCACCATAGCTGCCAGTCCCGTCCCTGCACCTCACGCTCAGCTGTATGGATACCCTCCCACACACATGTGCACACATGGCACTGTGTCCCTTCACCTCTGAATGAGTGCATGGCCACCCTTTTGTAGAAAGAAAAGGCCTTTTTCCTGGTCTCACTGCTTCCCCTACGTCACCCATTTGCCATATGATTATGTGTCTCCTCTACTCTTTTTTTTTTTTTGGTACTGGGGATGGAACCCAGGGGCGTTCTACCTCTGAGCGACATCCCCAGCCCTATTATTTCTTCTTTTATTTCGAAACAGGGTCTCACTGAGTTGCAAAGGGCCTCACTAAGTAGCTGAGGCTGTCTGTGAACCGCGATCCTCCGGTTTCAGCCTTCCAAATGCTGGGATTACAAGCGTGCGCCACTACACCCAGCCCCGTGTCTCCTCTACTCCAGATCCTTCAGTGGTCCCCACTGTACCTGCATGTAAAACCCAACCCTGTTCTCAAGCCTGCACCACCTGGTTCCTGACTGCCCCTCCCACCTCATCTCCTGTCCCTCTCTCTCTAATATACCATGTTCCAGTTGCACTGGTTTCAAAATGCTTTAAGCACAACAAGGGCCTTTGCATATACTGGCCCCTTCCCTCTCATGGTTTCTGTGGCTGGCTCACGTCCTTTATGCCTCAGTTTAAACACTCCCTTTGCAGAAAGGCCTTTTCTGGCCACCCTAGGTAAGATTGGCTCATTCTCCCCCTGTCTTGGCATCTTCTCTGTTTTTTTAAAATCATGTCTCAGTCTGTCGGGTGTGGTGGCGCACGCTTGTAATCCCTGCGCTTCAGAGGCAGAGATAGGAGGATCGCGCAGGTTAAAGCCAGCCGTGCTAGCTTAAGAGACCCTGTTTCCAAATAAAAAAGTATAAAAATAGGTCTGGGAGTGTAACCCGGAGGTAGAAGGGTTTCCAGGAACCCCAGTACCACCAAAAATAATAAAATAAAATAAAATAAAATAACTTCTCAGTCAATAATGTATTGTTTTCTATCTTTTCTGCTAATTGTAACTTAAGGAGATTGCTTGACATGTTCATGGTTGCATTTCCAATGCAACTGCTTAGTAAATATTGACAGAATAAATGACTTTTCTCTTTTTTTGGGGCGGGTCTAGGGATGGAACCCAGGGGCATTCACCTTCTGAGCCATACCTCCTGCCCTATTATCTATTCTTTATTTTGAAACAGGGTCTCACCGAGTTGCAAAGGGCCTCACTAAGTAGCCGGGGCTGTCCCCATACCACGATCCTCCGGGTCTCAGCCTCCCAAATGCTGGGATTACAAGCGTGCGCCACCACGCCCGGCTACTTTTCTCCTTTCTTGATACATCCAAATTCGACCTACCGAATCTGTGCCCTGACACATGGTAGATACTCAATAAATACTCCTGACATATGAATGCTGCCCCACAGGAAGCTTTCCCTGATTACTACTCTGCTTCTCACTCCCCAAATGGCATCAGTCTCTTTAGGGGTTTCCCAGCACCTTGTCTCTTCTCCTTGGTGGCCCTGAGCACACCCACACCATGCCTTATGTTGTCTCTACGAGCATCTAACCTCCACCAGGAGCTCTTGAATATAGGATTCCCGCCTCATTATTTATATCCATTAATTCTGCACCGGGCACCACCTGGCATGGCTGTACCATAAATGTTTGCTGAAAGAGATAGATCAGCTGATACAAGGGCAGATGAAAAAAGGGGGGCTGGGCATAAGTGTCCAGTAGTTTCTTAGTCATGAAACAATGGACTTTTGTGAGGCAGGGTTTGGAGTCTCATCCTGCTCTCTCCTGTAGGGGGGCCCGGCATCACAAAGAAAGTGCCAAACATGGTGGCCTCTCCTGAACATTATTAGCTTCTCAACAACAGTGAGGGGTTCCCATCACTTCTGGGGCTTAGTCCTCATGGGACTGAAAAGAAAAAGGCCAATGCCATACAGCTGCAACCCAAGAAAGGTGATGGATTTGAGAGGAGGACAGACAGAGAGAGAAGGGAACCCAGGTTGACTGAGCACCTCACCTGGAGGCTTTAGTCTTCTTCCTGCCCTCCATAACTATTTCTTGTAAAAATATTGACTAATAAGCCGGGCATGGTGGCGCACGCTTGTAATCCCTGCGCTTGGGAGGCAGAGACAGGAGGATCGAGCAGGTTCGAAGCCAGCCGCACTGGCTTAGGAGATCCTGTTTCCAAAAATAAAAAAGTATAAAAGAGTTCTGGGAGTGTAGCCCAGAGGTAGAAGGGCTTCCAGGAACTCCAGTACCACCAAAAAAAAAAAAAATATATATATATATATACACTAATATATAACAATCTCTAGGATGTTGCTAGTGTTAAAATGTATTCGAAGCACACATTACAATTATTACAAGGGTGGTGCCACACCCTTGTAATTCCAGCATTTGGGAAGCTGAGACAGGAGGATCGCCATTCACGGACAGCCTCATCCACTTAGTGAGGCCCTATGCAACTCAGTGAAACCCTGTTTCAAAATGAAGAATAAAAAATAGGGCTGGGGGTGTTGCTCAGAGTTGGAATGCCCCTGGGTTCCATCCCTTGTACTGCAAAAAATAAAAATAAAATAAAAATAAATAAATTGAACTATCTAAATAAGGTATCTGGCAGCCGGGTATGGTGACACACACTTGTAATCCCAGCATTCAGGAGGTTGAGACCAGAGGATCGCAGTTCTCGGACAGCCTTAGCCACTTAGTGAGGCCCTCTGCAACTCAGTGAGACCCTGTTTCCAATTTGCGATCCTCTTGTCACAGGCTACCCAATACTGAGATGACAGGCTTGTGCCACCATGCCGGGCCATTTATTTTTTGCAGTATGGAAAATAGAACCCAGGGGCACTTTACCACTGAGCTGCACCCACAGCCATTTTAATTTTTTACTCTGAAACAGGGTCTTTTAAGTTACAACATGCTGGCCTTAATCCTGCAAACCTCCTGTCATTACCTCCCACGTACTGGATGACAGGTGTACCACCACCACACCTTGCTTTATTTTTTATTACTTATTTTTGTGTGTGGTACTGGGGATTGAACTCATGGACCCTAATTAAATGGCTGGCTCTACACTCCCAGTTCTATTTTATTATTTTGAAACAGGGTCTCATTAAGTAGCTAAGTCTTCCCTCGAAACTACAACCCTCCTGTCCCTGTCTCAGTCTCCAGAGTACTGGGATTACAGGTGTGTGCCACCATGCCTGGCTGTCTGGTTTTGTTCCTATTTCCCTTTTTTTTTTTTTTTTTTTTTGCAGTACCTGAGATGGAACCCAGGGGCATTCTACCTCCGAGCTCTAACCCCAGCCCTATTTTTTATGTTATTAATTAATTAATTATTTATTTTTGTGGGTCTGGGGACAGAACCCAGGGGCATTCGACCTCCGAGCTATACCCCATGCCCTATTTTTTATTCTTTATTTTGAAACTGCGTCTCACTGAGTTGCAAAAGGCCTCACTAAGTAGCTGAGGCTGTCCATGAACCGTGTTTCTCCCAAATGCTGGGATTATAAGCATGCACCACCATGCCCGGCTTTCCTTTCCTTTTTTTAATTTTTTATCTCTTTTTATCTATTTCTACCTCCAAGCTACACCCAAGCCCTATTTTATTTTTTATTTAGAAATACGGTCTTGCTAGGTTGCTGAGGTTGTTCTCAAACCTGCAATTCTCCTGCCTCAGCCTCTCAAGTCCTGGGATTACAGGTGTGCCCCATCACGCCCGGCCTGTTCCTATTTTTCATTACCATGAAATCACTTCAAATCTGTTTAGGGGTCTTATTTAAATTTTATTTAAAGTATTCTGTAAAAAGAAACAGTCCTCTAAGAAAATAAATCTCTTCCTGGCACAAGTACTGATTAATTAGTTAATGAGTAACTGGTAACAAGAGATGGAAGGATTATCTTTTCCTTTCTTCTCTCAAATATTGCTTTCTTTCTGCTTGGAGAAAGGTTAGGTATGTGACTCTCATTCTTGCTCCTACTTTTGCTAAGTGAAGGGAGGAGTTAGGGAATCCTGCAGAAGGAGGGGAGCACTGAGTTCTCTACTGGCTAGGAGCCCCAGACGGACAAAGGGACCCCTTTGTGGAGGGGGCATTGGTAATTGAACCCAGAGGCATGCTACCTCTGAGCTACACACCAGCCCTATTTTATTATTATTTTTTTTTAAAATTTGAAAGAGTCTCACTAAGTTGCTGAAGGCCTCGCTAAATTGCTGGAGCTGGCCTCGAGTCTGTGATCCTCCTGTCTCAGGCTTCTAAGTACTGGGATTTATAGGCCCAGGTAAAGGAGCCTTTTAGTGACCTCTAGTAGCTCAGAGTTGAGCCTCTAAACCATATTTGGCCTGAACAGAGAAGTCAAGTCAAAAAGTATCTCAAAGGAGTCTTGAAATGTTTTCCTGAAGTCTGAAAATAAAATGTAGGGGATGGTGTCAGACTGAGAGAGGCCTCCACGAAAGTCTCAATATTAAAACTTATTGAGAATTTAAATTGGCTGGACGAAGTGGCGCACGCTTGTAATTCCAGTACTTAGGAGGCTGAGACAGGAGGATTGCAGGTTCACAGCCAGCCTCAGCTACTTAGTGAGGCTCTCAACAACTTAGTGAGATCCTGTTTCAAAATAAAGAATAAAAAATAGGGAGGGTTGGGGGTGTAGCTTGGAGGTAGAATGCCCCTGAGTTCAATCCCCAGGACTAAAAAACAAAAACAAAACAAAAATCCCAAACAAACAAACAAAAAAACAAAAACAAAGAAAAAGAGAATGATCATTTTCTAGGTTTATGTCCCACCAAGTAGGCAATATCAGTACCCTTATTTACAAAAGAAAAAACCAAAACGCTGAGAGGTTAATTAGCTAGGTCTGCCCTCACCAACTGGGATTAACCGGCTCAGCTGGGATTAGTTAGAAAGGTACCGAGTATATTTTTGATCTAATATGATTTTTAAAAAGGCAAATCTAATTCGGGACTTTGGTAGTTTCCTTTTATATATTAAACAGAAAAAGGGCTAGAGATTCAGGGGTGCAGTCAATTTCAGTTGAACACAGAATACACAGCCATGTGGGTCGGTGGCCTTGCAACTGAGGTGTTTACCACCACCTAGTGGCAATCTGTGCTCACTGCAGCGAGGTCGGCCAAGAATCTCCCACCCTGGCACTTAGGTTGAAAACTCTGGAAGGTAAAATCCACCAGACATCACACGTGTTCACCCCTGCTGAAGGAGTGAAGGTTGTTTCCAAATCAGTGTGATATGAGAAGTATGGGCTGTGTTTCCCAGTGACCTCCACCTCTCTCCCTCATTCCTGCCCTCCTGGGACAAAGCTGTGACTTCTTGGTCCCATACCTCCTTTTGTGGTGCACACTTTACTGATGTTGTGTGTAGTTTTCAAGCTCCTAGCACAAAGGAAGTAAATATCTTGTGAATGTTTGTTGAATGAATGTGAGTGAGTGCTTTTGACCCAAACTCATCATCACTCTGTAGGATTCAGACCAAGACCGAAGCATCAGTTTATTTAAATATTCTATTAGTAAACATTTGAAGGGAGTGGGTGAAGGACTGAAGGGAATCCTTAGAGAAGTGTCCAGGGCAGTTGACCTCACAGGGCAGTGGATGCCCGGAACTTCTGGGTCAAACAGAACACGGCGGCTGTGAGGGCCGTGCACTTACGGGCCAAGAGTTTGACACTGAGGTCCTGGTAGCCTCTCTCGCAGGTCAATTTTGCGGCTTCTACAAACTGGTGATAGGTGTACACCACGTCCCTCAGGTTCCCAGCCGCTTCCCTGTGCCGCGCAGAGCAGCGGCTACAGTCTGTGAACTGGAAGCACACGCCAGCTAGCTGGACCAGGTGCTGGAAGGTGTTGCGCACGGCACCCTGCATCTCCTCGGGGGACTGGTCCATTCGGAGCACGTGCTGACAGCTGGACAGGAGCTTCTGGGAGCCCATGCAGAGGCGGCTCCGGCTTTCTGAGGAGTGCCAGGTGCACTTCTCGGGGGGATGTTTGTTCCCAACCCCCCAGGAAGCTTCTAAAAGGTCCTGTAGCTCCAGCAAGCTTTCCGTGAGTACGACAAAGCCATCAAGGGTGCCGGCGGCGGGGGTGGCTTTTAGCTGTCTCAGTGCCCTGGAGCAGTACTCTGGCCAGATGTGGCTTTTCTGAGACAGGGGTTCAGTGCTGCAGCTATGGGCCCTGCCAGGCCTCCAGGGCAGAACCAGCCGGCTTCCTGCAGTGGGTGGCGAGGTGAGGGGGAGAGTGGGGTGTGCTTCCAGGCCCCTGTCTTCTTCCTCTGTCTCAGGCTGTGAGCCACGGAAGCATGTGGCATAGGAGAACTGGCAGCTACACTGCTCTATCCCAATCCCGGGGGCCACCACCTCGCTCATGCCTGCAAAACCCAAAGACGTGGCCTTCCTGAGGCTGGCGGAAACTTCAGGATGGCTTTCTGGGGCAAAGCACAGGAAAGACTTCTCAGTGGGAAGGCAAATGCTAGAACCGCCTTCTTTGCTTTCTGACAGTGAGCATGGGTTTGAAGCTTCTGAGTGGGGCTCCTCTTGACATGGTGGTGGCTTTGGCAAGGAAAGTTTAAAACAGACCGGCTGAGAAGTGTTTCTAAGGGTGGGGTCTTCCTCTGTGACATGGTTAGGTGGCTCAGCCTTGACCCCCTCTGGAGGGAAGGCTGATGGAATGATCTGTTCCCTAAGAAAGAGATCAGGGTCTAAATCCAACTCCGCCCAAAGTTTTTGTTCTTGGGCCTGGCAGACTTGGCCTAGGGCTTCTCTGCTTTCTCCTTGAGGGTGTCTGAGGGTATGTGGTGGGGTCTGCTCAGTCCCTGTTCCAGGAGCCTCCAAGGAGAGGGAGGTGATGTTAGGGCTACTAACATCAGGAGCCTGTGGAACAGTGTTTGACAGATTGCCTTTGGGGCCACCTGAGTCCTTCCCAGATTCCTCCTGAAATAAGTTGGTACCATTTTTGTTTGAAATTTTGCTGTCCCTTTCCAAAGATGGTTGGTCATCCTCTGTAGGGCTAGAGGCCATCTCTCCTGAACCCATTCCCCATTCTTCACTCCTAGGCCCATCTCCAAGAGACAGCCAAGGTTCTGTGTGTGTGGGGATGGTTTCTTGCATACTAGGTGTAAAAAAAGATCTCAATTCCACTTCTAGTTGGATGTCTCCCAGCTCCAGTGTGTCTCCTTGGGAGGTATTATGTGGCCCTGGGTTGTCTGGGTTAGCGTCAACACTGGAGAGGGGGTACTGTCTCCCTCTGTCCTCTTGGAGACGAGACTGGGGGCTGTCCCCAAGCTCTATGGAGAATTCTTTGGCGACAGTGTCAGCAGGGTCTAGAAATGGAGATAAGATCTGGGAAGGCCTTGTCTGGGCAGGCTCTGGGCCAGAAGAACCTGGGTCAAAACCATGGGGGGCGTTTGCTGAGGAACCGTCAACAGTGGCAGCCAACTGAAGAACCCCGGGATTTTCTTTATTGTTGGTGTCAATCCGGAGGCGAATGGCAGAGATAGAAGACACCCGAGAGTCGATGACCGACTTGGTTTCCATGGTCTCGGGCTCCATCTCCATGACCCTGGAGGCTGGATTTTTGTTCTTTGTCTCCCTCAAGGGAGCCATCAGCCCCAGGGCCTTGGTCTCCAGGAGGCCCGGCTCACCTTGCACATCCTGCAGGGAAGACACAGTGGGGGAGGGTGCACCGAGGCTCAGGTAGGGCTCCCGGTCATAGTAGCACACGTCGTCCACACTCTCCACAGAGGCTGACGGCACCAGGGGAAAGGAGACCTGGGAGGTGTACTCGGTCTGCAAAAAGGATCTTCTTTTCCTCAGGGTCTTGGCATACTTCTTCAGCCCTCCCCTCCTGCTCGGCTCTCTTCCATCTGGCCCAGGGTGCAGGCTGTCCTCAGGGCTGCAGACGCTGGCCTTACTCTGTGAGCTTGTGGCACTGGGTTCTGTGGCAGGAATGGCTCCGTGCCCTGGGAGGTGAGAAAGGGACAAGTACATCAAGAGCAGAGAAACAAAGGTTTAGAGAACTTTTGCTCAGGACGTGGGTCAGCCTGGATTCAAATCCTAGCTGGGTTGCGAAACCCAAAGCAAGTTAAATCTCAACTGAATTCCCTCATCTGAAAGATGGCTTACATGTGATGGGCATGTCCTCACTTCTGCTTGCCTATCTCCTTGTCTTTCAGTGCACCGCCCAGATTTCCTTTCCCTGGGGATGACGTTTCCCCGGTGGTTATGGTCTGCTGGAATAATGATAGTGGCAATAATAGTAATAACAGTTTTTTGTGATCCTGGGGATGGAACCCAGTGACATTCTAACACTGAGCTATATCCCAGTTCTTCCTATTTTTTACTTGTAAATAGGGCCTTGCTAGGTTGCTGAGAGTTTTGCTAAGTTGTTGAGGCTAATCTTGAACCTCTGATCCTCCTGTCGTAGCCTCCCAAGTACTGGGATTACAGGTGTGTGCCACCACTCCTGGCTGGGGTTGAACCCAGGACTTCATACATGCTAGGGAAACATTCAACCACTGAGTTAGCCCCTAGAATTATTTATAGAGGTACCTCCCAACCAGCCACGTGATCTGACTTATGATCCATCCAGTTAAAAATTCTCCAGCATTTCAAACTCAAAACACCTTAATTAAAAATAACAATAAGTGGGGCGTGGTGGCGCACGCTTGTAATCCCCGAGCTTGGGAGGCAGAGACAGGAGGATCACGCAGGTTCGAAGCCAGCTGCACTGGCTTAAAGAGACCCTGTTTCCAAATAAAATTAAAAAAAAAACAGGTCTGGGAGTGTAGCCCGGAGGTAGAAGGGTTTCCAGGAACCCCAGTACCACCAAATTAATTAATTAATTAATTAACAATAAGCAAGCCAGGCATGTTGGTACACACTTGTAATTCTAGCATTCTGGAGGCAGAGATTGGAAGATCATGGTTCGCAGACAGCCTCAGCTACTTAGGAGGCCCTTCATAGCTCAGTAAGACCCTGTTTCAAAAATAAAAGACTAAGCCGGGCGTGGTGGTGCACGCTTGTAATCCCAGCACTTGGGAGGCTGAGACAGGAGGATCACACAGGTTTGAAGCCAGCTCAGCTACGGAGTAAGGCTCTCAGCAACTTAGTGAGACCCTGCTTCCAAATAAAAATATAAAATAGGTCTGGGAGTATAGCCCATAGTTAGAAAGCCCCTGGGTTCCACCCCCAGTACCACCAAAATAAATAAATAAATAAATAAAACATAAGGCTGGGGATGTAGCTCAGAGGTAGAATATCCCTGAGTTCCACCCCCAATACCGCAAAAACAAACAAACAAACAATAAACAGGGTGTGGTGGCACATACCTATAATCCCAGTAATTGAGAGGCTGAGACAGGAGGATTGTAGGTTTGAGGCCAGCCTCAGCAACTTAGTGAGACTCTCAGCCTGTTAGTGAGACCTGTTTCAAAATAAGGGCTGGGGGTGTAGCTCTGAGGTACAATGCTGCTGGGCTCAATCCCCGGTCACAAACAAACAAGGCAGAGACTGCCCTTTCCAGCCACAATATCTAGACAATACAGATAAGGAATTCTGCTGAGCAGACTCCTGACCCAGCTGCTGCCCATGTCTGAACCAGTTCTCAGGCTTGCCCACGATCCATCAGCTCTTCCATCCTGAGGACACTCTTTCTTTGTGCGTACGTTAACCCAGGCAGGTGGTGCCCATGGAGCCAGCTGGGCTGCCATCAGGTCAGAGGAAGCGGTGTGTCTGTAGAGGGCCTGGCTCAAGGCCTGTGCGTAACATGCTTATGAAGACAGAGCTGCTGCCGCTGCTGTTATTACTGTCATTTTATGTGTCGGGTCCTGAAAGAGTTTTCTTTTCTTTGACAAATAGGAGCCCCGCTCAGTCGCAGACATGAGGGGTTTTGAGCATACTGGGAGACACCTCTCAGGGAAGAGGAGCTCTGCCGCGAAGGACTTGGGGATCAGCCAGAAGGAATCGAGGCCACAGGCCAGCACTGCAGAATGAGGCTGCTCGCTCGCTCAGACCGGCCCGTCCCAGCCTGGCTGTGCGGTCCTCAACATCTTTTTCTTTTTCTTTTTTCTTTTTTTTGTGGTACTGAGGATGGAACCCAGGGGCATTCTACCTCCAAACTACACCCCACTCCCATTTTTATTCTTGATTTTGAAACAGGGTCTCACTAAGTTGCAGAGGGCCTCAGTAGCTAAGGCTGTCCTCAAACAGAGATCCTCCTGTCTCAGCCTCCCAAGTACTGGGATTACAAGCGTGCGCCACCACGTGTGGCTCAGTCCTAAACATCTGACTAAGTCCCAGACCACTCCTTAGGCTTCCTAAACCACAGTCTCTGAAACTGGCACCGAGGAAATGACAGCTTTGTTGTTGCTGTTTTTATACTGGGGACTGAACCCAGGGGCATTTTAACTTATAGCAACATCCCAAGCCCGCCTTATATTTTATTTTTGAAACAAGGCCTCACCAAATTGCAGGCCTCAAACCTGCAATCCTCTTGTCGTAGTCTCCTAAGTACTGAGACTGCAGGCATTTGCTACCACACCTGACCAGAATTGATAGTTTTAAAACAAGGTCCCTTGGGTGATTCTGGTAGCAGGCTCTATTCGGAATGTGCTTCTGGGCTACATGTAGGCACTGACCAAAGACCTTCTGCGGCCTGGGAAGGAGGGGCTGCAGCAGTGACTCAGGGCCAGATTGGAACCCAGGTGCGGGAGCCCCAGTTCTGGGCTCTCTGCTCAGCACCACACAGGCTTCCTCCCTGTGAAAAACAGCTTCCAGCTTGGCCCTTACGTGCCTGACTATCCTGTGAGAGTGTCCGGCTGACAGTCTGTCACACCCCACCCTGCCCCAGCATGGCGGCTGGCCATAGGGGCAAGGTGGGGGGCACGGAAGGCTGTCTTTGGGGCCCCTGCGGTAGCAGTGCCATCTGGCCAGGGCTGCTCGTACCCCCCCCCCCGGGCACAGCCAATGAAAGCCCCCAGGGTGGATGGTGGTGAGCCCATTCGTCCACTGCACAACAGCGGCCAGGCTCTGTGTGCTGGGGACACGGTGGGGAGTGAGAGGCAGTAGGTAGCTGTGCTCAGTCTAGAGGAGAGAAACACCAACGCAAAGTCATACAAATAAATACACAGCCGCGGCAGGGCTCCGGGCGGGCAGAAGTCCTAGGTCTATAGGAACTGGGACCGAGATGGGGAGGCCGGTCCTGGTCTGGGAAATCTGAGAACTGTTCCCCAAGGAAGTGGACCTGCAGGCGACACCTGACGGGCAGATGGGCAGCAGCAGTGAGGACTGGGGCAGAAAGCAGCAGGCACGAGGCCGGAGGGGGAAATGGCACAGAGATCTGGGTAGAGATGGCTCAGGAGGGGGCGGGCAGAGCGCCTCCCCGGCCCGCCCGGGGGCAACAGGGAAGGGTGTGGCAGAAGGGAAGAGCTGCAGCCCTCCAGCTCCTAGGCGGTGACCTCCAGGTCCAAGTGCCGCTTCCAGTGTTTTCCCTCCAGTGTGCACTGAGTGTGAGTGTGTGTGTATGTGTGTGAGGGTGAGCGTGTCCCAGGTTATGTGAATGTGTATGTGTGTATGAGCATGGGTGTGTGAGTGTGCGAGGGGGTATGAAGAGTGTATGCATGAGGAGGGTGTGTATGAGGGTGTATGGGTTTGTGAGTGTATGAAGTGTTAGAGAGAGAGTACGTGTGTGTGTGTGTGTGTGTGTGTGTGTGTGTGTCCTGCACAACCTTCAGGTCAGCTTGGGAAATGGTCCTGTCTGGAGCTCACTCTTTAGGGAAAACACGAAGAACCTGACAGAAACGTAGCCAACAGACCCCCTTCCTTCTGAAGTCAGGGTTCCTTGGACCTCAAAATGGCCTTCATTGCCGGGCATGGTGGCGCACGCTTGTAATCCCTGAGCTTGGGAGGCGGAGACAGGAGGATCGCGCAGGTTCAAAGCCAGCCACGCTGGCTTAAGAGACCCTGTTTCCAAATAAAAACATAAAATAGGTCTGGGAGTGTAGCCCGGAGAAGGGTTTCCAGGAACCCCAGTACCACCAAAACCAAACCAAAACAAAACAAAGAAACCCTTCAGTGCCATGGACAGCCTGTCGACTAGGGTCTTTGGGCTTCAAGACCTCACTCATTAAAGAGAGCCTCGGAGTCAACAAGGACCATCCTATCTGCTGGGCATGCCAGTCAAAAACTCTTCTTTGTGAATCTGGCCCATCCCATCTGGCACCTCTTCTGGGAAGCCTTTCCTGATGCACTATGGAGTGAATCCTCCCAGTTCAGTGTGCCCACATTTCTCTGCCTCTCCCTCTGTGGCCCTGGCTTGAAGCCAGGATGCTGGTAATTTGGCCCAGGGAACCCAGGTCTGCCTCCTCCAGAGTGGACAAGGGCCCTGTTCTACTCATGCGTCCCCTGGGGCTTGGCCCTGGGCCCTCAGGAGCCACCTGTGAGTCTGCAGACCTAGGGGCAGGCTCACCTGAGAGCGTGTCTGGGGGTGTGAGCTTGTCAGCCGCGTCGTAGTACTCCTCATCCGAGCTGCCGTCCTCCAAGGCCAGCGGTGCGTGCAGGGCCAGGGCTTCCCGCCTGGAGCTGGGCTGGCCCCAGGCTGGAGGGGTGCCCTGCCGAGAAGCTGTGCTCTCTGAGCTATCGCTCAGGTGGCTGGCCGGGGAGCCGCTGGAGCACAGGTTGTAGTAGGTGTCCCGGCTGCCCTCATATAGCCGGGGGTCCAGCCTGCCCACGCTCAGCTCGGGCCCCCAGCTGCAGGTCTCGGGAGCTCGCCTCTGGGAGCACTCCATCTTCTGGCACTGAGCGCTGGCGCTCTGGGCCAGGTCCAGGAGACAGAGGAAGCCACTGGTCTCGATCCTGCACCTCTCCTCAGGGCTGTCCGAACGGAGACCCTCGGAGAAGCCTGGTGAGCAGAAGCGGAAGAAGCCCGATCTGCTGGAGGAGCAGGCGTCCAAGTCGTCCTCTTCCAGAGCTTCCATGGACTCGCTCGAGCCGCTGGTCCTGCAGCCCCGGCTGTCAGTGTTGGCGGAGTCGGACGCTTCGGACTCAGCGCTGTCTGTGGTGCTGCTGGTCCCGCAGATGCTTGGGCCCCTCCTGGCAGCCTCGGGCGCAGGGCCATTCCCAGGAGGCCGCTCCTCTCTGCTGAGTGTTCTGCAGGGGCCCAGCCTCACCAGGCATCTGTCGGAGAAAGGCTCCAGCGCACAGTCCACCTCAGAGGACTCCTCAGAGTCGCTGCAGGCCCTGGACTCGTAGCCTGCAACGCAGAGGACACAGAGGCTTACGGAGCAGCCTCCAGGTCTGGCAGATGCCTGCGCGCCCTCCTCCCCCACCCTCTCGTCCTGCCAGAGGGGAAACGTGGCTGTGACACAGGACCCCAAGGACTCCAAATCCCAGGCTCTCCCCATAGTGTCCCACATCTGTGTGAGCCACCTAAGGAGACGAGTAAACCATCCCTCCTTCCAAGCAGGCCTGTCTGTTTCTGAGAATGTGGCTGGTATTTAATTGAATTTTACTTTGCCATGGGCAGCCTCACCCAGGGTTACTAAGCTCCTCCAATCTGACCTCTGTCCGGGCATCAGACACATGACTTCCTCATGAGATGTCTGGGCATCTCATGGGGAACTAAATCTAAGATATAAAACAGATCCCCAGCTACACCCCTGACATACTGAACTCCATCTCTAGGAAGTCGGTCCTCAGAGTGTATTTTTAGCAACTTTAGAGGGGTTCTGAGGCCGGCACCATTCTGAAGCCCCACCTTGGAGACCTGCTAGTGCTTTGGGCCTTTTGGGGTGCTGAAACTCATCTCCCTGCAGGTACCTGGGAAGAACTCCTGGCGGGAGGGCGGGGGATGCTGAGACAGCTCCCCAGTCTTCCTCCCACAGCCTCCAGGGTGCTCTTTCTAAAGCTTCACTCGGAGCACCTCCTAGCCTGCCTACACCCTGGCGGCTTCGCCTGCCTCCAGGGAAGGAAGGGCCGAAGCTCTCCCGTGAGAGTGAGATTCTCACAGGCCTTTGCAGCCCCCTCACAGGATGGACCCTGCCCTCCCCCTCCGCAGCCCGCCTGCTTGCGCACAGGAAGGCCGCCCCTCCTCCGTGGTCCAGTGGCCCCACACAGTGTGGCTCTGATCCTTGTCACATACCTGCTATGCTTGGTATCTTTTTTATTTTTGGTAATGGGAACTGAACCCAGGGGCAGTCTACCTGGAGGGCTCACTAAGCTGCTGAGGCCGGCCTAGGACCTGGGAGCCTCCTGCCTCAGCCTCGAGTACTTGGAGTACTGGTGCGCACCACCCAGCCTGGCTTATGGCTTGTAGGTTATGTGTTCCTCACAGGTTCATTCATTGTCCACAGCTGGTGGCTCTAGTGGGAGGTGGCAGAAATTTTAGGAGGTAGGGCCTAGTTGGAAAAAGTAGGTGCTGGCAGCATGCCCTGGAAGGGGATATTGGGACCTCCTCTCCCTCCTTCCCTGTCCCTCTGCTTTCTGGCTGCCATGGGATGAGTGGCTCTTCTTTGCCATGCCTCCCCCTCCCCTACCATAAAGTTCTCCCTCCTCACAGGCCGGAACAACAGAGCCCTGTGACCATGGACCGAAGCCCTTAAGACCGTGAGCCAAAATGAATCCTTCCTTCTTGAAGTTGTTTTTCCTCAGGCATTTTGTCATAGCAATGAAAAGGTGACTAACACTCCTTCCACAACACAGCATGCCCGGCCCCTCCCCAGCAGCCTATCCAGCCCGGCCTCACAGAATGGCCCTTCTTCTCTAGTCAGTTGTTTTTCTTACAGTGTGGCTTCAATCCCTCCTCCAGCATCCTCGTCACACCCCTTGTAGTATGGCCTGACCCGGCCTGTGCAACCTGGTTGTCTGCTGCACCCTTCCCCACCAGACTCCAGCCACACCCAGGGCTTCTAGAGCACCGAGACCTTGCCGGCGTCTTGCCTCCAGGTTCCTGCTCCTCGAATGATCTTTCTGCCTTTTTCACCTGGTTAACTCCAGCATGTTCTTCAAGATCTAGTCCAGGTACTGCCTTCTCTAGAACACGTTCTCTGACCACTGCCAGCCTGACCCTCTTGCCACCAGGCTCCATATTGGCAGCCACTTGGCTGCCATGCTGGTGATAAAATCCTCTGGTGTTCCCTCAGTTCCCTGGTCAGACTCCGAGGGAACCCTTGTTTAGAAATACACTGCACAGCAACAAAGGAAACAAATACCCCAAATGTGCCACCTCCTAACCGCAGTCGGCCCTCTGTGCCTGTGGGTTCTGAAGCCATGATTCAACTGACCACAGGTTGAAAGTGTTTGGGAAAAAACTGCATTTGTATTAAACACATGCAGTCCTTTTTCTTATCATCATTTCCTAAACAATGCATCATAACAGCTAAGTGCATAGCTAAGTGCATAGCACTTGCATGATGTTGTGCAGTGCAGAGATGATTTAAAGTATGTGGGAGAATGTGTGTTGCTTATATACAAATTCTATACCATTTTATAGAAGTGCTGTGAGCACCTGTGGATTTGGGAATCCACAGAGAGGGGTTGGTTCTGGAGCCAGTCCCCCACAGATAACATGGGATGATTGCATCTGATTTTCTTTTACCGTTATCTATGCTTTTGGGAGGATTTATACCTGTTTTACTATACTGAGATGATTTATACCTGTTTGCTATACAATGCTGTGCAGCGGAGCACCTCTTCCCACCTGCACCTTCAGCAACATCACTGAATGTGTGTTGGTAGCTTGAAATGAGCCATGGTGGGAGTGGCTATGCTGCGGAACTAGGTCGCTGTTTCAAGCCAGGGTGATTTTCCCCTGCAGACACCGTTGTTAAACATTTATCAGCACACCACTGGGGAAACCCTGCGTCAGCAGAACAGCAAAAGCACAAAAGCCAAAGCACACTGGCCTGGACCTGTATGTTGCCTGCCCTCCGCGCCTTCACTCCTTACCTGGTACTGAAACCATGTCAAAGTCTCTTCGGTCTCTAGGTGTCCCTTTCTTCTAAATGTGTACAGTTGAGAATTTCTATTTCAACTCAAAAGGGTGCAGAAGAGTACAGAGGAAGGGAAGGGAACCAGGTTGTCTACTTTCTCACCAAATAAATGACCCCCCTTTTTTTTTTTTGCAGAGAAATGATGATAAAGTGCAGGGGACCTTAGAGGTGATTTCAGGAACTACTTTAGGGGACTAGAGACCTTCCATAGCATTCCTTGGCTTTAGGGGAATTCCAGGTACAAAGAAAACTTTTATAGTATTCAGGGAAGACAATAGTTTACTTGGAAGTAAATGGAGAAACAGCTCTCATTTAGTTGAAGTCTTGGCTTAACTCAGTTCACCATGTCCCCTGAGGCTGCCCTTACCTCTGTGGCTGGGGAATGGGCCTGGCCTTACCGGGGGAGACTCAGCACCTCACCTTCTTCAGCAGAGACCCGATGCACTTGTCTGTTTCCAGGCCAGAGGAAAATGGGGGTAACTGGGTCGACAAATAGCCTATAGTACCCAGAGATCAGGCAGGCCAGGTCTTTTGCGCTGTTAGATTCCAGCAGTAACGTCAGAACCTTTGAAAGCAAAGAGAACTCTTCTGTTTATGAAGGGCCAAGGGAGCTGGGCGTGATGGCACAATCTTGTAATCCCAGTACTTGGGAGGTGGAGACAGGAGGATCACATCACAGGTTCTCGGCCAGCCTCAGCTACTTAGTGAGGCCCTCCAAAACTCAGTGAGACCCTGTTTCAAAATAAAGAGTTAAAAATAGGGCTGGAGGTGTAGCTCAGAGGTAGAATGCCCCTGGAAAACAAACAAACAAACAAACAAACAAACAAACATAGAGGGCCAAGGGACAACAAGGCCTTGTGGGGCTGAAGAAAGATTCCAAGTAAACTCAGTCATGGTCCACAGATAGGCCTCACAGTGCCCCCCGTATTCTCACCTAGGAGGCTCTAATTACTGCACGGCCATGCACACACACAATCACGCCTGCACATGTGCACACACGCCAGCACAGGCTCAGCGGGCTCTCCCATCAACTCTGTCCCACATCTCCTTCCTCACTATCATCTCACCTTGCTCATTCATAGAAAGGGACCCCTTCAAGACGACCTAGAAAAGGAAAAGGAGCAAAAACAAGTCGAAGCAGGGGAAGCTCCATGAGGTGCCCTGAACTGTTCGTCCACTTTAATTTCTACCATTCAAAATTCTTGGGCAGTCATCTAGCTGCCATGCTTGTGATAAGATCCTCTGGTGTTTCTAACTGCCTGCCCTTCCTTCCTTCCTTTCTTTCTTTCTTCGTTTTTTTCTATTTCTTAATATCTCCTCCTCTTCCTCCTCTTCCTCCTCCTTTCTGATCATGCTAGAGACTGAACTCAGAAATAGTCTGCTTTTTATACCACCAGCCCTTTTCAATATCTATTTTTGCGGTACTGGGGATGAAACCCAGGGACATTCTACCTCTGAGCTCCATCCCCAGACCTATTTTTTATTCTTTATTGCAACGGGCCTCACTAAGTAGCCGAGGCTGGCCGCAAACCATGATTCTCCTGTTTCAGCCTCCTAAATGCTGGGATTACAAGTGTGCACCACCACGCCTGGCTCGATAGGGTTTCACTAAGTTATTATATAATGGCCGTGAACCTGTGATCCTCCTGTTTCAAACTCCCAAATACTGGGATTATTAACCTATACCATCGTGCCTGGCTCCCATATACCTTTCTGAATCCAACTAACTTTGGGTTCAGAACTTTCCATCAAGGAAGCACGTGGTCCAACTCATTCTACAAAAACAAACATCCTCATCCTCTCTCTTTCTCTCCTTCCCTCCCTTCCTCCATACTGTCTTTCCAGCCTCCATAACTGTCTCTGGAGAAGTAAGTCTCTGTTCCTTATATAAACAAGCAAATACAAAAACAAACAAGAAAAAGCACTTTGGGACTTCTCAGGACCAAGTACTCGGTTAACCACCTTCCATCTGATGGAACAGGTTGGACGATCCATCTTCGTAAGAACATGTTGAACATGACTTTCTCACTATTCAGCTCACATAACTGCTCTGGAATCATTTAGCCCCACATCCCAGGAGCCGAATGCAGAACATCTTCCCCTGTTAAGTTACCTTAATGTCCTGAAGATACACTTTAACGACGCTCACTTTCTCAGACTCTTCCGTCAGCTCTATGCGGCTGATGTTGGCGAATTCAGCCAGCGTGGATATGATGTTCAGTTTGCTATTGATAATTTGGCTAATCCCATACTTGGCTCCAACCAGAAGGGCAACATAGGATTCTCTATCCTGTAACTGCAGAAGGGAGGAAGGGGAATGAGTTTCCACTCACGAGCTAATGAAAATACAGCACATATGTAAAAAGTTAATACCTCTCTCTGCAGACTCCATGATTCCCGCTTTAGGTCCTCACGGCCCGTCTCCCCACCCCCACTCCACACTGTCACTGAGCATGGCCCCATCTATAGCTGAATTGAAAATAAGTTTATCTCCGATAAGACCCTTTCCAACAAAGGACTGCCACCTGTTCCATAAATACAATCTGTGCTTTCCCACCTGTATGCCTGAATTCCCGTGGTGTCTCCTCTTAAAATCTCTCCTGCCATCGGTACCTATTGCAACCCTGGTCCTTCCTTAGAAGCTGACATCAAAGCCTGCTGCCTATAGCAAGCATCTGCCTGGTCCCAGCCTCTCCAAACCAGAACATCTCCTTTCCTCTGAACTGTTCTCATATTACATCCTCTGTACATCTCTGATAGCACGGAGAAAGTATGACTTATTCTAACAATTTCTCCTCAAGTTTCATATTCCCAGCAGGCACCCTGAGCCGTTTTGTGTGATTGGCTGCTTTCCCTATCACTAGTTCTTTAGATAGGACAGATAAAAGGGGACTGGGGACAGGAGCGCTAGCCCTTGAAAACATTGAGAAGTTTTTCTTGTACTTTCAAAACCTTCCTTTCTGTGATCTAACCTCTCTTCTACCGTTTTTTTTTTTTTTTCTTTTTTCTTTAGAACTGGGAATCAGGCCCAGGGGGATTCTACCTCCAAGCCCCACCCCCAGCTTCTATTTTTTTATTCTTTATTTTATTTTATTTTATTTTTGGTGGTACTGGGGTTCCTGGAAACCCTTCTACCTCCGGGCTACACTCCCAGACCTATTTTATACTTTTTATTTGGAAACAGGGTCTTACTAATTTGCTGAGAGCCTCACTAAGTAGTTTAGGCTGGCTTTGAACCTGTGCGATCCTCCTGTCTCAGCTGCCCAAGCGCAGGAATTACAAGTGTGCACCACCACAACCGGCTCTTTGTTCTTTATAGTGAAACAGGGTCTCACTAAGTTGCAGAGGGCCTCACTAAGTAGCTGAGTCTGGCTGCGAACACTCGATTCTCCTGTCTAAACCTCCCAAGTGCTGGGTTTACAAGCGTGTGCCACCACGCCTGCCTCTTCCACCTTTTGGGCCTCTGCTTGCACAAAAAAATCCACCTGTGTTTCCCCTTCCTCTAGCTATCCATGTTTCTCCTTCTCTCAGTACACTGATTCTCTTCTTTAATCTGTAGTGTTCAGTCAGCAGTCTGATTAAATGAACCCAACACAGAGTAACTGAGAGGCACATCAAATCCTCTGAAAGCAGTTTTGTTAATTTTTAAAATTTAATTGTTTGGGGGCACTGGAGGCTAAGCCCAGTAGCATTCTACCTCTGGCCTAAACTCTCAGATCTATTTTATTTTTTATTTTTATTTTTATTTTTTTGTGGTACTGGGGATGGAACCCAGGGGAATTCCACCTCCGAGCTATACTCCTAGCCCTATTTTTTATTCTTTATTTTGAAACAGGATCTCACTGAGTTGCAAAGAGCCTCACTAAGTAGCGGAGGCTGTCTATGAGCCACAATCCTCCTGTCTCAGCCTCCCGAATACTGGGATTACAAGCATGTGCCACCACACCTGGCTATTTTTTATTTTTGAAACAGGATCTTGCTAAGTTGCTGAGGGCCTCACAAAGTTGCTGGGGCTGGCCTTGAGCCTGTGATCCTCCTGTCTCAGCCTCCCAAGTACTGGGCTTACAAGTGTATGCCTCTGTAGCCAACTTGTTATTTACTTTTTTATTTTTAAACCTCTGCTGGTAAATTGGCTTTGTGCTGGAGAATTCTGGGGCTGACTGTGCAGTGAGAAGAATTCCCTTAAACTACACCCAGACCCTGACTGCTGGGAAGCATGTCCTCTAGGCCGTGGCTCCAGAAAGGAAGAAAGAGGAGGATGGGGATAACAGAAGGCTCTTCTGCCTCTCTTGTCCCTTCCCAGACCCACCTCCCACTTCCTCCCTCTTCTGAACAGTTAGGGCCTCCGCCTGACAGTCAGTCTGACATGCCCATCTTTCCCTCATGAATCCCATTTTTTCCTCTTTATTTTCATGTACCCAAAGCTCCACAGTACAGTGCTAACATATACCAAAGCCTGGCCCTATCCAACTGTCTCACTGTCCTCCATGCTATCTCCTTCCTAGACCCAACCTAAGTCAGCAGCGGTGCCCTGTCTCCAAGCCTTGCAGCCACAGCCCTCTGCCCAGCTCATGGCTTTGCTTTGTCTTGAGGGTAGCTTGCTGCATCCTTAAGAGTAGAGAACTCAGCTCTGCTTCCCGCAGCATCTCCCACAGGTCTAATACCAGGCAGGGCAGGACAAATGCCTGCTGGTGGCATTATATTTAGTTCCCTGAACAAATTCAGGCTACAAGGCAGAGTCCTCAGGAATCTTAGGCTAAAAAACACGTGATTTGCTGAGGACCACCACGGCCTCACGTAAGAGCAGGATTCCACAGTTCTCTGATACATACCATTAATGTAGCATTAAAGATTTTCCCACCATACGTCTTGAGTTCCCCAAGGATCTGTAGATAATTTAAGCGTAGCTGAGCAGCAGAAATAAGTTGCTTAAATAGGAAAAAAAAAAAAAGGAGATATTGAAGTCAGAGTTATTCTTTTGTCTAGAGTCCAGGCAAGTTGGAAATGTTTTTTTCCTGAGGCTTTATAACACAGACCTGGGCGGGTGGGCAGAGGCCACAGCTACGTTACCTTCTGTCGGGGCTCCAGCAAATTCTGGTTCCTTTTCATGTGAAAACTGATGGCTTTCTTGATGTCTTTGCCTTTCATGTTCCGGAGTAAAGTTGGAGATATGAAGTTCTCTATTCCCCAGTCTTTCCTGCCAGAGACAAAGAATCCCATTTGTACAGTGTACTTGGCTCTAATGAAGAGCAGGCTTACATTAGAGTACTAAGTGTTCCCATAATACAGCAAATATCAGCCTCCATCCAGAGGACTGTGAGTGTGTGTGTGTGTGTGTGTCTCCCGTAGACACATAGACACACATAATATACACATTCATAAAAAAAACTATCACAGGCATATAGGAATTAAATCCCGCTGACCATTCTGGGAGCAGATTATTCTTGGTGAGATATAATATTCCATTTCCACTATTACAGGTGACAACATGTATGACATGACCATCACACATGTATAGCACACATTTTTTTTTCATTACTGGGAATTTAACCTCCAGATTCACACATGCTGGGCAAGTATTCCACTACCAAGCTACATTCCCAGCCAAACATACTCTTGTAGGGGCAACACAGAAAACCAGTGAGTCCCCAAGCCAAGCTTCAGAATGGCTCCCTACAAATCAGCCAGGCATGATGGCACACACCTGTAATCCCAGTACTTAGGAGAGACTGAGATAGAAAGATGACAGGTTCAAGTCAGTCTCCGCAACTTAGCAAGTTCAAAGTAAAAAATAAAATAGGACTGGGATTCTAACTGAGAGGTAGAATGACCTTGGGTTTGATCTCCAGCAACCCTACCAAATCTCACAAATATGGTAAAAATAAAGCATCTCAGACTCTACTTCATACAGCTGATTGGTGCATCTAGGATAAAGCCAAGAATCTGGTATGTTACTATCAACATGACTTACATTATGATGTGAGACTATAATGCACCAGTAAAAGTATATTAAAAATAAAAATAAGCCGGGTGTGGTGGCGCATGCCACCAATACTTTGGAGGCTGAGACAGGAGGATCATGCAGGTTCAAAGCCAGCCCCAGCTACTTAGTGAGGCTCTCAGCAACGTAGTGAGACCCTGTTTCCAAATAAAATATAAAATAGGTCTGTGATGTAGCCAAGAAGTAGAAAGCTCCTGAGTTCCATCCCAGTACCACACACACACACAATAATAATAATAAATTAATTAAAATAAAATTTAGAGTAATCTTTAAAAAGGAAAATAAAAACTATGATTTATCCATATGATTTTGATGCCCTGAGATTTGGGAGGGAGCTGAGATTTGGGAGGGGCCTCCCAAACCTGGGCGATACCACTCAGAGCAATTCTAAGCTCAGAATCAGAAAGTTCGGGATCCTAGGGTTCGCACCGCCCTAGTGGAGTAAAATGCCTGGAGTTGGTTCTACCCCAGAGGGAGCCGCCAGGCTAGGACATCGGGGGAGCCGGCTGGGTGGGAAGGGTGGAGAGGGAAATGAGGAGTGTCAAGGACAGACGGGCAGGTGGGTCACCGACACTGCGACACAGCACAGTGGCTGTCCCCTGCCACTCACTCGATGTACTTCAGAGAGATCTTCTGCGGCTGGGCGCATGCATAGATCCGCTCCTGAATGTGCAGGGCTGAGAGCCGCAGCGCCGAGCTGCACTTCATCTCCACAGCAAAGCGCTCGTGGAGCACGTCACTGCAGCTCTGGAAGAGAAGAGATCCGGCCATCGGGGAACAAGGACACTCGTATCATGTCCCTAATTCTTTCAGGTGAGAAGCTGCAGGACCAGGAGCTCAGCGTGGAGACCTGGCTGCAACAGTTCTTGGCTGTGTGACCTTGATTAAGTTACTGAGACTCTAAAGTTTGGTATCTTCTATTGCTTATGTGCAGATAATCAAATTTACCTTGCATGGTTTCTGTGAGACTTAAATGACTTTAATAACATAATGCAAGCATAAGGCACACATGTAAATATAAAGCACTGAGGTCACTATTATTTTCAGAAAGCTCACATTTCTGTAAGACTTTGGGTATGCCAATGCACTTTATCTAGGTAATCTCTTCTGTAGAAACGTGATGCCTCCCAAATGGTTCTTTTCATCTGAATAAAAACAATATAATAAACCTCACCTAACAAGGAAGAGTAGAGGGGAGGACCAAGCTAGGAATCAAGGAACCAGGTTTTGGCTCTGCCACTAAGTGGGTGACCCAGAAAAACCACCTGACCTTTCCAACCCTCAGTTTCATCATCTCTAAAACGAGGCTTCGAAGCACTAATGCCCCATTTGGCAATAAAAACTGAACTGATAGCGATCCTTAAATGGTATTAGAAAGTGTATCATCCACATTCAGGACTAAGCCTGAATGTCATTATTATATCACAAATCTCCTCTTACAGCAACTCAGCAACAGGGAAGAGAATTGCGAGCAATAATCAGGCCTTTTCTTCTTCAGAAACAGATCATCCCTACCAGAGAGCTGCCTAATTGCCTGGAGCTCATGCTTGGAATAACCAGATGAGCCATCTTTGAGGACAGCCACTGTTATTTCAGAAAGCACAGCCTCAGTCACCTGCAGATAGAGGTACTCGAAGGCCACGGGGTCTTCTTTCAGGAGGTCCAGGGGGTCCTTGGGAACAAAACACACCCTGAAGAGGCAGCGGGAGTCATGTGACTCCTCCCTTTCTACCACCTGCCAGAGGGGTGAAGAAGATACTGTTAGTCCTCTGATGGCTTCCTGATGCACAGCTCTTGCACAAAAACACTCCAGAAAGGGAAAACAACGTCAGAGAGCCCCAGTTTCTAGTTTGGTGTGCCCCAAGACAGCCACAGACCTTGCTCCTAATCTGACTTTGTTTACCTACAGGCGTAAAATGTAAAAGGCTCAAAAGAGTGAACGTTTCCCACCAACCCATTGGCCAGTTCCCTTGTCCAGGAGAGAGCCCTCTCTGATTCCTTAAGTGCTCTCCCAGAGATAGTATATGCACATGTGTGCTTGGATAGATGCATATTCTTTCCTAAAAATAATAATAAGTTGCACACCAGTATGCAACTTACTTATTTTCACTTGAACTATCTTGGGGGCTTAATTTGATTTCTTTTTCCAATGCAAATGCAACACAACTTTCCAAGTACCAGGATTATAGGCATGTGCCAGCATGCCTGGCTTGACACAGATAATTTATTATTTTTATTTTTTGGTACTGGAAATTGAACCCAGGGGTATTCTGCTTCTGTGCTAGAACCTCAGACCATTAAAATTAAAAATTTTTTTTTGTGGTACTGGGGGTGGAACCCAGGGGCTTTCTACCTCTGGGCCATATTCCCAGACCTATTTTATATTTTAGTTGGAAACAGGGTCTCACTAAGTTGCTGAAAGCCTAAGTAGCTGAGGCTGGCTTTGAACCTGTGCGATCCTCCTGTCTCAGCCTCCCAAGTGCGGGGATTATAAGTGTGTGCCACCATGCCCGGCTAAAAAAATTTTTTTTAAACAGGGTCTTGCTAAGTTGCTGAGGCTGGCCTTGAATCTGTGATCTTCTTGTCTCAGCCTCCTAGGTACTGGGATTATAGGTGTGTGCTACCATACCTGGCTTGCATATAAGTTTTTTTTTTTTTTTCCTGTACTGGAGGTTGAACTCAAAGTGAGCTATACTCCCAGCCATATTTTTTATTTTTATTTTTAAATGGTCTCACTAAATTGCTAAGACTGGCCTCAATCCTGTCTTTGCCTCCTAAGTACTGGAATTACAGGCATTCCCCATTACACCTAGCTTCAACACACGTTGTTCTTTTTTGTGTGAACCCAGGGGCATTATATTTCCAAGCCACACCCATAGCCACCCCTCATCTATCAATGTATCTATTTATTTAGAAACAGGGTGTCGCTAGACTGCTGAGAGTCTGGCTACATTGCTGTGGCCATCCTTGAACCTGTGATCCTCCTGTCTCAGCCTCCTAAGTACTGGCTTACAGGCGTGCGCCATCATGCCCAACTATGACACCAGTACTTTTAAAGAGATTGCAGCAGTGAGCCTAGTCAGTGAGCGACTGGGCCAGACTCCTCTGCAGTGAGGTTGCTCGGGGGCTCCCTGCGGCCAGGCCTTTCTCATGCTGTTTCCTTAGTTAAAAAGCTTCTCCCTCACCCAACTGTTGCTCCTTTCCATCTTTATAATAGTACGCACCCAACAAGGATTTGTTGAACGGATCTGTTTGGCTTAAAAGTGGGTACAGCAAATTACTGATTGGCTGAACAACTGATGCCACGCACCACCCGTCTTGCCCTGACCTGCCATCATGTGTGGTTCCCACAGAGAGAGGCTGGGACTCAGCAGCCAATGCTTCTCTGACAGCTCAAAGGTGGCAGGTGCAGGGGAAGCTTGACAGAGCTGCAAGCAAGGGATGGGGGCTCCATTGGCTGTGTTACCTTGAGACAATCTTTCTTGTCTCTAAGCCTCTATCTTTGCAGTAGCAAAATGGGGATCTGGAATCTGTGCCCTGCCTGCCTCCTGGGAGCACATGAAAATCAGCCTGGTTCTCATCCTGCCATCCTCAAGGCTGAGGAGCTCTGTGTCTCCTGGGGCAGGAGCAAGCACATCAAACCTGAACAAGTGCTGAGCCCTGTCCCCAAAGCTTCTGGCAGAAGCTTGCAGCCAGCCCAGTCCAGCCCACCCAGGAGCAGATCCTCCCGATGGGTCCTCCCTACCTGCTGGATGAGCTCCTCCTCATGCAGCAGGTGCAGCCTCGAGATGTTGTATTGCTCTTCCAGGGCCAGTGCAAAGTACTCAATACTTCGGATGGATAGCTTCTCCTTCACAGTGAGGATGATGTCCTAATGGGCATAAAATGGCATGGGGTCCCCTGAGGAGCAGCAAGGACTTCCCTTTCTTTCTCATCTCTCTGCCATCGTGAATGCCCCACACTTGCTGTTCCCTCCAATACACACACTTTCTCCAGTACTCTTCACAAGGTTGTTTCTTTCCCTTTAAGTTACAGCTTACTAAATTGCTGAGGCTGGCTTCAAACCTGCGATCCTCTGTCCCAGCCTCCCAGGTACTGGGATTACAGGCTTGCACCACCATGCCCAGCTGAATCATCACCTTCAGTTCATTAGAGAAGTCCTGTCAGAACCTCAGACTTAGTAAGTCTCAAACCATCAGGTGCTACCTGCTTTCCATGACTCCTAATTCTGCATCCTCTTTCTACTGGGCTCCATTACCCTCCCAAACTAACCAGTGACTACATCTTAAAGAGTCTATCTGCTTCTGCAACCCAACAACATTAATTCAGTGCTAGAGTGTACCAGGCACAGTGCTGGCCATGATGGGAAGCCTGTCTCTTGACTCTGTCCCTTCCCCATTTCCCCACATCCACCTTGGCTTGAGCACACGCATTTCTCTTGGCTTTGCAGACTCTATGGACCCTCTTGCCACCAATCTGTCCTCCACGTTGTATCTAGAGCACACATTGGCAGAGCATACCCCACGGCCCAAATCCAGCCCTATTTTTGTAATTAAAGTTTCATGGGAACAAAGCCATGCCCGCTGCTCTGGGTAGCAGTAATTATAACAGAGACCGATGGCCTGAAGAACTTAAAATATTTACTGCCTGGCCTTTAACAGAAAAAGTTTGCTGAATCCAGATCTAGAGGAACTTGTCTTAAGACTTATATTGGTCATGAACAATTGTATTGGTCAAGAATATTCAGTGGCTCCCCAGGGTTCACTGGTCCAAACCCAAAGTCCTCGGCTTAATAACAGTCAAGGTCTCAAGTGTCAAGGGCCAACCCGCTCCCCCCACACTATTTTCTGCAGCTTTTCCCAGTACACCCTGCTAACAAGCCTCATGTCTCTGCCGACCGTGCCTCTCTCTGGGTCTTTGTTGGTGCTGTGCCCCATGCCTGGACACTGTCTTCACACAACTACTGGTCCATTCCTGTCAAAAGCCCATCTGTTTTTACATGTCTGCTTTGTAGGCTGCTCTTCTCCGAAGCCTTTCCTCGCCATCAGCTGGAAGCCCTCTCTCCTCTGGTACGCACTACACCATTTCTGTCCTTATAACATGGTACCTGTTTCAGAGTGGGCTGTCTTCACGCCAGCCCCACTCCAAGACTGCAGGCTTCCTAAGAGTGTGACTCTGGGCAATTTATTTCTATATCACCAATAGCCACATGATACCGCAATGCTTGGTACAAAAAAAAAAGTCAGTAAGTATTGACAACTTTCTTTGATTTACAGAAGAGGGTATTCTGATACAGAGACTTTTCTTCTCTTGGTAAGGGTGAGGGAAAGAGAAGTCCCTGAGGAGCCCACAGACATTTTTCTTTTTCCACGTTTAAGATTTTATATCTGCTTCTCTTTGTCATAAAGGGTTTGATTTATAAAATTTGGCTACTTAGATAAGATTAGCCAGTATTATACTGGCTGAGAGCTTGTTCCTTCCATCCTCCTGGGTTTAATTCCCCTGGGACGTGACTTTCATCGTAAATCACCTCAAAGTGTTTTTGGACACCACAGGAGGACTCACTTTAAATAAATCAACCCTTCCATTCAAATCCATTTCGATCAAAGATGACAGAAGTGGAGCCCTTGTCTAATTCACTTGGAAAACTTCCCTTTTAATACAGAATGGCAGAGCAGCCAGGTCCAGTGCGGAGCTTAACCACAGAGCAAGCTGAAGTCCATTGGGAGCTAGCGGACCTTGGCGAGTCCTAGACCTCTGGGGTCTGTTTCCCCATCTGCAAGGCAGGAATGGCACTAGTCGCTTCACATGGTTATTGGGACATTAAGCAAGATAGCACACAGGAAGTGCACAGAGTGGCTGGTGTGTAGCATGTCTGTCCTTCCTTCCTTCCTTCCTTCCTTCCTTCCTTTCGCAGGTCTGGGAATGGAACCCAGGGACATTTGACCTCTGAGCTACACCCCCTGCCCAATTTTTTATTCTATATTTTGAAACATGGTCGCACTAAATTGCAGAGGGCCTCACTAAGTAGCTGAGGCTGTCCGCGAACCGCGATCCTCCAGGTCTCAGCCTCCCAAATGCTGGGATTGCAATCATGCACCACCACGTCCGGTGTAGCATATACTTTCAAATCCACCATTCCCTCCCCTTTCTCCTCTGGGATCGGGCTTCCTGGGCTCGGAAGGGCCTTCTCTAGCTTCTGTTAAGTTACACTTAGGTAGGGCCTTTGGAGCAGCTCAAGGAAGTGTCACAAAGATGCCAGTGAGGAACACCAGGTGTGCACTTAGCGTGCGTAAGTGTGAGTGTGTGTGTCTTGGCTACTCTACAATCCCTGTGGCTGTACTGGCCCACCTGAACCTGCTCTTCCCCCAGTCCCAGAAGAGCTGGGCTCCATGTCCGCTCTTACATGACTTTTAATGATAGAACAACTTCACTGGTTCATTTCTTTGCTGCAGCCTCACTCTAACATTGCTTCCTCCCTTGTTCAAAAATTCTGAGTGCATCCCTGTCTTTAGATAGACTCCTGACTCTGCTGCCTGGCATCCTAGGCCCTCTGTGGCCGCTCCCTAGTCCCTCTAAACAAACAGCTGAGCCGTGCTGTATGCTTCGATGCTTCCTGGGCAATGCCTGTTTTCCTGGCTCTCTGCATTTGTTCACGTGATTCCCTCATGTGTCCTTCCTCCCCACCCTCCCCACCCATCCCTGCCTGGCTTTGCTGAAATCCCAGGAGCCCTTCACGGCTCAGCTCGGGTTAGGCTCCCTTCCCAAGCCCCGGCTCACATCCTGCCCAAGCCCCGGCTGACGTCCTGCCCAAGCCCTGGCTGACATCCTGGTGGTATCCCTGCACACGCAGCACATCTTCATCTGCTCTTTATGGCCCTTATTTCTTCTCACCCTACACTACCAGGAGGTCCTCGAACGCCTACTCTTCCTCAACCAGATTGCAGGTGCCTGAAGACAGAGACCACCCATTACCAGGCTCAGTAACCCCTCTCAAGGCATCTCAAGTTGGGGGCTTGTTAGTGTAAGTTGAACTGACTTCAAGGCAGAACAGAATATGCAGGGGCCTGGGCCTGCCCTCACATCTAACCTCGGTGTTTAGCTGCTCCGGTGTTTGGGTAGCAGGTGGAGCCACAGACAAGAGACAGGGCAGCCTGGTAGTTAAGGGTGAAAGCTCAGGAGTTGTGATATGACCTTGGGCAAGTCATATCACCTCTCCAAGTCCTGATTTCCTTCCCTTTAAGAGGTGATAAAGCACCACCTTGCTGGTGGTTGTACAACTTAGTGAACAACACGGTGCTCGGCTTATCGCAGGCACTGAGACCATAGTGGCTGTGAGACCACCACGGCAGATGATGCCCGGGGGCCCTTGGAACCAGCATGTTCTGGGAAAGGGGTTCGGGTTTACCCTTCATACCTTCACGGTTGTGTTTGCTTCAAACTTGAAAGCTTTGGTTTGTCCGTTCTCCAAGTACAGCTTGAGCACGTTTGGCATACACAGCAGAGAATTACCCTGGAAAACAAAAGAGCAGTGTTGTGTCGCTGGCACCTTGCTCTTGCCCCTGCCCCTAGGTGTGCCAAAGCCCTGGCTGGCCGGCCCTGCCTGGTTCAGAGAACTGGATCTTCCCTAACCGCACCATGTCAGGGGTTGCTTCTTGACATTTGGAAATGTCTCCAAAGGACAGGCATGCTTTGTCAAGGGACACCCATGAGAACTATTAGATCTGACGGATGGAGAGCGAGCCCTGCATGAGCATCTAATATCACTGCATGAGCCTCGCTGTGCAAGGTCACGTGACCACAGGTTGACATTTCTCTGCTGATTGCCAACCTGATCTGATAGTACACATGTGGAAAACCAGACTAGCATGCACACTCAAAATTGGGCCTTTTTTTAGATTTTTGGACTTTAAAGTGTAGGGTTGGCATGGAATAGGAGCAAATGCTCCCTCAGACCCCCCTTTTACTGTTGCATTCCCTGTAGCTAAGCGTCACAAAGGCACAGGGTTGCCCTCCATCCCCACTCACCCAACCATCACCCCTGCTCTGTGAGGTCTCCTAGGGACTCTGCCACTCCTACAGGGCTTTTTGTGAAGCAGGCACGGGGTCGGTCTTTGATGATTCGTGCCAGTCAGAATTCCTGGCGCAGGCCAAGGTTTTGGAGTATCTCCCGCAGCCAGTTCTCATACCAAGTGACCTCTGTGTGGCTGTAAGTAAAAAGGGCCCTTGGAGCTGGTGTCCTCTAGAACCAGTGAGAGAGTCTGAGCCCCTAAGAATTGGTCTAGAATTGACTTCAACACCTGTATCTACAAACATTTGTTATAAAGCCCATTTGGGTTTATCCTCGCTGGGCGTGGTGGCGCACGCTTGTAATCCCTGCGCTTGGGAGGCAGAGACAGGAGGATCGTGCAGGTTTGAAGCCAGCCGCACGCGCTGGCTTAGGAGACCCTGTTTCCAAAATGAAAATGTAAAAATAGGTCTGGGAGTGTAGCCCAGAGGTAGAAGGGCTTCCAGGAACCCCAGTACCACACACACACAAAAAAGTTTATCCTCTCTTTTTCAAAACACCTGACAGCCTTTTCTGATGAGAAACCCAAATCTTCTAAACAAGACTCACAATCACTGCCATTCTCTATAACTTAAAATAAAATAAAACATAGTGTTTATGGAGGAAAAGGGGATATGGTCTTATTCCAGTGCTATTTCATGCTTGATGAGGATGAGGAATTTCCTTCTTTCTTTGATATTAGGGGTTGAATGTGGGCATTCTACTTCTGGGCTAACCCTGCAGCGCTTTACATTTTTATTTCTTTTTTATTTTATTTTATTTTATTTTTTTTTGGTGGTGCTGGGGTTGAACCAAGGGGCATTTTACCTCTGAGTTATACCACCATCCCTGTTTTATTTTTAATTTGGAAGCAAATTCTTACTAAATTGCTGAGGCTGGCCTCAAATCTGCGATTCCTTTGTCTCAGCTTTCCAAGTACTGAGATTACAGGCATGTACCACCCTACCTGGCCTAAGTTTTAAATTTTAAAACAGTCTCACAGCCACGTGTGGTGGTGCACGCCTGTAATCTTAGTACTTAGGAGGCTGAGACAGGAAGATAACAGGTTCATGGCCAGCCGCAGCAATTCAGTGAGACCCTGCTTCAAAAAAAAAAAAAAAAAAAGGGCTCAGAGAAAGAATGCCCCTGGGTTTAATCCCCAGTACTGCAATAAATAAATAAATAAATAAATAAATAAATAAATAAAAGTCTCAGTAAGTGGCTGAGGATCTTCAAATCTGTGATCTTCCTTGTCTTGGCCTCCCAAGTACTGGGATTATGAGAATTGCCACCCTGTTCAACTAAGATAAGGGATTTTTTTGGGGGCAGGTTTAGGGGATGGAACCCAGGGGCATTCGACCTCCAAGCTATACCTCCTGCCCCCTTTTTTATTCTTTATTTTGAAACTGGGTCTCACTGAGTTGCAGAGGGCCTCACTAACTAGCTGAGGCTGTCCACGAAGGGTGATCCTCCTTCTCAGCCTCCCGAATGCGGGGATTACAAGCGTGTGACACCACGCCTGGCTAAGATAAGGGATTTTAAACTGCTCACTCCGCTGTCATTTCATTTTTTTTGGCTTTAGGTGTTTAGAAATCTTAAGTTTTAGATTTCTCATGAAGGTATCTTTTCCCTTGGTACTTTATTATTTGTGGTTTATAAGGTTTGCAAAAAACATATTCATGACAACATCACATACCTAACACCATTTACTTTTCTCGAAGGCTTCTTACAATTTTTATCTATATTTGCAGATAGCTTTTAGATAGCTATAATAATAGAATATGCACGACTCTTTTAATGCAACCTCTATTTTATATACAGTTTTTTATCTGGGCTTAATGTTTGCAATATTACTGGCTTTCTAATATTCTGTTGAGCTGAAATATCTGAATTGATGTAATCATGCCTCTGCCCTAGATATTTAGCATTTTCCTATTTTTTGCTATTTAAAATGCTGATAGCATAGTTATCTTTAAATATATGGATTTTTGCACTACATTATTTGATATTATAAATTAATAGGAATGTGATCCCTGGGCTACTTTATTTTTTGGTACTGGGAATTGACATCTGAGGCATTTTACTTCTGAGCTACAACCCCAGCCTTTTTAAATTTTTAATTTTGAAACAGTATCTCATAGAGTTGCTGAAGGTTTCACTGAGTTGCTGAGACTGGCCTCTGATCTGCGATTCTCCTATCTCAGCCTCTCAAGTATTGTGCCTAGCTCCTGGGCCACTTTCTCTATCAGTCATCAAGTTGTGTGTGTGTTTTTCCACGTGGGAATGTTTAAAAGTTTACAAGGCTCCTCATTGGTGCAAGACTGTAGTTATTTTTCAATATCAAGACTTACATTTTTTAAAACTTGTGCTCATTTACTAAGTACAAAGGGTCACTTCATAATATTTTCCTTGGCATTTCTTTACAGTGAGCAAAGTTATACAGATTTTAAGTGTTGGTTCACTACTCCAGATTCTTCTAGAGAGATTATGTGTCCCTGAGGCAGTCTTACCATTTTTTAAGGGGAAGGAAGAGTGTAACAATCAGTTTTATCTTCTTTTAAATACTTGAAGTGTTGCAGTGATGAACTCTCACACTTGATTCAAAGAACCCCACCCCCAAATTCTCCTGGGTGTCCAGACATGCAAGTCTTTCCAAAGATACCCTTCTAGAGCCTTGTTCCTCTAAACTCCATTCCTCCCCAAACTCTGACCCAGTATGGCAGTCCGTTCAAGTCTCAAAACTTGTCCTCTAAGGTTGATCTTGATTAATGAGGGTCTACATTTGAATATGTGTAAAATTCTGACATGGTTACCCTGGACAACCATTGGTAGGAGGGGGTGAAGGAAAAACGGGGGCAGGGGGAGAGGGCACCAAATATAGTTTAAACGTATACCATTTATGTTCAAAAAATTTTTGTTTAAAAAAAAAAAAACTTGTCCTCCTCTGGTCTCAGCAGATACCAATGAATGGTCACTTTAACAGATAATCACCAGGTGGCCTGGTCCACTCCTATGGTGCTCTTCTCTACCTGTCCCATGAGCTGGTTCTCAGCCCTGCTGCCTGTCACTGCACTTCTCTTGAAAACATGTGCTGAAGCCAAATTTAATCTGCTAAAGATGTTTAATCCATTTTCCCAAACATGGACACACTTAGCTCAATAGGACTGACTCACTGCATCTCAGGTCTTCTCTCTCTCTCTTTCTTTCTATTATATCCTCTCTCTCTCTCTCTCTCTCTCTCTCTCTCTCTCTCTCTCTCTCTCTCTCTCTCTCTCTCCCCTATGGTTCTTGGGATTCAACCCAGAGGCATTCCACCTCTAAGCTACACCCTCAGCCCTATTTTTCATTTTTGAAACAGGGTCTCCCTAGGTTGGTGAGAGTCTCACAACTTACAAAGGCTGTCCTTGAACCTGCATTCCTCCTTTCTCAGTCTCCCAAGTACTGGGAATACAGGCATGGGCAACCATGCCTGGCTATCTCAGGTCTTTTCTGATTAATGTCCAGGGCCTCCCATTGGCCCCTCCTGAACAAAGCCACCTTTCTCTCTGGTATAATGAAGGTATACACTGTTAAAATGGCTGTGGGTGCCCTCAGCCTCCCTCCCTCCACCATTTTCTGGTCTCTGTGGTGAGAAGGCTGGAAAAATTTAGACTTGAAAGTTTCAAAATCTAATATTGGTTGCTAAATTCAGAATGGCAATAGTTAAAGACCATTATGTAAATTATGAATAAACAAGCCTTTAATCCCACAATCTACATCAAAACTCTCAAACTTTAGCTAACATTTTCCCTTTACAAATGGGTCCTCTGAGCCTCCAACCCTTGGTCTCCATATATCAACAAGGACTAGACAGTGTGTTACAGTGAATGTAAACTCACACAGCCCTAGACTCCCGTCTGTCCTTACTGTGTGATCTTAATGGTTAATTCTCTTAATCTTTCTAAGCCTCTGCTTCCTCTTTTGTTAAAATATATCCCTTCAGGGTAACTTGCTAAGGATTATATACACAAAAGGTTTAGGTCACATTATACAGGTTCAATAGATGATGAGCTCTTAAAAACATAAAAAAAAGCAACCCACCCACCACCATCACTACTATAAATATATCAACTTCAGAGGGCATAAGAAGCTTGGCGATTCATAATGAAAACTTAACTCCTGGGATCTGTTGAAATTTCATGGGCAGGACAATGGAGTCTCAGAATAACACAGAACTATACCTGGGGCTTCTTTCCTGATCCCATCCATAAGCCCAGAGCTTCCACCAGCCTCCCCTATCTGCAGGCATCCTGCTGGAGGGTGCTCACAGCCTCTAGAAAATGTGCTGTGCTCCCTCTGTGTCCCTTCTGAGCTGCAGGATTCCAGAGGGTTTTGTTTTGTTTTTTATATGTCTGGTACTAGGGATTGAAACCAGGGTCATGCACCTGTGGGGAGAGTACTGTACGTCCTCAGCACTTTTTATTTTGAGACAGGGTCTTGCTAAATTGCCCAGGCTGGTCTTGATCTTGCGATCCTCCTACTTCAGTCTCCCAAATAGCTGGGAGGCCACTGTGCACGGCTTCATCATCAGCTACTTCATCAGAGTAATTTCAAGTAATTTCAATCCCTTGACTGGGGACTCACCTGGCTTTGTCCGCTGACAAGCACTTCCTCAGCAAAGTGCACCTTCACGGGGTTGGTCTTCAGCCTGGCCCTCTTCTCCTCAGTCAAGAAGGACGACTTGGGGACTCCCTGAAAAATGTTAATATGACATATTTTAGAAAAGTCTTTTCATACAAGCCATGCATAGCTTCTCATTTCTTAAAACAAACTTTGACAGGTAGTAGAGATTCAATTAAAGCACGCAGGGAAGGACGACATCCCATATCAAGATCTCTTTTCCTTAAATCTAGGCATCCCAATCCAACAACGTTGTTACCTGTGTTAACAGTTGGGAATTCAATATGGCAACAAACGGCTGGGATACGATGAAGACAGAGAGAACTGGCCCGTGAGGGAGGAGACCTGGATTCCGTTACTCTACAGTTGTAAGAATTACCTCAAACACAAATTCGTGTGTGTGTGTGTGTGTGTGTGTGTGTGTGTAAAACAAAACAAAATAACTGTGATTTCAGCCAAGTCCTTGCCTCTCTGGCCTTTAATCTTCCCATCTGTAAGATGTGGGAATTTTCAGGGCTCCCCAAAGTTCTGACCCCTGGGATTTATCATTTGCCCCTTTTTGCTCTTTTCTTTTGGGTGGTATCCTTTCTCTCCAGAGGTAGGAAGAGTCACCATCGGTTGGAATGAGTATGTGGTGAAGCCCTTGGAGTAGCCTAGATCAGGACAGTCTGCAACACTTGCTGAGAAGTATCTTCTATGACCCAGAGCCACAGGTTGTGGTCTTCTCAGATGAGAGCCCAATGCACTATACAGCCTAGCACCCTATGATCCTGTGGACTGGATGGTCCTTCAGGCTGGCCTCTAGACTGTCTGCACGTGTAAGAGTCCAAAGAAGGAGCTCTGGGTCATGTTCTGTGTAGCTGAGGGGAGAGACACAGAGCAGCACTCAGAGGAAATAACGCTCACAGACTCAGGTATCAACAGATCAGCACCACGGGTACATGAACTGAACAAATAATCCTGAAATTCTAATGCAAGAAGGTAAATATGATCTAACTGGCAATTAGAACCTTGTTGCAACACAATGGGTAAATATGATTTAGCGCCTCAATACACCATTTGCTTTTAAACAACACACATTTAATAGAATCTGGGAAACAGCAATATTCCCAGAGATGAAATTTACCTATAGAAATTACTGGTCTTCCAATAAGAAAAGATGGAAGAAATAAATGAAAGAGAAAGTTACAATCCAAAATTAATGATGAGGCTACCAGACTGCTCCACATGCGTTTAAAACTTTATCCCAGGTGAATCTAGGGGGCTCACGGGCAATGTCACAACTGCATCACCCAAGATAAAAGAATGGAGGAAATATTAGGAAACTAAAGATGGTCAACTATCGAGTTTCCCAGAAAATAAATATGGAGGACTCAGGAAAACACACACTGGTAAGCTTGTCATTAATTTTTTGGTGAAATCTAAGACAAGAGAGGGTCAGAGAGCTTTTATGCAGTGATCACTAACAACTAATACGGAGTTACCAAGAATAGGTCAGAGCCAAGCAAGTTCATTTTTCTTTTGAAGATAGAATTCCAGATTGGTAAGCCAGAGTCCTGTGGATATAGTGGTATTCCTTCATTCTTGAAAAGCATTTGATAATCTCTCCTATAATCCTCCTGTGGAGAATGCCAGATGCAGAGCCATTAGGTGAGTTCAAAACTGGTAAATCTGTGCCCAAAACAGTCCTGATTCCTTCCTTCTTTCCTCCCTTCCTCCCTTCCTGCCTCCTTTCTTTTTTTGCTGTGCTGAGGATTGAACCCAGGGTTTTGCACAGATTGGACAAGTGCTCTACCACTGAGCCACATCCCCAGCAAAACAGTCCTTATTTCTAAGCAACTCAGGCTCCATTTAGCTCAGTCCTTATTGACAATGTTTAACAATGCATTGGATGAAGTCAGAGGAAGTGAATTTATCAAACTTATAAATGACACAGAGCTGCAAAGTCTCTTTCAGGAGATCTCATGCCACAGAAATTAAGGGGAAATATCAAGAAACTAGGAATCTACAAGAGGGGTGCACAGGAAACTTGAGGACCAGGAGAAGCGATGGGTCAATATTCAGGAAATCACCAAGAGCAAACATAAGAAGGGCTAGGGAGATAGGATTGTCAAGAGCTGAAGGGAACAGGGAAAGAGTGGTCCAAGCAACTGGTGTAACCAATACCACTCTAAAGACTCAAAGGAAGGAGAAACCAGAGGACAGATGCAGAGAGAAGAAGAATCTGCAGGAAGCAAACACTGCCATCTCTAACCCCAGAGAGAGAAGACCTGTAAGAGTTAGGCCTGGAGCTGGATCATGCTAAAGAAAATTAACTGTCCCGGAACTAGAAGAAGTTGGGGAGGCTTGGGAAGAGGAGGTTTCCCAGCAGGAAGGAAAAATGACTAGAGCTGGGGAATGTGCAAATAAGCCCCACGATTCCCAGACTATACAATCTCAGTGTGCCAAGAACACTGAGCCAAAGGAACATGACCTGTCAGGGATTAATGTGAAGTGTGGTACTGAGGGTCAAAAAATCAATTGCACAAGCGCAGCATTGTGGGAGGCGAGCCTACAAGCTATTCGCTTGAAACCAGCTCGGTATTTAATTGGCCACAAGTTTTACCCAAGCCAACAGTGTGATGGGGCTGGCCAAAATGTCACCCCAACCTTGGGCCTCACTAGCATTCTGGGGGCACTTCAGAAGTGCACCCTCCATTCCCTGTGATACTCTTTGGCCACCCATAGAACCTGCTCTTGGGGCCACCATTTAAGAGCGTCATCATGAAATTGGAATCTGTCCTGAAAGCTCCCAGGGAAGGGAGAATTCAGAAAAACACAGCTACGAGGAAGAGTTGATGGAATAGTTGTGTAGCCTAAAAAAAGAGAATGCTACACTTCCCCATCTTTGGTGAGCTATCTCATACCTAGTAGACACTTGCTTTTTACTAGGACTAGTCAGTGGGAGACACAGGAAAGAAGGGCCTCTTATGTTTGGTGCCACCCAACCACGAAAACCGGCTGCTTTGAGAAAGAATATGCTCTCTGTCTTGGAACTGCCCAGCCCACGGGACCCACAGGGGCTCCATTCCTCCTGAGTGTCAGCACGGCTGCCACCTACCTTAGAACCTAGAATGTTTTGTGAAACTCCTACTGAAGCACACACAGGCCAGCTCTTTTTTTGGGGGGGGGGTACTGAGGATGGAACCCAGAGGCTTTTCTACCTCCGGGCTACACTCCCATACCTATTTTTTATATTTTTATTTGGAAACAGGGTCTCTTAAGCCAGCTGAGGCTGGCTTCGAACCTGCACGATCCTCCCAAGCGTGGGGATAACAAGCGTGCACCACCACGCCCGGCTGCACATAAGTTTTTAAGAAGAGTTCTGGCTAGGTATGGTGGTGCATGCCTGTACTACTCGGGAGACTGAGGCAGAAGAATCACAAGTTTGAAGTCAGGCAATTTCACAAGATTCTGTTGCAAAATAAAATATAAAACCATCTGGGACCAGTATTTGAGAGGCTGAGGCAGGAGGATCACAGGTTCTCGGCTAGTCTCAGCAATTTAGTGAGGCCCTGCACAACTTAGTGAGGCCCTGTTACAAAATAAAGACTAAAATAGATCTGGGAGTGTAGCTCAGAGTTACATTCTAGCCCCTAAGTTCAATTCCCAGCACCACAAAAAAGGGTTGAGAATATAGTTCAGGACACCCTTGAATTCAGTCCCAGTACTGAGGAGGAGGAGGAGGAGAAAGAGGGGGAGGAGGAGGGGAAAGAGGAGGGGGAAGAGCAGGAGGAGGAGGAGGAGGGTCTCACTGAGTTGCTGAGAGCCTCATTAAGTAGCTGAGGCTGGCTTTGAACCTGTGCGATACTCCTGTCTCAGCCTCCCAAGCACGGGGATTACAAGCATGGGCCACCACGCCCAGCTTAGAGTTTTTGATAGTTATTAGTTTCGATTTTAAATAATATTTAGGAATCTATATAGTGTTAGTTTTGTTTTGTTTTTTAACTTGGAATTGAACCCAAGGACATTCTATCTCTTAGCTACACCTCCATTCTTATTTTATTTTTTATTTTGAAACAAGATCCCACTAAGTTGCTGAAGACCTTGCTGAGGCTGCCTGCAAATCTGCGATCCTTCTGTCTCAGCCACCCAAGTACTAGAAGAGGTCTAAGTACAGGGGTGCACACCACACCCAGCTCCATGCAGTTTTTTATTTGGAGAATTTATTACACTTTCTTGATTGCCTTGCATGTGGTCAATTAGGTTAGTTCTTTAAATACACTATTAAATTTCTCTATGTCAGCCAGGTGCAGTGGAACACACCTATAATCCCAGTACTTGGGAGGCTAAAACAGGAGAATCACAGGTTTGCAGCTAGCTTCAGCAATTTAACAAGACCCTGAGTAACTTGGTGAGACCCTGTTTCAAAATAAAAAAATAAAATAGGGCTGGGGGTGTGGCCTGGAGGTAAAATGTCCCTGGGTTCAATCCCTAGTACAAAGAAGAAAGAGAGAGGGAGGGAGGGAAGGAGAAAGGAAGAAGGAAGAAAGAAAAAAAGGAAAGAAGAAAAGAAAGACAGAAAGAGAGAGGAAAGCCAGCTGAATATATATGCTTGTCATCCCAGTACTTAGGAGAATGAGACAGGAGGATTGTAGGTTCACAGCCAGCCTCAGCTATTTATTAAGGCCCTTTACAATTTAGCTTAAAAATAAAAAATAAATAGGACTGGGAGTATAGCTCAGAGGTAGAATGCCCCAGGGTTCAATCCCTAGTACACAAAAATAATAAATAAATAATCGAAATAGGGTTAGGGGTGTAGCTCAGAGGAGAATCACCCTGGGTTCAGTCCCCAGCACCACACACAGAAATTCTCTATGGCCCCCACATTTTGGGGTCTATTTGTGTCCAAGGCTAAAAGGTGTGTTTTAGTTTCTCACAATGACAATTTTCGGCCACCTTTTCCTCCGTGGTAGTTTTTGCTGTTATAACTTGATCATCTGCTCTTCCTTGTGTGAGACATAAAGGGGCCTGGGCCTGGGGGGTCCAGGGTCGCCAGTTCCTCCCTGTGCCTCATCTCTGCTGCACCCTGCTGAGGTGAGCCTCAGGGCCACTAAAACACTGGCACAGCCACCACCTCATCTGGCCCTCGGGGCACCCATTAGACAGGCAAGGATACTTTAAAAGTTTGGGTACTAGAGGAACCCAGGGGCATTTTAACTCCAAATGGACCACCCAGCCTTTTTTTTTTTAATTTTGAAATAGGATCTCTCTAAATTGCGGAGTCTGCCCTCGAACCTGCAATCCTCCTGTCTCAGCCTCCCAAGAACTGGGATTACAGGCCTGTGCCACCATGCCCACAGTCCAAGCAATTATTGTCTTTCCTATTATTGTGCACAAGTGAAAACTGAAACTAAAGATAGCCGAATCCACACCACTCACAGCTGCCTCGGAACCCCTAGTTCTGGGACTTTCTCTGCAGATGCACAGGTGTCCCTTCCCTGGGCCACATGTCCTTTTGGCCTAGACCACGTCCCTCCACGGCACCTGCGTGCAGGAGGTCATCAGGCCATGTTGACTGGACACCCAGGCCTGGCAGCTGCCACCCTCTGCTTATTTTCCTAGGAATATTTTCCAGGGGTTCAGGGTCTTAGGACCAAGAAGGGAGAAGCTAATACACAGGACAGAGAAAGAGATTTACCGACGTGCAGCGGGTGACTGTGATTGAAAGAGAATCCTCGGTGTCCCTGGAAAAAGAACGAAGACAAAAATGTTCAGTCATTCTGTGTAATGTGTATGTGTGTCAAGAAGATGGTAGAGCGTTCCTATAAAGCAGCCTCTCCCAGTTCCTTTGGCTTAGCAAAAACAAGGGAGACGCAGGAAAGCACCGATCTTCAAGGAACGGAGCTGACCCGGAGCGCTCCTTCCACCTCAAGGAGCCTTCCCATACGCACTGCACCAGCTGGTCTACGCTCACTGAATGAAGCCCTTAATTTAGTTTCATGTGACAGAGAATTAATCCAGTGGACACTAGCTAGGTTTTTGTTCAGAAAATGTTTAAAGAAAACATGGCAACAGCGCAGATAAACTAGGTTGCTATTTCAGAAACCTTACGTTAAACATTTCAGTAAGTAGAATGATATCTATATCTAACTTTTATTGGATAAGAGCTGCCCGGTTTTTGATGTTTGGGCGCACATAAGTGACAAGTCCAAACATAATCAAAATACTAAGAGCTTCTGCCTTGTATTATCTCATAGATTTTAAGAGTGATTAAATCAACCAGATAATTGCCAAATCTCCATCGCTATTAGCAGATGGAACCGTGAGCTGGGTTTGTATATTCCTTTCTCTTTGCCATTGCTCCACAGGAAAGCAGGCAGCACGATCGCTTCATCTGACTTCTTGCAATATGATCGTTGAAGCCAACAGCAGCAGTGAGTTATTTCCTCCAATAGATAAACTCAGTCTGAGCTTTCTTAGTGTCTGGGGGGCGACTTTTTTCCATTTTGTGTGAGAACAGGCCTCCTTGGAGAAAAATCACAATAAACCAAAGTCCTAGAGGCTCTCAAAAGGACATTTTGGCCTCACAGATATTCGAGGGAATTAGAGAGGTTTTATTGCCACTGTTATTGTGTCATTTTGCTTTGTTTTTGTTTTTTCCCCTTTTACAAGTGATGATGAATAATACAAGCTGCTTTTAAACACCAGGAGCCAAGCTAAAAAGATAAGCGACCCCAGGATCTTCACATGCACGACACGGCGCAGGGCACCTAAGCACAGCACCCTCTGAGCCTCGGCCCCCGGGGAGCCTGTGATGGCCTGCCCTCTCAGGAGGAGGACACTAGAGATTTCTGCGTTGGCATCAAGGACCCTCTGTGGTCCGGGCTTCACCTCTCAGGCAAACCGAACTGCTCAGCACCTGCTCCTCCCGTGGCTGCTGCTCCTGTCTATCACTCTGCCTCGATCGCCTCCCTCTGCGGGCTGAATTCCACCCACCATTGATGGTAGGGCTGAAACGCCTCTGGATCCTTCTCTGCTTTGTCAGACTACAGCTGCTTCTCAAGATGGAGGCGTCTCCAGTGTGTGTCTCCCATTCCCTCCGCTTCTCTCTGCCCCCCAATCCCAAAGGGCTGTGCGCATGTAGATTTGAGCGCTCCGCGAACAGACGGGCTAAATGTTACCCAAACATCAGATTCTACTGTACTGCCTCTGTCTAGAAATACATTTGCTGACTCGTCAGAATCTGATCTGATCTGACAGAAATATCAGTAGCGCTGAAAATCGACAATTCATTTGCTGGAAGTGATCGTCCTTAGGAAAATAGCCCCATGACTGGAAAAGTGAACTTCATGATTTCCATAACTGTACTTCTTTATTTTTAAGTGAAATCATCTGATCCTTTCCTCTTGCCCACTGAAATTAGTCTCTGGCATTCCTGAAGCAAACTGGGCTTGGTTGGAGGGATTCTGTTTCCTACATTTTGACAGATGCTCTCCATAAATCTTAAATTAAATTCCATATGAGTGTGTGTGCGTGTGTGTGTGTGTGTGTGTGTGTGTGTGTGTGTGTGTGTCTGCGCACACAAATCTGTGTGGATGTGAAAGAGAGAGTGAATACCAAGAATAAGAGACAGATGTGTCTGTCTCTAGGTGAGGCTTCCTGGGGGTGGAGACTGCATGCTGCACCTGCGCTTCCCCCTCTGCCTTGAGGTCGTGGCCTGTTTCCCGTGTGTGCCGGACACACCCTCATGAAGGCACATCCGCCCAGTGAGCCATGTCAGCCAGCTCACAGAAAGGAGTGAAGTATGGACGTGTCTTCAAGTTGGCTTCTACCTACCGCTACTTCTCATCTCTCTCTACTAATATTAAAACTGTTGAGTGGAAACTGTCAACGCCGAAGCCTGTCTGAGCCCGTGTGAGGTGGCAGTCCTCCCCCCCAACCCCATCGCTGACGTTCCTCTTCCGCAGAACCAGAGTTGCTGATTTCAAGTGCTAATCCCATTCGCTTGGTCAGCTGAGCGCCCACTGTGTGCCCGACCTGGTCTCAGGAGGCCACAGTGTGGGCAGAGAACGAGGCTTTTACACAAGTCACAGGGGCACCAGGAGAGGGCGGTAGGTGCCGTGTCAATGAAACTGTCGGCTATACATTCAAGGATGCATAAGAAGCGATATCAAAGGGTTAAAGAAGAACAAACAGACTTGGTATCACTTTAGTTCAACCTTCAGCACATATTAAGACAAGCCTATCATTCCTGAGAGGGTAGGGCATTCCTCACTCTGCCTAGAACGGTGTGGATAAATAAGCACTCTGTGCCTGCCAAGCTCCTCGGCAGGCAGGTGAAGGGAGCAGATGCATGGTCTGTTCTCTAGATCCAAGAAGCTGTCTTACTAGACAGAACTGGAACTCTCAGACGAGGCTTTGCTTGCAGCTTCCAAGGAGACTGGACCTTCCTAAAATCATGGGCTCAGTTTTGCCACTCCTATCACTCATCTCTGCTCTGTGAGCCGCTGTGCGGCTCTGGACGACAGGAGACAATTTAGTACCTCAGAATATCGACTGCTCGCTCATAGGAAAGGTCTTCGGCGGGCTCATTGTTCATTTGGAGGATCTGATCACCGGGGAAGAGCTTGCCTTGAGCGGAGCCTCCTGTTGGACAGAACATAAGTAATTGGTGCTCAGGCCGGAGTGCCCAGACCCCACGTGTCACAGGGGCACCGCTGGACAGCAGCCGGAGTCCCTTGCACACTGGTTCACATGGATCGCAGTTTTCCTCCTTATAACCCGTGTTATGTCTATCACCCCTCAACTTCATGTTAGGAGACCATCCTGAAAAGAGCACCTTCCAAAGCAACGGAGCTGGCCGTGAACCTATTACGTCCATCTCTAAAGAACCTTCGTGCTGGTGTGTGTGCGGGAGTGCGTGTGTGCATGCGCGTGTGTATATAAATTGAAATTAATATATTTTAACTAGTCCAGAATTTAACATCAATACATAGCTCATGTATGAAAATAAACATTAGGCTTTCCCAGCCTGCTCCTCTCCACCCCGACAGCCTCTATTTCACAAAGATTCAAGTGAAAACAAATCAATAGTTTCTATTATTGTCTGCCTAGAAACTCCTGCCAGCTAGAAGCCTGCAGGGCTCAAAACGGAGGCTTGGCTTATCTAAATACTTCCACCACCCTTGAGGTGTGGGAGGGTAGAGCTCCCACAGAGGCCTTGGGGATTCTGGGGCTCAGAGCTTCACATGCACTTGGGATTCCCTGTCTCCCAGCACCAAAGGAACGTGCAAAGCCCAAGACAGAAGAATGAGGTCAGAATTTTCTAACTTTTCTGGGGGTAGCAATGTATGCCTTTCGCTATAGACAGAGAGATAGAGGAGAAGCAGGGTTCCCTTCCCCAAGAAGCCCTACTCCTCTCCTGCCACATTTTTCCGTCAATCCCTACCTGCTGTGACGGCCACCACTGTGAGAGGAAGGCTCTCAGAAATGTGAAATCCATAGTCCTGGAGGAGGGCATCCTTGTCTATCTTTATGGTGTGCCTCACGGGGGTGAGGGCATGGGTTGGGGTCCCGGGAGGCCCATCGGCTGCAGCAACTTTAGCCCTGGAAGAGAAGGAGTATATGAAAAAGAGAAAGGGATGATTTCAGCTGGTGACCACAAACAGCCCCAGGCATGACGGAGACAGAAGAGTTCAGTGGACACACCAACTCTCCTCTTGAGAGGGACGAGACACAAACGCCACCAGTTACACCACCAAATAGAACTTAGCACCATGCTCTTAAAAAGGGGTTATGAGGTCCCGTGGACACTTAGGAGAAGGTAGAAAACAGTTTCCACTTTACAGGGCAGGGGATAGAGAAACAGGGAACATTCATTACCTGGAAGAGGTAGGATTTGGGGTGTACCTTTAGAGATTTAGGGTATCTCTATACAGCCCAGATCCTGGAGCTCACAAGATAGTTGATACGTTACAAAGGGAATGGATGAATGGATGGACGGGTGGATGGACGGACAAGTGGATGGATGGACGGGTGGGTGGATGGACGGGTGGATGGATGGACAGGTGGATGGATGGACAAGTGGATGGATGGACGGGTGGATGGATGTACGGGTGGGTGGATGGACAGGTGGATGGATGGACAAGTGGATGGATGGACAAGTGGATGGATGGACGGGTGGGTGGATGGACGGGTGGATGGATGGACGGGTGGATGGATGGACAGGTGGATGGATGGACGGGTGGATGGATGGACAAGTGGATGGATGGACGGGTGGGTGGATGGACAGGTGGATGGATGGCCGGGTGGATGGATGGACAGGTGGATGGATGGACGGGTGGATGGATGGATGGGTGGATGGATGGACAGGTACATGGATGGATGGGTGGATGGATGGACAAGTGGATGAATTGACGGGTAGATGGATGGACAGGTGGATGGATGGACGGGTGGATGGATGGACGGTGGGTGGATGGACGGGTGGATGGATGGACAGGTAGATGGATGGATGGGTGCGTGGATGGACGGGTGGATGGATGGACAGGTGGATGGAGGGACAGGTGGATGGATGGACAGGTGGATGGATGGATGGGTGGGTGGGTGGATGGGCATTTCAGGCAGGAGGCACTGATTAAGCAGGGGTACAGGAGAAGAAAAGCATGGGCAGTGACCAGGAACAAAGAGTCATTCAGTTTGGATGTTATATCATGGCTAATTTTATAGATGGGCTGTTTCTTTGGTGATTTAAAAATATTTCTTTACTTTATGATAAATTTCACTTTCCTTTAAACTTAGTCTCTGTGAGGATTCCAATATGAAATTCCAGATAGCAAGGCTCCCTCTCTATATTAATCTCTAAAAACATATGTTCTCTCTATATCTAAAAGCAGATTAAGTTGAAAGTTGTATTTTCTATCTCTTAAAACCACAAAGCGAGTCACAAGCTATTTTTCATTTGTCTGCGGCAAATTATTTTCCCCCTGGTAATAGTCAGGGGTTCTTTCTGAGAAAAGTCAAATAGCGATGGGACGAGGTGTTTATTATCATTATAAACAACAGAAATACAGAGAAGTAACAGCTCCCTCAGGGCTCTGGCAGTTCAAGTCATCATTTATTCTCATCCATTTACCAAACACTGTCAGGAACTCTGCCCAAAGCGACAGGACCGCACTTAGCTGAAACTCACCTCTCTGTCATTTGTAACGACCTTAAATTTCAACAAGAATCAGGAAATATGAAAAACTGTCCCACTGAGCCAGAATGCAGGTGACAAGGCCAAGTACCAAGCCTCCTGCACATCAGGCATCATCTGACGAGCCCGGCAATGGATAAGCAGCTTCAGGCTCTGTCCAAATAGAAGACCGGAGCCACTCTGCTCAGAGAAGCAGGAGGAGGATTTCTTCCAGGCAAGCACAATACTGAGAAGGGTCAGCAGAAACCTAACACCTGGGACCATGCAGAACCGTGAAAATTTGCACTGAGGAAAACCCAAAGCTGTTCTTGATTTAAAAAACCAAAACTTTAGGCCGGATGTGGTGGCAGGTGGCACATGCTTGTAATCCCAGTACTTGGGAGGCTGAGACAGGAGGATCGCACAGGTTCGAAGCCAGCCTCAGCTACTTAGTGAAGCTCTCAGCAACTTCATGAGACCCTGTTTCCAAACAAAGTATAAAATACATCTGGGAGTATAGCCCGGAGGTAGAAAACCCCTGGGTTCTAACCCCAGTACCACACACACTCACTAAATCAATCAATCAATCAATCAATCAATCAATCAAAACTTTAAAGCTATAATAGGGGCCACCAGGTATACCAGTAGCCCCAGCTACTAAGAAGGCTGAGACTGAATTATTGCTTAGGGCCAGGGGTTCAAGGCCAGCCTGGGCAACAGAGCAAGACCTGCATCTTTTTTTCTTTGGTACTGGAGGTTGAACCCAGGAGCATTTTACCTCCAAGCTATATCCCAGCCCTTTTTAATTTTTTATTTTAATTAATTAATTTATTTTGTGGTACTGGGGATTGAACCCAATGGCATTCTACTTCTGAGCTACACCCCCAACTATCTATATCTATCTATCTATCTATCTATCTATCTATCTATCTATCTATCTATTTTTTTTTTTTTACTTTGAAACAGGGTCTCACTAAGTTGCAGAGGGCCTCATAAGGTGCTATGGCTGGCCATGAACCTGGGATCCTCCTATCTCAACCTCCCAAGTACTGGAATTACAAACATGCACCATGACCCGCTTTTTATTTTTATTTTGAGACAGGGTCTGGCTAAGTTTCTGAGGCTAGCCTTGAATCTGTGATCCTCCTATCTCAGCCTCCCAAGTACTGATATTATAGGCATGTGCCACCACGACTGGCAAGGAGCCTGCATCTTTATTTATTTGATTTTGTGGTATTAAGGAACAAACCCAGGAACATTTTACCTCTGAGCTACACCTCCAGCCCTACTTTATTTATTTATTTTTTGAAACAGAGTCTCACTAAGTTGTAGAAGCTTTCAGTAAGTTGTGAGGCTGGCCACAAACCTGTGATCCTCCTATCTCAGCCTCCCAAGTATTGAGATTATAGGTGTGTGCCACCATGCCCAGCTATAAAAGGGCCTTTCTAAATATAATAATTAACATACTGTGGCCAGGCATACTGTTGTTAAGGCCAGCCTAGACAACTGCTGTTAAGGCCAGCCTAGACAACTAGCGAGACCCTGTTTCAAAATAAAAAATAAAAAGGACTAGTGGGTATAGCTCAGAAGTAAGATGCCCCTGGGTTAAATCTACAGCACAAAAGAAAATTAATATATTTTATATTGAAAGGGGCAATGGGGCAGAAATTGGGTAAGGGCTAACTGGGTGATGTGTGCATGTATGTCTCCACCATCTTGTATCCCATTAAGATGTATGACTACAATGCACCAATAAAAATTTTAAAAAAGAAAGTTAAAAAATTAACATTTGTCTTCTTTTGAAAAAGCCACAAGATAAGAATGCCCAAAACCATTCCTATTTAATATGGCAGGAGAAATGTTTATAGTGCTAATCAGGGAAGGAAAAATGATAAAAAGAAATAACAGACATAGAAAATAAAAAGTACCACTTATTTTTTTAGAGCAGATAATGATATATACCTAGATAATGAAGAGCAAAGAAGATTTCTAATGCTATAAAATAAAAGGAGTTGCAGGATAAAAAACCCCACAAAATATATCAACAACTCACTAGAAACAGACGAGTTGGATGCACATTAGATGCTAGGCACTCTAAATGAGATTATATATAATATATATATATATATATATATATGTATATATATATGTATACATAATTTATTTTTTTGGTGGTACTGGGGTTCCTGGAAGCCCTTCTACCTCTGGGATACACTCCCAGAACAATTTTATATTTATTAGGAAACAGGGTCTCTTAAGCCAGCCTCAGCTACTTAGTGAGGCTCTCAGCAACTTAGTGAGACCCTGTTTCCAAATAAAATATAAAATGGGCCTGGGAGTATAGCCTGGAGGTAGAAAGCCTCTGGGTTCCACCCCCAGTACCACCACCAAAAAACCCTCCAAAACCCATATATATTGTATTTAAATACATATATACAATATATATATTTTGCAGTACTGGGAATGGAATCCAGGGCATTCTACCTCCTGAGCAATACCTTCAGGCCTATTTTTAAGTCTTTATTTTTTGAAACAGAGTCTCACTAAGTAGCTGAGGCTGTCCAATGCTGGGATTACAAGCATGCGTCACCATGCCCAGCTTGAATGAGCTAATATTAAACAGCCAGAAAATCCCATGAGCAGATCCCAGGGACAGCATTAGTGCTGTGTACTAATTTAATCAGGGAAAGAGAAATTTTTTTTAAGGAGAGCAATACAACTTTCTTTGAAGCAATAAAGGAAGATACAAGTAATTGGGCCAAAGTTATGCTGAGTTCCTAGCTGGGACACAAAAGCTGTAAGTTAAAATATAGATTTTAAAGCCGGGTGTGGTGGCACACACTTGTAATCCCAATACTTGGGAGGCTGAAACAGGAGGATCTAGTGAGGCCCTCTGCCTCACTAGAACCCTGTTTCAAAATAAAGAATAGAACCCTGTTTCAAAATAAAGAACAGAACCCTGTTTCAAAATAAAGAATAAAAAAAATAGAGAGCTGGAGAGATAGTTTGGAGTTCAATCTATATCTATGTTGAACCTCTGGGTTCAACTTTCAATGCCACAAAAATATAGATAATAGATACAGATTTTTAACTATATTTATATAGATTAAAATATATAAAGAAGAGATACAAAGGGACAATAGATACATGAAAAGATGTTCTTCATCACTGGCCATCAGGGAGATGCAAATCAAAACTACACTGAGATTCCATCTAACCCCAGTCAGAGTGGCAAACATAAAGAAATCAAATAACAACAAATGCTGGCGAGGATGTGGGGAAAGAGGAACTCTTTTACACTGTTGGTGGGAATGCAAACTAGTACAGCCACTATGGAGATCTGTGTGGAGATTCCTAAGAAAGGTGGGAATAGATCCGCCATATGATCCAGCTATACCACTCCTAGGTATCTTTCCAAAGGGGTTGAATTCAGAGAAATACAGCAACATATGCATACCTATGTTCATAGCAGCACAATTTGTAATAGCCAAAATATGGAACCAACCCAGATCACCATCAACAGATGAATGGATAGCAAAACTGTGGGAAATACACACAATGGAATTCTATTCAGCCATAAAGAAGAACAAAATTATATCATTTGCAAGAAGATGGAAAGCCCTGGAGAACATCATGTTAAGTGAGATCAGCCAAGCACAGAAGGAGAAGGTACATATGTTTCCTCTAATATGCCCAAACTAGGAAACACAAAGGATACCAGTGGGACTCCAGATAATGGAGGGGAAATATCAGCAAAGTTTGAATGGAAAGATAGGAGAGGAGGAAGGCTGATCTTGATTAATGAGGGTCTACATATGAATATGTGTAAAATTATGAATATGACATGGTTAACCTCGACAACCATTGGTGGGAGGAAGGAAGGGAAAACGGGGGCGGGGGGAGAGGGCACCAAATATAGTTTAAATGTATACTATTTATGTTCAATAAAAAATTGTTAAAAGGAAAAAAATGTGAAAATACAAAAAAATTACTAAAATTATTCTTAATCATTGAGAACAGGATAAATTGCATTCATGTAAAACAAAGAAGTAAACACATTTTTAGAAAAAAATATATATCTTAATCTAGATTTTAGCTTAGTTAATCTATATTTAACTTAGCTAAAATATAGATTACAAATCCTTCCAGACTAAAAATAAACTTGAGAAACTGATGAGAATAGTAGTGGTAACGACAGGAATAGTAATTAATACCGTGAGCGCTGACCATCTACCGGGGAATGGCCTAACTCGCTTAGTCCTCCCAACAGGCATCGGAGGCAGGTCTGGTCGCTGTCAGCATTTTTACATACGGATAAGGAGACTGGCTCTTGCTTCGACAGGTTTTATCTTGCATAGTCACATGGCTGTGAGGCAATTTTCAAGCTGAGGCTACTTTCTTCAAGAGACAACGTTGCATGCGTTCACATGAAGTACAAGGCAAACCTTTTATGTCAAGTTAAGCTAACTTTATGCGCACCTGTGTGGGAGATTTAAGTTCTTGTATGCTTTCTTCGTCTTGCTCCTGTTCTCAGGGTGACAGCTGCCACCAGGAGAAGTAATTCTAGTTCTTAAAATTGAATTTTTCCAGATTTCAGAGGTGAAATCTGGAAGAGAGATTATGTCTTCTCTCAATATATAACTGGCTTTGATTACCAGCTAAGATACAAAATCACTGTACTGTAAGTAATCAATAAATGAAGGCTTATTTCAGGCTGAGGGTTACCTAAGAGTATTTATTTTTGGAGTGTGTGTCAACTGCATATATTTTGTGATACAGTAAGTCCTGGAATATTAACATAAGAATAATGGTTAGTTTCCCATTCTATTTAAAATAATCATTCTATAAGAACATGACTTAAACAATGTGAGTAGTTGTATTAGTATGGAAGTGTGTTTTTCATATATGGTTGAATGTACCAACTTGTGAGAGAGAGAAAAAAAAAAAACAAACTTCCAAGAGCCACATTAAAAAGGAAGAAAAGGAGCTGGGTACAGTAGCATACACCTGTAATCCCAGTGCTTGGGAATCTGAGACAAGAGAATGGCAGTTTTGAGGCCAATCTTAGCAACTTAATGAGACCCTCAGCAACTTAGCAAGACCTTTTTTTCAAAATAAAAACTACAAAGTACTGGGGTATAGCTCAGAAGTGGAATGTCCCTGGGTTCAACACCCGATACCAGATACACACACACATACACCAAAACAAAACAAACAAAAACAAAAAGGTAAAGCAAAGTCAAATTAATTTTAACATATTCCTATTTAACAAGATATATTTAAAATATTGTCATTTAGGCTGGGCGTGGTGGCACACGCTTGTAACCCCAGTATTTGGGAGGCTGAGACAGGAGGATCGCGCAGGTTCGAAGCCGGCCTCAGCTACTTAGTGAGGCTCTCAGCAACTTAGTGAGACCCTGTTTCCAAATAAAGTATAAAATAGGCCTGGGAGTGTAACCTGGAGGTAGAAAAGCCCCTGGGTTCCACCCTCAGTGCCATAAAATAAAATAAAAATATTGTCATTTAAACATGTAATTAATACAAAATTTTTGATATTGTGTACTTTTCTCACAGAAGTCTTCAAAATCCAGTGCATATTTTACATTTACAATGCATACATTTGGACCCTGTACTTTCAAAAGAAATACTTAGGTTTCACAAAATTTATGGTTGAAACAGGGTCTCGCTAAATTACCATATGCTATGATCCTCTTATCTCAACTTCCCTAGTACTGGGATTACAGGCATGCCCTGCCATACCCGCTCACATTTCAAATATTTAATATCCATCTGTGCTGGGCGTGGTGGCGCACGCTTGTAATCCCTGGGCTTGGGAGGCAGAGACAGGAGGATCACGCTGGTTTGAAGCCAGCTGCGCTGGCTTAAGAGACCCTGTTTCCAAAAAATATATATAAAATAGGTCTGGGAGTGTAGCCCGGAGGTAGAAGGGTTTCCAGGAACCCCAGTACCACACACACACAAAAAAATCCATCTGTGGGTAGTAGTTTAGATTGCTACACAGCAGCAATCTAGATTCTATGAAAATGCATGAAAAATGTATGAGACTGCTATATATAAAAAGAAAACCTTCAACTCAGAAACTGTAACTAACATATTAAATATCTAAAAATGTACTTTTATGTCAATTTGTCAAATGGTATAAAGTTGCATGAAATATTCATTGTGAGAGGTGGGTATATTTCATGTTTTAGGTCTGATCTCATATAGATGGACCTCTAAAATATGAGAAAACTTAAGGCCTCAAAGTTTTAAAAGAGCCGTGTCTGAACCTAGATCATATGACTTGGGAGCCTGAGCTTTTAAATACCAAATGACGCTGCAAGCACGAGAGCGCAGTCCGTGTGCACGCTCGGATATGAGTGTGTGCACGAGAGCACAGTCCGTGTGCACGCTCGGATATGAGTGTGTGCACGAGAGCACAGTCCGTGTGCACGCTCGGATATGAGTGTGTGCACATAGCACAGTCCGTGTGCACGCTCGGATATGAGTGTGTGCACATAGCACAGTCCGTGTGCACGCTCGGATATGAGTGTGTGCACGCTCATGACCTCCTCTCTCCTCCACTGAGATCCCATAAGGATCACAACTGCGGGGCTGCAGCCTTCACCAGGGAAACTTAATCGAATTTCTGGAAAATCTTTCATTTGTCTGGCAGTTCTTCAAAAGACTAAACATGGAGTATAGTACGTCCAGCAGTTCTATTCTTGGTTAAATATCTGAAGGAAATGGAAATACATGTTCTCACAAAAACTGGCTTGTATTTTTATAGCAACATTATCCATAACAGTCCAAAGGTAGAAAAAATTTGATCGCCTATCAACTAATGACACGCACACACACAAAAATATCCCCAAACAGAATATTATTCAGCAATGAAAAGGATATGCTGATCCATGCTATAAATGGATGCATCTTGAACACATTATGCTACGTGAAAGAAGCCAATCAAAATTAATTATTATATGAGTCCATCTATGTGAACTATCCAGAAAAGGCTAATCCATAGAGATAGAAAGTAGATGAGTGATTGCTTAGGGCTGGGAAGGAGGCCTGGAAGAAAATGAGAAGTGACCACTAATAGGTATGGGGTTTCTTTTAGGGGTGATGAAAATCTTCCAAAATTGACTGTGATGATGTGTACACATTTCTATGAATATTCTAGAAGTCAATAAATTGTATACTTTAAATGGACAAACTATATACATGTAAATTTTTTTAAAGTTTTTTTTTTTTCAGTACTGGGGATGGAACCCAGGGGTATTCTACCTCCGAGCTATACCCCCAGCCCTATATTTTACTCTTTATTTTGAAACAGGGTCTCAATGAGTTGCAAAGGGCCTCACTAAGTAGCTGAGGCTGTCCCCGAACTTGGATCCCCCTGTCTCAGCCTCCCAAATGCTGGGATTATAAGCGTGAGCCACCATGCCCGGCTCTATGCATGTAAATTATATCTCAATAAATAATAAAGTAGGTTAAAATAAGTAAATCAACTAGAAAATAATATCATGGGGGGAAAAGGTTTTTTTTTTTTTTTGGTGGTACTGAGGTTCATGGAAGCCCTTCTACCTCCGGGCTACACTCCCAGACCTATTTTATATTTTTATTTGGAAACAGGGTCTCTTAAGCCAGTGCGGCTGGCTTCGAACCTGCACGATCCTCCTGTCTCTGCCTCCCAAGCGCGGGGATTACAATCGTGCGCCACCATGCCCGGCTGGGGAAAAGGTTTACAATACAAAAATATGAAGAACAGGCATAATTATACATGATAAATACCCAGATTTCATATGTTTAAAGCAAGTGAATTGATAACTCTCACATGTAGAAATAAAACTGGTAAATAACAGAAAATGTACAACCTTTTAAACTAAGAAGCACAGCAGAAAGGGTTACATAGTACTATTACACTGTCTACTATAGTACCAAGTATGAATAAAAATAAGGCCCAAACGTTAGACATAACAGGAATTTAAACTTTAGACACACAGGAACCAAGGCTTAGAAAATGCCCTCCCAGAAGTATGTGGTGGTTCATGTCTGTAATCCCAGTACCTGGGAGGCTGAGAGAGGAGGGTCATAGGTTCAAGGCTAGCCTCAGCAATTTATTTTTATTTATTTATTTATTTATTTATTTATTTATTTATTTATTTATTTTGTGGGTCTGGGGATGGAACCCAGGGGCATTCAACCTCCAAGCTACACCCCCTGCCCTATTTTTTTTTATTCTTTATTATGAAACCGGTCTCACTGAGTTGCAGAGGGCCTCACTAATTAGCTGAGGCTGTCTGCGAACCCGCGATCCTCAGGTCTCAGCCTCCCGAAGGCTGGGATTACAAGCGTGCGCCACCACGCCCGGTTTAGCCTCAGCAATTTAAAGAAAACCTTCACAACTCAGTGAGACACTGTTATAAAATAGAGCTGGGAGCGCAGCCCAAGGTAGAATGTCTCTGGGTTTATTCTCCAATACAAAAACAAAACAAAACACAAGCAAGTAAACAAACAAAAACCATAACAAAGCATGCCCTTCCAGAGCAGCCTCTAAGCTGTGGTGGGAATCCCTTTCCCTGAGGGAGACCTGGGATTATTCTGCCCCCACAATTCCCCACCACTCACAGAACAAAAATCAGACTCCCCAGCCTTGTCCACACAGTCCTGCGCCCTTGGACCTCAGGCAGCATCATCCACCTGCGCCCTTTCCCTTTCCCTTTCCCCTTCCCAGGCTCTGGACTAATCTCACTCCCTCCCCAGTTTTCCTCTGGGCCTCAGTTTCCCCAGCTGTTTCTCCAGGGAAGCATAAGGCTGAGTCAGAATCCAGCTCTTCTATCTCTGATTTTCACTAGACATAATTTTTCTCATCTCAGAGCCCTGACGGTCTTGCATGGCCCACAGCACCCCAACTTTTATTGACAGTTACCTGACCCCAAATATCACTACCCATCATAGACACTGGAAGCAGGAGTCCACATTCCACCCTCTCTGCATTCCTCACAGCATCAAGTGAAGACCTCTGCTCAGAGGAAGGAGAATTAGCCAAAGGTGAGAAGATATATGAAACTACTAATAAATGTCCATTTGAAATAAGTTGCAAAACTACCAATAAATACCGATTTGAATATATGTTTCATAGTTATTTTTTATTTTTTATTTTTATTTATTTATTTATTTTTTTGGTGGTACTGGGGTTCCTGGAAGCCCTTCTACTTCCGGGCTACACTCCCAGACCTATTTTTTATACTTTTTTATTTGGAAACAGGGTCTCATAAGCCAGCGCGCGCGGCTGGCTTCGAACCTGCGCGATCCTCCTGTCTCTGCCTCCCAAGCGCGGGGATTACAAGCGTGTGCCACCACGCCCGGCTATGTTTCATAGTTAAATGCTTGTCATTTTCCTCTATGTTTGCTTAATTTGATGTATGGACCAGCCCTGTGAATATTGTCCTAATCGGGACTCATCTTGTCCATGTCCAGAGCTCGGTAGACAGTATCATGAGGATGATGCTAGCTGCTCAAGCCAGACTCCTGGGCGTCACACCTGATGCTCCCATCCTCTCATCCCTCATGTCCTCTCAGTCCCAGCACCAAAGATCTCTCCAGATATCCATTCATCTCCATCTCCACAGCTGCCATTCAATTTCAGGCCCCTATTGCTAGTCCCGACAACAGATTTCTGCAACAGGCTTCTAACTCGTTCCCCACTTTTCATTCTTCTCTGTGCTTGAATCATTCTCCATCTAGCAGCCAGAACAATTTTACAGATGTAGCCTTGTTCATATGCCTCCCCTAACTGAATGGTCCAATTCAAACTCCTGAATAGAGTTTAAGATAGCCCCTCACCATCACTCGTCTCCGAGACCAAGCCATTCATCCTCTGATATTTTTGTCCCAGATAAACTAGTCTCCATTGAGTTCCTCAAACATTCTGGCCTTTGGATAAGCTCTTCCCTCTCTCTAGAATATCCCCTAATCCCCAACACACACACACACACTCTCTCTCACATACACACACACACACACACACACACACACACACACACACACACACTCTCTCTCTCTCTCTCTCTCTCTTTCTCTTTCTCTTTCTCTTTCTCTCTTTCCTTAACATACCTGCTAACCATGCATTCTACCTGCCCGACTCCTACTCAGCCTTCTCAGTGGGTGGACGTATCTCCATCTTCTGAGTGTGCCCACAAAACCATACTCGCCTTTCTGAAACACACACTACATTCATAATGAGCCATCAAAGTCTCTTGTCCTCTCACCTGCAATTTGCATAGCAAGAACTGAGCATTCCTTATTCTACATGCTGAACTCAATGCCAGCTATAGAGTAAGGTTTAACAATTGTCTGGAGAACAAAAGAAAGAACAAGTTTTACAATGGGGTTTCCAAAGAATCCTTGTTGATGCTTTCCAAACATATGAGCTTCGGCTATCAGACATTTTCTATTTGGAAGGGGTTATTCCTCAACCGTGGTAGACAGAGGAGGCCCCGCCATGTTGACTAATCCCTGGATAGTGTCAGTGGCTTTGGTCCAAAGTCTGGATCTGACATTTTCCCCAAAGGCCATGTTCTAGCTTTTGTTTGGAAAGGGATTACCTAAGTACATGACCAAACTGTGGCCTCTCTCACAGAGAACATTTAATATTTGACAGTAAGCTGAAGGAAATGATTTCCGCAACAAAATTTCCTCCTTCAAAGCATCTTATAAATATCAAACTAAGCACAGATACAAAAACATATGCCTGCAGCCGTGCTAATGGGTTTAGACAATGCATCTGAAGGCATTTCTGCCATCTTGCTCTGAAACAACACAAGATCCGTGATCACACTAATGAAATTCCTGTCAGGTAACTGGAGTTACCCTAAGGATGAGAAACAAACACGTGAAACTTATCATGAAAACACTCTTGTGTGGGCTAATTCTAAAATGTATGGGTCACAAATTCATACTGAGCTGATCAACAAAACTGAGAAGAAATATTGCCAGATGGAAACAGATTATGCCTCAAATATTCTCTGGCTTTTTATCTGCTTCTCTGATATGTTGGAAAATATATTTTACCTTTATCCAGTAACACCAAAGAATTGGCCTTCATCTTCCAGCAGGATATGGAGAATCTATTTTGAAATCTGTTTAAACACTTTAATATGTTTGGCTTCAGTGATTTTAAAAGCTAAATTTGATATACCATGGATTTTGTAATTTGAAGTGTATTCAAGAAAGCAGAAACAGGCAGTAGTCTATATACTTAACATGTAGTCATAATCAGAGGAATATGCTTGAGGTTGTGACAGTTCTAGGGGCCTGTTCAGTGTAGACAGCGCGATTTCAATGCTCCTACAGTTCAAAGAAAGAGAAATCACTTCCTTATTATTTATTTATTTTGGGTGGTACTGGGGTTCCTGGAAGCCCTTCTATTTCCGGGCTACACTCCCAGACCTATTTTATACTTTTTTTTTGAATTTGGAAACAGGGTCTCTTAAACCAGCGCGGCTGGCTTCGAACCTGTGCGATCCTCCTGTCTCCGCCACCCAAGCGCAGGGATTACAAGTGTGCGCCAACACGCCTGGCTCACTTCCTTATCATTTTAAAAACAGGATTTGGTAAATAACAGAACTTGCAGATGCAGCTCAGGAACCTTCTAGATTGTTATTAAATATTTCCACTTTCACTCATAGGTCAAGCAGCAATAAAAAAAAAATTGTCACCTGAAAGAGTCTGCCAGCAATATTAGAGAGGTCCAAAAAAGCTAGCCCTGTTGATTAGTAAGTAGGCTACCTATAGTTATAATGAACAAATAAACTTGCAACATATATAAAACCAGCATCAAGAGCTTCTGACACTAAGATGCCATACTACGTGTACATGTGTATGCCTGTGAGCACACGTGTGGTGTGTGCACGGGATGCACATAGGCGCCGTGTGCCCCTGTGTGTAGGCGTGTGTGTGTGTGTGTGTGTGTGTGTGTGTGTGTGTGTGTGTGTCCTCGTTAGTATTAAGATTCAAGCTAGGTGGAAACAGTCTTCTTTTCAAGCCCAAAGGGTAAAACTAAGCAATAGTGAAGAAGGACCAAGCTGCAGTGAGCTCTTGTTGCTTCTTTAGCTCTTACTCTGTAGAACTAACATTTCTAGACTGAGCATAAAAAAAATTCAGTGAATCTCATGCTCAATTATTTTAATAATGAAGCTGAACTACTCTAAAGTTCATGTGGCAGAAAAATGGGTAAGAGTAAAGATACTGAGAATGAGCAATAAAAGCCTAGCTTTATAGATATTAAGATGTACACTACTGTATAGTAATGTAAGCTCGGCATGGGGGTGCATACCTGTAATCCCAATACTTGGGAGGCTGAGACAGGAGGATAGCAGGTTTGAGATCATCCTAGGCAATTTAGTGAGACCCCGTTTCCAAATAAAAAATAAGGCTGGGGGTGTAGTTCACAGAAGCCCCTGGGTTAAATTGCCAGTGCCACAAGAAAAATATAGAAATGTAAATAATTTTAACACAGATGTGTTAAAATAGACAATTAGATCAATGGAACAGAATGCCAGCCAAGAAATGGATATGATCTCCCACTCAAAGACACAAGAATTTCATATATAATAAAGGAGATTCAGGGAAGAATAAGTCAGGTGAGAAGGGAAAGACAGCTCAGAGTTGATCGTGTTGGACTTCCCATCTCAGAAAAAAAATCACTTCCTGGCATATACTAAAATAAACTCCAAATTAAAGACTTAAGTAACTTGGGTATGGTGGCACACACTTGCAATCACAGTAGTTGGGAGGCTAAGACAGGAGGATCACAGGTTCAAGGACAGCCTCAGCAAGTAGTGAGACTGATCAATCACCTGGCATGGTGGTGCACGCTTGTAATCCCTGCACTTGGGAGGCTGAGACAAGAGGACCGTGCAGGTTCGAAGCCAGTCTCAGCTACTTAGTGAGGCTCTCGGCAACTTAGTGAGACCCTGTTTCCAAATAAATTATAAAATAGGGCTGGGTATGTAGCCCAGAAGTAAAAAGTTCCTGGGTTCTACCCCCCAGTACTCCCCCCCCCCACCAACACACACACACAAAGAAACAATCATGAAGTAAAGGGGAAATTCAATTTCATTATGTGAAAATGTAAACTTTCATAGAAAAAAATTGACATAGTTAAGTGGAAAGGTATACTATCACATAAGTCTTTATTGTTCTTCCTTCCTTCCTTTCTTTTTCCTTCTTTCTTTCCCTTTTTTCTTTTCTTTCTCTTTCTTTCTTTCTTTCTTTCTTTCTTTCTTTCTTTCTTTCTTTCTTTCTCTTTCTCTTTCTCTTTCTGTGACACTGAGCTATAATTCAGGGCCTTGTGCATGCTACGCAAGCACTCTACTACTGAGCTACACCCTCAGCCCCATTTCATCACACCTACAGTCATACAGAGCTATAAAGAAGGTGATAATTTAATTGAAAGAAAAATGGTTAAGATTAATTTGTTTATGATGTAATTTCTGTGTTGCAGATTTTATTAAGCATCTTCTAGGGGGCTTGCCTAGCATGTGTGAGGCCATGCTTTTATTAAGTAGTTTACAGAGCACTGGCTAGCACGCGTGAGACCACAGGTTTAAGCTCCAGTAGAGCAAAAATAAAAAAGTATATACTTATATGAAAAGAAAAATCAGTTTGTATTATGTTACTATTATTGTTTTGTTGTTATTGTTGTTTTGTGGTCCTGAGGAGCACACTCAGGCCATGCTTGTAGAAAATATACACTCCTCCACTGAACTACATCCCCAGTCCCATACTGCATTATTTATACAAAAATTCAAAACATCTCACTGAGGCCATTTGAGAGGCTAGCTATTTTTAAAAGAGCACTTGATACTGGAAATGCTATTTTCATTTTGGAAGATGAAATCAAGTGATCACAGAGGAGGCAGCTTCATCTTATTTCCCATTCCTCTAATCACAGGTTATCACTAGGCTTCTACTGACCCAACCACAAACTTCACTCATTCAAACCAAGGGCCATCATCTGAATTTAGCTAATGACTGCAACAATAACAGTGGCTGGGGTTCATTTAAAATTTAATAAATCAGAGTATCTCTGAAAGTTGACAACCCCTTACCCCAGGAAACACCTATTAAAGTTGTATTATACATTTCTAATATTCCTCCAGGCACATAAAAGTTATTTACTTGTTGATCATGTTTGGAAATAGAAACCAGTTATTCTTGACTTAATTTACTCTGGACAACTCACTTTGAGCCAGAAATAAAGCTTACATTTCATGGGAAAATACCAATTATAAGTAAAGTAAGGATGGGTTGAAATGATGGGAAGTTTTTAATAGTGTGAAAAAAACAGAATGAAAAATGATCTGACTGAAGATGAATGTCTTTGTTTTCTTTTTACGGAACATAGAAAGCATTTCAAGGTACTTCCTTCATTGCTGGCCCAGGTACCAGGAAACTCAGGGCTAATGTTAGTCTAAAAATGCTAAATCCTAAATCGAATTGGTTTGCAGTCTACTTATAACACTGTTATTATTACTTTAAATTTTCCTACATGTTTTAAAAAATCTAAGCCATCAAAAAATTGCTGTCGGAGCTAGGTATGGTGGCATGTGCCTGTAATCTCAGTACTTGGGAGGCTGAGGCAGAAGGATCACAGGTCTGAGGCTAGCCTCAGCAAAATAGGAAGTCCCTCAGCAGCTAACTGCTTCAAAATTATTTTTAAAAAAGTGTTGAGGGTGCCGATCCAAGGCAGAATGCCCCTAGGTTCAACCCCAGTATAACAACAATGACAACAGTAGTAAATCAAGTAAATTCCTATTGAAAGAAGGATGAAAATTTCAGGTTTATTGAGTAAATGATACAGTCTCTTATTGTGAAAGCTTTTTATTAGTAAAAGATAATTAAACATAGATAACATAGTGTGCACTCTGCCAGGGCTGAGTATACTTTGTAAAGCAAGACAGCTGTGGTCCTTGGTCTCATCATGACAGGAGGGTCAGAGGAGAAGGGTCAGACAATAAACAGGTAGGGGAGGTAGAAGTGAATAAATCAATTTTTATCAAGTGAGATGAATGGAGGAGACTGCCATGGAGATAGACCTACTGTGCCTTAGGGGTCAGGAAAGTGCACTTGGACTCTCTTTTAGTGGTACTGGGAGGGACTGAACCCAGTGGTGGTTCTATCACTGAGCTGTATTTTAATCTTTTAGCGTGTGTGTGTCTCTCTCTGTGTGTGTGTGTTACTGGGGATTGAACCCAGAGGCATTTTACCTTCAAGCTACATGCCCAGCCTGATATATTTATTATTTGGAAACTGGTTCTTACCAGGTTGATGATGGTCTCACAACTTGTTAAGGATGTCCTTGAACTTACAGTTGTCCTGTCTCAGCCTCCCAAGAACTGGGATTATAGGCATGAGCCACCACACCTGGCTCATCCTCAGTCTTTTTTTAAAAAATTATTTTGAGATAGTGTCTTACTAAGTTTCCCAAGCTGGCCTTGAACTTCTGATCCTCCTACCTTAGCCTCCTGAGTAACTAGGACTACAGGCATGAAACACTGTGCCCAGCAGAAAAGGGTTCTCTTTTTATCTTTTTTCTGTCCCTCCTTTCCTCCCTCTTTTCCTCCTTCCTCCTCTCCCTTCCTCCCTCTCTTCCTTCTTTCCTTTCTTTCTTTCATATGGTACTGGGGATTAAATCCAGATGTGTTCTCTCTCTGAACTACACCCTCAGCCCTATTTATTTTGAAACAAGGTCTTTCTAAGTTACAAAGGCTGGCCTTGAACCTGTGATCCTACTGTGTCAGCCTCCCAAGTAATGAAATTACAGACATGCTCCATTACACAGGTCTAGGAGAGGTCTCTTAAAAGAAGATGCTATTGCGCTTGTAATCCCCGCCCCGTGCTTGGGAGGCGGAGCCAGGAGGACCGCATAGGTTTGAAGCCAGTCTCGCTGGCTTAAGAGACCCTGTTTCCAAATAAAAATATAAAATAGGTCTGGGAGTGTAGCCCGGAGGTAGAAAGTGGGATCTCTTCAAACTAAAAAGTTTCTTCTCATCAAAGGAAACCATCAGGAACCTAAAGAGGAAGCCTACAGAATGGGAGATCTTTACCAGCCACCACTCTGATAGGGGGCTAATATCCAGAATATACAAAGAGCTCAAAAGACTCTACACTAGCAAAACAAACACCCCAATCAAGAAATGGGCAACTGAAATGAATAGACATTTCGCAAAAGAAGAGATACAAATGGCCAATAGATACATGAAAAGATGTTCAACATCACTAGCCATCAAGGAGATGCAAATCAAAACTACACTGAGATTCCATCTAATCCCAATCAGAGTGGCAAACAAAGAAATCACACAACAACAGTTGCTGGCGAGGATGTGGGGAAAGAGGAACTCTTTTACACTGTTGGTGGGAGTGCAGAGTAGTTCAGCCACTATGGAGATCAGTATGGAGATTCCTTAGAAAACTGGGAATAGATCTACCATTTGATCTGGCTATACCACTCCTGGGTATCTTTCCAAAGGGGTTGAATTCAGAGAACTACGTTAACATATGCATACCCATGTTCATAGCAGCACAGTTTGTAATAGCCAAAATATAGAACCAACCTAGATCTCCATCAACAGATGAATGGATTGTAAAATTATGGGAAATACACACAATGGAATTCTATTCAGCTATAAAGAAAAAATAATAGAATTTGTAAGAAGATGGAGGGAGCTGGAGAACATTATGTTAAGTGAGATTAGTCAAGCACAGAAAGAGAAGGGACATATGTTTTCTCTAATATATCCAAGCTAGGGAGTAGTGGTAATACCAGAGGGACTCCAGATAATGGAGGGGAAATCTCAGCAAAGCTTGAATGGAAGGATAGGAGAGGAAGAAGGCTGAGGTTGTTCAATGGAGGAGCTACATACGAATATGTGTAATAGTATAAATATAACATGATTAACCTGGACACTCTCTATTGGGAGGGGGGAGGGAAATGGAGGAGGAAGGGCATGAAGCACAATGTAAATGTACACCACTCTCAATATGTTCCACTTATAAAAAAAAATAAATAATTAAAAAAAAACAGGTCTCTGGAGCTTGAGGGCATTATGCTAAGCGAGATTAGTCAGTCGCAAAAAGTAAGGAATCGGATGCTTTCCCTGATATGTGAAAGCTAGGGTGAGTGGGGTCATAGGAGGATCTCCAGGTGAAAAAGGAGATCCTATAGAGGAGCAAAAAGGCAACCTAACTGTGGGGATGGAGGGGGGGAGAGGGAAACGCTTTAAAGCACATGATGTACTTACTCACATCAAACTCAACCACTAAGCCAAGCATGGGAAGGAGGGATGGGGAGGGAATGGGGTGGGAATTGGGTAGGGGCTAACTGGGCGATGTGTGCATGTATGTCTACACAAGTTTTTTTTTAATCCCATTATGATGTATGAATACAATGCGCCAATAAAAATATATATTAAAAAATTAAACAGGTCTCTTTTCTGCAGGACTTTTTAGAGCCTTTAATTGCTCTAACATGCACGGTCTGCATAATGAAGCAAGAAGGTGGGTGGGTAGAGGTGGGATATAGGTTACATCATTTCCCAAACATGTCTGAGCTGAGCATGGTGGTACACACCTGTAATCCTAGTACTTGGGAGGCTGAGACAAGAGGATTTTAAGTTTGAGGATGGCCTCAGTAACTCTGCAAGATAGCCTAAAAAAATCACAGAACCTTTTCAGTGGAGAGCCTCAAACAAAACTAGGTTTTGCAGAACCTACTTTGGGGAACAAGATGCTATGTAGTTTTCTGTTTGTTCATGGAGTGCTGCAATGCTACAGAGATGAGGCTGGTGCCGTCCCTGACCTCACAGAACAGCGGGGCAGAAGAGAGACGACGCATGTGCTCAGTGAACGTAATTCATCAGGAGGAGCCCGATGGGCCGATGCCACAACTCAAATGCCACGAACCAGGAAGAGCGTCATCCTGACTGACTGGGTGACACTTCAGGGAGACCCAGCGCTTCACCCAGGACTTAAACCCTGGGTGGGCTCCAGGAGGAAGGGACGAGGCGCAGGGGCCCAGGTTCAAGGGGAAAGAGGAAGGAGGGTGGTTGGAATAGGGGAACACAGACGGTGGTCGGAATATTGTCCCCTTTAGCACAATATGAATGGAGCGGAGTAGTATGATAAGTAGCCTTAAGGACTGTGGCTTGATCACGGAGAACCTTAAAATGTCAAACCAAAAAAGAAATGTTTAAATTCCATTCTGCAAGAAATGAGGGCCCATCGAAGGTCTCTGAGCAGGGGTGGGAGTGGTCCTAAGGAAGTCACTCTCGGAGCCTCGGGCAGTCCATCTGTAAACCGGGGCTACTTCTACCGGCCTCACCTCACCTCAGCGTGTGAGGATCAGAGGACCTGGCCGGCGCAGTGGGCTCTGAGCAGTGTATCACTGGGCCACAGAGCAGCTGTTTCCAGTTCCTTCGGAAGAATGTGTGTCTCAGAAACACCTGACACATGATATTTCATCTCTGTGGCAGGGCCAGATGGGAAACCTGAGATGGAAAATGAACGCTTTGAAACAGAACATATTTTCAAGTTCTCTTGTAGCAGTCAAATCAGATCTGTATTTGATTTCATTTTATTTGGTTTAGAGTGAAATAGGGATGACGGGGAAGGAACAGCTGCTGAAAACCCAGACCAGTTGAGAATATAAACAGCAGGTTGCTGGACTTTCATATCAAGTACCAAGACAAGGTGTGTGTGTGTCAGAGAGTGTGTAAACATATCAATATATGTTTCAGAAAAAATGCTTACACACGATCGTGTTTGTGCGAATACATCTGGCTGTGTGTGTGGGTCTGCTTCTGTACATGTGTGTGAGTTTGGAGGGAGTGTCACTGTTTGTGGGTATATGTTGGGGTGGGGGTACCAGAAAGGCACCCCAGCCAATCAGCTGATCTTTTACACTTTTCCCATCACATGGTGTAAGAACAAAGCCAGCCAGAGAGAGCAATGCCCAGGTGCTGCTGGGACGGGCAAAACCTCCTCCCACAGGAACACCCGACCTTCGTGGATAGAATCTCTGCTGGCTGGCCCAGAACCTTACCGGGCCGAGCTGTCCCGGGAGCGCCGAAGCCATCTGGCCACCATTTGTTCTATCCTGTGTGCTTTCCGAGTCTGGAAAAAACTGGTCTCCAGCTCTTCCATTTACCTAAAAAGAAAAGAAGAGTGTTCTTAAGAAGCTGCCCAAAACACTGTGATGAGGGCTCTGTCACATCAGCACAATGCTTTCCATTTGCCATTTGAAGACACGCTGAGCAAGTAACTAGCGTTCTCCTTCTACCTGAAATCCACAGAAAGCTCAGCGCCCGCAGTGAGCACTTCAGCAACCTCTGCCCCGAAGAGTCCGGGCTTGTAAACAGAGTGCCTTTGTTTCTTACAGGCAAGGATGAGAAAGTAAAGTAGAGAAGTTTCTCAAACTTTGTTTCGGTGACCCACAGTGAGAAATACGTCTGACAGTGTGACAATGTCCTCCCCTGACGGTGTGCATCCTGGACCACAGTTCAGCTTTTTTGCCTGTGTTGGGAACTGCAGTTCTGTGTGTGTGTGATGGTGGTGGTGGGGGGGTAATGAGGATTGAACTCAGGTATAGTCTACCTTTGAGCTACCCACTGGTCTTTTTTTTTTTTTTTTTTTTTTTTGGTGGTACTGGGGTTCCTGGAAGCCCTTCTACCTCCGGGCTACACTCCCAGACCTATTTTATATTTTATTTGGAAACAGGGTCTCTTACGCCAGCGCGGCTGTCTTCGAACCTGCGCGATCCTCCTGTCTCCGCTTCCCAAGCGCGGGGATTACAAGCGTGCGCCACCACGCCCGGCTACCCACTGGTCTTTTTAATTTTGAAACCGAGTCTTGCTAAGTTTCTGAGGCTGGCTCTGAACTTGCAGCCCTTCTGTCTCAGCTTCCCAAGTACTGGGATTACAGATGTGTGTCACCGTGCCTGGCTCATGAAAGCATTCTTAATCACACTGAACATGTTTTCTGAGTGTTGCTTTTTTTCTCAATATTTTATATTTAATTTTTGAATAGGAAATTCACTTGTATAATTTAATATCAGCCTATTAAAAAAGATATATAGTAGCCAGGTGTGGTGGCGAACACCTGTAATCCCAGCATTTAAGAGGCTAAGAGGCTGAGACCAGAGGATCGTGATTCGTGGGCAGCCTCAGCTACTTAGGCCCTCTGCAACTCAGTGAGACTCTGTTTCAAAATAAAGAATAAAAAATTGGGCAGGAGGTGTAGCTCGGAGGTCGAATGCCCCTGGGTTCCATCCCCAGACCTGCAAAAAAAAAAAAAAAAAAAAAAAAAAAAAGACATATAGTTACTGTGTTTTCCACTTAGAAAAATTGTGGCTGGGTGTGATGGTGCACACGTGTAATCCTAGGATTTGGGAAGTCAAGGCAGGAGGATTTCAGGTTCAAGGCCAGCTTCAGCAACTTAGCAAGACCATCTGCAGCTTAGTAAGACCCTGCTTCATAATAAAAATATCCAAAGGGCTGGGGGTGTAGCTTGGATGTAGATTTCATGTTGTGTTGTTACCACAGTAAAATAACACACACATGGAAGGTCTCCTACTGTCCTGATCTGCCCCCCTCCACCCAGCTCCCATGTCCTTACGGTTCTCTTTCTTTTGTCCTTCCAGAGTTTCATCATGGCTATGCAAGTAAATGCAAATGTAGATTTTATATTTCCTCTTAGTAACACAGAGAGCAGTATACTTCACACATTGTTCTGTCCCATGCTCCCCCCCCCCCTTAGATATTCATTTGATATCTTTCTACATCGGTATATAGAATCCTTCTTCATTCTTTTTTTCTTTTTTGGTGGTACTGGGGATGGAACCCAGGGGCATTCTACCTCCGAGCTACACCCCAGCCCTATTTTTTTTTATTCTTTATTTTGAAACGGGGTCTCACTGAGTTGCAGAGGGCCTCACTGAGTAGTAGCTGAGGGCTGTCAGTGAACCGCGATCCTCCCATCTCGGCCTCCCGAGTGCTGGGATTACAAGCGTGCACCGCCGTGCCTGGCTTTCATTCTTTTTTGACAACTAGTGAGTAGTTTATTGTGTGAGTGTACTGTAATTTAAAAAGAAGTCCTTTGTTGATAGACATTTGGGTTATCGCCATTTGCTGTTATAAACAGTACTGCAGTGAGTTTGTTGTGCATACTTTGTTTCTGCTTGCATGCAAGTTCATACTTGGATGGTTCCCAATATTAAATTGTTCAGCCCAAAGTTACATGCACTTGTGATTTGATAGATATTGTCGGGTTACCAGGAAAAGATATATGCTTAAGATTAATGTTCCATAGATCAATATATATTGATATTTTATATTATAGTCTATTTCACTTTTTAAAATATTGGTCTCAACTTATCAAATTAATTCCATAACTCAATGAGGAATGATACATACATATATCATTGGCCCTTTGGTTGTACGTGTGCGTGGTGTGTGTGTGTGTGTGTGTGTGTGTGTGTGTGTGTGATACTGGGGAATTGAACTCAGAGGCATTTTACCTCTGAGCTATACCCCTAGCCTTATTTTATTTCTATCTTGAACAGGATCTCATTAAGTTGCCTCACTAAGTTGCTGAGGCTGTCTTTGAACCTATGACCCTCCTGTCTCAGCCTCCCAAGTACTGGGATTACAGGTGTGCACAACTATACCTGGCTTCTACTTAGTATTTTATTTAACCTGTGACTATATCATGGATATCTTTCAGATAACAGCTTATTCTAGTTTTGATTTGAAACTATTTGAGCCAGGTGTAACGGTGAACGCCTGTAGTCCCAGTACTTGGGAGGCTAAAACAGGTTCCTGGTCAGCCTTAGCAATTTAGCACAGCCCTGTTTCTTTTCTTTCTCTCTCTCTCTTCCTTCCTTCCTTCCTTCCTTCCTTCCTTCCTTCCTTCCTTTCTCTCTCTCTCTCTCCCTTTCCTTCCTTCCTTTCTTTCTTCTCTCTCTCTTTCTCTTTCTTTTTTGGTACTGGGTATGGAACCCAGGGACATTCTACCTCCAAGCCACACGCCCCAAGCCCTACTTTTTATTCTTTATTTTGGAGGGTCTCACTGAGTTGCAAAGGGCTTAAAGCTGCTGAAGCTGTCTGCCAACTGTGATCCTCCTGTCTCAGCTTCCCAAATGCTGAGATTACAAGCATGTGTTACCATGCCCGGATAACAACTGTTTCAAAATAAAAAATAAAATAAGGCTGGAGGGTTAGCTCAGAGACCCTGGGTTAAATCCCCAGGACCACAAAAGAAAGAAAGGAAGGGAGGGAGAGAGTGAGGAAGGAAGGCAGAAAGTAAGGAAGAAATTATTTGATTACTAGTATATCTCTACTTTTTCATATCCTCTGACCATTGTGGTTTTTTTTCCCCCTTTTTCTTTTGGTACTGGGGATTGAACCCAGGTATATTCTACCTTCAAGCTACACCCCCAGACCTTTTTTATTATTTGTTTGGAAACAGGATCTCACTAGGTTGCTGAGTATCTTGCGATGTTGCTGAGGCTGTCCTCAGAACTGTGTCCTCCTGTCTCAGCCTTCCAAGTGCTGGGATTATAGGCGTGAGCCACCACGCCCGGCTGTATTTATTATTTGTTACTTCCCTGCTTCTGGCTTTTCCTTGTCTTCCTACTGGAATGTTTGCCTTTTTGTTACTGATCTGTAAATGTTCTTTTATAATAAGGATTACTTGATGTTCCTTTGCCGAGGACATGGAATCACATATTTCTTTGAGGCTTACTCAAAAATGCAGGTTCTGGTTTCCTGACAATACAGGGACTAATTACAGAGGGCAGAATAAATATCTAGCAAAGTTTCAGGATATTATTTCAAATACCCATGACCTTATTAAGACCTTCTTTAGAATAAAGTTAGCTGGCAAATTTTAGGAGATGGATATTAACTTTGTCTTGTCTGAGCATCATATTTTCAGGGATTTAGGAATGTAAGGAGCCTTAAAACCAAGTCATACGAAGACTCACTGAAAATTTCAGACAATGTTTATTAGACAGAAACTTGGGGGTAGCCTATAATAATCACGGTTCACAAACAGCCCAAAGACCGCCATGTAGAAAAAGTCAGATTCCACATGATTCTGAGATGCGAAGCCAGGGTTAATGGGAGAATGCCACAGAGAGGAAGTCTTAGCTGAGACTAAGCAGACCTCTGTACTGCTCCTAGTGATCCAAGGGTGGAATGGGTTTTCTCAAGGAGTATTAAGATCTTAGTCAGCCAGTTATGGAGGCACACGCTTGTAATCCCAGCATTTGGGAGGCTGAGACAGTAGGAACCGGCTTCTCAGACAGCCTCAGCTACTTAGTGAGGCCTTTTGCAACTCAGTGAAACCCTATTTCAAAATAAAGAATTTAAAAAATAGGGCAAAATAAAAAAATAGCTCAGGGTATAGCTCGGTAGAATGCCCCTGGTTTCTATCCCCAGTACTGAAAAAAAAAAAAAAATTCTTAGTCACTATCTGGGTATGGTGGTGCACACCTGTAATCCCAGTACTTTGGAGACTGAGACAGGAGGATTGCAGATTCAAGGCCAGCCTTAGCAAGTTAATGAGGCCCTCTGCAACTGCGTGAGACCCTGTTTCAAAATAAAATTTAAAAATAGGGCTGGGGTGTAGTTCGAAGGTATCTTTCTTCTCTCCTGCTCTCTCTCTTACACACACACACACACACACACACACACACACACACACACACATTCAGCAGAGACTAACTGCATGTATATAGTGTCCAGGGACACTGGCGTGAAGCACATGGACCAGATGACTTCTGCAATTGGAGGCCTCTGCTCGATCTAGGAGCCAGAGAAGGTGATATTTGTTGCCTCTGTCTTGAAAATCAGGAAAGCATATTGCCTAGAGTATTTGGAAGCCCTGGAGTGACCACCGTGCCAGAAGACCAGCATTTCTAACCTCTTCATTGTTTCTGTCTCTGAATGACTGTGGAGCTGACAGGGGTCTCAAACATGCCCATAAGTACCGCGGATCAGCAAGCCTTTCCATTCTTTTTGAAGGTCGTCAAACTGTAGTGGTTACCTAAAGGGAACCGTTAAGAAACTGCTGCCCAATGCAATTTAGCTAACTCATTTTATAAACATATATGACTCTAGTTAAAAGAACCAATTTGCATTATGTATCTGGACTGAGGGTAAGCATGTGCCTTCAGTCAGGGATCTCCAAAGGCCAAAGAAATGGTGACACCAACGAAGCCATTAAAAATGCCCCCTGACTCAGCAAGGTCTAAGTAGGAGTTTAAAGTCAAGAGAATGACCTGCTAATGGCTTTAATACTAGCCTCTGGAGCAAAGTAGGAGGCAGATAATCCTCAAACATTTGAATCTTCGCTACAATTCCACTGCCAAAAAGTCATCTGGCCTCTATGGATTCTCTCACTCGCTGCTGGACCCATCATCTTGTTAGAAAGCTCTTTACCTAAGGCTGGGTTCCACCTATCTACAGCTTCAGTCCTCGGCAGCAGTGTCACACCCCAAGCAACAGCACCAAGAAGAAGCAGGCTCCCTCTTCTATACACTGGGCTTTCTGACCTGCTTATGGAAAGCTTGCTGGCTTTAAGTCTCCTCTACTCCAGACTATACATTCTCCATTCCTCTAACAGTCCTTCAATAACACAGAGTCACTTTAGATCACCCCCCTCTGGGCACACACCAGCGTTTCTCATCTAGGTGTATGAGAATACAAAATATATTAGCAGGTCAGAGACCCTGTAGAGGACAATCAAGATTGGATGGGGACTGGATTGAGCACGCCTTCCGGGCCTGAGGCTAACTTAGGAGAGGTGACTCTGAACTGTGAACTGGGCCAGTCAGATCATAAACAACTGGAAGACAGGGTTGTTGTTTTTTTAATCTTAGTCATCTTTGTATCTCTAGCTCCTAACATAAAACAGACATTCAACAAATTCAATAAATGTTTATTAAAGTGATAAATGGTAAATGAATAAATGGAATACAAAATAGGATGGTGGGTTGTCCACACAATAGTAATAAACAGAAAAGAAAAACAAAATATAAACCTTTCTACAGCACTTAATCTCCAGCATATACAAGGTTCAAGGCTATGAGCTGCTGGCACAAGAAAAGATCACAAAAAAGAACCCAAAACTCAAGACAAACACCCAACCTGTTGAATAATGAGAGAAATAAAATACCAAACTAGCATTTTCTCTTAAACTAACATAAATAAAAGTGTTAAAGTTTTTCAGCTTTCCTCCATGGCTCCTATGACATGTTTAGCCTCTTGGACTATGACCTTCTCAGCTTTCTTGATAAACCTCTTTTCTCACCATCCTGAATTTTAGGGATTGGTTCTCAACTAAAATTTTAAAAATGATGCCTATTGTTTCTAAAACTGTGGTACCCAAACTCTGTTGCATATTAGAATCATCTGCATAAGCTCCCAGCTTGTACTCTAGATCAACTAAATTAGAACTTTTGAGGATATAGACCAGACATTGGTAGTTTTAAAGATCCCTTCCCCCAAGTGATTTCAATGTACAGAAAAGTATGGGGCTCACAGCTCTAAACACTCTCCATGGGCAAGTTTATTCCCATGGTTCCAGCTGCTTGGAGAACCAATGGCCTAGTTTGTATCTTTACCAAGAGGTCCTAGAGGAACTTGGGCTGACCATCCTTCTCTGTTCCGTTTCTCAAGTGGAATCCCTCCTTTCCCAAGATGGAACGTCTTGTTGAAGACTACCATTTAACTCTCTACCAGCCCACGTCAAGAGTGTGGAACCACCCTTGATTCCTCCTGTCTCCAACCCCACCTTGATCCCGTCTCCAAGTCTGAGGCTTTGCTTCCAGCCACCTTAACCTCTCACCACCTCTCCTTTCTCAGGGCCACCTCAAGTACTATCATAAGCTCCAGCCAGTCTCCATAGCTTCACCTTCCACCAATCTATCTATTTTCCATAGGACTGCCAAAGTAATAGAACATGTAATTCTAACCAGAAACACTTCTTTATTAGTCATTTCTTTTTGCAGTTCTGGGGATCAAATCCAGAGCCTCTCACATGCTAGACAAATGCTCTCCCACTGAACTACACCTCTAGCCCAACATTTTTTTTTTTTTTTTTTTGCTGTGTGTATGGCAATAGGGATTGAATCCAAGAGGCATTCTACCTCTGAGCTACACCCCCAGCCCTGTTTTATTTTTATTTGGAAACAGTATCTTGCTAGGTTGATGAGAGTGTCACTACTTGCTGAGACTGTTCCTCAAACCTTTGATCCTCCGTCTCAGCCTCCCAACTACTAGGAATGTAAGTGTGTGCCATCACACCCAACTGGCCCAACATTTTTATTTTCCAAATCCTCCAGTGGCTCCCCTTCATATTTGGGATAAAGTCTTAAAGTAATGTCAATAACACAACCACATTAACAAGACTACCGTTCACCATATGTCAGCTACTGGGCTAAGCAATTTACAGGTGTTATTTAATGCTTATAACAATCCTCCTTCACAAAAAGGAAACTGAGGCATGAAGAAATAGTTTGGCGAAGAGTGTATACAACAAGGAAGTGAAAGAGCTGGAATTCAAAATCAGATTCGTTTGCTTGTCACAAGTTTTAAGTCCAGCCTGGGCAACTTAGCGAGATCATGTCTCAAAATAAAAATAAAAAAGTCTGAGGTGTAGTTCAGTGGTAGAGTGTCCCTGGGTTCAATCACCCCCATTTAAAAAAAAATCCACCTGGCGTGGTGGCGCAGGCTTGTAATCCCAGTGCTTGGGAGGCTGAGACAGGAGGATCGCACAGGTTCGAAGCCAGCCTCAGCTACTTAGTGAGGCTCTCAGCAACTTAGTGAGACCCTGTTTCCAAATAAAATATAAAAAGAGGTCTGGAGGTATATCCCGGAGGTAGAAAAGCCCCTGGGTTCTACCCCCAGTAACACACACACACACACACACACACACACACACACACACACCCTTTTGTGCTCAGATCCCTGCCCGTCTGTCTCTCTTGCTTCCCGCACGCTGTACACTCTAGAGGAAGCTGCCACCTGTTGTTCCCAGGCAGGCCCTGATTTCTCATGGGCTCATGCTTCTCCAGGCACAACTTCCTCTGCCTGCTCCACACTCCCCGCCTGCCTGCCCATCAAATTCCGACTTGCACTTTGATGACGGCGCATGGTGATGCACACCTACCACAGAGCACTTCCCTCCTGGCTTGTTTTCTTATCCACAAAAACAGTAATAACGATCCCTGCCAGGAATGTGCCAGCATTGCTGTAAGCCAGAATTCCATGCTGTTGTGACAATACTTTGAAAACTCTAGTGTTCTGTTAGAATGTAGCGACTGAGTAGAACATCTTCTCCTGAGGCAATGTGAGCTCAGCTGTGACTCAATGCGGCTGAGGCAAGAATTTAAAGAATACAGTTTCTCTCTGCAGTAAGAAGGAACTGGGTCCTGACAGGCTCAGACATGGAGGGACCTTGAAAACACGCAAAGTGAAGAAAGGCCACATACAAAAGGCCACATACTAAGTTGGGTGTGGTGGTGCACGCTTGTAATCCCAGCATTTGGGAGAATAAGACAGGTGGATTGCAAATTCAAGGACAGCCTCAGCTACTTAGTGAGACCCTGTTTCAAAATAAATAATAAAAATAGGGCTGGGGCCGGGGATGATAGGGCATGCTTGTAATTTCAGCATTTGGGAGGCTGAGACAGGAGGACTGTATCTCACAGTCAGCCTCAGCTACTCGGTGAGGCCCTTTGCAACTCGGTAAGACCCTGTTTTAAAATAAAGAATAAAGCTAGGCGTGGTGGCGCACACTTGTAATCCCAGCGCTTGGGAGGCTGAGACAGGCAGATCGCACAGGTTCAAAGCCAGCCTCAGCTACCTAGTGAGGCTTTCAGCAACTTAGTAAGACCCTGTTTCCAAATAAAGTATAAAATAGGTCTGGGAGTATAGCCCGGAGGTAGAAAAGCCCCTGGGTTCCACTCCCAGTACCACCAAAATAAATAAATAAATAAATAAATAAATAAATAAATAATAGGGCTGAGGGTATAGCTCGGAGGTAGAATGCCCCTGGGTTCCATCCCCAGTACTGGAAAAAAAAATCACACACTTCACAATTCCATTTGTTTGTATGAAATGCCCATATCAGGCAATTCCAGAACTAGAAAATCAATCAGTGGTTTCCAGGAGTATAGGGGAAATGAAATGGACACTAACTACTAATGGGCAAAGGGTGTGTTTTCAAGGGTGAGGTCTTGTTAAGACTGTAAACTCTTTTCAGGGAGGAGAATCTTTTAAGCCCAAAGGAAGAGTTATTGGGAAATATTTTAGGGAAACTCATATTTACATTCTAATCTCTCTCATTTAATATTGCCTTGGTTCATTACAGTGACCATAGCTCAGTGACACATAATGGGCTGGTGTCTCACACTGCCATGAGTTTCTTTAAAGGAATTCAGAGCAAGATGATGCTGTATCAGAAAAATGATTTTATCTATCACCCACGGAATTACTCCTCAAAGTGCAGTTTCAACCAGGACCCCACTCAGGGTCTGGGCTCTCTCCTCCCCATGGATGGGACGGCAGCCAAGCCTTTCACTGCAACACAGGGCCTGGGATGTGACGCCTTACAGGTCACTTCACCTGTGGCCATGCCAAGAGCCAAGGGAAAGCTGAATTCAACTGCTCCATTTCGCTGGGCGTGGTGGCGCACGCTTATAATCCCCGCGCTTGGAAGGCTGAGACAGGGGGATCGCACAGGTTAGAAGCCAGCCTCAGATACTTAGTGAGGCTCTCAGCAACTTAGTGAGACCCTGTTTCCAAATAAAGTATAAAGTAGGTCTGGGGGTATAACCCAGAGGTAAAAAAACCCCTGGGTTCCACCCCAGTACCACACACACACACACACACACACACACACACACACACACAAAATTGCTTCATTTCTTATTTTTAGAATAGCACTACACAGCATCCCTGGGCCTCCACCATTGTCCTTCCCTCCTTCAGCCTCTGTCTTTCCAATAGAATCCCACGCCCAACCCAGCCCCTTCCTTTTTTTTTAATAAAAAAGGATTTTGAGCTGGGTGTGGTGGTGCACGCTTGTAATTCCACGCTTGGGAGGCGGAGACAGGAGGATCGTGCAGGTTCGAAGCCAGCCACGCTGCCTTAAGAGACCCTGTTTACAAATAAAAAGTATAAAATAGGTCTGGGAGTGTAGCCCAGAGGTAGAAGGATTCCCAGGAACCCCAGTACCACACACACACACACACACACACACACACACACACACACACACACAGAGGATTTTGAATGCCTGCAAAGAAGGCCTGGACCAAAGTGGGGGGGACATTGTTTCTCCAGGTTTCTAAGGTCATGTGAAGGGGCTCTGGCTGTGGTGCCCTCTGCCACCTCACCTGGCACCAGGTGAACAGGCGACACAGAAGGCGACTCATGGGAAGGCACCCGGGATCACCACCATCCTGCAGGAACAGTCCCCAAGTGACAGCTGGCCTCAGACTGCCCTTAGTGACCTTTGCTGTGACAGTAAACCCCCAGACCACACCTGTAGCATGTACAGTCTGCACAAAAAAGCCTGTGGTGTGGTGACTCCCACTTGAGCTCACCCTAGACAATATGCTTTTTAGTTTATTTTTAATTCTGGGGTTTGAACCCAGGGGCATTCTACCTCCAAGCTATACCCCCAGGCCTTTTTATTTTTTATTTGGAAACAAGATTTTTCTAAGTTGCTGAAACTCCCCTGGACCCTGTGATCTTCCCATCATCTCAGCCTCTCAAGTGCGGGGATTAAGGGCTGGCACCACCGCACCTCGCTCCAGGATATTCTTTACATCCCAAGTTGGATTGTGCTGGATATGTTTATTCTCCAAGCGCACATCATAAAAAATGTATGGAAATTAAAAAATAACCTCCGTTCACATATCTCTGAAATTATCTCGGGTGCCACACGGCACACAGACAAGCTCTTGGGAACACTGGCGCAGGGCATCGTCATGCCCCTCAGATTTCACATCTGCCTAACAGGATTAGACGTCTCTGCGAAAAGGCTTAGCCTCTTATCTAGCTCAGTGCAGACGGCCTCCTCCTGGCCCTCTGGGAACGACTGGGCAGCAGCGGAACAGTCAGGATTAATGGGGACCCAGGCTGTGCCTTTCTCTCGCTAGTGAAGAGAGAGGAGGGGCTCAGACGGCTCCAAGTAGAAGGTGAAGTTGGCCACATGAAGCACCCCTTTATCATGTGGGCAACGGGCCCTAGAAAGGATGCGGGACAGGACCGATGCTAAGTTGTTGAGTGAGGCTGACCTCAAACCTGCAACCCTCCTATTTCAGCCTCCCAAATATTGAGATCACAAGCTCACAGTACCACACCGAGCCTGGTTTCCTTGCTGGTGTCCTTGAGGCAGCCATGGAAATGGAAGGCAAATGGCTTTACTGAGGCAGTTGCTGCTTGCTGACCGCTGGTCCCCACTGAGCGAGGGACAGAGTATGCACGAGGGAGACAGAAGGCCTCCATCAGGCTCCTGCTCTGCTCTCAGCTGGACACGTGGTCCAAGTCACGTTCCTTCCCTCTCTGAGTTTCAGTTTTCCTACCTGTAAAGTTAAGAGGCTAGGCATTGGTGAACACTGAAAATATTATCCTTAGAGACGGGCATGGTGGCGCACCCTTGTGAACCCAGTACTTGGGAGGCAGAGACAGTAGGATCACAGGTTTGCAGTCAGCTTCAGTTACTTAGAGAGGCCTCCACAACGTAGTGAGACTCTGTTTCAATATCGAGAATAAAAAATAGGGCTGAGGGTGTAGCTTGGAGGTAGCTTGGAGGTAGAATGCCCCAGGGTTTGATCCCCAGTTACACACACACACACACACACACACACACACACACACAGAGAGAAAATAATTGTGCTTATAATTTTCATATGAAAATGTAGACTAGAGAAATCCCATATGTGCCTGAACCTAGTCTAGGTCTTGGGATACATCAGGAACCAAACAGACAAAACTCAACGCCCTGGTAGAGCTTATATTCTAGCGAGGTTGGCCCTAGACAAGAAACAGTGAGCCGGGCGTGGTGGCGCACGCTTGTCATCCCAGCATTCGGAGGCTGAGACCAGAGGATCACTGTTCGCAGACAGCCTCAGCTACTTAGTGAGGCCCTCCACAACTCAGTGAGACCCTGTTTCAAAATAAGGAATAAAAAATTGGGCAGGGGGTGTAGCTCGGAGGTCAAATGCCTCTGGGTTCCATCCCCAGACCTGCAAAAAAAAAAAAAAAAAAAAAAAAGAAAAGAAAAGAAAAAAGAAAAGAAAAAAAAAAGAAAGAGTGAGCAGGAGACAGCACACTAAGAATGTTGGCAAGTGAGTGAGAAGTGCGGGGGGAGGATGCGGGGGGGGGGTCCGCATCCATTCCTCCAAGTTGGCATTCGGAGTTAGGCGAGTTTTTATACTCTGAGATCCCGCTGTAGGTTCTCCAGAGAACCACGGGGTTCTGTCCTTTCTTTCTCAGTCTCTGAGTCAAATCTCCAGGCAAGTGTTTAGCTAAGACACACCTGGACAAAAGGCTGCTTGCGAGTGCTGTTTCCCTTTCTTCTTGGAGGCAACTCTCTTAGCCATACATTTCTTCAAGACGCACTGACCAGCAGCCATGCAGCAGGCCCAGGGCACCGGGCTGGGGGACCTGGAGATAAGAGAGCGCAGTGCTCAGGCTCAAGGAGTCCCCAGTTCACCAGGGCAGGCAGAGCTCGACACTAATCATAGCTCAGAGCAGAAGTGAGCTGTTAGACCAGAGCCAAGGTTGCCAGGTCTTACACTATCCGCTACGCTTTTCAAAGCACTCTCACGGGCATGGGTGATCTCATTCGATGGTCACAGCATGATCCTCCTTCCGTCCTTTGGTAGTGCTCTGCTGGGCTCGGGAGTCTTCCCCAGGGACCCCTCATGTCAAGAGCACTGGCCTTGACAGGCACAGGTTCCAACCCCGAGTCTCACTAGCCACGTGTTCACCTTGCATCCGTGGACAAGTTAAGCTCTCTGTGTTTATACTGTCATCCGTGAAATGGGCTGCTATTACCTATCTCACAGTAAATTAGACAATATATAAGCTGGGTGGGGCGGAGGCACAGTTTGTTAAAGGAGCCCCTGGTGATTATTATAATGCGCAGCTAGGGGTAAGCACCAAGGGCAGAATAAACAGGGCCCAGAAAGGAGTGATGTGGCATCAGGTTTCGGGAGCTGAAGAACCAAGGAAGCCAAGGGCACAACGAGGGAAGGGAGAGATTGCTTAACGGGTGTGGGCTTGCTTTAGAGGGCGATGAAGAACTGCTTAGAGAGGCCTGAGAACAAGCAGAGAAGCCCAGGGGCAGGGAAGAAGAGCTCGAAAGGATTCTGGAGACACTCTGGTAGTTTTTCAATACATTAAATTTAAAATAAGAATAAGTCCGACTTAGTGGTGCATGCCTATAATCTCAGCAACTCAGAAAGCTGAGGCAGGAGGAGGATCCCAAGTTAGAGGACAACCCTGGCTACTTAGCAAGAAACCTTGTCTCAAAAAAACAAAACAAAACAAATAAATAAGAAACAATAAAACAAAAAACAAGGGCTGGGCGGGGGAGGAGGTGCACACTTGTAATCCCAGTACTTGGGTATGAGACAGGAGGATTGCAGGTTCAAGGACAGTCTCAGCAACGTAGAAAGACTCTAAGCAACCTAGCAAGGCCCTTTTTCAAAAATAAAAACATAAGCCAGGCGTGGTGGCACACGCTTGTAATCCCAGCATTTGGGAGGCTGAGACAGGAGGATCGTGGTTCGCGGACAGCCTCAGCTACTTAGTGAGGCCCTCAGTAACTTAGTGAGACCCTGTTTCAAAATAAAAAGAATAAAAATTAGGGCAGGGGGTGTAGCTCGGAGGTAGAATGCCCTGGGTTCCATCCCCAGAACCCCCCCAAAAATATCCAGGCACAGTGTCACACGCCTGTAAGGGGAGGCTGAGACAGGAGGATGGTAGGTTCTTGGCCAGCCTCAGCAACTTAGTGAGGCCCTCTGCAACTCAGTGAGACCCTGATACAAATAAGAAATAAAATCGGTCTGGTGATGTAGCTCGGAGGTAGAATGTCCCTGGTTTCAATCCCTAGTACCACAATAAATGAATAAATAAATAATAAAAATAAAAAATAAATAGGGCTGGAGGTGTAGCTCAGAGTATGCTCCTGGGTTTAATCTCCAGCGACACACACACACACACACACACACACACACACACACACACCAAACCAAAAACAAGGGCCAGGGAATATAGCACCATGGTAGAGTATATCTGGATTCAATCCCCAGTAGCAGGAAAAGGGAAAGAAAGAAGAAAGAAAGAAAGAAAGAAAGGAGAGAGAGAGAGAGAGAGAGAGAGAGAGAGAGAGAGAGAGAGAAAGAAAGAAAGAGGGAGGGAGGGAGGGAGGGAGGAGAGATGAGCTTAGAATAACCTTGACCCAGCAATTCCAATCTTTGGTATATACTCCAAAATACTGAAAAAATGCTTAAACAAAACCTTGCACATTAATGTTTATAGAGCAATATTGACAATAGTCAAAAACTAGAAACAACTCAAAAATCCATCAATGGATGAAAGGATAAACTGTGGTATATCCATACAATGGAACATGATTCTGCCAATAAAAGAATGCATTAGCATCAGCAAAATCAAACCTTGAAAACTTTATGCTGATGGAAAGAATCCAGAGACAAAAGGCTACATGTTGTATGATTCCATCTCCATGGAATGGCCAGAACAGACAGAAAACAGATGGTGGTCGCTAAGGACTGGACGGAGGGGGCAGTGGAGAGAGCACTTAGTGACTATGGGATCCTCTTGATGGTGATGAAAAATTTCAGAACTAGACAGTGGTAATAGTTGCACAATATTGTGACTGTAACTAATGCCACTGGAGGGTAAGATGTAAAATGGTTAAAGCATGATAAATTTTATTTTATTTTATTTTATTTATTTATTTATTTATTTTTGGTGGTACTGGGGTTCCTGGAAGCCCTTCTACCTCCGGGCTACACTCCCAGACCTATTTTTACATTTTTATTTGGAAACAGGGTCTCCTAAGCCAGCGCGCGTGGCTGGCTTCGAACCTGCGCGATCCTCCTGTCTCTGCCTCCCAAGCGCGGGGATTACAAGCGTGCGCCACCACGCCCGGCTTATAAATTTTATATTATGTGTTTTTCCATTAAAGAAAGTACATGGGCAACCAAATCAAGTATCATCAAGAGAGCCAAAAGATTTGTCTTAAAAAGGGTCCACAGATTTGGCAATTAAGGCCCACATGGTGATACATTCTGCTTGGTGCTGCCCGCTAGTGCACAGGCCCCCAGGTACACAGGAGCTGGGCTAGAAGTCCGTTAGGCTTCCCAGCTGAGAGGAGCTTAAACTCTTGTGGTCTTTAGCATCCCCTTGCCATTCAATATGAGGTTCTTCTCTTGTCCATAAACCTGTTGGTTATTGCAAATGCCTTAAATTTGTTTTCTTTTTTTAAAATTATCTTGACAACCATCTGGGCATAATTCAACAAAATTGTAGAATGTGAACTCAAAGTCCAGGTTTGCTTTTCACTATCAAATGATTCATCAAATGTCATTACACACCAACTAATTTTCAAAGGCCTCTGGGCACGTAATACCACAAATACCAAAAACAAAAACACGCAGTAGCTGCAGTGCTTGGAAAATATAGATGGAAGACTTCCAGAGCTATAGCTTGCCAGCCTGGAGAACTGAGATCTGATTCCATGTGTCTGTATTTGGGGAAGGAAGGCAGGATTCTAATCGCATCGTACCAAGAAACAGGAGCAACCACAACCACAGCAGATGTGGCTGAGAAAGGTCTCCAGGGCTGAGCCCAAGGTATGCTTCAGAGCGCTCTTACCTGTGACCTACAGCACTGAGGCTGTGTTCTGCCCTGGACGTCCCTTCTCTGATGTCCTCACCTTTCCTATAGACTTAGTACCGGCCAGGGCTTGGGTCTTTACATTTTTCAAATCCAGTTCCTGAAGTTCAGATTCCAGTTTGAAAGATCTATAGTCATCTCCGTTCAAACCATTCAGCCCCCAAATCAATGCAATTCATTCCCCTGGTAACCAGCTCCTTTCTTCTGCTGGGACCTGTGCCAGGTGTGGGAGAGAAGACCTAGGTTAACCACATGTGTCCCCTGACCTTGGAGAGTTCATCATGTCCTAGAGAAGATAAGACGCATAGCTCTGAATCAAAATAAGGCAGACAGTGGGGTCCACAGAAAATAGATGTCTAGGATGCTCTGGGGAGTCTAAGACACAGTTCCTGCCAGACCGCAGGGCCTGTGTGCCTTGCTCTTCGATGCCTGGGGCTCTGGAACAGTTGATTTCTGTCAGACAGCCAAGAACGCCAGGTGCCGCCTGCCAATCGGGACCTTATGCAAGGGTTCAGGCCAAAGGGCCGCTCTGGCTGTCTTAATTAAGCCCTAATTAAGTATTCTGCCCGGAAACCTCTTCTCCCTTCTGTAGAACTGCCCGGTTTATAGCGAATGATTCAGGGAACCAGGTCAGCTGTTTGGAGGTGGCAGCCACCGGGAGTGGTACTGACAGCTGCCTAGGAATGCCAACTGCATTCAAAGAGCCCGAAACCACAGGATCCAGAAACCCAGAAGCCATGCCTTGCTGAGCCATGTCCAGTTTAGGTCATTCCACTTTATTTATTTATTTATTTATTTATTTATTTATTTATTTTTGTTGTACTGGGGATTGAATCCAGAGGCATCTTACTCCAAGCTACATCCTCCAGCCCTATTTTATCCTTTAGTTTAAAACAGAGTATCACTAAGTTGCAAGGACCTTGCTAAGTTGCTGAGGCTAGCCTTGAACCTGTGATCCTCCTGGGTCTGCCTCCCAAGTACTGGGATTAGAGGTGTGCACCACCATGTCCAGCTGGGTCACCCCACTTTAGAAGTTCATAGAGACTAGCCGGGCGTGGTGGCGCACGCTTGTAATCCCCACGCTTGGGAGGCTGAGACAGGAGGATCGCGCAGGTTCAAAGCCAGCCTCAGCTACTTAGTGGGGCTCTCAGCAACTTAGTGAGACCCTGTTTCCAAATAAAGTATAAAATAGGTCTGGGAGTATAGCCTGGAGGTAGAAAAGCCTCTGGGTTCCACCCCCAGTACCACACAAAGAAAAAGAAGAAGTTCATAGAGACTATCATGGTTGGGCAAGTTGCCTAGGAAGGAAAGGGAGGAAAGGGAAAGGCCGTGCAGGACGACGCTCAGGGAGACATGTCCTCTAAGAATGAAAAACAGAACAAATGACAATAGGGGAATGGTTAATAAGTCATAGCACAACCACCTTTTGTTTTGTGCTGGGGATTGAACCCAGAGGCATTCCAACTCTATACTCCCAGTCCTTTTTATTTTTATTTTGAAACAAGGTCTTACTAAGTTGCTCAGGGTCTTGCTAAATTGTTGAGGCTGGCCTTAAACCTGCAATCCTCCTATCTTAACCTCGAAAGTACTGGAATTATTAGCATGGGCCACCATGCCCGGCTTATGCTCTGAGAACAAAGTTAAAAGTGAAGCTGGAGCCGGGCGTGGTGGCGCACGCTTGTAATCCCAGCGTCCAGGAGGCTGAGACCGGAGAATTGCAGTTTGTGGACAGCCTCATTACTTAGTGAGGTTCTTTGCAACACAGTGTGTCCCTGTTTCAAAATAAAGAATAAAAAATAGGGCAGAGGGAGTAGCTCAGAGGTTGAATGCCCCTCGGTTCCATCCCCAGACCTGCAAAAAAAAAAAAAAAAAAAAAAAAAAGTGAAGCTAGGCACAGACAGGAACACAGAACAAGTTTGATTTGATGGAGATGGAGTTAGGCGGTAAGTTATTTTCTTCTTTAATTTCCATTAATATTGTTCAGGCATCGATGATATCTCTCTTAAGGACCCGAGACACAATCTCTGAGAAGAGAATCAAGGCTTGGTTCCTTGGGGGGAACCGCGTGGCAGGTGCACACTTTCTGCTGCCCTGGCTCTGCCCCCTGCAGGACCCCCAGCCTCCTCTCCCTTCAGCGCCTCCACTTCCACCCATAGACCTAGGAGGATTCAGAGGTCCCCACAACCTTGATACCATGATTCTGACTGGCAGAGAGGTCAAAAGTTGAATCTATCTTCTCATGTGCAGCCACCAACTATCTGCTACTGGGGCACACCTGCGCTCCGCTGTGAGCACCAAATACCCTGCTAACCCAACTTCCCAAGCACAGAGCCCAGGCATCCATCTGCTCCCCGAATCATCCACTCTCTAGCTCCTGCCAGTGCGGCCTCCCGCTTCTTTCCCACCCCACACTGATGTCACACGCGCTCAGGCTGGGGTGATCACAGGGTCCTGATGGTGCCTGCCTCCCGGCCTTCACACTTGCTCTCCTTCCCGTCTATCCCGCACACCACAGAGTTAGTTCTTTCTTCCTTCCTTCCTTCCTCCCTCCCTCCCTCTTTCTTTCTTTCTTTCTTTCTTTCTTTCTTTCTTTCTTTCTTTCTTTCTTTCTTTCTTTCTTTCCGGTGGTCCTGGGGTTCCTGAAAGCCCTTCTACCTCTGGGCTACACTCCCAGACCTGTTTTATTTTTTGGAAACAGGGTCTCCTAAGCCAGCGCGGCTGGCTTCAAACCTGCGCGATCCCCCTGTCTCAGTCTCCCAAGTACTGGGATCACAGGAGTGCACTCTCATACCTAGCTACCCTGTTATTATTTATAGCCCTTCAAGGCTCCACATTTTCAAGCTTTACTCCCCTCTCCAGCCTATTTGCTTAAACATTTTGTTTAAAGAAAAGATTAAAAAGCAAGGAAGGAAGAAATTAGTTCTGAAAGTTTCCTACAGAGCCATTCTGTTTTGGCAATTTCTATTTTCCTGCAAGATTCCCCATTATAAAATTAGAGCTACATCTCCCCCAGATAATAATCTATGCCCTGGATGCTTCTTTCAAAATCCAATGACCATCATAAGAAAAGCAATTACCTCCTAATTAAACATGAAGACAATTTTCAGTATATCAACACACTGTGACAAAACAGTTACAAAATAAAGATAGCAAACGCTTCTCCCCCTCCACACACCCCTCCATCCAGCTCCTGCACCGGTGGCAGAATCCACCTGCCCGAACATGTCTCCCACTTATTGGAAGCCCCTCGATGGCAAGCTATTGCCTCCAGGATGCAGGAGAGCTCTTTCGTGGGTACGTGAAGATCTTTCTCCCTTCGGCACTGACCTACTTAGGTAACTTCATTTTCTTCTAATCACCTTCAAATAACTCCCATCCAAGCAGACTGGCACTGAGTGTCCTGCCTTTATCATTTCCAGCTCTGCTGAGAATGTTCTTTACCCACCCCAACCCCCATGTCAAACCGCACCTCCTCTTTTTAAATATACAGTTAACGATGCATTGATTGTCATTCGACATCGGAGCGAGGTTCACGCACACAAACACGCACACGGTCTGGGTAGACTTCCCTCAACTCCCGCCCATGACCCCCACCCGCCCCTTCACACTCGTGAGATCGGCAGCGGGACGTCCATGGGTGGCAGGATTTGCGCTGTTTCTCTCCTCGGTCGTTCCTTTTCACGTCTCTGCATCCCCCTCTCTCCCCTCCCGCCATGGTACTGGTCATTCTCCTCAACTATCTAAAGTTCCCTTTGTTTCTTATTGTCGCCTAGCTTCCATATTTGTGAGAAAACATTTGACCCTTGACTTTCGGAGCTGGCAGATTTCACTTGGCACGCTGTTCTCTAGTTCTCTCCATTTTCCTGCCAATGACATGATTTCGTTCTCCCTTAGGGCAGAGTAAGAGTCCACTGTGGATGCGTAGCCCGCCTCCGTCATCCACCCAGCTCTGTTCACGGACACCTTGGCTGGTCCCGTAATCTGGCTCTTGTGAATGGTGCTGCTCCAAAGGTGGGTGTGTGTGAATCACTAAAGTATTCTGACTTTAATTCTAGAAGAGGGCACAGGTCTAAGTCTCCGACATACAGACATCGGTGGAGACTTCCTACCTCCTTTTGAGCTTCACCCAAACGCCACTGTCCTCGGGAACTCTTCCGGTGCCCTCCTCTGTAGACGTGCTCTCTCCTCTCTCTAAGTATCCACAGCCCATGTCCTAAAGGCGATGCCCCTGCACTTACCGCTGGCTGGTTTATAAAATACCAATTCTGAACATGTTCTTTGATTTTTTATTTTTATGTTTTTGGTGGTGTTGGGAATTGAACCCAGGGGCATTTTACTTTCAAGCTACACCCTCAGCCATTATTATTATTATTATTATTATTATTATTATTATTACGGTACTGGGGATGGAACCCAGGGGCATTATACCTCTGAGCGACACCCTCAGCCCTATTTTTTAGTCCTTTTTTTTTTTTTGAAACAGTGTCTCACTGAGTTTCGAAGGGCCTAAGTATCCGAGGCTGTCCATGAACCACGATCCTCCAGTCTCAGCCTCCTGAATGCTGGTATTACAAGCGTGCACCGCCTCGCCCGGCTCCCCAGCTCTATTTTATTTTTCATTTGGCAACAGGGTTTCACTGAGAGCCTTCCTGAGAGTTGCTGAGGCTGACTTTGAACCTGAAATCCTCCTGTCTCAGCCTCCCAGTACTGGGATTACAGGTGTGCACTATGTTCTCCACCCCTTGATAAATCACAAACTCGAACACATACTTAACATATGTCACACAAATAAATGGAACTAAAATGTTTGTCAAATGAACGAGTAAAATAAGAACCCATAGGAAACAGCGTAGCACAGTGTGGTCAGAAGCAGCCTAATTTATTACTATGCTTAGAGAAGTAGCAAGTTTTAAAATTTAGGAAGCACTTCTCAGAGCCATGTGTGGTGGCTCATACCTGTAATCTCAACAACTCAGGAGACTGAGGCTTGGAGGCTGAGGCAGGAGGATTGCAATTTTGAGACTAGCCTGAGCAACTTAGCGAGAACCTGTCTCAAAATGAAAAATGAAAAAAAGAAAAAAAAAAAAGAGCCGGGCGTGGTGGCACATGCCTATAATCCCAGTACTTGGGAGGCTGAGACAGGAGGATTGCAGGTTCCAGACCAGTCTCAGCAACTTAGCAAGGCTCTCAGCAACCTAGTGAGACCCTGTTTCCAAACAAAAATAGAAAGCGCTAAGCTTGGAAGTAGAATGCCCCTTGGTGCAATCCCCAGTACCAAAAGAGAAAAAACAAAAGGAAAGAGAGAGAGAGAAAAAGGCCTAGTATGGTGGCACATGCCTTTAATCTCAGTACTTGAAAAGCTGAGACAGAAGAATTGCAGGTTTGAGACCCTCAGTAACTAAGTAAGTCCCTGTTTCAAAATAATAAGAAAAAGGGCTGGGGCACAGCTTGGAGGTAGAATGCCCCTGACATCAACCCCTATTCAAAAAGAAAGAAAAAAAGGAAGGAAGAAAGGAAGAAAGAAAGAGAAAGAAAAAAACAAAGGAAAATTTAAAAAGGAGATGTAGCTCAGTGGTAGGGCACAGGGTGAGCTGGGATGGGCTGGAGGTGAAACACACCGGTGTCTGAAACATTTTTTCAATCTGCTAACCTGTTTTTATTGAAATTCTCTATTTGATTTCATTACTGGCCCACATGTATTTCACTCCTGCTACCCTTATAGGTGTGCACATAAAAAATAAAAAAGGGGGATTATTATTAAAAGCTGGCAGCAGCAACAGAAAAACTCACTCTTGAGTGAAGAAAATTCAAAATCCAAAAAGAGCCAAGGTGAGTCACCGCACTGGCTGTCAAAACCAGGCAGGGGACGGCAGGTCGTATCAGGCAGTGGTTCTGCACCTTCGCTGAGCACTGATCACCTGAGGACTTGTTCAAACAGATTGCAGGGCCCCACCCTCAGAGTATCCGCAGGGGCGGAGACTTCGCCTTTCAGGTAATACTGATGGGGGTCACACTTGAAGGATTATCCATGCAAACGGTCAGATCAAGGGATTCAAGGGCCGGGGATCGGCTGTGGTAAATGGCACAGGCATGTCTAAAGCTGGAAAATTCATTTTAATTGGATTAAGGCATACAGAAAAGTTAAATAGGGATCTTTCTTAAGACTCATTTGTCATGCAGAGGCTAAATTCTACAGAGTAGACCAGAGAAGTGTGGACAAGGGATCAGGGGCCTGGGTTCAAGTCCTGAGTCTGTTTCTAGCTATCAGTGTAATTAAAGACCACTCAGAACATCATCAACGCCCAGACCATCACCGAACCACTGGACACACATGGCTGTTCAACCTGAATTTCTCTACTCTCTGGCCCTATATCCTACAATTTCACAATTTTCAAAACCTGTGGGCAGTTGAGGTCCAAAAGTATTTAAGAATTATCCTATCAATACATGAAATGATTAAAGATATTGCCATTTGAAAGTACAAATGTGACGCCGGGCATGGTGGCGCACGCTTGTAATCCCCGCGCTTGGGAGGCGGAGACAGAAGGATCAAGCAGGTTCCAAGCCAGCCGAGCTGGCTTAAGAGACCCTGTTTCCAAATTAAGAAAAAGCAAAACTATAAAATAGGCCTGGGAGTGTAGCCCTGAGGTAGAAGGGCTTCCGGGAACCCCCAGTACCAGCACCAAAAAAAAGAAAGTATAAATGTGAGACATAATTATCAGTTGAATTTGAGAACCCTTGACAATTAAGTCACCATTAGGAAGACTGAAAGAACTTTTACTTAAACAGTCTCCATAAATATAAGTGCTCAAGAACTCATACACCACAGGAACATATTAAAATTACACAAAGCAGCCCGGCATAGTGGTGCATGCCTGTAATCCCAGTATACTTGGGAGGCTGAGACAGGAGGATCCCAGGTTCACAGCCAGCCTCAGGAACCTTGTAAGGCCCTCTGAAACTTAGGGAGACCCTGTTTCAAAATAAAAAGTAAGAAAGGGCTGAGAATGTGGTTCAGAGGTAGAATGCCTCTGGGTTCCATTCCCAGTAACACACACACACACACACACACACACACACACACCAGCTATTACAATTGAAAGCAAAGCAGCTCTCTTTCTGGGAACAGTCTAGAGAAAACAGGACATGTTCCAGAGTCAGAAACAACTCACCAGTCAAGCAGAGCTGAAAGGACTCCTCCGAGGAACCAACCCCATGTATCTTTCCCATGCCGGCACCTCCCCTCCATCCCTGGACACCACTCCTGGGCCTCCCGGCACACTGCTATTTTTAAAAACAAAAGGCCACATTCCCAAGATCACAGCCACAAGAATGTAAGTATTAAATGACCTTCCCATAGCTCGTCAATAAGCCCAAGTGAGCAGCCTGCAGGGTCCTGTGGGCGAAACTGGACAGTCTCTCCGCAGCCCAGGCCCCACTACCGGCGGGCCAGGCCCTCGGTGTCTGCTGATCCTGGGCAGCCGCAGCTACGCCTCTCAAAACCAGGCTGGCTTCTCTCCTTTCAGCACAACGGGCCCAGAAGTCCTCCAGATGTCATTGCCATCCTCAAGACCTTGGGCGCTTGAGTCAGCAGAGACAGGAAAGCCCGGAGGCCCTTGATTGACAAATGGTTGTCCTCTGCTAAGGACGACACAGACGATGACACCAAAGGTCCTAGGATGCATCCATTTTATGGTGGTAGAGGACAGTCCATGCCACCTAATACTGAGTCTCCGGCTGGTTCTGCCCAGTTGTCTTTGATCAAAGTTAATAGCCATGGCATTAGCCCGCTAAGCCCCACGCATCCCAGGGAGGTAGGTCACCCCCAAGCACATCATCCTCCCTTAACAGATGGGGAAATGACGCCACAGGAAGATTAAATAACCTGCCCAGGATCGCACAGCCTGCACAGGTGGAGCACAGGCCGAGCCGGGCCCCGATGCCAGCTCACGGAGAATGCTGTGGATACGGCTCTTTGCAATTCGAGGATCCCGTGCAACACGAATAGTTTGCACCATAGAGGTTAAGAGAAAACCTTCCTAAAACTGCTGCCATTGTCTCTCTTGTCCTATGAGCCCCTAGATCAGTGTGTGAGAAGAATGATTTTTTAAAGACACGCACAGGTGCAGTGGGAGGGGGAGCCGGCGGGGTGGTGGGCAGCCAGGGTCTCCGCGAATGGGATCAAGGGAGGAGTCAGGTGAGTGAGGCGCTACCCACGTGTGACCTCTGACTTCTGCACAAACTGCAGACCCCCGGCCCCCAACAGTGCTCATTTCACTCTTTCACACAGTGAATACTTGTCCATCTAACGAGTGGGCAGCACTGAGACGAGCAAATGAACGGAACCATCACTGCAGTGAAGAAGCCTGAGATGCCATCAAGGCGCATCCGTACATCACTACAATACAAGGACAGTGCTGGTGGACGCCTGGGAGTCTGGTGGTGGCTGGTCACATCCAGCTGTGAACACAGCAGAGTGAGGTATCAAGGAGGTGCAGGAGGTGACCAAGGGCAAAGGACAGAGATCTGGACCTGCCGGGTGGGGGAACGATGCTCGCAGGACGCTGAAAGTACACAAGAGAGAGACGGCATTGCACAACCCCAACGACCAAAGGTTCAGCCGGGATGAGGAGCGTGCAGACAAAGGGCAGAGGGTTCGGAAGGCAGACCACCAGAGGCCTTAAGTGTGGACGAAAGGGGTCAAATTTTACTCCTGGCCACAGAGCGCAGCACTGTGCCTCGCTCATGGTGGCCGATAAATGGGAGTGAGGTAAAATGCAGAAAGGCAATCCAATTCATGGGGAGTGCAGCGCAACTGCGGAGGAGACACCGGCCAACCCTGCTGCCTCTATTTTCCTGTATCAGTTGTTATCTAGTCGAGACCATTTCTAAGTTTCCTTTAACCATCTAAAGCATGTATCGCACCCCCCCCCACCCCCGCCACGGAGACCATAATGCTTGACACCAGCTTCTTACCCAACAGCACTGTGTAAATTAATGGTGTGATAATGTCTTTGAAATGCCCAGAGCTCTTTGAAGATGTGGCAAAAGGCATCACTGCAATTAATATTTAATGAGATGCTACCCAGCTCTGATCTCTTTTTCTGCAGACTAATGTTACGTCTGCAGGATAAGGTGATGCCAGATTGGCCCCTAAATAAACATTTCCAACACACAGTACGCAACACAGGTGTGCTCTTCAGAGTCCCTCAGGAGTGGCAGGTGGAGGAGGCCTGCAGGAATGGCTTCCAGTGGGGGGGCCCTGAGGTTGCCAAATAATTTAGGAGCAAAACACATCAGCGAGAAGGGCAAAATAGATTCAAAGGGGGGGTCTTCCTTGGCACCCCATTTTTAAGCATGAGAGAGTCTAGTGAAGGTTTCAAGGGGAACTATTTTAGCAAAACCCACATCCTAAGCAAGTTAATATTTTTAGGTCTAATGCAGTGTCCAAGAAAGGAAGAAATAAGAATAGCTTTGTGGGTTCAGTTACAAATGGAGTGCAGACAATAATTTCAAAAGTTCAAGGGGAAAAAAAATCAATCTATTTCCTCCCCCTAAAGCTTTCGTTTCTATAAATATAGGCACACAAATGGACCTAAGACCACTCTTCCTCCTGAAAACACTACCTGTCTAGAATTTGCAAGATAAATGATGTTCCAGGCTAGCTTGCAGCCCGCAGAAGCTTAACAATGCTCTCCAAAGCTTATCTCCTCTTCTTAGGTAACACTCATTTTCCCTCTCTGATTAAAAGTAACACATGTGTCTGGCAGGAAATTTTGAAATTTTTTAGAAAGTAGAAAATAATTATCCACTAAAATCTGAAAGTTGCTAATTACTCTTCTCTTTGTGTATAAAAATATACATTTTCAACATAACTTGGGAACTTACTGTATATTCTGATCTATAACCTGATTTTGTTTTTCTTTCCTTCTTTTTCTTTTTTCATTTTGGTACTGGGGCATTGAACCCAGGGACCCAGGGACATTCTACCACTGAACCACACCCATGCTTATTTTAATTTTTGAATCCTTTCCTTTTTCTGTCTTCCTTCCTTTCTTTCTTTCTTTTTTTTATTGCTGCTAAGAGATTGAACCCAGGGGTATTCTACCTCTGAGCTACATCTTCAGCTCATTTAATTCTTTTTTTCTTTCTTTTTTTTTTTTTTCCTGTGGGTCTGGGGATGGAACCCAGGGGCATTCGACCTCTGAGCTACACCCCCTGCCCTATTTTTTATTCTTTATTTTGAAACAGAGTCTCACTAAGTTACAGAGGGCCTCACTAAGTAGCTGAGGCTGACCGTGAACCGTGATCCTCCGGTCTCAGCCTCCTGAATGCTGGGATTACAAGCGTTTGCCACCATGCCCAGCTTTATTCTTTATTTTGAGACAGGGTCTCCCTAAATTGCAGAGGGCCTCACTAAGTTGCTGAGGCTGGCCTCGAACTTGTGATCCTTCTGTCTCAGGCTCCCAAGTACTGAGATTACAGGAGTGGGCCACCATGCCTGGCTGAAACAGTGTCTTGCTGAAGGTCTTGCTAAGTAGTTGCTAAGGGTTTTGCTGAGTAGCTAAGGCTGGCCTTGAAACTGCAATCCTCTTGCCTCAGCCTCCCATGTACTAGGATTACAGGCATATGCTACCATACCTGGCTCTGATATCTTCTCAGAAAAATATACTGTGAATATTCCCTGTATCATTATTATTCTACATTATTTTTATGTCATATAGATGGTAGTATTTTTTAAGTTAATCCCCTTCTGCCAGGCACTTGGTTTATTTTCAATGTCTGTATTACAAATAACATTGACATAAGCACCTTTGCCTGTTACATCCCTAGTTTTCCTTTTAGGGTAAGTTTTTAGGACTGGCACTGCTGGGTAAAAGACTGTGCACAAGTTTTGAAAGATTTGATACAGCGAATCTGCCCTCCAGAGAGGCTATCCTAATCTCACCCTCAGTCGATGAGAAAGCCACTTTTTCCAAATGCTCATTGTCCTTTAATTTGGTAGATTTATAGTTTTGCTGCTTTTTAAAAAGTAGTTGTTTCATTATTTCAGAAGCAGATTTCTTCCCCAAATGTTCAGTGTTGATAATATTTTTTCAGAGTATTTTTTACTGTGTGTCCCTGGCCATCAGAATGCAATACCCTACTCCCTCTCCACGGGCAGCACCGGCTTCCCCTGCTCGGCATCTGCCCACCCAGCCCGCCATTTCCCCTTCACACCCTCCACTCCTCTGGTTCCAGCAGGTGAGAGAGGCACAGAACCCATCAGCCATTTATTCCATCATTTATTTATTCCACTGGTATCTTTGGGGGTCTGCTGCTCCTGGCACCATGCTAAGAGAGAAGAAAAGGCAAAATGCTTGAGTAGCCAGGAGAGGGAAGTAAAGAGGCCAGAACAGCAGAAGTACACTCAGGTCAAAAGACAATGAGTTTCACTGGCCTCAGGCGGACGGGAGGCTAGGCAAAGGGAGTAGCCCATGCGCAAGCCCAGAGGGAGGCCGGAGCACCCTGTGTGGAGGGAATATTCTCATTATTAGGGCATGAGAAGGGGAAGCTGTGCACGACTGGAGAGTCAGCTCATGCTGAATTCACAGGCGGAGTTCGCCTGCCTATCTGCTCTCTTCTGCATCTCCGTTCTGGCTCACAGTCCCCTGCCTGGCTCATCTCCAATGCAGACTCCTCCAAAAGCCTTCCTGAGAATCCTCTCATCATCCATCTATCCAGACCTCTCCGCCTGGGGCAAGAATCCTGGCACACGCACCAATCTACTCAGCAATCCCCGGTGAATAGATGACTGTTCACTGACTCGCAAGTGTAAGTCTTATAGGTCTAGCTAGTGATATGTTCTCCCACGCCCATAGGCTCACAGCGCTGGGCTAAACTTGTCTAATAGGCAATCAATAAAAGCTCATGGAATCCAACTAAATTAAATTGAGCAGAATAAATACATGAGAAGGGCTGAGTGTACACAGGTTAGATGTTTCTGTCACCAAGGCAGCTGGAAGATTAAGTTTGAAAGTTGAAAATTTTTAGATTGTCTTTGAAAATTAGCTCTTGAATGCAATCATGGCAAAAGACAGATGAACTCTCTTTAGGCCTGTAATTCTGCATCTACCCAAACATTTCTCAGTTAGGCACACAAAAGGTACTTGTTTAGCTGAGCTCATATCTCAAGGGCTTCTGTGTAAAAAGGTTAATCTATTCTAGAGGTTTGGAATTTTTTTTCTTTGCAGGAAGGCAGAAAGAAAAGACAGGAAAGAAGTCACCCCCCGCCCCAACACCAAATGCAGGCCATCTCTACTGGGATTTCCCATAGTGGTTACTTCAATTCTAAGGGTTTTCTATACTGGTGATTCCAATTCAAAGCAAAACTCCTGGGAAGACCTATTCTTTATCATTCGTGTTTTTATGCAGGCAACAAACATTTCCAGATAATTCTTTTCTCCAAGGGGGAAAAAAAGCTCAAACATTCTCAAGTGGCCAGACTTTCCTTGTTCTGATTTGGAGTCCCTCAGCCCTGGGTCATCACCTACCACAGAATTTCTTATGCTGTCTTCTTTGCTTCTCCCAGAGCTATCCTGCAAGCAAGGCTGAGGACTGCATTTCCACCCGTGTCCCCGAGATCTAAAAAACCGCCCACCATGTAGTAGGTTATCTATCTCTGTGCAATCAAATGTAGTGTCAGAGACACAAAGGACCTTAGAAATAGCCCAGTCAAGCTGGGTGTGGTGGTGCAGACTTGTAATTCCAGCATTTGGGAGGCTGAGACAGGAGGATCACACAGGTTCGAAGCCAGCTTCAGCTACTTAGTGAGGCTCTCAGCAACTTAGTGAGACCCTGTTTCCAAATAAAATATAAAATAGGTCTGGGAGTGTAGACTGGAGGTAGAAAGCCCCTGGGTTCCATCCTTAGTACCACAGAAGAAAGAAGGAAGGAAAGAAAGAGAAAGAAGGAAAGAAAGAAAAGAAAATAGGAAACAGGCCCAGACAAGGGAAGCAACCTCCAAATTCACATGTGAAATTAGTGATAACCAGCAGGTAGAAGAGAGAAAGAAATTAAAATGTCAGCAATGCTTAGAACTTGAGGAATGAGGAGACTGGGGGCTTGGTGGGATTTGGAAAGATTGACAACTTAGAGACAATCTAAGTTTGGTTCAAGATAATCTCTAACACATAGCCCAAGTCTTATCTCTCTTCTCCATGATGACCCTTCAGATAATATAAAAAGGAAATTATTGTTGTTGAGTATTTACTATGGGCAAGTGGAAAACGGATTCTGTCTTCCCTGTGTTTTCCGTCAGTTTAACATGCTCAGATGATCAGTTGACTGAGCAGCAGACTAAGGGGTTTAATTCATGCAGCTAGTGATCCAGGTCTGGTGGAGCCAGAATTCCAGGCTCCTGCATCCCTAGTACTAAGGCTACAGGGTATCAAAAAACAGCCAGCTGGACTACAGGTCAGGTGGCCATGCCCAGGACAACAGGCAGCCACTCCAGAGGCCGGATGTTAGGTGGGTGGTCCTCCATCCTCCAAGAGAGCAGAGAATGGGCACCACCCTCTGAGTTCCTGCCAAGCATCTGGCTGATTGCGCAGGCAGACTCCAGAAGCAGGTATAAGACAGGGAAACACAGAGTCCAAACTGTGCTCTCCACCCGGGCAGCACAGCACTGGCAACGGTAAAGAAACAGGGCAGCTGGGAGCCAGATGCAACTAAGACAGCAGTCATCATAATCAGCATCCTGCGTTCATTCATTCGTTTCACCAGTCAACACAGTAGGCGGAGCCTCTGCCTTGGACCAGCCCCTCTCTGAGGCTCTGGACCAAGTGAGCAGCAGAGCTGAGTGCCTGCCTTGGAGAAGCTCCCAGTCCGGTGGGGCAGCTTACATGGAACCCCTCTGTGATCACGCATGCTGGGGAGTGTTATCTCAGAGCAGGGAGGAGGCAAGGGGCAAGGCACCCTTGGCCTCAAAAAGACATCCCAGATAGAGGAGAACACTGTAATTTGGGGTGTTTCAAAGTGGCTACACCAAACATGCCTTGCCGCAATGGGGAAATCACTGTTCTTTGAATCCATCAAGCAAAATGAGAAGCAGAGATCTCTGAGAACAAAGTCTTCCACTGCCCTGAGGACTCCAAGCAGTGCAGTCTGAACAGCTGCCCTCCTGGATGGTCCTTAAAATCCCTTTCAAACCTGAGGCTCTGCCGGGATGGCTCTGGCTGGTGATCAGGAAGGGTGACCTGAATGAAGCCTGGTGAGGGCACAGCTGGAGGCTACCTATGGGTGCTCTGCTCTATCTGCCTTTTCCCTCTTTATCTCTTATCACTGGGGCTCAGTTCTAATGCCAGTCCCTCCCAACAGCCTTCCTGGATCTCCCCAAGGCATAGTCAGCCTTCTGTGCTCCCAAGGGGTGCTAGAAGGTGCAGCACCCTGCCTGGTGTTCACTTCCTACCAGCTGCAGGTGGGCAGGGCTGCTAATTCATCAGAACCTTCCTTACCTCTCAACACCCAGCTCTGCACAGGACTTTCTGAACAAAGTAGAGTGAACTGAGTGGAGCAGAAGCCTCACGGGCTGCTCCGGGCAGATGTGAGACGGTGACACTGGGAGCAGCAGGGTCAACACTGAGCCTGAGTGGAGAGTCTGGAAGTTCCTGGGTCCCCCAGGCCACTTCCTCACCAGCTTCCCCACCCAGCGACACCAGATCCAGCACTCCTGCTTGCCCCAAGGCTTTTTTTGGTGCTTGGGAATGTCAACTGCAAAGTGGTGCCCACGCGAATTGCATTAGGAGAGCTCAGAAACCAGCAGCAGACTGCAGATCACAGGCAGAGGACCAGTGGGGCTTTGAAACGGGCTAGTTGTGGGGCCAGGACATCACACTACAGCACTCTTCTAGGGCTGCCAATGAACGCATCCCTATGCTTTAACACAAAGAGATGTGAATTTGATAATTAAAAATATAGTTTCCTTCAAGTTCCAATTTAGTCAAGTCAACTTTGGACTAAATTAGGGAGCCCCAAGTCCTCTTCAGTGTTCCTTCTTTGCCCAGAGCACATTCACTGTGGGATCACCCCTCAGCCTAACAACTGATAATGAATATTTTAACAGCTGCAGTTTCTCTTTCCCATTGATAAAAACTCCACAGACCAGCCAGAGCATCCTGGTGAGAAGAAGGGCATGGACCACAAAGACCTGTGCTTTTCTGGGCAGCCTGGTCCCTGAATCGCCCCACCCGATCATACAACTGGGATGATGGGAGCAGCAGCCAGGAGGCTGAAGGAAGGGTGGACACAAAACACGCGGAATAAAGACCTGAGGCTGGCGGTCCTGGGGAATATACTCAAGAGAAAGGGTGGCTGCAGAAGTGTGGAAAGTCCAGAGCAGAGGCTGAATGGTGCCCTGAGAAATACGTCCAGGCCAGCCTGGCGAGGTCGTGCGCAGCGGCAATCCTAGCTACCAGGGAGGCTGAGGCAGAAGGAGCTCAGGTTTGAGGCCAGCCTGGGCAACTCAGCGAGACCCTGTCTCAAAATAAAATAAAATAAAATAAAATAAAATAAAATAAAATAAAATAAAATAAAATAAAATGGGCTGGGGGTGTTGAATGCCTCTGGGTACTAGTACTGCAAAGACAGCAATGATAATGGAGGAAGGAAGGGAAGAAGGAAGGAAGGAAGGAAGGAAGGATACATATAAGACCCATCTCCCAGAACCTAGAAATGCAATCTTATTTGGAAAAAGGGTCTTTGTACATGAAGTTAAGAATCTTCAAGCTGGTGTGGTGGCGCACGCTTGTAATCCCAGCATTCGGGAGGCTGAGACCGGAGGATCGCGGTTCGTGGACAGCCTCAGCTACTTAGTGAGGCCCTCTGCAACTCGGTGAGACCCGGTTTCAAAATAAAGAATAAAAAAGAGGGCAGGGGGTGTAGCTCGGAGGTCGAATGCCCCTGGGTTCCATCCCCAGACCAAAAAAAGAATCTTCAGATGAGGAGCGTAGTTGGGTTACCTATGTGAACCCCAAATACCAAGACAAAAGTCCTTATAAGAGTGAGACAGAGAGAGATTTGATGCAGATGGAAGAGTAATGTGGCCAATGAGGCCCAGACTGGGGAGATGGGGCCACAGGTCAAGATATGCCAGCAGCCACCAGAAGCAAAGGAAGATTTCCTCCTTAGTGCCTCCAACTGGACTGGCACTGGAAACACCTCGGTTTTTAACTTCTGGCCTCCAGGACCGGGAGCGGATCCTATCTTATAGTTTCAGGCCATGTCTATGATTATGTGTTACAGCACCCATTGGAAACTTTAAAAACCTTAGAGTCCCCAGAGGGATCTGCGCTGGAGTGGAACCCAATCACTGAGGGCCACTGCTATCAGCCATGGCCCAGGACACTCTTCCACAGCCTACCAGGTCTCTCCAACAAAGTGCATGGAGTTCCCTAGAGGCCAAGTGCAGGGCCCAGAAGGGGACCCTCCGGGAGCCTAACTGTTCCTATGCAAACACATAGCCCCCTCTGGGCTGATCAGCCCCCACTGGAACAGCTGTAGGCTTTTTAGCTCTGTTCTTTTCAGAGATGAGATAAACTGGGGCATTCCTTCTAAAGAAGTGAAGAACCGGGGGCCTGACCCCTGTCTTTGAATGTCCAAGTGGCCTATGTGCCTGTCATACGAAAGAAGAAATGGATTTTTGTGCGGAGCCTCAAAGGACAGAATCAAGGCCAATGGGGCATCCATGGCCTAGAGGAAGATTTCTGGCTCAGCACAATAGAGAACTTTCTAATAATCAGAGCCAACTAAGAGTGGAATAGGAGTGCCTGAGGATTGGCAGGTCCAAGCAGAGGGAGGCTGGCTGTGCTGGGGGAATTCCTGTGCCAGACAAAGGCCACGCTTGGTCATCTCCAGAGCTGGCAATCCTGTTTGAGGGTCTATGTCTGGTGGCTAAAATACCCTGTAATGTATGTGTGAATCTAGGTTTTCCACATATAAACGAGTCACACTCTCACTAAGAAACTTACTATGCAGCTTTTGTGAAGAAGTACAGAAACTACCCAAAAATGAGCTTGGGAAAAAAATAACCAATTCTTAGCTGGGTGCGGTAGCACACACTTATAATTTCAGCTACTTGGGGAGCTGAGGCAGAAGGATTGCAAGTTTGAGGTCAGCCTGAGCAGCAAGACCCTGTCTCAAAAGAAAAAATAAAAATGTGAGCTGGAGATGGGGGTGCACGCTTGTAATCCCAGTTCTTGGGAGGCTGAGACAGGAGGATCACACAGGTTCGAAGCCAGCCTCAGCTACTTGGTGAGGCTCTCAGCAACTGAGTGACACCCTGTTTCCAAATAAAATATAAAATAGGTCTGGAACTGTAGCCTGGAGGTAGAAAGCCCCTGGGTTCCATCCCTAGTACCACACACACAAAAAAAAGTGCAGGGGATGTAGCTCAGTGGTAGAGAACTTGCCTAGCATGTACAAATCCTGAGTTTGATTCCCAGCAAAACACACCACACACACACACACACACACACACACACACACACACACACACATACACACACACACACACACTAAATTATCAGTTCTACCTGCCCCTGTATAAAAACTGTCCCCCACCTCCAGGGAGGAAGAAAGCAGAAAAACATGTATTTGTACAGATTTTTTTTTTTTTGGTGGTACTGGGGATGGAACTCTTCTACCTTCGGGCTACACTCCCAGACCTATTTCATATTTTTATTTGGAAACAGGGTCTCTTAAGCCAGCGAGGCTGGCTTTGAACCTGCGGGATCCTCCTGTCTCCGCCTCCCAAGCGCAGGGATTACAAGCGTGCGCCACCATGCCCGGTTGTCACTGCTGGTTCTCAGGCCTTAACCTTCTCTCTACATCCTGGATGCTCAGGACAGGAAGCGCGGCATTTCTCATCTGCCTGCACATCTGTCTTCTCTTAAGTCAAAATCTCAGAGAACGAAGCACTGTAGCATCCGGATGAATTCCTCTGAAGCTCTTTCCGTTCAGGACTTTGAAAGTTTGCCATGTTACCCTTTTGCTGAAACAGCTGAGCTTTTCAGGTCATTCCTCAGGAGGAGCCAGAAGAACATACCTTCACACTTTTAGATTTACCACCATGTCTTTTCTAACCTGTAATTACGTTTTCTCTTTCCCATTTCTCCAAAAGAGTCAGTGTTAAAGACACACATCACTTAGCTGTAGGCTTGGGAAATGATTGGCAGTCCGCACTGTTTCTAACCCCTGATGGAAAGGCCTCCAAATATCGGATGCGTCCCTGGAAATACCACATTGCTCCACTGAAAATAATGGCTATTGCTCTCACGTCTACTGGTCAAGCACCAAATCAGGTTTCCCACTGCCCTTCAGACAAATGGTTAGTTAAAAAAAAGTCAAACCCTCATATTTGCAGAGCTAAAAAATGTAATCTGTAGTTACGCAAACAAATTGAAACCAGTGTTGCTACTGCTTCCATGAATATATATTAAGTTTAGTGTATATCTTAGAATATGCTAGAAATATCCAGGCATGGTGGCACACAGCTGTAATCTCAGCTACTTAGGGGGCAGAGGCAGGAGGATCTCAAGTTCAAGACCAGCCTGGGCAATCTAGCAAGACTTTGTCTCAAAATAAAATTCTTAAACCAGGCATGGTGGGGCACACTTGTAATCCCAGCACTTGGGAGGCTGAGACAGGAAGATTGCAAGTTCATGGCCAGCTTCAGAACTTAGTGAAGCCCTCCACAATTTAGTGAGACCCTGTTTCCAAATAAAAAAATAAAATAGGGCTAGGGGTATATCTTGGAGGTAGAATGTCCCTAGGTTCAACCCTCAGCATGCATATACATACATACATACATACATACATACATACATACATACACACACATATATATTAGATAATTAAATAAATAAAATTCTTAAAAAGGGTTGGGGATGTAGCTTAGTGGTAGAGCACTTGCCTAGTATGTATGAGGCCTTGGATTCCATCCCTAGTACTATATAAAAAAGTAGAAATACAAATACAAAAGCTGTACATAAATAATTATACACTGAATGGTGTTAAGTACATTGTTATGTTTGGTGTTTGAAAGCTGTTCTTGTTAGAATTTTTGGTATGGTAAAGAATGGTTTTTATAATATAAATAATTATTGTCAAAAGCTTGAAGGTTCAAGTCATACATAGCATATTTATTTAAAATAGAGCACATGGCCGGGCGTGGTGGCGCACACTTGTAATCCCCGCGCTTGGGAGGCAGAAACAGGAGGATCGCGCAGGTTCGAAGCCAGCCCCGCACGCTGGCTTAGGAGACCCTGTTTCCAAATAAAAATGTAAAAATAGGTCTGGGAGTGTAGCCCAGAGGTATAAGGGCTTCCAGGAACCCCAGTACCACCAAAAAAAAAAAAAAATAGAGCACATGGAAAAATTGAAACTAAATTCAAAAATCTAGATTTGTCTTTGAGGCTGCATCAAGTCTTGATCAAATGACGGCCCTACATTTGGAGGCTTCTGAATGCTACAAGCAACTTCAGCTGAGGAAGCTGGCCACCCCTGTGCAGTAGCATCGTGTTTTGGGCTCGACTCAAACCACTCCAGATCTCAGGAAAACCACAGGCTTTTGTCACCCCAAACAGCAAACGCATTATCAAGCCTGCACTGGCATAGGCTCTATGAAAGGGCTGTGGGGTAGAGAGAAGTGGGACGTCCTGCTGCCATTCCACGGGCTTCCTGTGGGCTGCAGACACATACACCATGGACCACTGCAGACAGCAATTGCTTCTCCACGCGAGGTGCCAAGTGCAGTGTGTGCTCAGGGGATGATGAAAATCCCGGGACTCAGGAATCAGAAAGACAGCTTCCTAGGGGAGGCAGGACTTGAGCTTGGCCTCCAGGCATGGCAAGACCCCTGAGGCTGAGGTACGTGCTAGGCAGAGAGGCCAGATAGAAGGGCAAAGGCCTGGAGACCTGGGAGGGGTGAGGGATTAAAGGGTGGAGGACAGAGCAGGCACCAGAGTGCACGCCTATAGTCCCAGTGACTGGGGAGGCTGAGGCAGGAAGACTGCAGGTTCCAGGCCAGCCTGGGCAATTTAGGGAGACTCTGCTTCAAAATATAAAATAAGATCCAGGCATGGTGGTGAATGCCTGTAATCCCAGTATGGGGGAGGCTAAGACAGGAGGATTACAGGTTCAAGGACAGCTTTAGCAAGTAGTGAGACTCTCATCAACCTAGTGGGACCCTGTTTCGAATAAAAATAAAGTAGAGATGGGGGTATAGCTTCGAGGTCAAATGACTGTGTGCTCAGTCCCCAGTACCATGCATATATAGCATGCTGAAGATGGAGCTCAGTGGTAGAGCTCCTCTCCTGGGTTCAATCCACAGTGTCTATCTGTCTGTGTCTGTCTGTCTGTCTGTCTGTCTCTCTCTCTCTCTCTCTCTCTCTCTCACACACACACACACACACACACACACACGAACAGGGTGAGGGAGGAAGAAGTCAGGGGTCTCAGAGGAGCACATGATATTATCAGAACCATTCTTTGGAGGAAGAAGCCTGCTGCTGTTCAGAGAGACAATGGAAAGATGGGGGATGTTTAAGAGACATTTGGGGAGTAAATGGACAGGGCTTGGTTACTGATGATTTCAGTAAGGAGCGAATAAGGGAGAGGGCAAGGTCGTAGATGAGTGTTCTCAAGGTCACTGATGACTCCTCCCCTGCTAGAGAGCTTCCTGCAGGAGGGGGGCGGTGACCAGGGGGCAGCACCTTGGCAGCGGGGTCTGAGCCCACTGCAGCTTTCCCTTCACACATCAGTGCACACTTCTAGGAGAACCACTTTTGGGCGCTAGCAGTGAGAGAGAGAAGAGGAAAGGAGGAAAAGAGGAAGGAAAGTGGAGTGACAGAGGGACAAAGTGGAAAGGAGGAGAGGGGTGAGAGAGGAGCGAAGAGAGGGAGATCTTGAGGGCCGCCATGCAGTGTCCTCAGAGCAGCAGAAGCAGCTCACCACACCGCTCAGAGCCTGACCCTGCAAATGAGTGCAGCGGCCAGGGGGTCCTTTGCCCTAAACTCCTGAAGAATGGTTCTGCGTTGAAGGGGCAGAGAGCCTGCTGGGAGTGTCAGTAACTGCAGACATCCTGTCTAGTCCTAGAACACACCAAACCCTTTCCAGCTTCTAGGCCTTAGCATTTGCTGTTTCTCTACCTATAACAGTCCCCCACCCTTCAATGAACATTTATTTAGTGCTTATTGTACACCTGATACTATTCAGCTCTATTTATTTATTTATTTATTTATTTTTGGTGGTACTGGGGTTCCTGAAAGCCCTTCTACCTCCGGGCTACCCTCCCAGACCTATTTTTACATTTTATATTTGGAAACAGGGTCTCCTAAGCCAGCGCGCGCAGCTGGCTTCGAACCTGCGCGATCCTCCTGTCTCTGCCTCCCAAGCGCGGGGATTACACGTGTGCGCCACCACGCCCGGCGTCTCTTTTTATTTTTAAACAGGGTCTCACTAAATTGTTGAGGGCCTCACAAACTTGCTGAGGCTGGCCTTGAACTTGTGATCTTCTTGGATAAGCTTCCCAAGTACTATACAGACATGTACCACCGTGCCTGGCTGTAACTACCTTACTTATGTATTTATTTGTTTATTTTTATTTTTTGTGGGTCTGGAAAGGGGCATTTTACCTCCGAGCTACACCCCCTGCCCTATTTTTTATTCTTTATTTTGAAACAAGGTCTCACTAAGTTACAGAGGGCCTCACTAAGTATCTGAGGCTGTCCATGAACCGCGATCCTCCAGTCTCAGCTTCCCGAATGCTGGAATTACAAGCATGTACTACCATGCCAGATCTTTATTTGTTTATTTATTTATTTTTATTTATTTTTAGATTTTTTTTTTTTTGCGGGTCTGGGATGGAACCCAGGGGCATTCAACCTCCAAGCTATACCCCCTGCGCTATTTTTTATTCTTTAATTTGAAACAGGGTCTCACTAAGTTGCAGAGGGTCTCACTAAGTAGCTGAGGCTGTCCCACGAACCACAATCCTCCATTCTCAGCCTCCTGAATGCTGGGATTACAAGCATGTGCCACCATGCCTGGCTTTTATTTGTTTATTTAATGTTTCTCCAACTACAATATACACTCCATAAAGTCAGGGACCTAGCCACTCTGTGTGTGTGTGTGTGTGTGTGTGTGTGTGTGTGTGTGTGTGTTTTGGTACTGGGATTAAACCCAGGGGCATTTAGCCTCTGAGCTAAACTCCATCCTCCCCCTTAAAAAAAAACAGGGTCAAGCCAGGCATGGTGGCTCACGCTTGTAATCCCAGTACTTGGAAGGCTGAGACAGGAGGATCACACAGGTTTGAAGCCAGCCTCAGCAACTTAGTGAGGTTCTCAGCAACTTAGTGAGACCCTGTTTCCAAATAAAATATAAAAATAGGTCGGGTATGTAGCCTGGAGATAGAGGCCCCTGGGTTCCATCCCCAGGACCACAAAATAAATAAATAAATAATAAGTTATTGAAGGTCTCGCTAAGATGCCGAGGTCGTCCTCACACCTGTGATCCTCCTGTCTCATCCTCTCCAGCACTGGGATTACAAGTGTGTGCCACCACGCCCAGGGTGTAGCAGGGACCTTTTACTCCAATGTATTCCTGAAGCACTTGGAACAACTCTCTTGCGCGGAGCAGGCGTACCACGCATAACAGCTGAGTGAACACATGAGGGACAGCACCATGGACGCCACACGGTGGCACACGGGACCGCAAGGGGTTGCAGTGTCTTCTTCACCTCCTGTCCTCTGTGTGGAGCGCTGCAAATGCTCAGCAGCCTACCCCAAGGCAAAAGGAGCCAGGGCCCAGTTCCCAGCACAGATGGACAAAGCTGATCCATTCGTCCCTGTGTCTGACTGCGAATCCTCCTGCCTGGACCCTGAGCCCGTGATGGGATTGTGGGAGTCAGAGATCACATCTTCTGACGAACACATCTGTGGCCTCCACCACCCAACAGCACTTACAGGACACTGGCTGCCATCGGTGTGTCTGATCTGGGCACCCTCCCAATAACAAAAAGGCCCCTGTGGAGAGGTTCTAAGTCGATACACAAGCTAAAACAAAAGGGACCATTATATACTCTCCTATTGCCCCGCAACATACTGAACTTGCCCACGAACACATTGATAAAAGGAACATACTTTTATCAAATAGCTGTTGTATGCAAATACCCTGGTAGGCACTTTTACACAGGATCTCATTTAATCCTGTGAGTTGGGAGTTAAGACTATTCCCCTTGGACCAATGGGAAAAGCCAGGTTAGGAGGCCCAAGGTCCCAAAGCCAGTGGGGCTCAAGTGGGGTGGAGTGGGCTGTGCCTCCCGCCTGCCCTCCGCCTGGCAGTGCCTGCCCCCTGTGCTTCCCTAGCTCTGAGCCTCCCCTCCCCAGAAAGATGGCATGCCTGCTCCTCACCACCTTTGAAATCTTGCCTCCGCCTTCCAGTGTGCGGGCTTCTCTAATCTCTCTAGTTGGAACTCACTCTCCTCTGCTTCTCAGAAGCCCAGGTGATTAAGCCCAGAATGCCCTGTGGTAGAACCCTCCTGTTTCCTCAGGAGAACCTGCGCTCCTTGAGGGGTGGGCCTGTTGGTAATTTTCATGTTTGTTTCTTCCTGAATGAGTGGTGAGAAAGTGCTTGCTGAACCACCAGAGAATGAAGGGGGGGAATTAGGTTTGCATTTGAATGCATCGGAGAGATAAAAGGCTCTGGACCAATGAGCTTCGAATATAGAATTTCACTTGGGAAAGGCAAACTTATGTACCACAGCTCTGCCTCGGTCACAAAGCACGCTCTTACCAGCACTCTGACCTCATACAGCTTGAAATTTAAAACCAGGACCTCTAGGAAGGAAGTAATAAAATCACTTCCATGAGCTTCTTTTCATCCACAGGCTGGGGAAACACTAATTGCAGCACATGAGGAATACAATAATGGGCAAAAGAACAACTACCACCTTCTCGCAGACCACAGTTAACCTATGGTCATTTTGCTATGACGGCACCAGAATTCACCTGTCTTGCAAAACACATACTTGCTGTACAGTAGGTAGGCCTCTCCAATCACCCCTCTATGGAATGCCCATCAGGGGATGCCTGACTTAGCGTGATTGGCAATGGTATTGATTAGGAAACATCTCAACCATGGCTTTAGACTGGGAACAAGTAGATGCTGGACACTGTCAGGACCTCTCTGATTATATAGAGAGATTTTTTTTCAAAACAACCATTTTAAGGTTTTTACAGAAATAACTGCCTCACAAACAGAAACATTTCCTGATCCATAAGCCACTTTGAAAACAAATCATTATGCTGCTGAATATTTTATGATGGTCCAAAGCGCTGGAGGAGGCCAGGCGAGCATTCACCAACCCTTGCCATGTCTATTTTGGGATTCCCAAAGCAAACTGCAAATGCTTCCTTTATTTCCCAAATACCCATTTGCAAGTGCTGGATGAATTCTTTCATTTTTTTTTATGTAGTACCGGGGATTGAGCCCAGGGGTGTTCTGAGTTACACCCCAATTTACTTTCTATTTTGAAACAGGGTCTCACTAGGTTGCCGAGGCTATTCTTGAACCTGCGATCCTCCTGTTTCAGCCTCCCAAGTCCTGGGATCACAGCCGTGGGCCCACCACGCCCAGCTTGGTTGGATTCTTGATGAAATTTGGACCACCCAAACTGACCCTTAGGCGCAGAGACCCCAAGGTTCCCCTTCCCTTCCCTGGAGTTCACAGCCGAAGAACTTCAGCGAATATCTAGTAACCACTACTTCCACCCTATTTTAGAGGCGGCAGACACCAGAGGGACTTGCCCAAGGTCACACAGCCTGGATGTGACTCCCAACCTGGGAGCATCCTCGGCTTCCAGAGGCTTTCTCAGCTCCCCTCCTAAAGCTCAGCTAAAGCTGCTGCCGCCGGAGAGCGACCTGACCCTGCGCCCGACTTCTGTGGGTCCCAACATCCCTCTCCATCCCCAAAGATCCTGGAGCTGGGACGCTCGGGGTTGCCCCTCGACTTACAAAATGGCAATACAGGCTTGGCGCTGCAGCTGGCCGTGCCTGGCGAATCCCTCCAGGTCCAGGCGTGACTGTCGAGGCCAGGCATGGAGGGCTGCTCTGGGGTCGCTGAGAACACCGGCGCCGGCCGCACCTGAGCCCAGGTTGGCTCGGGTTTGCCGCTCTTTCTACTAACTACACCATGCAGATCTCGGAAACTTCAGCGACACCTGGGTCGCGCGTGCGGAGTTGGCGCTGCGGGTCCCGGCGCCCCTGGCTCGCCCTGCCCGGGGCGAGGACGCGGGCACAGGGCGGAGGGCGGCGCGGAGGAAGCCGAGGCGCAGGCCCGGGGCGCGGCGATCGGCGGTCCCCCCAAAACTTTGCGGCGCGGGGACCTCGCCCTTACCTGCAGGGGCGGCGGCGCCCGCGCGGGCGCGGACCTGGCGGGCGGGAGGGCGGGCGCTCGGCGGCGGCCCCGCCCAGCGGCGGCCGGGCTCGGGCTCGGGCTCGGGCTCGGCTCGGGCTCCGCCTCCCGCGCCGCGGCTGCAGCCGGAGGGGGGGCGCCGGGCCGGCCGCGCCCGCGCCGTCTGGCGGCGGCAGGTGCTGAGGCTGCAGCTGCGGGGCCGCCAGCTGCCGGCGCCGCGACCCCCGCCCGGGGGAGGAGCCCCGCGCGCCGCCGCCCCCAGCCCGGGCTCCCGAGGTCCCGGCCCGCCGCCGCCGCAGTGGGCGGTCCTGCTCCCACCCCTGCCCGGCCTGCGCCGGCCAAGCACCCACCGGGACACCGAGGCCGGGAGAGGAAAGCGACTCCCCAAGGTCGCCGAGAACCGCGGTGGTCCGGCCCGATAAGGAGCCCAGAAGGACCCTTTTCTCCCCCTGCCTCCTGTCACTCCGGTGCTCCAAAGCCCCTGGGGGACAAAGACGACGCCTCCTTTATTCCGCCACCCGCAGCCCCAGCCCTGCAGGCCCTGGGCTGAGGGGATGGGGGCTGGACCCACTTTTGGCACCGTGGACCTCCTCCCTGCCTCTGCAACCCTTCTGGCCCGCCTGGACACTGCGCTCCCTACTCCCCTCATGCCTCGCCAACCCTCCTTATTGGACTCCTTGAAGGCGTCTCAGACCTAAAAGGCTTAAACTGCTGGGGTCCCCTGCGGCTCTGCACTCGGTCCTCCTCTGAGCCCTGGGTCAACTCACCCACTCCCGGGCTCCAGTCCCACCACCTCCCTGCCCATCAGACCCATGTGCCTATCTCCAAGAGACAAGGCACGCTGTGTTAAGAAGACACTGGAGATGCTGCCTCCAGCAAAGCTCGATCCTGCCCTTCTGGAGGTACAATCTAGTGGGCTGTTAATAACAATAGCACCCCAGGGTGTGCAGGGCACCATGGCACTGACTACGTGCAGGCCTCCAGAAGGGGACAGTCTCTACACAGAGACCTGAGAAGTCAGGTGGGTCGGCCAATGGAAGAAAGGGCATTCCAGGCAGAGGCCACAGGGACAAAGATCCCAAGACAGCCAGATCCCACGCAGAGGGGAGAAGGAACTGAGCGCTGAAGCCAGGGAGTCCCACAGGCCAGGTCCTGGTCAGGAAGTGGGCACTCTGTTCTCAGCGCAATGGTGAGTTTGTGGGAGGCAATTTGAGGATGGAAGGGGCTTTGAATTGCCATGTCAGACCATTGTGGGAATCAAAGGGAGCACAGAAAGATGTCCTTCATAAAAAAAAATAAATAAATAAAGCCGGGCATGGTGGCGCACGCTTATAATCCCAGCATTCGGGAGGCTGAGACCGGAGGATCACGGTTCGCGGACAGCCTCAGCTACTTAGTGAGGTCCTCTGCGACTCAGTGAGACCCTGTTTCAAAATAAAGAATAAAAACTTGGGCAGGGGGTGTTGCTCGGAGGTCGAATGCCTCTGGGATCCATCCCCAGACCCCCCCCAACACACACAAAAAATAATAGTAATAAAGCACTGCAGCACTGTGGGGTCAGCCTGGTCTGGATGAAGACAGCCACGCCTACCTCCTCTCTATCCTCCATTCCCAAGTCCAGGCCTCTATCCAGAACCTTCCTCTTGAGTGGCTCCATCTCTTAAAGGCCTAGGGACCTGCACCCAAGGCTTTCTTTTCTCTGGCTGCCCAGTCCTCTGCCACCCTGACCCCTGGCTGAGTGAGCCTTGCGCTCCTCGGGGGCCGCTCCTCTCACCCTTCCCTGCTCTAGACACGATGCACAGGGTTCTGCCCCAGGTACGCGCCACCGGGAGAAACGGACCAAAATGCAAGAGTGCAAAGCCATGGTGGAGATAAAGTAAGCTTTTTACAGATTAAACGTATCTTTCTGCACTGTTTCTTACATATGAATCTACAGTTTTCTCACAATGAGTTTTAGTTTTAAGTCTCTTGTAGATAAAGATTAATAACCAAATTATGGTCTCTGGTACAGGTTAAACAAAGAGAGTCCTTGTCAGAAAAGAAGAGAGCTCTACCCTCTTGTCCAGCGAGTACAAATTTTCCCCATGGCCTTTGGTCCACCCTCCTCAGTTTCCAAGCCTCCTAAGCAGAGGTGCTGCCTCCTCAGGTGCTTGGTGTGTCTCTGGACAAACAGTGTCGCTCGGGCTCCCGTTCTCATCACAGCCTCCGCTGCTGGTTCTTCCTCATCGGCCAGCCTGGCGGATACCGACGTTCCTCGTGTTCCTCTCCGTCTCTTTTCTCTCTTCACTCTCATTCAGCAATTCTATTGCCCAAGGTTTCCACCTGGACCTTCTTCTGTGCTCCAAACCCAGACACACGCTGCCTGGTGGACATCTCAGAACCAAAAACCAAATTCATGGCTTTCCCCCAGTTGACCCTCTTGGTAGTTTCTCCACTCTCCTGATGTTGGCACTGTCTCCCCCCAAGCATGTGACTAGCAACCCAAGGGACATTCTAGCTGCTTCCTTCTTCCTGGCCCTCATACCCTGCTGGTCACTAAGTCTGGTCAACTCTGCCTTCCTGACATCTCTAATGCTCTTCCTCTTCCTCCTCCCGCCCTGGCCTCCACTGGAGCCTGCACATTTCTTGCCAAGTTTGTAGTAGCTGCCCCCCCCCAAAATTCCCATAGGCAATTTGTAGTATCTGCCTCCAGTCTCATCTACTCACAGTTCATTGCTCAATTGCCTACGGGGATCTTGGGGGGGGGGGTACTGGGGATGGACCCAGGGGCTTTATACCTCTGGGCTACACTCCCAGACCTATCTTATATTTTATTTGGAAATAGGGTCTCACTAAATTGCTTAGAGCCTCACCCAGTAGCTGAGGCTGGCTTTGAACCTGTGCGATCCTCCTGTCTCAGCCTCCCAAGCGCTGGGATTACAAGTGTGCGCCACCATGCTCGGCTTACGGGGATCTTTTAACGCCACACATCTGTCTAGGCACTCTCCTGCTCACTATGCCTCCATTGGTTTTTTTTTTTTTAATCTAGTGATAAAGTCTTCAGGCTTTAGTATGATGTTCCAACCTATTACCACTGCAGTCCAGACCCCCACATTGAACACCTTATGTTCCCAGGGTATATCATGCAATAAAGGACCTAGGGCCTAGAGAAAAAGACAAAAACAAATGAAAACATGTAGCCTCGACCAGACCATCTGGGATCCAATCCCAGTGCTGCCCTCTTTAACCTGTGTAATTCAGGATCATTCCATAACCTCTCAGCCCTACATTTTCTTTTTTTTATTTTTATTTTTAAGATTTAAAGAAGTTTATTAAAAAGATAGAAATACAGAAGATAGTTACAGCCCCATGCCAGAATGGCATGGGGGGGGGGGTTCGAGCCAATTCACCACCCAAAGATACAGCACGTAGTCCTACATTTTCTGTTCTGGGAAGTGAATATAATGAGAATACCTACAGGTGTGTACCACTGTGTCCCTAAGCCAGGCCCAGTGGTGGTACACAGTCATAATACCAGCTACTTGGGAGGCTGAGGCAGGAGGGTGGCAAGTTCTAGACCACTCTGAGAAACTTAGAGAGACCCTGTCTCAAAACAAGTACAAAAATAAAACTTGAAACAAGGGACTCAGGGTGTAGCTCAGTGGTAGAGCTCATTGCTTAGAATGCGTGAGGCCTTGGGTTCAATCCTCAGCACAGTAAAAACAGAACAAAAAAGAATAAAACCTACCTACAATGTAGCACTGTTTTATAAATTCAGAGTTTCTAAAGATAATTACCTCCTGGCCAGACCTATTAGGGGTGCTTGTAATCACTATATGCAGTGACAATTGCTTTGCTTATTTTACAGAAAAGGCCACCAAGGCTCTAAGAAGTAATGTAACTTACCTAAGATTCCACAGCTGTAAAGTGGTTGCCTAGAGATTCATATAGGATTTTTTTTTTTTTTTTTTTTTTTTTTTTTGGTGGTACTGGGGTTCCTGGAAGCCCTTCTCTGGGCTACACTCCCAGACCTATTTTATACTTTTTATTTTGAAACAGGGTCTCTTAAGCCAGCGCGGCTGGCTTCGAACCTGTGCGATCCTCCTGTCTCCGCCTCCCAAGCACGGGGATTACAAGCGTGCGACACCAAGCCCAGCGAGATTCATATAGGATTCTAAATCTCATACTGCTAAAGATTTCCCATAAGCTCTTACCTCCAGGGGCAGGGACGTTCCTATTTCCCCATCTTTACCCTATCCTGCTAAACTCTTCTCTCATTAAATCCGGGCCAAACATATTTTCTCTTCCATGAAGTCTTCTCAGCCCCTTCTCATGCCTCTGCTACATGCGGTGTATATATGTGCCGGGTGCTCCAATGAAGCACCCGGCACACTCATTACAGTGATTTGTTCACATGTCTATCTTCTTGAGACCTCCTTAAGAAAGACAGTGTCATTTATTTTTGTCTCCTAGAATTCTATAAATATTTGTGAATGAATGAATAAATCAGCAAATAAAATATACATAAGATTCTCAAAAGAGCTTTACCCAACAGATGTCTTTTCAAGAGAGACCACTTTTAATATCTGTTTTCATCTCTGAAGAGTCACTTTTGATGAGAGGAGAGCATCAGATGATCCAGAATTAATCTAGAGCAAGATGTAACAAGACTGCAGCTTCTCCTATAGCTATCTGCTCGTGCCTTGTTCCTCTCGGGTGTCTCTCCCTTTTTTAGTGACACCATGTAATAACCCTTAATGAGACGCCATGTTGCATCCTAATGAGACTTCCTGACTAAAACATCTGAGGTTTGAATTTATTTCCCATAAGTACCATTTTGGCTAAAAGTTTGCTTTCTCTATGGCAATGAGTGGGCCATTTGTCATCTGCTAAGTGCCCATACCTTCCCTTTATCTGTATTAATCTACTTAGCATTCAGATACTTCTAAGAGCTGACTTAATAGTTAGCTTTTCTATACAATTTTCTTCTTAGAGTGCCTAACTCTTCCTGACGGCACATCTATTGTTCCCAAAATAGAAGAGTTTACTGCTTCAAATTTCAGCATCACTGTCTGTGGTGATTTGGGACAAGTTTCTGTTCTTTCTCATAATGATCAAATTCCATATGGTAAAAAATAAAACCCTGACCTTGTCATTTTGTATGGAGTAGTGATTTTAAATTAGGTGTTAGAAACATTTTATATACTTTTATTAGTGCACTGCAGTTATACATCAGACTGAGGCATAGGAACGTACATACATGTATACAACATTCAGTGTTTCTTAATAGTGGGAGGGGCTGAGTGGGTAGATAACATTTTCTTATTTTTTTTTTAAGGAAAAGTAAAATTGTCTTTATTGGCAGAAAACATGACTGTGAGCCAGGCACGTGGTGGCACACACCTTCACAAACATGACTGTGTATATAATATATATACAAAGAATCTGCAAAATTAGCTACCAGAATGAGTTTAACAAGAACAAAGGGTACCAAGTCAATATAAAAGCCACTGCAATGACCAGGTGTGCTGGTACATGTCTGCAATTCCAGAATTTGGGAAGCTGAGAAAGGAGGTTTAAGGACAGGTTTAAGGACAGCCTCAGCAAGTACTGAGACTATCATCAACCTAGAGAGACCCTGTTTCAAAATACAAATAGGGCAGGGGTGTGGCTCAGACATAGCTTTGGTACTTACTGGGTTCAATCCCCAGTACCAAAACAAAACCACAGGAACAATAAAAACAACCCCCCCAAAAAACCCACTGCATTCCTGCATATCCTCAATGAAGAGTTAAAAGTTGATATTTAAAAATATTTTCTTAGCCAGGCATGGTGGCACACACTTGTAATCCCAGGACTTGGAGGCTGAGATAAAAGGATTGCAGGTTTGCACCCGGTCTCACCAACCTCATGAGGCCCTCTGCAACTTAGTGAGACTGTTTCAAAGTAAAAAATAAAATAGGGCTGGAGGTATAGCTCAGAGGTAGTATGTTCCCGAAACCAATCCTCAGTACTATTAAAGAAATAAATACATAAATAAGTAAACCATTAACATTAAAATGTAATTGCTAGAAGAAATGCAGATATAAATGTAGATATATACCATGTTCATGGGTTGGGAAGACTCGACATTGTTGCTGGGTTTTTTTTGGGGGGAGGGATACTGGGGATTTAACCCAGGGGCATTTTACTCCTAAGCTATACCCCCAGCCCTTATTTTGTATTTGAGCAGCGTCTTGCTAGGTTAGCACGCTCAATCCTGTGATTACAGCTGTGTGCCACCACACCTCTGAGCAATTTCTTAAAGGTTCAAACCATGTAAGTAGCAGTTCCTCTGGGTGTTTATCCAAAGACTTGCACGCAAATATTCATAGCACCCCCAAAACCCAAATACCTACAAATGAATAAATTTCAGTGTATCCATACAACAGAGTACTACACAGCAAAAAGAAACAAACTACTGATACACATACGTACATACATACATCTCAAAAGCTTTATATTAAGGAACAGAAGCCAGATACAACCTGCTATATATAAGGGACACCCAATAGTGTCCAGCCGGCTCCCCAAGTTGAGGATAAGGAGCTAGACGGTCACGGAGGTCTGAGAAGCTGTGGCCCCTGTGGGTCTGCAGCCTGGTGGCGGGCCTCAGGCCCCTGCTGGTCATCAGGGCCACCAGGAAGAAGTCCTGCTCTAACAAACCATCTTTCTGTCTCCAATCTGCTGATTACCCTTACTGACTCTGCAAGGGCGAGGCCATTTGTGTTCAGTTCCAGTCCTCTATGTTTGTCGGCAAAGCCTTGCTACCCAGCGGCCCCCGCGCGCTAGATAACATTTTCTTATTGGATCACTTCCTTGTCTGCTTAAATTTCTTTTCCTGTCCCTAATCATAGTCTCTGCTCCTTGATAAAACTGGTATTCTCATCTATTGCTAATGTGATAGATCTGACACAGAAATAAAGGGAGAGGGTTGGATATCTGTACAGAATTGGAAGTGGTTATCACAGTTTTGAAAAATATTCAAGGTCTTTATGTTTCTTGTCAAATGTATTTTTGTTTCATTCCTCCAGTGATAAAGCTTTCAGAGTCTGGGGACAGCTTTGCATATGTAGGAATGGCTTTAGCCTCTTCCACCATTTCTTTTTTGTCTCATGTGTGTGTGGGGGGGGCACTGGGAATTGAACCCAGGGACATTCTATCTCTAAGCTATACCCCCAGCCATAGAATCTCACTAGGTTGCTGAGAGTCCACATTGCTGAGGCTGTCCTCGAACTTGCAATCTTCTTGTCTCAGCATCCCCAGTACTGGGATTACAGGTGTGTGCCACCCCACCCAACTGATTCTTTGTAGAATTCTTTTCATCTCTGCTGGTTCAGCTTTTGGAAGGTAGGCTTCTGGGAGGAATGCATGTCCCGAGGTTGTGGCCAGTCTCTGGTGTGGTCCTACCCTGGTCTCGCCAACTGCATCTGGTCCAATTTCCACAGATTGCTTTCTGCTCTGATTCTGCTGGGTGACTGCAACTTTGCACGTCTGCCTTGTTCCCCAGAGCCCCAGAAGCAGACTCCACCACGCCCCACACTGTTTCCTTCACCTCCTTTACTCCTTCATAGAAATTTAAAATGAATAACACACCAGACAGAGAAGTGACCTCACGTTGGTTTTTCACCAGCTCCTTGAGTTATGCAGGAGATATGGTCCTCATTTTACACATAATGAAACTGAGACATGTTCAGAGAAGTCAAGCAATTTGCATGAAGTCACAGAGCTGGTAAATGGGATTCAGATTCAGATGTATCTGGGTAACAGAGCTCTAGCCTTGGTGGGAAAAAGATGACTGCAACCAATCAAATTAATTTTTTTCTTTTTAAAAATTTTATTTATATGTGGAGCATATAAAAAATGGTATAAAAATGGTATACATTTAGACTGTGCTTGGTGCCCTCTTACCCCTCCCAACAATGAGTGTCCAGGTTAACCATGCTGTATTCACACTTTTACACATATTCGGATATAGCTCCTCCATTAATCAACCTCAGCCTTCTTCTTCTCCTATCCTTCCATTCCAGCTTTGCTGAGGTTTTCCCTCTATTATCTGGAGTCCCTCTGGTATCCCCAGTGCTCACCAGTTTGGGCATATTAGAGAAAATATATGTCCCTTCTCTTTTGGTGCTTGGCTAATCTCACTTAACATAATGTTCTCCAGATCTTTCCATTTTCTTGTGAATGGTATGATTTTGTTCTTCTTTATAGCTGAATAGAATTCCATTGTATGTATTTTCCATAATTTTGCAATCCATTTATCTGTTGATGGAGACCTAGATTGTTCCATATTTTGGCTTATTACAAATTGTGCTGCTATGAACATAGGTATGCATATGTTGCTGTAGTTCTCTGATTTCAACCCCTTTGGAAAAATACCCAGGAGTGGTAGAGCTGGATCATATTCCCAGTTTTCTAAGGAATCTCCACACTGATCTCCATAGCGGCTGAACTAGTTTGCACTCCCACCAACAGTGTAAAAGAGTTCCTCTTTCCCCACATCCTCTCCAGCATTTGTTGTTATTTGATTTCTTTATGCTTGCCACTCTGATTGGGGTTAGATAAAAAGAATTCCATTCACTATAACCTCAACACCAATAAAATACCTAGGAATAAACCTAACCAAAGACGTAAAAGGCCTCTACAAAGAAAACTATAAAACATTAAAGAAAGAAATTGAAGAAGACCTTGGAAGATGGAAAGATCTCCTATGCTCATGGATCAGCAGAAAAAATATCATTAAAATGGCCATTCTGCCAAAACTGATCTATAGATTCAATGCAATTCCTATTAAAATACCAATGACATTCTTCATAGACCTAGAAAAATCAGTCATGAATTTTATATGGAGAAAGAAAAGACCCAGAATAGCCAAAGCAATTCTCAGCAATAAGAACCATGCAGGAGGCATCACAATCCTGGACTTCAAATTATACTATAGATCAATAGTAGTAAAAAAAAAAACAGCATGGTATTGGCACAACAACAGGCATACAGACCAGTGGAACAGAATAGAAGATACAGAAAAAAATCCACACACCTATAGTCAATTAATCTTTGACAAAGGGACCAAACTCATACGCCGGAGAAAAGACAGCCTTTTCAACAAATGGTGCTAGGAGAACTGGCTCACCATTTGTAGAAAGATGGAACTAGCTGGGCGTGGTGGCGCATGCTTGTAATTCCCGCGCTTGGGAGGCTGAGACAGGAGGATCGTGCAGGTTCGATGTCAGCCTCAGTTGACTTAAGAGACCCTGTTTCCAAATAAAAATTATAAAGTAGGTCTGGGAGTGTAGCCCAGAGGTAGAAGGCTCCTGGGTTTCATCCCCAGTACCACCAAAAAAAGAAGAAAAGAAAGATGGAACTAAATCCTTATCTCTCACTGTGCACAAGAATCAACAACTCAAGACAGATCAAAGACTTCAAAATTAGACCAGGGACTGTGAAGTTATTAGAGGAGAGCATAGGCTCAACACTCCAACATATAGGCACAGGCAGTAACTTTCTTAACAAGACTTCCAAAGCACAGGAAATTAAAGCAAGAATTAACAAGTGGGATGGCATCAAACTAAAAAGTTTCTTCTCATCCAAGGAAACCACCAAGAACCTAAAGAGGAAGCCTACAAAATGGAGAAGATCTTTACCAGCCACCACTCTGATAGAGGGCAAATATCCAGAATATACAAAGAGCTCAAAAGACTCTATACTACCAAAACAAATAACCCAATCCAGAAATGGGCAACTGAACTGAATAGACACTTCACAAAAGAAGAGATACAAATGGCCAACAGATACATGAAAAGATGTTTTACATCATTAGCCATCAGGGAGATGCAACCAATCAAATTATAAAGAAATTTCTTCAGTCTCCTTAGGATGGCCACCCAGGGGGATCCAAGATGGCAATGCATATCTCATCACCTAGTTCCCTGCTTAGGCGACACAAACTGTGAGGTGTGCTGTGAACAGAGGCACAGGGCAGGAGCAGAGGCCCCCACAAGATCCCTGGAGTATGTGGCTGAGAGACAGCCAGTGCAGGTCCAGGGAAGTGTGGTGTTTCTGCCAGGCTATTTAAAATTACGAGGCTAGCCGGGCGTGGTGGCACACGCTTGTAATCCCCGCGCTTGGGAGGCTGAGACAGGAGGATCACACAGGTTGGAAGCCAGCCTCAGCTACTTAGTGAGGCTCTTAGCAACTTAGTGAGACCCTGTTTCCAAATAAAATATAAAATAGGTCTGGGAGTATAGCCCGGAGGTAGAAAGCCTCTGGGTTCCACCCCCAGTACTACCAAAAATAAAATAAAATAAAAAAAAATTACGAGGCGAGCTGGGTGTGGCGGTACACACCTGTAATTCCCTATTACTTAGGAGGCTGAGAAAGGAAGATTGCTGGTTCCAGCTCAGCCTCAGCAATTTAGCAAGGCCCTGTTTCAAAATTAAAAAAAAAAAAGCAGACTAAGAGAGGCATCCATGAAAGTCTTAATATTAAAACTTTTTCAGAATTTAATTGGCTGGACATGGTGGTACACGCTTATAATCCCAGTACTTGGGAGAATGAGACAGGAGGATCACAGGTTTGTGGCCAGCCTCAGGTACTTAGTGAGACCCTCCGCAACTTAGACTCTGTTTCAAATTAAAGAATAAAAATAGGACTAGAAGTATAGCTCAAAGCTAGAATGCCCCTAGATTCAATTCCCAATGCCACAAAAATAAAAATAAAAATAAAAATAAAAATAAAGGCTGGGTGTGGTGGCGCAGGCTTGTAATACCAGAGATTGGGAGGCTGAGACAGGAGGATCTCACAGGTTTGAAGCCAGCCTTGGCTACTTAGTGAGGCTCTCAGCAACTTAGTGAGACCCTGTTTCCAAATAAAGTATAAAATAGGTCTTAGGTCTGGGAGTATAGCCCAGAGATAGAAAGCCCCTGGGTTCCACCCGAATACCACACACACACACACACACACACACACACACACACACACACACACTATATATATATATATATATATATATATATATATATACACACACACATATATAGTGTGTATATATATTATATATATGGAAAGAGAGAGAGAGAGAGAGAGAGAGAGAGAGAGAGAGAGAGAGAGGAGAGAGAGAGAGAGGACTGAAGATATAGCTTGGAAATAAAATGTCCTTGGGTTAAATCTTCAATACGAAAAAAAAAAAAAAAAAGTGAATCAAGTCCCAGGAGCCTGAGAGGTAGGTAGCCTGCCTCACTATTTTTCTGTAAAGGCTTTCAATCCTGGGGCTACCTGAGGACCCAGCTGACCCCAAGTGAGCAGGACCCCTTAGCAGGTGAAGAAAAACTTCCCTTGTCCCTGTCTTGCACATATTTCTGTCCCTGACTCTACTGACAACATAGAGAAATGTCACAATTGGGCCAAAATACTTTTCCCAAGACCACTGCTGGCCCACACAACACCTTTATGTGGGTTTTTTTTAAAGGGCATTCTCTGTCAGATACCTTTGTGAGAGAACAAACTCTCCTCCTTGGGACAGTTGTGGCGCCAGCCAACCAGCCTCCTTCCCCACTAGACTGATGGAAAAGAAGTGTCTTTCCTCTCATGATTGCTGAATTCCTGCTACCAAGAGGCCAAAGCAGCCTGACCTGCCCACATGATGCTTCTATCAGAGGTCAAAGCTAATCAGAGATCATTGAGAGGGAGTTAAAAGCTTGACCAACGCAGACCAAGCTGGAAAACTAAAAGAGAAAAATCATTTTATTCTGAGATAGATGTAATAAAAGAAAGACTATGTTTGTTGTTGTTGTTGTTGTTGTTGTTGTTGTTGTTGTTGTTGTTAATTATCTGGTACTGGGGATTACACCCAGGGGTATTCTAGCTCTGAGCGACACTACCAGCCCTATTTAATTTTTTATTTCAAAACAGGGTCTCACTAAGTTGCTGAGGTAGGCTGCTAACCTGTGATCCTCCTGTCTCAGCCTCCCAAATACTGGGATTACAAGGCATGCACCACCATGCCTGGCTTACATTTTCTAAAAATAAGGATTTTAAGGAGATTCAAGTCAAAATTGGAAATAAATTATAAGAATAAGAAAAAAAATGTCATTTCGAAGCTAAATAGATAGGTTTTTGTTTGTTTTGGTGGTACTGGGGGTGGAACCCAGAAGTTTTCTACCTCTGGGCTATACTCCCAGACCTTTTTTTTTTTTTTGAAACAGGGTCTCACTAAGTTGCTGAGAGCCTCACTAAGTAGCTGAGGCTGGCTTCGAACCCGTGCGATCCTCCTGTCTCAGCCTCCCAAGCGTGGGGATTACAAGCATGCGCCACCACGCCTGGCTAGTTTTTTTAAATTTAAACACTTGTGAAAGTGAAAAACAGACCAGACACCTTTAAAAGCTTATTTATTGACCTGAAAGATATAAAAGGAGAACTATCCCACAATCCCAAACCAAAGATACAAAGAAATGGAAATTATGAGTGAAAAGGTTAAAAAAAAAACCAACAACACACAGATGAACTGTGCAGAAGATCTGCAAATAACAGGAGGATCAAATGGAATAAAGAAGCCAGCGGAGCAGAGTAACAACCCAAAAACAATAGAAGAAAAATGTATGGACTTGAAGGAACTTGAAGATCAGTTGGAAAAGATTCAATGGTTGCTACACTGTATTGATTTAAAAGCATATATCTAGGATCTCCAGTCCTAATACAGCTAAAACCTGGTGTGGCTGCATACCTCTCTAATCTCAGTACCTGGGAGGTTGAAAAGAGGGTTGCAGGTTTGAGGCCAGCCTCTGAACTTAGTGAGATCCTGTTTCAAAATAAAAAGGTGCAGGGCTTGGTGGTAGAATGCCCAGTACCACAGTAAATAAGTGAACAAATAAATAAATAGCTGAAAACCCTAAGCATATGGATATAACAATCCAGGACTCTGAATGCTGGAGTCAGGAGAAAAATTGGCTGAGGACCCCAGGACTCAAGGAACAGCATGGCAATGCATTCTCTCCCAGGTGAGGCACTAGAGAAGCCAAGGATTAGGAAATGCCAATAGGCACAGACAAAGAAAAAGAGAAGAGAACAGCTTGATCTCTGCAACCAAAGGGACAGGAAGGGAAGCCTAACAAGGCAGAAACCTTGGGGACAGCACTCCCCGCTCCCCAATTCCAGCCAAACACTATGAGAAAAAAATAGCATGTAACCCTCCCCCGCCACTCTACCTGCTCCCCTGCCCTGGCTCAGGCTTGCACGCCTCCCCTGGGCAACAAGGCATACCTCCCACACCACGTCAGGTCAGGGTGGTGTCAGCAGAGGGGGGCGAGATCCCGCCCTCCCTCCCCACCAGGTGATTGATGCAGTGGTGTCTCTCTTCCCCTAGCAGCGCACTGTCACTTGAGGCCTTCGAAAGTAGTTTCAAGTGAGATCCAGAGTCTCATAACATAAAATCCAAATGTCCAAGATCCTTTTTCTTTTTTTTTTTTTTTTTTGTCCTGGCGATTGAACAATTGAACCCAGGGGCATTCCATATGTGAACCACACCCTAGCCTTTTATTATTATTATTATTATTATTATTATTATTATTATTATTATTATTATTATTATTGAAACAGGATCTCACTAAGTGGCTGAGCGCCTTGTTAAGTTGCTGAGGCTGGCTGCGAACCTGAAATCCTTCTGTCTCAGCTTCCCAAGTACTGGAATTACAAGCATACACCAACATGCCCAGCTTCCAGAATCCAATTTATTTTTTCAGTACTGGGGATGGAAATCAGGGGCTACATCTTCAGCCCCATTTTTTTCAATTCTTTATTTTGAAACAGAGTTTCACTAAATTGCAAAGGGCCTCACAAAGTAGCTGAGGCTGGTGTGAACCGTGATCCTCCTGTCTCAGTCTCCCAAATGCTGGGATTACAAGGGTGGGCCACCATGCCCAGCTCCAGGATCCAGCTTTAAATATCATTTATTACATCAAGAACCAGAAGAATTGCCCCTTGGATGAGAAAAGACAATCAATGAATGCCAAAAGGAACACGCTTTGGTGTTAGAACTATTGGACAAGGTTTCTAAAGCAGCCACTGCAAAGAATACTTCAACAAGCTAAAAACCAGAAGGTAAGATGTGAATAGACATTTACAAAACTGAAAATACTCAGTCATTGAAATTAAAAACTTACTGGATAGGCTCCACAGAACGGAGGCGGTACTAGAGGGCAAAATCGCCGAGCCTGAGGACAGAATCAATATGCATAACCTGAACAAGAAGAAAAATAGATCGGAAAAGAGTAAAAAAGTGGCACAGTCACATGCTAACATTAACTGGCTAACATTCATGCTGAGATTCCCCCTCCTCTCAAAAAATAAAAAAGGGGAAAAGAGGGAATGGAGCAGAAAAGGTGAAAAGGTATTCTAAGGAATAATTGTAGAAATTTCCCCAAATTTCACACACACACACACACACACACACACACACACACACACACACACAACCTAGATGCGAGATGATCAAACCCCAAGTGGGATAAACACAAATCCACATCAAAACATCATAGTCAAGCCGGGCGTGGTGGCGCACGCTTGTAATCCCCGTGCTTGGGAGGCAGAGGCAGGAGGATCGAGGCCAGTCGCGTTGGCTTAAGAGACCTTGTTTCAAAAATATAGAAAATAGGTCTGGGAGTGTAGCCCAGAGGTAGAAGGGCTTCCAGGAACCCCAGTACCACACACAAAAAAATCATAGTCGTATTAAAATTGAAAAATAAAGACAATATCTTTTTTGGGGGGGTGGTGGTACTGAGGGTGGAACCCAGAGGCTTTCTACCTCCGGGCTATACTCCCAGACCTATTTTATATTTTATTTGGAAACAGGGTCTCACTAAGTTGCTGAGAGCCTCACTAAGTAGCTGAGGCTGGCTTCGGACCTGCGCGATCCTCCTCTCTCAGCCTCCCAAGCGCGGGGATTACAAGCGTGCGCCACCACGCCCGGCCAAAGACAATATCTTGAAAGCTGGGATAACAAGCACGTGAGCTATAGGGAAACACCAAAGTGGACAACAGTGGACTTCTCAGTGAAATCACCAAGGCCAGAGGAGGCGGCACACCACTTGCCAAGTGTTGAAAGAAAATCAGTCTCGGCTCCAAAGTCTATACCCACCAAAAATATCCTTCAGGAATAAAACTGAAAAACTAAGACTCTGTGGCCAGTAGACTTACCATAAAAGGATGACTAGAGGAAATGCTTCACATGCAATGAAAATGATAAAAGAAGCCGGCATGGTGGCGCACGCTTGTAATCCCAGCATTCAGGAGGCTGAGGCAGGAGGGTCAGGTTCAAGGACAGCCTCAGCTGCTACTTAGTGAGGCCCTTTGCAACTCAGTGAGACCCTGTTTCAAAATAAAGAATAAAATATAGGGCTGGGGGTGTAGCTCGGAAGTAGAATGCCCCTGGGTTCCATCCCCAGTACTGAAAAAAATAAAAGAAAGAAAAAGAAAATAATAAAAGAAGGAAACTTGAAATATTAGCAATGAAGAGAGGATATCAGAAAGGGTAAACAATAATAGACAATACCACAGATTGTCATTTTCATCTTAATTTTTTAAATTTTTGTTTGATGGTGAAAGCATGTCAGATGTCAATCTCAGTCTATGTAGAAGTAAAAATATTCTATTCAAAAGGAGCGAGGACAAAGGGGCTTACGTGCAAATAATGTTGCTGCATTTCCAGCGAAGTGGTAAAATGTCAGTACCAATAGGCTGTGAAGAAAAAGACTCTATGCTAGGTATTGTGTGTGTGTGTGTGGTGCTGGGGTTCCTGGAAACCCTTCTACCTCCGGGCTGCACACCCAGACCTATTTTATACTTTTATTTGGAAACAGAGTCTCTTAAGCCAGCGAGGCTGGTTTTGAACCCATGTGATCCTCCTGTTTCCGCCTCCCAAGTACAGGGATTACAAGCGTGCGCCACCACGCCCGGCTTAGGTATTTTTAATATACTATTAATTATCATAAAAGTCCAACAAGCAGGTATTAAGGTGTCCATTTTGCAGATGAAGAGACTCAGTGAGGTTAAGTAACTTGGTCAAGATCAGCCAGCCAGCAGGCTCTGGAGTCAGAACTTACATCTGCCACCATCCCAATAGGTCATCAGGCTAGAATGGCCTTTGGACCATATTTCCCATCAGTATTCTTTGTTGTCACAAAGATTTCCCTGTGGTGATCCAGAAAGAGAAACAGGTCTGTCTGCCTTTCTGGATGATTTGATTTGAGACTGTACTAAGTCCAAGTATCGATTTCTGAGAGAATTGGGCTACGGCAGCACTGGTCTCATTTTGGTGGAGGGAGACCAGTAGAATCCTTTGCTCAACCAAATCCTGTTCATCAGAAAGCCAATGTGGAAGACAGGTATAAACAGGGTGAGCCTGAACCGGGGAGTGTTGAGGGTGGTTCTAGCCTCTACCCCTTTCAGCTAAAACTCCTTCCGGCCCCCAGGAGTTCTGAGATCCAGGGCATAGAAGGGCTCCAGGCACAGGGGGAGTCATGAAGGCGTTCCTTTCCATCTTTAGCCCAGGGGGTGAGGTGGAGAGAGGGAGAGGAGAGAGAGGAAGGGAGGGAGGGAGGGAGGGAGGGAGGGAGGGAGGGAGGGAGAGAGAGAGAGAGAGAGAGAGAGAGAGAGAGAGAGAGAGAGAGAGAGAGAGAGAATGTGTGACCTAGATTTTTTTTTTAAATCAGACTTTGTTCATGTTTCTACCATGTACTGGGTACTGTGACACTTTGTTTCAGTCTGTTCTTTGAATCAGGGGGATGTTCTGGAAAGGATTTGGGTGAGAAAGTTAGACATGGCTTGAATCCCAGCTCTAGCTCTTACTAGCTGTGATCTTGAACAACTAATGTAACTTCTCAGTTTTCTCATCATAACACGAAGACAACACTGATCTTGGAAAGTGCTGTGAGGATTAAGTGAAATAATCAGGATAAAGCCCTGGACTGGGCTCTGGGATATCGTAGGCATTCAATAAGTGGCAGCTATTATTACATGTTTTGATACCCCCAGATCCTCAGGACACTGCCTACCTTTTCTTTCACAATTTGTAGACTTGGGTCTTTATTTCCTTTTTAAATTTCATTCATTCATTTGTATACATATTTGTTGGCGTTAAAAAGAGATGATATAGCCGGGTGTGGTGGCGCATGCTTGTAATCCCAGCATTCGGGAGGCTGATACCAGAGGATCAGGGTTCGCAGACAGCCTCAGCTACTTAGTGAGGCCCTCTGCAACTCAGTGAGACCTGGTTTCAAAATAAAGAATAAAAAATAGGGCAGGGGTTGTAGCTCAGAGGTTGAATGCCCCTGGATTCTATCCCCAGACCCGCAGAGAGAGAGAGAGAGAGAGAGAGAGAGAGAGAGAGAGGTGATATTTCTTACAAAGAAATGCTAAAGTTTGCATAAATATAACATGGGAAATTATGAGAATCACATACTTAATGATGCTGAGGACACAATATATTTTCATAATTTGGATCCTAATGACTATCACATAAGCTGATTAGCTTGAAACCAAACAGTAAGCACTCACAAAATAATCCATTGTCAAAACATAAATTAATTGTTCTTCCAAAAATAAAAGATGCTTTTATGAGCCTAGTATTGCCAGATGAGGAAAACCTTATTTTACAGGCTTTTTGTCTTAAAATAAGTGATGTCTTATGCATCATGGTGTAGCTGGACGTACAGCCTGAACTTTCAGAGGCCAGGAGATCTAGGAATATGCCTTGCTGGAGGCTAAAGTCAAGGCCAAGTTCCTACGATGGACCAGAAATTCCTGCCATTTCCCATGAAGCTTAATGGAAGAACGTTTCAAAGCACATGGTACTTTGTCAACTGATACTAATTTGTCCATTAGTGCAGCGCCAGAGGGAATTTCACAAGCCTAGAAAATGGTCAACTGGGGAACAGAAATAGCTACTTACAGCCCCACCTTCCCCACAACTTTGTTTTCTATTCAGCCTCTCTTCCTCCTTCGGTCCTACCAGGAGAGGTTTAGAATAGGGTGTGGTGTCTCTATTTGGGTGCTGTGGTGCCTGTAGTGCCAGGGCTTGAGAGGCGGAGACAGGAGGATCTCAGTTTCAAAATCAGTGCATGGTAATTTAGCTAGACCCTCTTTCAAAATTAAAAAAAAAAAAAGGGACTAAGGGTGTAGCTCAGAGGTAGAGAGACCTTGGTTCAAACTTAGTAACACACACACACACACACACACACACACACACACACACACACGGTATGTCCTTAATAGGTTCTGCATAACTCACACCTGAACCATAATCCTTTAAAACATACCACCTTCATGCCCTTCAAAGCCCTTGTGCAGACAGTATCTCATCTGACCCTCATAATACTCTGAATAAAGTATTGTTGTCCCATCCTGTGGATGAGGAAAACGGATGCTCACCATAGTTGAGCTCTTTGCTTGAGGTTAGACGTGAGTGCAGCAGCCATGTTGAGCTGAGGGCTGTGCAGCCTCACACTGGATCTACAGAAGCATCTCCTTGGCCTGCTGGGTTTTAGGAGTTGCTTGCCTTGCTGGCCTGAATCAAGGTGAGGTCCAAATTAAGTATATGCAGTTTATTCATTCAAATAAAATCGCCTGGGAGCTTTTGGGTGAGGCCCTGTGCTGAGTGGAGTGATACACCAGAAAGTGCATGAGCTTTGGAATTATGCAGCCCTTGCAATGTATGGACGTCCTGGCCCTAGTAAGCGCCCATTAAGTGCTAGCTAGTTACAATTACGGAGAGGTGCTATGGAGCACACAGAAATGGATCAGACATGGTCCTGACCTCTGCAAGACTCCAGTAGGGGATACACTGTATGTTTTCAAGCAGCTGCCGTAGAAGGTAGCATGTGCTTGTTATCAGAGTCACAGAAGCATTAGGGCCAATCTATGACTGATGTGCCAGGGGAGCTGCAGCTATTACACAGAGCTACTGTGGGATACCTTGAGAATTCAAGGGAAACATAATGATGCTCAGAATCTAGTGGACATGCCGGGCAGTTCACACTTTCCTCCATCAGACCACGCTTCAGTCCTTTGTATAGCAGCACATCTTTGCAAAGCTGAGTTTTCATCAGTTGCTGTGATAAAAAGTTAAGTACTATGTGCCAGGCAGGTATTATGGCACATGCCTGTAATCATAGTGCTTGGGAGGCTGAGGCTGAGATGGGAGTATTGCAGGTTCAAGGCCAGCCTCAGCATTTAGCGACAGCCTCAGCAACTTAGCAAGAACCTATTTCAAAATAAAAAAAAATAAAAAGGGCCAGGAGTGTAGCTCAGAGGTAGAATGCTCCTGGGTTCAATCCCCAGTGTCAAGGAAAAGTAAGAAGGGAGGAAGAAAAGAAGGAAGGAGCCGGGCATGGTGGTGCACACTTATAATCCCAGCATTTGGGAGGCTGAGACTGGAGGATCGCGGTTCACAGACAGCCTCAGCTACTTAGTGAGGCCCTCTGCAGTGAGACCCGGTTTCAAAATAAAGAATAAAAAATTGGGCAGGGGTTGTAGCTCAGAGGTCAAATGCTTCTGGGTTCCAGCCCCAGGCCCGCAAAAAAAAAAAAAAAAAAAAAAAAAAAGAAAAAGAAAAAGAAAAAAGAAAAAAAGAAAAGAGAAAAAAAAGAAAAGAAGGAAGGAAGGAGAAAAGCTAAGAATACCCAATGATTGAACTAGTTTTCACTCAGTCTTTATCATGGTGGCTGGCCATTTATCATTGTGTAGAACTTTACCCCTCTCAGTGCATCTTCTCGTCTAGCAAGACTTTCTGTTCTCATACTAAATCTGAGAGGCAGAGGGGACAGTGATACAGCGCCCATTTTACAGATGAGCAAACTGAGGCCTGGTGAGATTATGTGACTTCCCGAAAACTTTTCTAGGGTACCAGTTCATGAGAGCTTTATGAAGTACGATAGTAATGGAGCAGAAAAGGGCTGCCGGAAAGGGAGGAAAGAGTTATTTACTAACCTAATAAGCATGCTTACCAAGGGTACCAGCTGGCATAGCCAATTAGAGGGCAGAGTGAACTGGCATGGAAAACAATCTGTGACTGTCTCAAACTATTTTATTCCCTGCAGGAGGAAATTAGCCAGGGTCTAGAGGTATGGAGAGCTGCAGGAGGTAGCTATCGGTGGCAGATTGTATTTCCAAAGATGACTGCAGTATCTTCCATCCCACATACTTTTCTTGTCATGTGACTTTGACGCATTAGACTTCTGTTCAGTTTGTGTGTAGGGGGCTATATTTTTCTCCTTTTGAATCTGGGTAGCCTCGTGACTCTGGCAGACGTGATGCTATGAGACTTCCAAGACCAAAGAACACAGCTTCTGACTGGTGTTCTGAGGTTATTCACTCTTTGAAGCTAATTGCCATGCTGTGGGTACAAACTAGCCCTTGCAGAGACACTACGTAGAGAGGCCAGTGCAAGTCTTCAACCCTCAATTCAGCGGAGGTTCCAGGCAATAGCACGAGAGGGCAGAGGCCTTTAGATCAACATTGCATTAATAAACTGGGAAGAAGAAGAAGGAGAAGGAGAAGAAGGAGAAGAAGGAGAAGAAGGAGAAGAAGGAGAAGAAGGGGAAGGGGAAGGGGAAGGGGAAGGAGAAGGAGGAGAAGGAGAAGAAGGAGGAGGAGGAGGAGGGAGGAGGAGGAGGAGGAGGAGAAGGAGGAGGAGGAGGAGGAGGAGGAGGAGGAGAAGAAGAAGAAGAAGAAGAAGAAGAAGAAGAAGAAGAAGAAGAAGAAGAAGAAGAAGAAGAAGAAGAAGAAGAAGAAGAAGAAGAAGAAGAAAATTTACCAATTTTCATGGTGTAATTTTCTGGCCATGGCTGATTTTAAGACTTAAACTTTCTACTAAACATGAACTTGGGACTAAAAGAGACGCACACTGACTCTCCATGGCCAGTATGAGCCTGGTTCAGCCTACCACTGTCCAAATGATCACATGCTCTGCTATCAAGTCACCTCCAGCCTTGGACCTTCCCAACTGAGGCCCTGGAGGTCATGGAACAGAAGCCAGCTGTCCTACCATGATCTGTCCAAATTACTTGCCCCTGGAATCTTTGTGCATAATAAAACAGTTGTTTGGTGACAGTTTGGGGTGGCCTTTGCACACTAAGAGTAATTGAAACACCATTCAACAGATGATGGACAAAAGACAGAAATAGAAAATTTATAGGAAACAATTGTGGATGGCCCTAGTACTTGTAGAAATACTCAACTTCATTATTATAAAAAATATACAACATTCTAAAACATTATAAAAAAAAAGGCAACATTGAAGCTGGGCATGGTGGCACACACCTGTGACCCCAGCTACTCAAGAGGTTGAGAGAGGAGATTCAAAAGTTCTAGGCCAGCCTAGGCAATTTAACAAGACCCTTCCTCAAAAGAAATAAAGGGGCTGGGAACATAGCTCAGTGGTAGAACACTTGCCTACTATGCATGCTGCTCTGGGTTCACTCTCCAGTATCATCAAAAAAGCAACACTGAGATATCATTGTGCGTCTCAGTCACTTTTCTGTTGCTATGACAACATACCTGAGAAAAATAGCAAAGTAGAAAAAATGTGTTTGGCTCAGAGTTTCAGAGGCTTAGTCCATAGTCGTATGGCTCCATTGCTTTAAGCCTAAGATGAGGCAGAATATCATGGTGGAAAGGTGTGGTGAAGCAAAACTGCTCACCTCATGGTGGCTAGGAAGGAGGCCAGGGAAGGTCTGGGGACAAGATGTAGTCTCCAAAGGAATGCCCCAAAGGATCCATCCCTTTCAATTAGGTCCAATCTCCTGCAGTTTCCATCACCTCCCAGTAATGCTGTCAGCTATGAAGCCATGGATGGCTGGATCCACTGATGTGGTCAGAGCTCTCCTGACCGGTCACTTCCAATGCCCCGCCTGTGATCACTGCTGCACTGGGACCATGCCCTGCACACACACACACACACACACACACACACACACACACACACACGGGCCTCTGGAGAACATTCCAGATTCCAACAACTACAACATATTATTTATGGGTAAGAGTAGAAATTGATACAATCTCTACAGGAATCAATTTGACAATATCTATGAAATTTTTAAAATTTTTAAGTAATGTAATATCCATTATTAAAGAACAGATAAATTATTCCACTTAGTGGAATCCCAAGTAACCATAAAAAATAAAGCTCTTTAGGTACTGAAAACAATTATCATGATATATTATTAGTTTGGGGGGAAAGGGGCATTAGAAATTGAGCCTCAGAGTGTTCTACCTCTGAGGTACACCCCAAGTCATTTTTTAAATTATTTTTTACTTTGAAACAGGGTCTCCCTACATGAGATTGCTGGCCTCAAACCTGCAATCTTCCTGCCTCAGCCTCTCAAGTATGGGAACTACAGTGCACTACCACATCCAGCAAAAAAAAATCTTTTAGTCTAGTAATTCCATTTCAAATAATTAATTCAACAGATGTACTTACACAATTGTTCCATATATACAAAAGTATTCACCATGCTTTTATTTTTTCTAGTCATGGGGACTAAATCCAGGGCCTCCTGCATGGAAGGCAAATGTTCTACTACCGAACTACATCTCAGCCCTTTTATCTTTATTTTGAGACAAAGTCTAGCTAAGTTCCCCAAACTGGCCTCGAACTTGTGATCCTCCTGCTTTAGCCTCCCAAATTGCTGGAATTACTTGCATGTACCAGCACCTAGCCTCCAAGTTCTTTATCACCCCATCTTTGGACACAGGGTTTTCTCCTGTGAGGTCCACGTCTGCCGCACTTCTGAGGCCAGGACTCTGGGCGGCAGAGTCTACAGCAGGTGAACTGGACCTGAGGATCTAAGCAGTTCTGATTTTTAGAGTCCCTATGTGACTTACTCTGCTTCTCTCTTTTCATCTATAGACAGGCTCCAAATGGCACATCCACGAAGCTTCTCAGGAAGGCAAAGTTCTTTGGAAACAAGTAGAAAAAGGGCTCCTTCTAAGCCTGAGAGAGTGAGCCGCAGCCTGAGAGGGGAGGCGGAGCATGTGCGTCTTTCCTGGGAACTTACAGTCCAGTCGCCTTTGCCTGGAATGCTCTTGGCTCATTCGTTTCAGTGTAATTCAAGGCTACTCAAATGCCACCTCCTCCATGAAGTCTTCTTGGGTCCGTTTTAATTTTTTTTTTCCTTTTTGGTACTAGGGATTGGACTGGGGGTGCTCTATCTCCAAGCCATACCCCCAGCCTTATTTTATTTTTTATTTTGAAGCAGACTGTCACTAAACTGCTGAGGCTGTCTGTGAACTTGCGCTCTCACCTCCTAGCTCAGCCTCCCAAGTTCTGGGATTACAAGCATATGCCACTATGCCCTGGCTTCCCTATTTTATTTTATTTTTTATTTTAAAAGAGGGTCTAGGTTGCTGAGGGACTTGCTAAGAGGCTGGTCTTGAACTTGTGATCCTCTTGTCTCAGTCTCCCACGTACTAGGATTACAGGTGTATGCCACTATGCCTGACTTGGGTTCCTTCACTGAATTGAAATACAAACTAGTAATTCCTGTACTTGTGAGGATGAGACAGGAGATTGAAAGTTTGGGGCCAACCTCAGCAACTTAGACGCTGTTTCAAAACAAACAAACAAACAAACAAACAAACAAACAAACATAAAAGAGAAGAGACTGGGGATGTATCTCAGAGGTAGGCTGAACCCCCAGTTCAAAAAAAGAAACAAAGGAAATACAAGCTAGATGTCTGTGTCCCAGCCTTTGACTACACCCTCTCTGAAGGCAGGTCTTTTCTGCATTCATCACTCAACACAGTAACTCCCATGTCATCAATCAGTCGATATTTCTAAATAATTTAAGTAGTATAAAAGTTAAAGCCTTACTAACTGCCCAACAATTTTTATTTTATTAACAACATAAGCAAGAATGATCCATTGTTTTGAAATGTTTATGAAATACACTGGACTTTGAAAATGAATGGGTTTGTTCTGTTTCTAGCCTAAAATGGATTAAATACCCAGAAGACCTATCGACATTTGGGAGGGGTACTGGAGATTAAAGCTAGGGACATTCTATGTCTGAGCTACACCCCCAGCCCTTTAAAAAAATATTTTTTGAAACAGAATATTGCGAAATTTCTGAGGATCTCGCTAAGTTGCTAAGGCTGTCCTTGAACTTGTGATCCTCTTGTGCCACTACGTCTAGTGACCTATCAACTTGATACATTTTATTATATATACCTGAGGTCAGAGTTATGTCACTAATAATATAGATAATAACAAAAATATACCAGCTACTTTCACCATGAGCATTTTGCCAGACTACTCTCTCTCTCTCACTTAAATTTTTTTGTGTGTGTGTGCATGTGTGTGGTACTTGGGATTTAACCCAGGGGCAATCTACCTCTGAGCTCCAGCTCCAGCCTTTTTTAGTTTTTGTTTTGAAGCAGGGTCTTGCTAAGTTGCCAGGGCTAGCCTTGAACCCGTGATTTTCTTGTCTATGCCTCTCAAGTACTAGGATTACAGGCGAGGCCCACAACACCCAGTGTTTTACAGCAACCCTATAAGGTGAATTCTAGCAGGGCCACAGTCCCCAGGCATCTATCCAGAACTGGTGAATCAGAATCTCCAAGGGATAACCTGGAAATTTGTGTTTTAAGAAGAGTAATCCTAGCCGGGCATGGTGGCACATGCTTGTAATCCCAGCATTCAGGAGGCTGAGCCCGGAGGATCGCGGTTCGCGGACAGCCTCAGCTACTACTTAGTGAGGCCCTCTGCAACTTAGTGAGACCCTGTTTCAAAATAAAGAATAAAAAATAGGGCAGGGGGTATAGCTCGGAGGTCGAATGCCCCTGGGTTCCTTCCTCAGACCCGCAAAAAATAAAAATAAAAATAAAAAAGAGTGCTCCTTGGGCTCAGGATGACTGTATGGGATACCTGCATTTTGCTCTATTAGTGACACTACGTGACTTCTGAGCGAAGGCATCAAAAGCAACACAGGCCGGGCGTGGTGGCGCACGCTTGTAATCCCCGCTCTTGGGAGGCGGAGACAGGAGGATCGCGCAGGTTCGAAGCCAGCCGTGCTGACGTAAGAGATCCTGTTTCAAAAATATAAAATAGGTCTGGGAGTGTAGCCCGGAGGAAGAAGGGCTTCCAGGAACCCCAGTACCACCAAAAAAAAAAAAAAAAAAAAAGAAGCAACACAGCCTCCACCTGGCTCGCTCTCTCTGAAAACATTTTCTCCTTGGAGCTCTGCCACCATGCTGCGAAGATGCCCGGGCCATAGGAGAGGAATCAAGGTCTGCAATCTGCAAACCTGTCTGGGTTCTTAGCCAACATTCAGCACCAAGTTGCCAGCTACCTTGAATGGAGATCCTATAGACCTCAATTGTGCTGTGCAGCTGATGCTGGGCAGAGTCCTGTCCAAATGGCAGTGTTGGAAATGAAATATCTAATTTTTATTGCTTGAAACCACGCTGTTCTGGGTGGTTGTTACATAGCAATAGAAAACCAGACACCTTCGCATCACTGATAAGGAAATTGTGCTTCAGAAGCCAACGTGCCTGCTCTCTCCTGATAGTTCCTGATTCTTCCCAAGCGGTTGTCAGCGCCCAGAAAGACAAAAAAACCTTTAAACTCTTTAGATTCAAGAGAAACCAGTTAGGCAAATATCCCAAATCCAGGTACAATAACATCCATGATTTTAACACTATTTATATTCTGAACATCTTCATGTTGATTTGCCATTTAACATCTAATCCTAGAAAGCAGTGAGACTTCAGGTCCAGAACAGATAAAGTATAAGATACAGGTGACGTTAGCCAGAAAAGACTGGCTCCGGGACAGCTCTCAAACAGTTTTTAAAAACATGTCATCCTGTATTAGCTTCATCAGGTGGCAATCCTGCTTATCTATGCGCTTTGAGGGTAGACACCCACCAGGCGTGCAGACGACTCAGCCTTGGCTCATCACAGTATTCTGGTCCCGGTCATCATGACTGGCTCGGGGATGGTCATGTGAGCCAGGCGGGCCAATCAGTGTTTCCCTGAGGCTTGCCGGAGCTACCAGGAAAAATGCTGTCTTTCTCTAGAATTGTGAATTATTAAAACTACATAAGCTGGCAGCTGCCAGTGGTCATCTTTACTACTTTGTGGAGAGAGAGCTTGCCTGAGAAGAGAGTAGAGCTGAGAAGGGTAAAAAAAAAAAAAAAAAAAAAAAAAAGCACTCAGGACATCTTTGAGCACTTGAACATAGCCATGCCTGCAACCAATATATTCCTGTATTTTTCAGTTATTACAATAATAAATTCCTTTCTTAAAATTTGACAGCCCCTTTGTGTATGTGTGTGTGTGTATGTGTGTATAGTACTGTGTGTGTGTATGTAGTACTGTGTGTGTGTATAGGAGAGTGAACCAAGGGGTATTCTACATCTGAGCTATACTCCAAGCCCTTTTTATTTTTATTTTGAAACAGGGTCTCACAAGGTTGCTGAAAGTCTCACTCCATTTCTGAGACTGTCATCAACCCCGCAACCCTCCTGTCTCAGCCTACTAAGTACTGGGATTGCAGGTGTGCACCACCACACCCAGCTTGTTTAAAAGCTTGACTTGAGTTTCAGATATTAGCAGCCCAAAGAGCAAAAACAATATAGGAAATAACGTCAATAGGCCCAATGATTTATTTATAAGAGTGCTTATGAACCTATTGAACACACATTAGTAAAGTAAATGCAGGCTCAACAATGGGATTTTGTTAAATTATGATATAGCCTATTAAATGGTACAACAGAAACTTATTGTAGAAGGATAAATATGAGAAAATGTTCTTAAATACTTTTTTTGCGGGTCTGGGGGTGGAATCCAGAGGCATTTGACCTCGAAGCTACATCTCCTGCCCTTATTTTTTATTCTTCATTTTGAAACAGGGTCTCACTAAGTTGCAGAGAACCTCACTAAGTAGCTGAGGCTGTCCGCGAACTGTGATCCTCCAATCTCAGCCTCCCAAATGCTGGGATTACAAGCATGCGCCACCATGCCCGGCTCTTAATTTTTTTTTTCTTTTCAGTACTGGGGATGGAACCCTTCTAACTCCGAGCTACACTCCCAGACCTGGCTGGCTTCGAACCTGGGCGATCCTCCTGTCTCCGCCTCCCAAGCGCAGGGATTACAAGTGTGCGCCACCACGCCCGGCTCTTAAATATTTTTAAGTTAAGAAAATGTAGGTTCAAATAGATGTATTAAACAATCTCATCATTGTACATGCTGAATAGCATATCTATGTGTGCAAAACACTACAAGAGTAGCATGGCCAGAAATTCTCTTTTCTTTTATTACCAGTGTATGTATCATAATGATCATGTATTACTTTTGTTATCTGGAAGAATTAAGAAAATTATGATCTTAACAGTTCTTCAAGATAAGTTTAAAGAAATGTGGAATTTGTGAGATTATTGTTCTAAACTGTGTTGTTCAGTGACCCCGATACCAGGGTGCACAGAGTAAAAGAGCTTAATGCTAAAAAGATAATTTGTCCCTTTTGACAAACTGGCCTGTTTCCCTTTATCAGTTAATGAAAGCTATCTTATCACGCATATCCTTTTTGCCCAGGCTGCCATGAAATTTTGAGTTACTTTCAGGGCTGAATGACAGCAGCCAATCCTGGGGCCTCCCAGTCTGTCCTATTGACTTCAGTCTCTACTTCCCACTCAGTCCTGAGAATCTTACCATGTAAACCGTGAGGTACAAAATGGCACAATCTGATTACAAGTGAGCCGTTTCACACAAGCGCCTTCTTGGCTGGCCACAAGGATTTTCTTGTCATTTCACAAATGTGCCTTGCACTTTAGGGTCTAAGAGCTTTTCTTTCCTTCCTTCCTTCCTTCCTTCCTTCCTTCCTTCCTTCCTTCCTTTGTTTCTTTCTCTCTTTCTTCCTTTTTTTTTTTTTTTTGGTGGTACTGGGGTTCCTGGAAACCCTTTTACCTCTGGGCTATAGTTCCAAATCTTTTTTATACTTTTTATTTGGAAACAGGGTCTCTTAAGCCAGCGTGACTGGCTTCAAACCTGTGCGATCCCCCTGTTTCCACCTCCCAAGCGTGGGGATTACAAGTGTGCGCCACCATGCCTGGCTTAAAAGCTTTTCTTTTAAGAATTTTTTTATCAGCTTCATTGAAGCATAACACACACACACACACACACACACACACACACATTCACACTGTAAGTTTCCCCAGGTGGTTTTGAACATCCTGTTCTTTCCCTCCTTTTCCATTCGATGATCTCCTCTTTTCCTTCAAGACCCAGGTGATATCACCACTTACATGAAGTCACACTCAACACATCCAGATAGACCTAATTTTTATCTTCTTTTGTAAGAGTTTGTTTGCCTCTATTATAGCACTTAGCATGATGTCACATTATAATTGTTGACATTTGAGTCACACCTGCTAGAATGTAATCTTCTTGAGGGGAGGGTGTGAGTCTACAGCCATTTCTACACACTGTGCTGTCTTCCAGAAGTGAATCATTGCCAAGAAGTGGTCGAGCTGCCTAGGGGAAGCTGAGTACTGAATATCATGGGTGCCACTGGAAGCTCAACAAAGAACCAACCAGTTATTTTCTGCCTGGGTTTGTCAGATGCCTAAACCATAGTGCACAGTTTCTGTGATGAGCTCTGATCCCTGACTTGAGAGCTATGAGAGTGTTTTAGACTAGTGAAGTGTATGGAGAAAGGCCTGATAGAGAATAGCTTCTAAGGAACATCTATAGTACCAACAGTGGACCACAGGATCATTGGATCCAATGTGTCCTTGGATCCAAGGCACATCCTATCTCAGGTAGAAATGGTGTGCTTCTGAGAGTTGGTGGAGTGTGGTATATGCTGTGAATGGACTGAGCAGTTGTGACCTTCCAGAATTCATTTGTTGAAGCCTGATCCCCAACATAATGGTGTTAGGTCATGAGAGTTGAGTCCTCATGTATGGACTCAGTGTCCTTAGAAGGAGCTGGAGAAACCAGAGTTCTCTTCTTCCAGTCTGCAACCCAGAACACGGTCCTTACTAGAACCCGGCCATGCTGGCATGTTGATCTCTGATTTCTGGGCTCTGGCACCACAGGAAATAAATTCCTATTGTTTATAAGCCACCTGGGCTGTGGTGTTTTGGACAGCAGCCAGACATACTAAGATAGTAAATTACTTCCTATATGCTTCAAGAAGAAGCAAGACAAGGCAGGATAGAGAAGTACAAAGACCCTAGACTCTAAAGGTTATATAGCCCACACCATGACCCTATTCCTGCCCTGAGAATTTCAAATTTCTTTTTAGAAAGCATGAAACTACAAACTAAGTATAAGGAGATCTGATAAAGTTCTGATTTTTCCTGTGAGAATTACTTTAATGGTTTTTGGAAAGCATCAGATATAGTGTGTGTGTGTGTGTGTGTGTGTGTGTGTGTGTGTGTGTGTGTGTGTGTTATTGAGTGTTGAACCCAGAGTGGTCTACCTCTGAGCTACACTCCCAGTCCTACTGCATATTTTTTTTTTTTTTGGTGGTACTGGGGTTCCTGGAAGCCCTTCTATCTCCAGACTACACTCCCAGACCTATTTTTACATTTTTATTTGGAAACAGGGTCTCCTAAGCCAGCACGCGCGGCTGGCTTCGAACCTGCGCGATCCTCCTGTCTCTGCCTCCCAAGCGCGGGGATTACAAGCGTGCGCCACCACGCCCGGCCTACTGCATATTTTTTAAACAAGGTCTCTAAAAAAACAACAAGCAAGCAAACAAACAAAAAAAACAAGGTCTCACTAAGTCACTGAGGATATTTTTATATTTTTTATGTGGTACTGGGGAATAAACCCAGATCCATTCTATCTCCAAGCCACACTCCCAGACCTTTTTACTTTTTGTTTTGAAACAGGGTCTTGCTAGGTTGCTGAGTCTGGCTATGTGCTGAGGCAGTCCTAGAACCTCTGACCTTCCTGTCTCAGCCTTCCAAGTTCTGGGATTACAGGCATGCACCACCATGTCTGGCTTCAATTGTTTTCCAAACAAAATTAACGTTGGGGTGTGGCCCTGCATTGCCAGGGTGCTGAGCATGCACTTGGCATGCCTAGGGTGGGGCATCTAGTGCTGGAAGAAGGGGAGGATGAGCTCCATGACTCCATCTGCTCCATAGAGAGTGGCCCCCACCCCACCCCATCCCAGCAGCTGCGAATCAGTGGTCCAGAGCACTGACATCGGCCTCCACTGCCTACATCTGCTGTGTATGCTTCAATTACTTAACTTAGAGATACACAAAAGCCTGGCCCAGTAGGTCTCAAACGCGCATACATCAGAAAGATCTTGAGGGCTTGTTAAAAGGCAGATCACTGGGTCCTACCCCAGAGTTACTGACTGAGTAGAATTTACATGTCTAACAAGTTCCTAGATGATGCTAATGTTGCTGCCTTACAGACCACACATTTAGAACCACCGACCTGATCAAACAGGGTGAGGTGGCCTGCAGCCTATCATCCCAGCACTTGGGAGGCTGAGACAGTAGGATTGCAGGTTCGAAGCCAGCCTTGACAACTTAGCGAGGCCCTCCACAACTTAGTGAGACCCTGTTTCCAAATAAGAAATAAAATTGGGCTGGAGGTTTAGCTTGAAGGTAGAATGTCTCTGAGTTCAATTCACAGTGCGACAAAAAAATGAATAAAATATTCATTTTATGAGAAAAAACTAGAGCACCAAAAAGGGAACGATCTTGCCAAAATTCAAACCCTAAGATTATGGGAAAGCAGAGCTTAGAGCTTGGTGTCTTCTGCTCCTTCTGCTTCATCAAGTTACCTCCCCCAAGTAGCTGCATTAGTTGTCTACCAAGAGAGGGCAATAAGGGTGTGATAAGCACTTTATATGTATAAAACATGTTTCTTATATATGTTTCTACATGTATGTGAATTATATATGTGTTATATGTGTGCTATATACATATATGTTATATATACATATATAAACTTATATACATATATAAACATATATTTTTATAAATAAAACATAGTACCTAAATAAATAGATACTGGGAATACTGTAACAAAATACCTCACCAATAAAAAATAAAATTTCCATATTCTGGATGGCTTATAAACATAGGTGAATATATATATACATACATACACACACACACACACACACACATATATATATGTATATATATATTTGTTTCAAAGTATATATATATGCATATTTATATTTTGGGGGTACTGGGGATGGAACCCAGGGGCATTCCACTTCCAAGCTAAACTCCCAGCCCTTTTTATTTTTATTTTGAAATAGGATCTTGCTAAGCTGCCGAGTCTAGTCTTGAACCTGGGATCTTTCTGTCTCAGACTCCCAAGTACTAGAATTGCCAGTGTGTGCCACCATACCTACTAAAATGTGTTTTGTATTTAAATTTTAAGTACAGTTGCTAAAAATCAAATGAGACTCCTTGGATCATTAGATTTATTAATTAAAAACAAATCCATCCATTCTAAGCTATTATTTCTGTTTGCTTTTAAAACTCGACTTCTTCCTCCCCCTTCTGTCTTTCTTTTTCCCCATGTCTACATTCTTCAGAGCAATTTGCAGTATGATTTCCCCAAAGACTAATAATATGTTTACAATTTCTCTTTTGTTCTGAGTCCAAGTGTCTCTTTCACATTTTCCGGTAAAACTCCATCCTGTTGCTGCCCCATCCATTGTTACAGGAGCAGAAGAAAGACAACTAGGACTGAAGGAGTTGGCGCTCACAGCCTTCCAGCACGACAGCAAGCTTTTGGGGAAATCCAAAGTCATAGCAATTAGGTGAAAAGACACATAAGCAAAGGCTTGTGGGGCTGAAAATTCTTTTTTTCATTAACCCACATTTTCTTAAAATTCTACTATGTGCAAAAGAACATGCCTTGTTAGGAACTGGGCTGCTGGTGTTGCCCTCAGAACAAGGTCTGAGCCTTGCTCTGCTTTCCACTGTGCCTGAGTACCTAATACAAACCCTAGTCCTCGTTGGGGCATTCACAAGCATCTGCTTACTTATGCACAATTTAAGCCTGCTGGAACCTACAGACAGCTCAGAGCCCCCACCCCCCGCCGTTCTTCCCGTGGCCAACACAGGACATGGATCCCCCAACCAGAATCTGGAAGTTTGATCATAGCACCTAAGTACCTCTCCTTTGCCACCCAGTGTCCCCAATCTGGGTGATCAGGAGAAAGGTGTGATAAACTTGAGCCATTTAAAATGAAAAACCAGGCTGGGCATGGTGGCGCACGCTTGTAATCCCAGCATTCGGGAGGCTGAGACCGGAGGATCGCGGCCAGCCTCAGCTACTTAGTGAGTCCCTCCACAACTTATTGAGACCATGTTTCAAAATAAGAATAAAAATAGGGCAGGGGGTGTGGCTTGGAGGTCGAATGCCTCTGGGTTCCATCCCCAGACCCACAAAAAAAAAAAAAAAAATCACTTCTCAGCCTTTGGCTAAGATCAAATATGGTAAAATGAAAACCCAACAATGAATGGAGATGAAAGAACAGGTCCCTAACTCTTTTTGCATGTGTGTGGGGGATACTGGAGATTGAATCCAGGGGCATTCTACTTCTGAGCTGCACTCCCAGCCCTATTTTATTTTATTTTTAATTTTGAAACAGGGTCTCACTAGGTCACCGAGAGTCTCACTAAATTACTGAGACTGGTCTTGAATCTGCAATCTTCCTGCCTCCGCCTCCTAAATACTGGGATTACAGATGTGCAAGAAATAAACTTTTGTCAAGAGAACTGTTATTTTAGAAGTTGAAGAAGAATGTAGAGGTAGAAGAAGAAAGGGGAGGCCAAAAGGTGTCTGGGGAATTTAACACAGCCCTTGAACCAGGAAAGCAAAGCACAAGGGACATTGTGCAGCTCGGGGGATTGAGGTCAGGGGCTCAGGCTGGCACGCAGTGGGAAGAATGCAAGGGCTGTGCTTCTTGCAGGACCCTGGGAGCTGAAGAGAACAATCCTAGGAAAATATAGGAAAAACTGGGTTAGCAAAGATGACCAGAAAGGTGGAGGAACTGGCCACATGTTAAAAAGCCCAATTATGTGCAAATCTATGTTACACAAAAGGGAATGAAAACAAACGTACCATCAGTGGCAAAGCAAGACATGTGTTCTGAACCGTTGTTCCTCAGACTGCAAAGTCCATGTGAACCCCCAGGGGCCTTGCTAAAACACAGATTTCAGGGCCCCAACCCAGAGATTCTGGGGCCATTGCTGGACTTTGAACAAGCATCCAGAGGGTGCTGCTGTTTCTGCCCTGCAGGTCACACTTGGTGTAGTGGCCACACAGCTAGGCCAGGGGAGGAGCAATCTGGGCAGGAGGGGCAAAGGCATGGACACCATGAGGTCCCCTCATTGGAGGGGCCTCCCCTGAGATCCCTACGGGGGGAACTGCATCACACCCTCACCCCAGCTCTCCTCTCTGTGCCCTTTGCCTGCAGCTCCTTCAAACCACTGAAACACTTTCTCCAGTCCTTCAGTGCTGGAAGCAATTTTAAGCAATTATATCAATAGGACCTGGGGACACATCCATGGCCAGCTGATGCTCCAAGCATTTAGGAAGCACCCAGGGTTCAGGATGACAGGCCTGTTGGCTCTGCTCATTCACGTTGATGTCTAGGGTCAGGAAGAGTACACCTTGCGAGCCCAGGCTCCTCCGTGTACTTGCTGAAGTGAGCAGTACAGAGGACTTCCCTCCAATGACTTCCCAGTAGCTTTCTGCTTGCATTTCATCAGACATACTTGGATCTGGATTCTGAAGCAAAAGCATCAGTATTAGAGATGGAAGCAGCCTACTATCTCATTTAGGACCCATCCCTGAGGATCAGATTAAGAAAAGCAATTACAGTACAAGAACAGTCTTTTCACACACGGGATTCAGAAATTTCAAGCAGCTTTGAGGGCTTTTTATCTCTAAGGGCTTCCTCTTTCAGGTCACAGCATGTGCAGCTCTTCCCAGCTGTGAAAGGAAACTAGTAAGTTCGGGTAAGGATTGCATGCTCATACTTGGAAAAAAAATAGTTTCTTATGATACTGGGGATTGAACCCAGGGCCTCACATGTGCTTGGCAAGTGCTCCAGCTGAGCTCCACCACTAGCTCTGAGGTTTGGGTTTATTTTAGTGCCGGGGAGAAAACCCAGGGCCTTGAACATGCCAGGGAAACGCACTACCACTGAGCTGTATCCCCAGGCCTCTGCATCCGTACTTGGGGGATACTCAGCTACTAATGATGTCTTATCACAAGAACAGATGATGGTTGCAGCCAGCCTCAGCTACTTAGTGAGGACCTCTGCAACTTAGTGAGACTCTCTTTCAAAATAAAGAATAAAAAATAGGGCTGGGGGTATAGCTCAGAGGTAGAATGCCCCTGGGTCCAATCCCTAGTACCATAAAAGAAAAAAAAAAGAAAAAGAACAGATGAAGGAATGTTCCTTTGATGAATGAAGTTTAATATTTCCCAACTATTTTAATCAGGAGTTGGTTAAATAATACTGAACTTTCCCCCAACATGTCATTTGAGGATAGAGTATGTGAAGAAAGGTAAGAAGTCCTAAAGTAACAACAAAAAGATTGCACAAGGAGCATAGCAGACAGGGTATGTGTTCAAAATTCAGTTCCAGTAGCCAGATGTGGTGGTACACACTTGTAATCCCAGCATTCGGGAGGCTGAGACAGGAGGATCACAGTTTGAGGACAGCCTCGGCTACTTAGTGAGGTCCTTTGCAACTCAATGAGTCCCTGTTTCAAAATAAAGAATGGAAAATAGGACTGGGAGTGTAGCTCAGAGGTTTCGTCCCCAGTGCTGCAGAAGAAGGAGGAGGAGGAGGAGGAGGAGGAGGAGGAGGAGGAGGAGGAGGAGGAGGTGGAGGAGGAGGAGGGAGAGGAGGAGGAGGAGGAGAAGGTGAAGGAGAAGGAGAAGGAGAAGGAGAAGGAGAAGGAGAAGGAGAAAGAAAAGAAAGAAAAAGAAAAAAATCAGTTCTGGTTACTCCATGCCATCACTCGGGGAGTTCCCTGGAGCCCCCTGGACCAGACCCTGGGCTGGCAGGGAGGAGAGCCCTGAGGCAAGAATGGGACAGCACCTTGGATCTCTTCAGTGGCCTACATCCTGAGTTAATTTAACAAACACTCCCATCTCATTGCATTTTCATAATACCCTCACAGAGTAGGCACAGCAGAAATTAATATCATCCCATAGATAAACTGAGATTCACCAATTAAATTTTGTGTCCAGGCTTGGCCCTTAGATTTTTTTTACTATTTTTTTCTCATCAAGTGTGTGATAACATCATACTGGAATCAGGTTCAAGGCTGATCTCTCTGTCTAAAATTTCTAGGATTTAGGAAGCCCAAGACACTAACACCTAAATCATGGCACAATTTAGTACTCTGTGATTTTTTTTCTACTGTTTCTACATTTTTGTCCATTTTTCCTCTTGCTCTGAGTCCTCCGGGCTACAGCTACAGCGGCATCACCAGGTCACCTTGTAAATGAGTTTGGCCAATGAAAGGAACCAGCGGGAGAGAAAGGGCAGCAACTAAGAGAGGCAGGATTGCTTCTTTCCCACTCCCTATTTGCCCTTCTAGACCTCAGCACCTGCTGGGCATCCTCTTCCTGGGTCCCAGCTCTCACTGGAAACTAGTGATACTATCTCCTCCCGTTGCCCCTATGGGCTAACAGCTTCCTATTCTTAGAGCCCCTGTTGGCCCCTCGACCCTGCCCACACCTCTGCTAGTGTGCCTCACTGAAGTCTCTTGAGTCATCTTAGCTAGAGTCTGCTTTCTGCTAAGTCCCTGACCCATATACACCCCTCTCCACCATAGACCTAATCTGCAAATATATGCCCAGAAAAACACAGTGAGCCTAAAACATTTATAGCTATAAATTCATTGATTCTCACCCCCCCCTTTTTTTTGGTACTGGAAATTGTAGCCAGGGGCATTCTATTCCCCCTCTCAGCTATACTGCCATCCCCTTTTCTTTATTTTGAAACAGGATCTTGCTGAGTTGCTGAGGGTCTTGTTATATTGCTGAGGCTGTCTCAGTCTCCCAAGTACTGAGATTACAGGTGTGCGCCATTGCACCCAGCTTGCCAAAGTCCTGCCTTGGGCCCTTGTTTCTCCCAGACCTGAACTTGTGTGATGGTCTGTCTCCTAAGTCGATTCCCATCTTTAAAGCCTGCCACCTCTTGACACTTCAATCCTTAGCCTGCTACTGGGCTGAATTTGCTGGAGCATGATTCTGGTCACTTCATTCCCACAGTGGCTCCCCACAGCTATGAATAAAGTTCAAATGCCCTAGCCCAGGGCACAGGGCTCTCTCCTCTATGCCTAGCTATACCCGTGTGTTTCTGTACTCTCACCTAAACTGCACCTAAACATGTGATTCCAATTTTTATTCACATATTCCCTGAGACTAGAAGGGCCTTTACTTTGAAATTCTTCACAAGACTCCAAGGTTTAACCAAACCCTGTCCCCTGCCTGATGGTTTTCAGGTTCCTTACAGAGATAAACAACCATTTTCTCTTTGCAAGTCTCATTGGTCTTTTTCTTTCCCTTTCTTATGGTGCGTAGCATGTCTAACTTCTCAATACACTGATCTCTGTTTATCCTGCCCCGCAGCCCATGCTAAGCACCTCTCCCGGTCGGGGCTATCTGGTTCCTGATGATGCCTCCAATGAGCACAGGACGTGGTGCAGAGCAGCTCTCAGTGTGCATGCACTGGGTGAATAAATATGTGAATGGATCTAATTTAGCATCACCTTGGCACCTAACACGGTGTCTACCATGTGGTTAGACTCTACAATATTTGAGTGATCGACTAAACAAGCTTCGTAATGTATGCTAAATGTCCTACATGAGATCTGCATATTTACATATTTTCTATGATTACCCCTTAATATGAATGTATATTATTTTCTCATATGCCACTTGTTTACATTTTATTTTCATTTATAAGGTATCTCATCAACAAGGGAAAGGGGCACATGTACATATGCAATTCATCTATGCCATTTGTAAAAAGATCTCTCTTTGGGGAAAGTCGTACCATATACATCAGCTTTTTTTTTTTTTTTCAACTCGATGTTGCTAAAGCTGAAGGAGGGCTTAACAGAGAATTCTGAAGGGCAAATGAATGCATGCAGCTTTGAAAGATCCTACTTCTTTTTCATTTCCTATCAGTCAGTCCCATCCTCCCCTAGCATCCAATTCTGTTTAATGAGGCTACTGCAGTGTATTTATTTTGGAGTGATTGGATTGAGAGAGACATTCATCGAACACGCAGTTGCTGCTGCAAGCTGAATGGCTGAGTCATAACAGGGATGATGGCATTAATATGAAGACAGCTGTTTCTTATCATTTTGAACACACACACGCACACACACACACACACACGCTCAGGTCAGGCTGGAGTTTCTGCCTCGGTTGCAAGATGGCTTTGGTAGAATCCATCGGAGAAATGCTTCTGGACAGGTGGCAGTAGACAAAAGGAAAAAGAAGACATGCCCTGGGAGAGATGCAGCCTTTGGATTTTAAAACTGGGTCTGTCTGATGTATGCAGGATGCTACTGACCCTTTGGGATGCTCAAGGAATTCCAATTTTAATGAGAAAATTTGATAAGGACTGCAGAGGCATTTGTGTGGGTAACCCTGTGACAAGAGTTTACAAATCTCTTGTCCTTACTTACGGCTGTTAAAGGACAACGATAACCATTGTGGCTCGCACCAACATGGTGCCTTACAGTTTACAACATGCTTCTGCTTTTAACATCAAAGCAAAGTAAGCAGCTGCCCTGGTGTTCAGAGCTCGGGGGCTGCTATGGTTCGAATGAGGCCCTAAATTCATGTATTTGAAACTTAATCCCCAATGTAAGAGTGTTGGGAGACAGGGCCCTCTAGGTGGCTGGGTCATGAGGGCGGAGCCCTTGTGAATGGATTCATGCCCTTCTTGCAGGAGTGGGTTCATTATCAGGGAAGCAGAACAAGGTGTTATAAAAGTGAATTTACCCTGGTGCTTTCTCATCTGCAGGTACCTGCTCCCTCCCCATGTAATTCCTTTCCTATAATGTAGCAAGAAGACCCTTACTGGATGTGGTCCTTCAACCTTGGATTTTCCACTTTGGGAAACTTAAAAAATTATTTTCTTTATAAACCACCCAGTCTGTGGTATTCTGTTATAGCAACAGAAAACAGGCTGGCAGGTGCATACCAAGTCTGGTTCCCAGAGACATGGGAAGCCTCTTTCCAAAGCAATCTCTTTGATATTTGTCTGCTTTCAGATACCCAAAACCCACCATGAAGAACTGAGTTCTTTGAACTCGGGCACATTCACTGGTAGAGAAACAATGTTCCTGGAAACAAACATACAGCCACCTCTGCAGCTCATTTACACCTAGCAATGAATGCATGATCAGCGCTTCTTAGCAGAACAGGAGGCTGAAGTTTTGAACAGGCCGTGAATGTAGTAGGAGAGTCAAAGGAGGCTGAGGCCTAAGGAGTAAAGAATAGACACTGGTAGCCCCCTTCACTTGCTCTGTCGGTTTCCTGCTACCTCAAAATCTACTGCAAAGCTGGGTGTGGTAGAGTGTAGTGGCATACTCCTGTAATCCCTGTACTTGGGAGACTGAGACAAGAGAATCACAGGTTCAAGGCCAGCCTCAGAAACTTAGCGAGACTCTGTTTCCTAAATAAAAAATTAAACAAAATGAAATAGGGCTGGGGGTGTAGCTCAGAGGTAGAATGGTCCTGGATTCAATTCCCAGCATCACACACACACACACACACACACACACACACACACACACACACACACACACACACACAAAGCTGGGTGTGGTAGAACACACCTGTAATCTCAGTATTTAGGAGGCTGAAACAGGAAGATTGCAGACAAACCTCTGTAACTTAGCAAGACTCTAAGCAACCTAGAGAGGCTCTGCTTCAAAACAAAAAATAAAAAAGCGTTCAGAGGTGGAATGCTTCTGGGTTCAATCCCCAGTGCCCCTCCTCACACACACGCAAGCCACAGAAAGTGAAGATCGTCACCTTGTCTTGCTAAATGGGGCAAGAGGAAGGAGAGAGAAGACAGCAGAAAGTCCTTGCTTGGTGGGAACCCAGACAAGATGGCGTCACATCCTCTAGGAATGGTACTTTCTCTTATGTGGTTCCTTAGATATCTGCCTCTGCTCACCCCCAGCCTATGATCTCTGGCCTGAGGATTCCTGAATCTGAGCAAAAGCATCCTATAGTGGGTCAGAGCTTCCCCACCAGGCCCTAGAATCCCTGCAGCCCACATCCAGGGTCTCCATAAGCTCTCCATCTAAGATCTTCTCACACCGCGTTCCCACAGGGGCCCAGAGCTGCTCCTAAGAGCATTCCTTGCCTGAATAGACCCTGGGAGTCCTGGCCAATCCCCAAGCAGCAGCATCTCTGCTGCCAAAGCATTAGCCAGCCCTGCTCTTTTCCAGTAAATTTCCAGTCAGTCCAATCCCCTGGGCCCCAGCTACAGGAACACAGATCCAACTCTGAGTGGTCCTATTGAGGTGAGGTGGGCACCCACACACACCTTACCCTTGGGGCCAAGAGCGGCTCTTAGCATGCCAGCTGCCCCCTCCAGAGAAATCCTCTTTGAATTCTTTTGGGCCTCTGTGGGGGTAGCTGTGTAAGTCATCTAACCACTTTCTGGCAAAATTCTACCTTAAGTTCCTCTGGGTGGTCTGCCCCACTGCTTTGGGAATCTGATAGCTATTGTGTCTTCCGCAGAAGCTTCCCGCTTAACACCCTGTTCCAATTCACTGGATTAGTCAGTGAACAGTTACTGAAGGTCCACCCTAGTGTGGGCCTTTCCTGTTCCCTACTTGTCTTCTCCTCCTCTTTCATTCTTCCTCTTCCTGATATCAAATGTTATTATAAAGAATAAATCATTTCCTCTTTCTCTCTCCCCTTTTCTCTCTCTGCACGAATGTCCTGCCATTATTTTAGATACACGTAATAAAGTGTTTTCAGCTTTTATCCTAAAATAGGTAATGAGCAAACAGAAAAAAGTAAATTTTAAACTTCAGTAAGTAATTAAAATATTCAATGTCAAATCATCTTACAGGCATACATAGAAGCATTGAAACAGACGAACTGAGAGTTGTCTGTTGGGAATTGAGTTGTTCAAAGTGCTGTTGCAAACACATACTCTAAACTATTATAGGTACTTTATCGTGTGCTCTCAGTACACAGGGCTGGGAATAGTAGAAAACAAGCTAATCAGGGACCAGGAGGTAATTTCAGTATTGCTGAAAACACAGCATAATTCTTTCATAGCTTCTATATCATTTAAATATCAGAATACAAAAAGGATACAATAAAAACAGGAGTTAGAAGGAAAGCCAGGTACACTAATGCCTCTGCCCAGTAACTGGAACATCTGACAGAATTCCTACAATACCATAGCAGCTGCCTGCTTTGCTGAGCCCTTGGATACTTACCCCAAGTTGTTTTTTTAAATAATCATGATGACTGATAGTTACCATTTAACTCAGAGCTTTCTGTGACTTGCAGGGGCTGGACTAAGGCATCTGTGGTACACGTTTTGAATTCTTACAGTAGTCCTGTGAAGAATGTACTTTTTTTTTTTTTTTTTTTTTTTTTTGGTGGTACTAGGGTTCCTGGAAGCCCTTCTGCCTCCGGGCTACACTCCCAGACCTATTTTTACTTTTTTTTTGGGGGGGGGTGGTACTGGGGGTGGAAGCCAGGGGCTTTTCTACCTCCGGGCTATACTCCCAGACCTATTTTATATTTTATTTGGAAACAGGGTCTCACTAAGTTGCTGAGAGCTATTTTTACATTTTTATTTGGAAACAGGGTCTCCTAAGCCAGCGCACGCGGCTGGCTTTGAACCTGTGCGATCCTCCTGTCTCTGCCTCCCAAGCGCAGAGATTACAAGCGTGCGCCACCACGCCCGGCAGAATGTACTATTTACTCTCAATTTATTGAGGAGGGGAATGAGCCTCTGTGACTGAGACATTTGCCTCTAGCTGTGCACAAGTAGTGAAAGTGTTAATTATGATCCGTTCCCCTGGGCTACCACACCTGTGCCTGTTTGTACAGAAGTGAAAGGGAAGAGCAATTTTTTGTTCTCTTTTGTTTGGTATGGTAATGTGACCCCAGAGGCATTCTACCTCCTAGTTATACCCCCTAGCCCTTTCTTTCTTTTTTTTTTATTTTGAAACAGAGTCTCACTAAGTTGCTGAGAGTCTTGCTAAATTGCTGGGGCTGGCCTCGAACCTCCCTTCTCAGCCTCCGAAGTACTGGGATTACAGAAGTGCACCGCCACGCCCAGCTGGGAAGTCTAGCCTCATCTGGAAGCCTTTAGGTGCATATTTTCTCTTTTGACTCAGATTCGCTTTATCAGATGTGCCCCAATTAATAAACAAGAACACAATACAAAAGAAAAAAAGAAACAGGAACACATTCTAAATATTTCAACAGAAGAAATGTAATAGAAGATTGTTTACAAAGAAGTTGAAAAAGCTAAGATGCCAATGAGGGGGTGATAAACCGTTCCTGAAGTCAGCAACCACCGAAGCTCCAAGTCCTGGATTCAGAGGACAATGAAAGGTACAGCCTTTATTTTTTATTTTTTTATTTTTATTTTTATTTTACTTTTGTGGTACTGGGGATAGAACCTGGGGCATTCTATCTCCAAGCTACACCCCCAGCCCTATTTTTTTTTTGGTTGGGGGTCTGGGGATTACAAGGGTATGCCACCACATGCGGCCCCAGTCCTATTTTTGATTCTTTTTTTTTTTTTTTTTTTTTTTACTTGAAATGGAACCCAGGGGCCTTCTACCTCCAGGCTACACTCCCAGACCTATTTTATATCTTATTTGGAAACAGGGTCCACTAAGTTGCTGAGAGCCTCACTAAGTAGCTGAGGCTGGCTTTGAACCTGTGCGATCCTCCTGTCTCAGCCTCCCAAGTACTGGGCTTACAGGCTGAACTGCCACTCTTGACTGGGGAACTGGAGGCGACTTAGTCATGTGTCCTCCTGTAATATTATTCAACACTATTTCCTTCCCTGAACACGTTTCACAAATATTTGTGAAATTAAACTATACAAGATCCCATTTGAAATTGCGAATTTACGTTTTGCAGGTGCCTTGTCCCCTCTGTTTGGATGCTGTCACTGGAGGCATTCAATCCCCAGTCGTTATCCAAGGCGGTCATTACCCGCGCTAGCGCGGCGCCTTCGTGCACGGTCCAGTTGGTGTGCGGCTGTCTGCAGTGACAGCTCAGGCTCCTCGCTGGATCAGCGTGGGCTGGCCCACCCTTTCCTGCCTGCTTGGTCATCTGGGCCACCTTTGAGAAAAGCCTGCTGACTCTAGAGAAGACAATGGCTCTCCTAGGGAGGTCTGCAGACCAGAAGACTTGTAGGACCCACACTAGGGCAACTGTACAACAAGCTCACAGTCCCTTTAAGGCAGGCATTCTAGGAAAGGGGAGAGGGAAGTACACAGTGGCAACTGTAGGAATCACCATAATGTAAATCATGTTGACAGTGACATACACGCACACAGCACTTAGTGGCCCCTTCCCTGCCTCCCCTCTTTCCCCCTTCCCAACATGGAGAACCGAGATGGCCCTTGCTATATTCATATATGTACACACCGTCAATCGATGATAGAATTTTTATGAATGTACCTCAGTCTTCCCCCGCCCTTTCCTTTAGACCACCTCCCTGGCTCCACTGAGATTCTCCTCCTCCATTATCTGGAGTCCTGTAGGGATCTTTTAAAACCCCTACATGGGCATGGTGGCACACACTTTTAATTCCAGTGATTGAGAGGCTGAGACAGGAGGACCATGGTTAAAGACCAGCCTCAGCCACTTAGTGAGGCTCTCCACAACATAGTGAGACCCTGTTTCCAAGTAAAGAATAAGAAACAGGGCTAGGGATGTAGCCCAGAGGTAGAATGTCCCTGGGTTCGATCCCCAATACTGAAGAAAGAAAGAAAAAGAAAGAAAGAAAGAAAGAAAGAAAGAAAGGAAGGAAGAAAGAAAGGAAGAAAGAATAAAAAATAGGGCTGGGAATGTAGCTCAGAGGTAGAATACCCCTGGGTTCAATCCCCAGTACTGCAAAATAAACAAACAAACAAACAAATAAATAAATAAATAAATAAATAGTTAAGAGGTGTAGTGGTGCAGGCTTGTAATCCCAGTACTTGGAAGGCTGAGTCAGTAGTATGGCAAGTTTGCAACCAGCCTAAGCAACCTTGTAAGGTTCTCCACAACTTAGTGAGTCTCTGTTCCAAAATAAAACATAAATATAGGGCTGGGGGTATAGTTTAGAGGTAGAATGCCCCTGGATTCAATTCCCAGTACTGGGGGGAAAAAAGGTTAAAATGACCCATTTAGAAAGGAACCCACCTCAAGAGATAAGCTTAGCGTTGTGGAATTAATGAGGCTGTAGGTAGTATCTCCTGAATTCAATCAAGAGGTTAGAATAGACTGAGGTCATGACTTCAGTCTAATCCTAGCATATGGCTCATTTTATTGAGTATTTACTATGTGCCAGCTGCTTTTCAAAGCATTGTTCACACATTATCGTAGTCAGTCCTCACAATGACCTGATAAAGCAAGTACTCTTATTAGATTCATTTCGAAGTGAGGAAATAGGCACAGAGGGTAAGGCTGACCCTCCCTCTCACAGTGGGCGTGTGGTGGAGCCTGCCTTGAACACCGGCAGCCTGGCTTCCGCAGACGGTGAACGCAACACTCCCCTGTCTTCTGAGTTCAAAGCGTCTCCTTGTGCTCTCTGCTGTGGCCAGCAGGCCTGAATTGTGACATCTCAGTCTGAGACGTGAAGACCTGAGGATCAGATGGCACAAGGGGAAAAGTTTGAGTTTTGCCTCCAAACAGACCTGCCTTGAAAATCCACTCCCATCATTTGCTAGTGACCTTGGCAAGTTTCTTAACCTCTAAGGCTTTTGGTTTTCTGGGTGCAGGATAGACGTGATATGAACTTCAAGCTTGTTGTGAGCAAAATAACATACTGGTCCTGAGCACAGTGTGGTGTTCAGTATTGATCATTATCCTGGTCTGTGTGTCACCTAGGGAAGGTAAGCAAAGAGTCAGAAATACCCTCAGACATCCAGGGTGTTCAGAAGAAAAGACCCCTGAGTCCGGGAAGAGTCCTTCAACCTGACGTTCCTCGTGCCTTGCTGGTATTATCTCTCAGGGGCCACAGTCTGTTTTCTAATTCTGGACTCACCTGTCGGATGGGCCTTCCTGTCTGGGTTTTGGTTTTAGCTCCTGCCAGCTCTGCCCTATGAGGTCTGTCTAATTCTGTGGCTCTATCTCCTGGAGATAGAATTGGTACTGGGCACTTTTGCTAATCAAGCTCTATTTCTAAAATAATAACTTTTTTTTTCTTTTTATGGTGCTGGGGATTGAATCCAGGGGCATTCTACTTTCAAGCTATACCTCCAGCACTATTTTATTTTTCATTTTGAAGCAGGGTCTCTCTTAATTTTCTAAGAGCCTAGCTAAGTTGCTGAGGCTGGCTTCAGACCTTCAAACCTCCTTGTCTCAATCCCAAATTCTGGGATTACAGGCACGCACCACACTCGCTCTGAACCAGGAATTCCTAATCATGGCTTTCATGCTAAGCCTCAGCATCTGACTTCAGTGCTTAACTTTTAAGTGGATAAAGTCAACAATAGTGTCATCTGATATTTCTTTTCAGTAGAAGGGGAATTTTAAATAAAGCTCTTCTTTCTCACGGTGAAGCAGCGGGGTCTAATGGAAAGGGGCCTGGGGCCTGAGTTCTTTTCTCTGCCGTTATTAACTGTGTGACCACAAACAAGTCCAGCCAACCACCTTCTTTAACTCAGTTCTTAGGATGATGGGATAAACTAAGAGATGTAATTGTGTGTTTTTTATTACAGAAAAACACATGAGTGGGATGGAAGGGGTTTTGATCACTGAGGTTTTATCTAGTCTGTGAAATTTCGACAGTGTTAAATAAGATTGTTCTAAGCCATTTGGGGCTTGGGGGGCCCCAGAATCTCAAGGCCATAAAGTGCTGTCAGTTCTAGTGGCAACAGTGAGTGATCCTGAAAGAATTAGAAATGAGACTGTCCTCTGAGAATTAAACTAGGGCATCAACACATAATAGATTAGAGCAGAGATTTGCTAAGTCACCTTAAAGAAACAGAATGATTTGCAGACCAGGGGAACTTCATAAACTCCAAAGGAAAGCTCAGTTAGAAGGAAGGTTGACTAGCCATGAACACATGGGGAAAGGAGGTGGGACAAGCAGACTTGGCCTCGCTCATCTAACACCATCAGGGCAGGGGGCCGAGTTTAGAAGGTGGTTGAGAAGGTGACAGGGCAGTTCTGATGACAAGTGTCTTCCTATTATAGAGATTTAGACCAGGCGCCACTAAACAGTCTTTTAGTGCTTCTCCCTTGTGTTAGTCTCAAACTTATCACGCAAACTACCTATGGCTTAGCTTCTCAACTCTAGCTTCAGACCCACCTGTAAGAAGTGAACACAGTAACCAGCGGATGTGGGCATCCTTTGGCAACTCTATTTATTTTTGCAAGTTAATAAATGGATACCTGATTATACTATGACTTTTGTCATATTATAATTTCCATGTGGCCTGCCTACAGGGCTAGAAGGCTCTAGTCCTAGGACTAGAGTATTTGGTACCTGCAGTAATTATACTTTTTCTTGTAAATTACTAAGTTAGAGATGAGCATGATGGCATACACCTGTTATCTCAAAATTTGGGAGGCTGAGGCAGGAGGATCACAGATTCAAGGCCAGCATGAGGTCATTTAGTGAGACCCTATTTCAAAGTAAAACAATAGAAAGGGCTGGAGGTGTGGCTTAGAGCCAGCCTGCCTCCCCACGTTATCTGCCTGTACTCCCCTACCTGCACTCTGAGTTCTGAACTTGGTAACTTTGTCACACTGTCCATCTCTGCCCCGAATAACCTTCATCCTTCCACCCTCAGTCCCACATGCCAAATCCCATCTTTGATTCAAGACTCCAGCACGCTCTCACCCATAACCATTCCATGATTGTTATCCCATCTCTGAAGTCTCACGGTTCACGCCCGGTCCACCTGCGTTTCCTTATCCTATGTTGGAGTGATGCTGAAAGAGCGAGGTCTCCGACAATTTCAAAATTAAAGTCCCCTCTCTGCTCAGACCACTTCTTTCTTACAAGAAAACCTTCCTGGGAAGCCAGAAGCATTCGGCCTTTCATTTAGATATTCAGTCATTTAACTAATATCTACTGATGCCTGTGCGTGTCAGGCACTGGGATCAGTGGGGGAAAAGACCGACAGGCTGCTTATTTCATGCAGCTTCTGGTCTAGTGGGGAAGTCAGACACTAAGGAAATGAACAGGTAACAAATTACAGCTGACCGAGGTGGTGAAGAAGTATAGCACACACAGTACTGTGGGAGCAGGAGAGGTTTTCCTGGGGAAGTCACATTTCATAAAACCTGGTAGAGTCAGCCAGGAGAAGAGGAGAGGGTCCTTGAGGGAGGTGAGTTGAGCATTCTCTATGCCCCTGTCACTTGGCTGTGACAGCCTGGTAACCTCACCACCTGGCCCACTATTCTGTTTTCAGATAATGCTAGGAGCAAATTCACAAATATGTTCTCCCTGACTCTGTTTTCTAACTCCAGGCAGACAATTCTGTATGCGCTAACAGCCATCAAAAGATGAAAGGATTTGTTATATTTAAGCTTTCTTAGTTCCAATTACATCCCCATTAGCTAATAGATTTTTTTCATATTTGTTTCATTTTGACTTTTCTAATTTTATTCTCAAGGGGCAACAACAGCACCATGCTTTAGGCATTCTGACTGTCAATCACTCGCCATCTGTAAGGTACCAAATCTTCGTTTTGCTGACGGCTGTGTCCCCAGTGCCATGATGTCCGCCACATAATGAGTGTTTAGTATACATATTCACAAATGGACAGATAGATGAATGGATTTTCTCTTCCTTCTTACCAGAAGTTAAGAGCCCAGTACTTGCCTAGTTCACATTTCAATTCCTCCAGAACACAGGACAATTCCTTGTACATGGCAGGTAATCTATAAGTTATTTGAAAATAAAAACTCATCTAACCTTTGCTTAAACTTTTCCCTGCCTAGGAGGAACCTCTTGCTTTTGCAGGCAATCAGGGCCAGTTCAGTTGCTTGACCTGTAAGTCTTTCTTGGGTTAACATTCCTCCCTGCTGGTCCTAGGTTTTTCTTCTGGACCCCTGAAGGACAACTTCACACCCTCTGCCCATGGCAGCCATTCTGACAAAGAGAAGAGCGATCAGGTCCCCCGCTGTCACTTACAGACAGGATTCCTCTCCGGCATGAACTCAAAGTCCTTGAAGTACTCCTGGCATGCTTCAGAGGAAGACACACCCCTCACAGATTTTTGAGGTGTTATGAATTCACACACAGAGCCACTGTGCAAGCAGGTTCTCCCTCCCACTCAGGAACCCAGGCCGGAACGGACAGTGATCACAATAATTAATGTTTGCCTCCCAATTAATTATGGTTTACTGGCTAATCGACATAGCATGCCTGGAATATAGGTCAGCGTATCCAGACCTATCAGTGGTGGGGAGAATGAGGCACTAGATAAGGACCTCTGTCTATTTTACACACATGCTGTGGCCCAGGCAGAGGAGAGAACATGTTGCTGAGATCTCCGTGCATCTCGAGCCCATTCCCAGGCGGATCCTTCTGCAGTTACCACTGGCCTTGTTCCTTGGTTGAGAAAATCACTTTGAGGTCAACCTCATTATAACTACAGATTATAATAACAGATGTGAAACACTGGACCTTCTCAGATGAGGGTAAAGGGAGATGAGCTCGGAAGAGCTCGTAGAAACCAGACATGGAGTGCTGAACTCTGCACTGGGCTCTGGATACTGAAAGGCCTCAAAACATGTTCCCAAATACAACATTTCACACATGACAGGCCAAAGCTGTGCATACAGCTTTGATATTAGTATTTGAATTAAGAAAGGTGTTGGCCGGATGCTCAGATTGTTGTTGTTACACACAAGTTTGTCTGTTTGTTTTTGGTGGTACCGGGAATGGAACCCAGGGGCTTTCTATCTCTAAGTTACACTCCCATACCTATTTTACATTTTATTTGGAAACAGGGTCTCTTAAACCAGCTGAGGCTGGCTTTGAACCTGCGCGATCCTCTTGTCGATCCTCCTGTCTCAGCCTCCCAAGCGCGGGGATTACAAGCGTGCGCCACCACCGCCCGGCTCACAATCTTTGTTTTGTTTTGTTTTGTTTTTGCATACTGGGGGTAGAACCCAGGGGCTTTTCTACCCTTTGGAAACAGGGTCTCACTAAGTTGCTGAGAGACCCACTAAGTAGCTGAGGCTGGCTTCGAACCTGTGCAATCTTCCTGTCTCAGCCTCCCAAGAGTGGGGATTAAAAGCGTGCGCCACCACGCCGGCTACACACAAGCTTTATTATAGTGGGATTTACTCTGAATGCTCTTAGAACTGATACACTTGGATCACAAAGAATCTACTAGAATAATTGTATGTATGGCAAACATACAATGTATGTTTTTAGGGATTCCTTTTTTTTTTTTTTGTGGTACTGGTGTTCCTGGAAGCCCTTCTATCTCCGGGCTACACTCCCAGATGTATTTTATACTTTTATTTGGAAACAGGGTCTCTTAAGCCAGCCCGGCTGGCTTCAAACCTACGCAATCCTCCAGTCTCCGCCTCCCAAGCGCGGGGATTACAAGCCTGTGCCACCATGCCCAGCAGGGATTCCTTTTAAAAAGCAAGACTCCTTTAAAATATTTATAATTTGGATTGCCACCAGTGGCAGCAGCAGCGAATTCACCGAGTCCACTACAGCTCCATCTGCGTACTCAACAACAGTGAGTCAAATTGCGGCCCCTAGAGGAGAAATCCCAGTACTGACTCCCAGGGACTTGACCCAGTGGGGGAGTGGCGGTGGCAGAGATATCACACCATAGGAGAACTTGCAACCTGGCACCCCCCCATGGTCTAAAGCAGCCTCTATCGACTCCCTGGGTCAGAGACTCTGTGATACAACCCAGTAAAGGAGTAGTGGTGACTGAGATACCACAGACTTGAGATCCAGAGCACCTTAAGTGAAGTCGTAGTGACCCAAGGGAAGAACCCAGAGAAGGCACAAACTCCTGAAATCATGAGAAAGAGGAATAAAAATGGAGCAATGAATGCCCACAATCCCACAACATCAGAACCCGATAAAACAGAAATTCAGAGATTCCTAGAAGATCAAATCAGGAAAATAACTGTAGAAATAATAGAGGTGTTTCAAAAAGAATTCAGAGAGAGCCAAAAAGAGATAAAGGATGCAATTAATGAAGTAAAGGCCTCAATTCAAAGTACAAACAACCGATTAGAACACATGGAGAATAGAATCTCGCTCTTAGAAGATGATCAATCCAAAAATGAATGCATAGTTTCTAATCTAGAAAAAAATATCCAACAGCAGGAATCTGACATTGAAGAAATATGGGTCCATTTTAAGAGAGCTAACCTAAGAATAATTGAATAGAGGAGGGAAAAGAAGGTGAAACCAAAGGGATCAACAATCTCTTCAAGGAAGTAATAGCAGAAAATTTTCCAAACATAGAGCAAGAGGTCGATACACAGGTCCAAGAAACTTACAGAACTCCCTTTAGATAGGATCAGAGAAGAGGATCCCCACGCCACATAATTGTCAAAATGACCAATGTGGAAGCCAAGCAGAGAATCTTAAAGGCAACAAAAACAAAGGGCCAAGTGACATTCAGAGGCAAACCAATTAGAATCACTCCAGACCTCCCAAACCAAGTCATGAGAGCCAGAAGGGCTTGGAGTAACATATTCCAAACTCTGAAAGAAAACAACTTCCTGCCAAAAATTTTCTACCCAGCAAAACTTTCTATCAAATTAGATGGAGAAATAAGAAGCTTCCATGACAAACAGAAACTGAAGGAATTTACGTCTTCAAAACCAGCGCTAGAGAAAAATACTCAAAGAGATTAACTACAAAGAAGAAATAGGTAACACACACCAGAACCAGAGAAACAAGATTTTCCATCCAACAGTAAACTAAAATTAGTTATCTGTAGAGATTCATTATTTATGTTAGTCTTATACCTATCTCTAAATTGTATTGTTTGCTTTTATTGTTAATTTTTAGGATTTCTAGTTGGAATATTAATATACCTTCAGATACAGCATTTGGAAATATTTTATCCCATTCTATCAGTAACTTTTAACTCTGTTTACATTGTCTTTGGATATACAATACTTTTTTTTATTTTTTAGGGAGTTTGTATACTCTTCTGTTGCCTGTGCCATTGAAATCATATCCAAGAAATCACTGCCAATTTCAATGTTGTGAGGTTTTATGACCCAGATTTTCTTCTAAAAGTTTATAGTCTTAAGATTTATATTTAGGTCTTTTATCTATTTTGAGTTAATATTTGTATATGGGATTAGGTAAGGGTCCAATTTTATTCTTTTTCATGTAATTATTATTTTTCAACAATATTTAGTTAAAAGATTATTATTTCTTCCACCAAATGTTCATGGAAACCTTGTCAAAATAACTTGACAATATATGGAAGAATGTATCTCTAGGCTTTTATTTAACTCCAATGGTTTATATATCTGCCTTTAGAACAGTACTGCACTGTTTCAATTATTGTAGCTTTATATGGTTTGAAATTAGAAAATATATATCTTCTAGCTTTGTTCTTTTTCGAGATCATTTTGGGTATCTAGAGTCCATATTACATATTAGGATAGATTTTTTCTGAAAAATAAATATATAAATGTATTATAGTTTCACCTAAAAAAAAAGGAAAAAAATATTCTCTGGTAAGAAAGAAAGCAAAAAGAAATATTGAAATGTTATCTTTAAGTTATCAAAAGCTTGGTATCAGACAAATGAAAGTGTTATGTGAGATTATCATTGTTAATTTTGGATAAATTGCTATAATACTAGATGTCAACCACTAAGCCAAGCATGGGAAGGAGGGATGGGGAGGGAAGGGAGTGGGGATCGGGTGGGGGCTGACTGGGCGATGTGTGCATGTATGTCTACAAAAGTTTTTTGTATCCCACTATGATGTATGAATACAGTACACCAATAAAAAATTAAAAATAAAATAAAATAAAATATTTATAATTTGGCTGGGCGTGGTAGTGCACGCTTGTAATCCACATGCTTGGGAGGCGGAGACAAGAGGATCATGCAGGTTCAAAGCCAGACACGCTGGCTTAAGAGACCCTGTTTCCAAATAAAAAAAGTATAAAAATAGGTCTGGGAGTGTAGCCCAGAGGTAGAAGGGCTTCCAGGAACCCCAGTACCACCAAAAAAAAAATAAAATAAAATAAAAATAAAATATTTATAATTTGAATATATCCTTCTTTACACTGAGTTTTCAAGTGTAAGGCTTCCACTAAATATATAAGTATATATTTAGCATCAGTTTAGAATACCCTTGGAAGGGTACACAAGAAACTAATAACATTGGCTGCTTCAAGAGAAAAACTAATAGACAGGAACGGGAGGGAAACTTTTTATAAATTGCAAACTATACTATATATAGTTGTAGGTAAAACATATGTGCACAATTTAAAGAAAAAAATAAAACCACCACCCTTGTACTAGTATACTAAGCTGGGCCTGATGGAACTCATCTATAACCCCAGTACTCATGAGGCTGAGGCAGGAGGATCACAAGTTCAAAGCCAGACTTGGAAATTTAGCGAGACCCTTTCTCAAAATAAAACGACTGAAAGTGGTAGAACACCTTTGGGTTCAATCCTCAGTACCGGGAAGAAAAAAAAAAAAACTCCTACAAGCTTAGACATCTTTTATTTATTTTTTTGTGGTACTGAGGATTGAGCCAGGGGCATTCTACTTCTGAGATATACCCCCCAGCCCTATTTTTTATTCTTTGCTTTTTTGAAATAGAGTCTCACTAAGTTGCAAGAACCTCACTAAATAGCGGAGGCTGGCTGAGAGCCTGCGATCCTCCTGTTTCAGCCTCCCATATAATGGAATTACAAGCATGCGCCACCATGCTCAGCTTTGGACATCTTAAATTGAAAGAAAATAGGGCTTCCTACCATCCAGCACATGCCACAAAAGATAGATCATACATCATACATATGTACGTACATACATACACTGGATAAAGTCCAGATCTGGAATCCAAGTGTCTGGCTTGCAACCAGCTTTACCATTTAATATCCCCGTGTACAGTAGAGCAAGTCTTTTGTTGTTGCTGCTGTTTTGTGTGTGATGCCGGAGATCAAATCCAGGACCTCATACTCACTAGGCAAGCACTCTGCCACTGAGCCACATCTCCACCTCTAAAGCAAGTCTTAAGCCATACTTGCCAAAATCTTTGGATATGGAGGTGAAGAAATTATTCCAGGTAGGGGAGAGAGTAAAGGTGAAGACTCTGGAGTAAGAGGAGGCTTGGCTTTCCTGAGGAAAAGCCAGGAGGCCAGCGTTGCTGGAGCCATCAAGGGAGGCTGAGAAGCAGGACATTAGGTGAGAGAGAAGAGTGGGCCCCGCTGAGGCTTGGTAGCCATTGCAAGGCCTTTGATTTCTGCTCTGAGTCAGATGGGAAGCCTGGGGGCTTGTGAACTGCATTTCAAGAGCTCTAGCTATCATAATGAGAACAGACTCAAAGGGGCCAAGGGCAGAATGTGGTTGTTGTAATCATCCAGGTGAAAGAGAATGCAGTTCAACCAGGGAAGGACCTGTGAGGAATGAGCCGAGGACAGATTCTGGATATTGTTTGAAGGTGCAAAACCACAGGACTTGTTGACCAGGTTGGAGGTGAGGTGTGAGGGAAAGCGCTGAGTCACAGATGATGCTGAGGTTTGGGGCATCTTTTTTTTTTTTTTTTAATTTAAACTGGGGATTGAACCCAGGAGCATTCTACTTCTGAGCTACACTCCCAGCCCTATTTTATTTGAAATAGGGTCTCACTAAGTTGCCAAGGGTCTGCTAAGTTGTTGAGTGGCCTCATCATCTTTGAGCTGCCTTTATTTGGGATGAGGAAGATTGAAGGGTACAGGCTTATAGGGATGACAGAATGAAATGGGAAATATTAAGAGCCAGGTTTCAGACATTTTAAATGAGATTATGCACACCTGTAGTCCCAGGTACTCCACTAGCTAAGGCAGGGGGATCGCATGGACGAAGCCCATGAATTCAAGACCAGCCTGGGCAACATAATAAGACCCTCTCACAGACAAACAAATAAACTGAGATGTTTATTAAACATCCACACAGAGATGTTGAGTGGACAGTTGGACATTTGGTCAGAAATTTAGGAGCAAGGTTGGGCTGTAATAATATTCATCTGTGAAACTGGAACAATCATATAATAAGACTTACAGAATAATAATTATTGTGAGGATTAAATAAGACAATGTATGTAAGATGTTCAGAGCACATTTTAACTATTGTTTTTATTAAGAATTCAATCTTCCCAGTAGTTCTAACATTACTATGAAGTTATGAGTGTGATCACCTTCAAGATCAGTAAGTTATTTTTTTCAAAAAATTGTCTAGGAATTATTTTGCAAAACAAAGTCTTGAGCCATACAGTGTCTTCAGGTTTCTATCCCACAGAATTTAATAGTCTAAAGGAATCCAGGTGTGACAGCGTGTGCCTGTAATCCCAGTACTTGGGAGACTAAGACAAGAGGATAGAAGACTTGAGGCCAGCCTCAGCAACCTAGTGAAACCTTCAGCAATTTAGCAAGACTATTTCAAAATAAAAAATAAAATAGGGCTGGAGGGGGAGTTCCGAGGTAGAATATCCTAGGTTTAGTGCCTAATACCAAAAAATAAATAAGAATCCGAAGGATTTTACATGCATTCCCAGTCTTCATTGGTAGGTTATGCCAAGCTCCTTACATACTCATTATATCACTTCATTGACCCAGAATTCATTCCAGCTTTTGGAGAGAATCTGAGATAGAGAAGAGGCAGTTTATCAGAGGGAACTGAACACCAGTAATGTAAATACATCCCCAGCCCATCCCTTGGACTTGGTGACAAGAGCGGGTTAGAGGGAAGAGGCATGAGAACCCACTGCCCTGTCTAGACTTCAGTAGCTATAGATGTTATCACAGGTCACAAGTTTATCTGGCTCCTTTTAAAATTGATTCACAAAAGCCACAACCGTGTCTTCCTGAAATAGCAGGCTTCTCAGAGGAACTTTCCTTGAAGAAGCACGTTCTTGCTTTCTCCCATTAATTTATTTAGTGATCTTTAGCTGTTTGTTCTGGGAAAGTAGAAGTGAAGGCTGGTGTGGTTTTGTTATCCACTTCTAGGTCTTTGAGGCAACGAACATCTAACATCAAAACCTAAACAATGGGGTTTCTCGTTACTTTTACATCTCTTTGAAGTTTGCCTATAAGTCCCTGACTCTGTGATTCTCTTCAATATCTATGAAAGCTCTAATGCTCAATAATTTCCTATTAACAATCCTCCCAATCTCTTCTGTCTCCAAAACAAAAAGGTGTTGAGCCATTTTAAGCAGCACAAAACTGCTGCTGAAATGAATCAACAAGTAGGGCCACTGGGGATCACAGGCCCTGTCTGATGGCTTTAGTTACAGCAGCACAACACAGACACAAATGGACACACGAGTGTGAGGGGACACAGAAAGAAAAGCAACAAGAACGCAGAGAGGGCTGGTTCTCCCTCCCTCCCCCTCCCTCTTTCTTTATCTCCATTTTTTAAAGGAGATCTCATAAACTAAACTGATTGCTGCTAATGAGAAGCTTGTTGTTCAATTAAACTTAACAACACAACAATTCCATTCCTTCTCTCTGATTCTTTTGCAAGGTCCTAATTTCTACATTCATTGTCACTGTGCTCCAAGCAGTTGCTCCAAGTGAAAAAATAATTCTCCCTTCTCCAGGGATTTGGGAGAGAAGGGTCTTTCAAGGAGAAGCACCTGGAAGGCAGAGAGCCCAGCAGGATGCGTGAGGGGTCGAGGGCCCCCTCACATCTGTGGTTCCTGATGGGCACCCTACTCTACCTTCTCCCTGGCTGTGCCCCAGAACTCCAGATGGAGAGGAGCTGAAAGATCCAAGAACTGATAACTCTAAATTGAGCCTATAAAGTTGATTTGTGACAAGAACTTTATGAAATTGTGCCCTGTATCTTTTTTATTAACATCTAAATAAATTTTAGCTTTATATGTTGCCAGCCAAGCTAAGAGGGAAAAGGAGTTTGATTTACATGCAGGCATGGTGCTGACATTGAGAAGGGCTACAGAAAAGTACTTATATCCCAACGTCTCTTTGCATTTAAAACTTAAAATTTAGGCCTGCCAGACAAGTACAAGTGCTCTTTTGTTCATGGGCAGCATGACCATAAGGTCTGTCATCTAAATCAGAATACTTTAAACAATGAAACAAGGTGATATAAATGCCACCAGTACACCTAGCACAAACTGGACCAGCCAGGCAAATCTAACATCACCAAAGACGTCCATAGCCCACTCAAATGTCCTTGTCATTCAAGAGACCTGACCCATAAGAAAGCTCCATTGCTAACTATAAAATAAATGCCCTCTTCTACTGAGACAAATAGGCCCTAGTACTTGCTTATAAACTTAGAGCACATTTCTTTCTTTCCTTCCCCTTCTCTCATATAACAATTTCTCTAGCCATTTATTTTCATTATAATAATATATATTATATAATATATATTTGCAATACTGGGGATGGAACCCAGAGGCATTATACTTCTGAGATACACCCCCAGCCCTATTTTTTATTCTTTAGCTTGAAATAGGGTCTCACTGAGTTGCAAAGGGTCTCATTAAGTAGCTGAGGCTGGCTGCGAACCGTGATCCCCCTGTCTCAGCCTCCCAAATGCTGGTATTACAAGCATGCGCCACCATGCCCGGCTTTATTTTTATTTTTTATTTTTTGGAACTGAGGATTAAACCAGAGGTGTTCTACTTCTGAGCTACACCCCCAGCCCTACTTTATTTTGAAGCTGGGTCTCACTAAGTTACAGAGAGTCTCACTAAGATGGTGAAGCAGGCTGCGAACCTGTGATCCTCTTGTCTCAGCCTCCCAAGTAGTGGGTTACAAGTGTGTGCCATGCACCTGACTTTTCTCTGGCCATTTTAGTTGTAAAGACCTTTTGCCAACTCTGTCTACCCAGCCTTAGAGCCTGCACCCTGGATCCAGAAAGTTTATCTAGGCATCTGAAGGTTATACAACCCATGCATTCAGTTAGTGGGCAGTGAGCTGAGTATTTAAAATTCCACTGGGAGTGACAACAGGATTTAGAATTAGTCTTGTCTGCTCCTACAGACCAGGACAGCGGTATTAAGGAAAGTTCCAGAGTCCTATCACATAGGCAGCCCTTCTCATACCAGCATGGGGTTCCTCTAGCGCAAGCATAGGCACGGTCTGACTCTACATTGCAGTGGCCAGAGCCCAGCACAAAGGCTGGTACAGTGAGCTCTCCAGGTGTGCTGTGGAATGAGCAGGCTGATCGCCCTCCGCTCCGATTCCTGCATGCACAGGCTCTTCAGTGAGGTGAAGAGGAACCCTGTCCATGGTCCTTCATCAGCTGGTGGCTTGGCTTCTGTTGCCAGCCCTCAGGGTTAGCATTCTGTGTCTGAGGTAGAGTGCTGAGCCAAGCAAAGCCTCCCACGGGCTCCAGGTACAAGGTTTGGGCACAGACTGAGTCTCCTGCATTCTGTTCAGTTTGGAAACATTCATAAAGCCATTACCTTCCCAGCCTCCGGCTGGATGCTGGAGACACAGAATGAGAGTCATAGCCCAGCTTGAAAAGTTGGGACGTGGCGATCAACAGCATCAGCTCTGCAGCTGAACTGCTTAGATCTGTATCCCAGCTCTACAATGTCCCACCCGATTATTCCTGGGGGAATATTTCACCTCTCTATACCTGAGTTTTCCATTTATCCATATGTTATTCCAAAAGGGAAATAATGCAGTTTGCTTCACCAGGTTGATGTGAGAATATTCAGTGATTTGGAACCAGGCTCAGCACAGAGGAAATTCTTAGTAATGTTAGCTATTACGTGTGTGTGTGTGCACATGCATGCATGTGTGTGTGTGTGTGTGTGCGCGCGTGCGCGCGCACGTGCGTGCATGCGTGTGTGTGTGTGTGTGTGTGTGTGTGTGTGTGTGTTGAAGCTTCTCTTTCTGGGAACTTTGAGCTGAGCCAGTTTCCTTTAATTCTCCCTGTTGTGACTGGTTCCCTCACCTCTCAGGAGGGTCTTTGCTTCTGGGCCACCTCAGTACTGTCTTCCAAGGACACATCCCCATACTAACATTCGCCTAGTGCCTTATTCAAAACCTTCAAGAGGTCTGGCGAGTGTCTACCATCTCTGAATCCAAGGGAATCATCAAGTAACTATTCTTCTAATGAGAAAAAAAATAACTTGTTCAATACAGAAAAAGGACCAGAAGCCTGTTATCCTAAACCAAGAACCTGTGTTCCTGAGCAAATTTCCAGTTCTTTGTACCCATATATTTCTAATTCTGTCATAGATAAAGGTGGGAGTTTCCACCCACCTCTCCAAAATTCTGAGATCAGTAAACAGAATAAAAATCTTCCCCCAATTTTTTTTTTTGGGGTACTGGGGATGGAACCCAGGAGCATTCTACTTCTGAGCTACACTCCCAGCCCTATTTTTTTATTCTTTAGTTTGAAACAGGGCTTAACTAAGTTGCAAAGGACCTCACTAAGCAGCTGAGGCTGTCTGCGAACCACCATCCTCTGGTCTCAGCCTCCCAAATGCTGGGATTACAAGCGTGAGCCACTACACCCAGCTTCTTCCCAGAATTTTTCTCTCGTGTTCTCGACCACACAGCAAATATTTTTAACTAGTAATAGTTTGCTGTGACATATTTATTTAACTAGGCAAATATAGACTTTTCCTCGTGCTTCTCGAGGAATCTTTAATGTAATTATCAAAGCCATTACCACCTAGTTAAGTCAGGTAAACTCAAAAGATAAACTGGCTTGCCGGGCATGGTGGTGCACATTTGTAATCCCCACACTTGGGAGGTGAGACCAGAAGATTGTGCAGGTTTGAAGCCAGCTGCTCTGGCTTAAGAGACCCTGTTTCCAAATTAAAAAGTATAAAAATAGGTCTGGGAATGTAGCCCAGAGGTAGAAGCGTTTCCAGGAACCCCAGTACTACCAAAATAAATAAATAAACAAACAAACTGGTTCAGCCAGGTACAGTGGCACACACCTATAATTCTAGTGCTAGGGAGACGGAGACAGGAGGATCATAGGTTCAGGGTCAGTTTCAACAACTTAGCGAGACCCTCAGTAACTTTACCTGTTTTAAAATTAAAAATAAAAAGGGCTAGAGTTGTAGCTTAGAGGTTAAAATGTCCCTGAGTTCAATCCCCAATACCAAAATAAATAAACAAACAAATGATATTTTTGTTGGGCTAAGGCAATTCTAAATTTCTATGACTTGATAGTCAATAGCCTCAGACTCCAAATAATCTTAATTCATGAAATTAACAGTTCCATTTCATGACACTGTTGCTGCCCCAGCCAGGTTCCAGGTGGCACTCTTTGCATTAACTCCAATAGTTCAGTGGATAACTTCAGGACGGAGCAAATGATTAAAACTCTCAGATAAGAAATAAAAACTTTCCTCAAATGTGGTCATTTGATTAAGTAAAAATTACCACTGCTCTGCCACCCACGTTCCCGCAGCCCCCATCCTTGAAGACACTTCCTCCTGATAAGACTTGAATCAGGTCCTTAAGACACTATGGTGAGCTACTGTCTCCCAGGTTCTCTCCTTCTAGGATGACCTAAACGAAGCTCTGTCCTGGCTTGGTTTCTTTCTGCTGAAGACTTCTGCTGATCTGGAGTCAACGGTTCAGTGGCGTCATGCTTCTCATATACGCTTACCTGCTCTCCTCCAGTGGTGTCCACTGTCTCCACATAGATCGTCAAGCATCAATCCCGGAAGGAACTTCAGAGACCGCCAATCCAAGTTTTCATTTTACCAACACAGACTCTGGAGCCTACAAAGAGGTGGACACTCGGCCAAGGTAACAGCGCTCATTAAGTCAAGAGCTGGGAAGAGAATTGCCAAACTGGAGATTCATCACTCTGTGGTGTCATCCTTCCAACCGGTTCTTTTGCTCTCTGCCCTAGTTGGCTTTGACAGTCCACTCGCACAGTCCACACCCTCCTGGGATGTGCCAGCAGCCTGCGAGGCTCACCTGGGGTGAACTAACCCAGCTCTGCCGTCCTGGGGCTCTTTACCTGCAGAGGAATAAGTGTCATGTGATTCTTCTGGAAACAAAAACAGTGTATGGGGATGAACTCGAGGTTCAAGTATATTCATTTCTGCATGTCTGCCAAGCCCGCCATGCTGACAATCAAGCAGAGCCTACAAGTTATTTGTAACCTCAGAGGCTTTTAAATTCTTTTTTCCTGTAATTTCATGTTATCCTACAACAAAAGCCCTGCCCCTCCCATCAACTTATTTAACAATAAACATTGACTTAAAAGGCTGAGTAGTTCTTATGTGCTAGGCACCATGCTAGCTCCAAGGGTACAAAATGAGAAGACACAATTCCTGTATCTTTTCATTCCTGATTTTCCTTTTCAGGGAAAGAGATGAACACATAGACAGTGGCAAAATATTATGCTAAGGGCTTTGATAAGAAACAGGAGTAGTTACAGGTATTGTAGACATACCAAAGCAACAGCAAAGCCAGCACAGGAGAGCTGGTGGAGACATTTTGTAAAAGATTTATTTATTTGTATATTTATTTATGATACTAAAGATTGAACCCAAGGGCATTCTACCTCTGAGATAAATCCTCCAGCCTTATTTTATTTTTTATTTTGAAACAGGATCTCACTGAGTTTCTGAGGATGGCCTCCAATCTGGGATCCTCCTGTCTTAGTTTCCCAAGTACTGGGATCTTTGCTTTGTTGGTTAGTTTTTTCAGTCCTGGAGATGGAACCCAGGGGCATTCTACATCCAAGCTATATCCCGAACCCTGTTTTTTATTCTTTGTTTTGAAACAAGGTCTCACTAAGTTGAAGAGAGTCTCACTAAGTAGCAGAAGCTGGCCACAAACCTGAGATCCTCCTGCCTCAGCCTCCCAAGTACTGGGATTACAAGTGTGTGCCACCATGCCCAGCTTCTCCTCCTCCTCCTCCTCTTCCACCTCTTCCACCTCCTCTACCTCCTCCACCTTCTGTACTTCCTCCTCTTTCTTTTTAATTTAGAGTGGTTTAAAACTTACAGAAAAGTTACAAAAACAGTGCAAAAATTCCATATATGCTAGGTCCCAGTCCCCCCTAGTATGAACATCTTATAGGGACCCAAGTGTTACAACTATTGGCCCATTGCTGACCTGGTAGAGGTTTTGACATCTAAGGTGATTTCTGAATGATATTAGGAGCTATCCAGTAGATTTGTATGTGAGGATGGGGTGGGAGACTGGGTGGGAAAAGAGAAGGACAGAGGAAGGTACCAGGTGGAAGATGAGGAGTAGGAAGGGATGGTGTCAGTCCAGAAGATGGGGGACAGATTCATAGCGTGCCTTCTGAACAGGACCAAAGCATCCGTATGTTTTTCTGAGGGCAACAAAATAATTATTTTCATGGGATAATGACATTACAAAAATAATATTTAGAAATATCACTCAGATTTCAGGGAGGAAAGTTCACTAACAGGGTAATATAGAAGAAAGAAGACCAGTTAGTGCGTGGCCTGAGCAAAAGTCATAGCAGAGGGGATAGAAAGAATATGACTTATTCCAGGAGAGATGGGGCATGTCTGCTATCCCAGCGACTTGAAAGGCCAAGACAGGAGGATCACAAGTTTGGGGCCAGCCTGGGCAATTCAGGAAGATTCTGTCTCAAAACAAAAAATAAACTGTGCATGGTGGTGCTTGGGAGGCTGAGACAGGAGGATCACAGGTTGAAGCCAGCCTTGGCACCTAGTGAGGCTGTCAGTAACTTACCAAGATCCTGTTTCCAAATAAGATAAAATAAAAATAGGGTGGGGGGTGTGGCTCAGAGGTAAAATACCACTGGGTTCAATTTCCAGCATAAATAAATAAATAAATAAATAAATAAATAAATAAATAAGGCTGGGGATGTAGCTCAGTGGAAGAACCCCTTGAATTCAATCTCCAGTACCCCCACCACCGTAGGAAAAAAACTATATAAGTATGTGAGTTTCCTACTAAAAAGACAGAATAAGCAGAACTTAGAGGTTAATTAGACATAGGGTTGATGGGTGAGAAAAGAATCAAAACCAAACTGACTCCCAGATTTCTGGCTTTAACGGAGGGTAGTGCCGGTTATTCAGCAATGGGGTGTAGGAGTTAAGATTGGTTAGGAGGGTGCTACGGTTTGAGTGTGTCTCCAACACTCATGAGTTGAAAATGTTACCTCTGATGCAACAGGGTTGGAGGCAGGGCCTGATGGGAGGTGTCCTGGTCACGATGGTGCTGCCCTCATAGGTGGATCAATGCCATTCTAAGGGCTTTCAGGGGTAGCGCACTCTCTTGCCCTGGAGAGCATGTAGCAGGATGGTCCGCACCAGGCCAGATGCCAGTGCCTTGATTTTGGACTTCTCCAGAAGAAAGGAACTCAGAAGAAGAAACTCTTGTTCTTTATTAAGTACCCAGTCTCAGATAAGTATGGTGGCCCACGCTTGTAACCCCAGTACTTGAGAAGCTGAGACAGGAGGATTGCAGGTTTGAGGACAGCCTCAACAACTTAGTGAGACTCTTGGTAACCTAGTGAGACCCTGTTTCAAAATTTAAAAAAAATAAAAGGGGCTGGGGGTATAGCTCAGAGGCGAATGCCTCTGGGTTCAATCCTCAGCACTAAAAATAAATAAATAACCCAGTCTCAGATATTCTGTTATAAAGCAGCCCAAACTGGACTAAGACAGAGGGAAGATGGTTGGTTACATTTATTTGTTTATTCACTATTATTATTATTTATTTATTTATATTTTTTGGAAGAGTGCTGCCACTTAAGAGATGCTCTAAGAAAGAGGTGTGGAAGGAGCTGTCAAGCTTCTGGGAAAGTGGAAGGAAAGCCAAAGAATGTGCTAAGAGGGAAGAACTTTCCCAAAAAGGCCACGTGGCCAACAGCATCCAGTGCCACAGGGGAGTTGGGACCCACGAGACTCCCTTGGATTGGGCAATAAGGACTTCCCTTCAAGAAGACAGTTTCGGAGAATGAATGGGGCGAGAAGCCCAATGTGCCCACGGGCTGCAGAACAAATAGAGAGACAGGGCAAGAGGACTGCGGGCTCTTGACATCCTTCTAAAAAGATTTACTGTGACTCGGAGACTGGAGATAACTTAAATGGACCGACAAATGATAATAGACCCTGCTGTAGTAAAATAATTTACTTGTCCCATTTACAGTATGACTAAGCTATAACTTTTCTGGTGAAAGAAAAATTATTTGTTAGTGGCTATCACTTACAAAACGCCCCCCATAAGTCAAGCAGTTCAAATACATTATCCTCTTTAGTCCTCTAAATAATATTTTGAAGTAGATAGTCTATCTCTGCTACAGACAAAGAAACAAAAGCCCATAAAGGTTAGGAATCTGGCATAAAGTATCCAAACAAATAGAGGAGCTGGAATTGAAATCTAACCTTCACAAGGAAGCCATGCTTTCCTATTGTAACTAAACTCCCTCTCCTAAACACTTCCTGCAGCTGCCCTTCACCACCAAAAGTAAAGAACTCCAGTGGGAGGCCAGGGAATTCCATCCAACACCCGGAGAGACCTGGGGAAGAGATGGACACCCAGGCACACGCTTCTCATTCCAGAACAATCTCGGAGTGAGGAATAAGAGTCCCTGGCTTTGAGTTACAGAGGTCCTTGCCAGAGAGTCAAAAAAATCCCATTTAGAATGCATATGTGTAAGCCGGGCATGGTGGCGCACACTTGTAATCCCAGCATTTGGGAGGCTGAGACCAGGAGGATCGCAGTTTGCGGACAACCTCAGCTACTTACTGAGGCCCTCTGTAACTCAGTGAGACCTGGTTTCAAAATAAAGAATAAAAAATAGGGCAGGGGGTGTAGCTCGGAGGTCAAATGCCCCTGGGTTCCATGCCCAGACCCGCAAAAAAAAAAAAAAAAAAAAGGAATGTATATGTGTGTGTGTCTGCATGTATGTGGGGGATGTAGGGCCAGATACCTCAGAATAAATCAATCCACCATTGTTAACAAGAAAAGCTAAGGTTGTGAGTAAGGAAAAATTACAACATTTTATTAGAATTTTGTAAAAATTCTTCTTAGGCTGGAGGAAATAAGCATCAGGGAGGATCCAAGCTGCTTTTATAAAATCTTGAGGAAAAATAAGATGTTCACCTGACACTCTGGAGGACTAACGGGGCCAGCAGGTACACGGTATGGAGAGGCGGGCTTGACTCTAGCAAGAGCTGCTTATCCAAAGGTGGACGCAACTTCCCGGAAGAGCTATGCACTCGCTGTGGCGGGACGCTCAAGCAGAAGCTGGTGCCGAGGGCCGAGCATCAGAGAAGACTGATGACCCTCAGAGCACCCTAGCCTGAGACTGGAGCACCTCGGACAAAAACAATTAGACAAAAGTTCACTTGTTAAGCTTATTCTCCCCAGGTGAATTCTAAATTTTGTGTAATGGAAAGATTAGCATTTTTTCATTCAAAATCTGTATATTGTATAGCAATTCAACTTTAATATGCAAGAAAAAAGTATTCCTACTTTTAGAAAGTCTTTTCTTCTTCCTTCCTTCCTTCCATTCTTTCTTTCTTTCCTTCTTTCTTTCTTTCTTTCTTTCTTTCTTTCTTTCTTTCTTTCTTTTTTTCTTTTTGTGTGGTACTGGGGATTGAATCCAGGGGTATTCTTCCTCTGGGCTATACCCCCAGAGTTTTTTATTTATTTATTTATTTTTATTTTTTGTGGGTCTGGGGATGGAACCCAGGGACATTTGACCTCTGAGCTACAACCCCTGCCCTATTTTTTATTCTTTATTTTGAAACCGGGTCTCACTGAGTTGCAGAGGACCTCACTAAGTAGCTTAGGCTGTCCGCAAACCACGATCCTCGGTTCTCAGCCTCCCAAATGCTGGGATTACAAACGTGCACCACCATGCCTAGCATATTTTTTTTTGAAACAGGATCTTACTAGGTTGCTGAGCGTCTCACTAAGTTACTGAGACTAGTTTCAAATCTGCAATTCTCCTATCTCAGCCTCCCAAGTACTGAGATTACAAGCATGTACCACCATGCCCAACTGTTTTGTGTCCTTCCTTCCTTTCTTTTTCTTTCCTATTTTCTTTCTTTCTTTCTTTCTTTCTTTCTTTCTTTCTTTCTTTCTTTCGTGGTACTAGGGATTGAACCCAGGGATATTCTACCTCTGGGCTACACTCCCAGCCCTAATTTTTTTTTTTTGTGGTACTTGGGGTGGAACCCAGAGGCTTTCTACCTCCGGGCTATACTCCCAGACCTGTTTTTTGTATTTTATTTGGAAACAAGATCTCACTATGTAGCTGAGGCTGGCTTTGAACCTGTGCAATCCTCCTGTCTCAGCCTCCCAAGTGCTGGGATTATAAGCATGAGCCACCACGCCTGGCTTAATTTTTTTATTCTTTATTTTGAGAGAAGGTCTCACTAAATTGCAGAGGGCCTCACTAAGTAGCTGAGACTGACCTCAAACCTGTAAGCCTTCTGTCTCAGCCTCCCAAGTACTAGGAGTATAAGTGTGTGCCACCACATCCAGCATTCTGTGTCTTTTCTAAGATGAGAGAATGAATGGGCATCTATTTGTTTAATCAGGCAAATCTGTCTCCTGAAAATGTCAGAAACAGTTTGGAAAAATGGATGCTGGTAGAGAGGATTGTCACCAATACATCAGTCGTGATTGTGGGATTATGATGGATTGTTTTCCATTTTTCTTAATTCTGTAGTTCCTAAATATTATAATAATAAACATACTTTTGTGGAAATAGCAAGTTACTGAACATATGATATAGGTTTTATATAATTACATTGCTGTAAAGAAAGGAAAGCAAATGCATTTTAAAGGTCATTCTTTAACTTTACTGATGACATGTTAAAATTATTTAAATAATTTTTGGAAGATGGTGACCGAGAAAAGCGGGGCTTAAGAGCCCCGCTAACAACCAATCTCCATTACCACAAAATCAACACTTTTCATAGCCAGAAAACACCATCACCAGAGAAACAAAAAAATCACCAGGCTCCAGAGAGGAGGGTGACTCAGAACGGAGCTCAGAGCCACAGAGGAGATACGCCGGCCTCACGCCTGAGGATGCGCAAGCAGCGCCTCACTGCCTGGCGGCAGCAGCGAGTTCACCAGACAGCTATGGCTACAGACCAACACACTCAACAGACCACCAGCTCCAGAGAGAAGCAGCGGACAGCGAGCTGAGGGACTCTGAGTGGAGCTCAAAACCAGAGAAGAAATACGCCAGCCTCACGGCCGAGGGCATGGCAGTGGTGCCATATTGCCACCACCAGCAGCAGCAGCGAATTCACTGAGTCCACTACAGCTCTATCTGCACACTCAACAACAGTGAGTCAAATTGTGGCCCCTAGAGGAGAAATCCCAGTACTGCACTTCCAGGGACTTGACCCAGTGGGGGAGTGGCGGTGGCAGAGATATCACACCATAGGAGAACGCCCAACCTGGCACCCCCCATAGTCTAAAGCAGCCTCTATCGACTCCCTGGGTCTGAGACTCTGTGATACAACCCAGTAAAGGAGTAGTGGAGTCTGAGATACCACAGACTCGAGATCCAGAGCACCATAAGTGAAGTCATAGTGACCCAAGGGAAGAACCCAGAGAAGGCACAAACTTCCAAAATCATGGGAAAGAGGAATAACAATGGAGCAATGAATGCCCACAACCCCACAACATCAGAACCCGATAAGACAAAAATTCAGAGATTCCTAGAAGATCAAATCAGGAAAATAACTGTAGAAATAATAGAGGTGTTTCGAAAAGAATTCAGAGAGAGCCAAAAAGAGATAAAGGATGCAATTAATGAAGTAAAGGCCTCAATTCAAAGTACAAACAACCGATTAGACCACATGGAGAATAGAATCTCGCTCTTAGAAGATGATCAATCCAAAAATGAACGCATACTTTCTAATCTAGAAAAAAATATCCAACAGCAGGAATCTGACATTGAAGAAATATGGGTCCATTTTAAGAGAGCTAACCTAAGAATAATTGAATAGAGGAGGGAAAAGAAGGTGAAACCAAAGGGATCAACAATCTCTTCAAGGAAGTAATAGCAGAAAATTTTCCAAACATAGAGCAAGAGGTCGATACACAGGTCCAGGAAACTTATAGAACTCCCTTTAGATAGGATCGGAGAAGAGGATCCCCACGCCACATAATTGTCAAAATGACCAATGTGGAAGCCAAGCAGAGAATCTTAAAGGCAACAAAAACAAAGGGCCAAGTGACATTCAGAGGCAAACCAATTAGAATCACTCCAGACCTCCCAAACCAAGTCATGAGAGCCAGAAGGGCTTGGAGTAACATATTCCAAACTCTGAAAGAAAACAACTTCCTGCCAAAAATTTCCTACCCAGCAAAACTTTCTATCAAATTAGATGGAGAAATAAGAAGCTTCCATGACAAACAGAAACTGAAGGAATTTATGTCTTCAAAACCAGCGCTAGAGAAAATACTCAAAGAGATTAACTACAAAGAAGAAATAGGTAACACACACCAGAACAAGAGAAACAAGATTTTCCATCCAACAGACAACTAAGATTGGTTATCTGTGGAGATTCATTATTTATGTTAGTCTTTTACCTATCTCTAAATTGTATTGTTTGCTTTGATGGATATACAATATTTTTTTATTTTTTAGGGAGTTTGTATACTCTTCTGTTGCCTGTGCCATTGAAATCATATCCAAGAAATCACTGCCAATTTCAGTGTTGTGAGGTTTTATGACCCAGATTTTCTTCTAAAAGTTTATAGTCTTAAGATTTATATTTAGGTCTTTTATCTATTTTGAGTTAATATTTGTATATGGGATTAGGTAAGGGTCCAATTTTATTCTTTTTCATGTAATTATTATTTTTAACAGTATTTAGTTAAAAGATTATTATTTCCACCACCAAATGTCCGTGGAAACCTTGTCAAAAATAACTTGATAATATATGGAAGAATTTAGCTCTAGGCTTTTATTTAACTCCAATGGTTTATATATCTGCCTTTAGAACAGTACTACACTGTTTCAATTATTGTAGCTTTATATGGTTTGAAATCAGAAAATATGTATCTTCTAGCTTTGTTCTTTTTCGAGATCATTTTGGGTATCTAGAGTCCATATTCCATATTAGGATAGATTTTTTTCTGAAAAATAAATATATAAATATATGATAGTTTCACCTAAAAAAAAGAAAAAAATTCTCTGGTAAGAAAGAAAGCAAAAAGAAATATTGAAATGTTATCTTTAAGTTATCAAAAGCTTGGTATCAGACAAATGAAAGTGTTATGTGAGATTATCATTGTTAATTTTGGATAAATTGCTATAATACTAGATGTCAACCACTAAGCCAAGCATGGGAAGGAGGGATGGGGAGGGAAGGGAGTGGGGATCGGGTGGGGGCTGACTGGGCGATGTGTGCATGTATGTCTACAAAAGTTTTTTTTATCCCACTATGATGTATGAATACAGTGCACCAATAAAAAATTTAAAAAATTTAAAAAAATTTTTTTAAATAATAATTTTTGTTTCGCCAAACAAAAGCAAGTTGTACTAAAGTAGTGGGAAATAAGTACACAAAAATGTAATATAGAATTTGGAATAAATTTCTTGTGGGGACAATTACTTTCAACCTAATATATATACAGTCACTGATTACTGAATCCTAAATAGTAGATATGAAATCCATTCATTACTCAGGGGGCACTTACTGCATCTTTTAAATGTGTGAATATTTGTTCTCAGGGGATTTAACAATGAGTAATGAGCTGGGCATGGTGGTGCTCACCTGTAAACCCAGTACTTGGGAGGCCGAGACAAGAGGATCACAGGTTCAAGAACAGCCTCAGCCATGTAATGAGACTCTCAGCAACCCAGCAAGACCCTGTTTCAAAAATATAAAAATAAAAATGGGCTCGAGGTGAAGTTTGGAGGTAAAATGCCCTTGGATTCAAACTCCCGTACCACTAAAAGAAAGAAAAATGAACCATGATATATTCGTAGTACTTGAGGTGCTTGTAGTCTACTTGTGAAGTTTTATTCATTCATATTCATTCTTTCCCTCGGTCTCTGTCTCTGGCTCTCTCGTCCTCTCTCCCTCTCTTTGTATGGAGGATTGAACCCAGGGGCACTATACAGCACTGAGCCCTTTTTACTTTGCATTTTGAAACCAGGTCTTGCTGAGTTACTCAAGCTGGCCTTGACCTTGCAATCCTCCTGCTTTAGCCTCCCAAGTAGCTAGAATTACAGGCATGTGCCACCATGCTTGGTGAGATCCTATATTTATGGGTCATCCAGACCACAAAGTGTTAAGAATCAGAACAGAGAACAGGGTATTATAGAAAGAAAATATGAAGGAGGTGAAAGCTATCAAAATTCTACTCAGCCTCTAAGGTTACAAAGGTCCTTCCTAAACATGCCAGGTGCTGGGCAGTCATTTCTGGAAGTCACCCTATCTGCTGGGTAAGGACTCGGGTTAGCATCGACCACAGAGCAGCTCTGGTGAGAGTCGAGTGCCTTTTCCTGTCCTGATTTTTGTTTTATTCATTTGGGGTCCTGAGAGGGCTCAAGTTTATTTGAGGGATGCCAGGCCCTGTTCTGAAGTAATGAGGAAGGAAAGTGTGATGCCGGTAATAACAGAATCCAGATTAACTAGTGGTGGGTGTGGAAAGGTGGAAGGAGGCTGCCCTCTGCCCGCGGGTGAGTAGCAGCCGCCTTCACCTGTCTCTCCCAGACTGGGACTGAACAGCCCCCGGTCTCCCTATCATCACCTGTGCTCGCCTTTGTGTGGAGAATCATCACCGAGAATATTCACAATTACAATATCAAGAGTTGCAAGGTATGATGGGGAAAAGTGTCACACCGGGAGCCCGGAGACCTACTCTCGTTCCCGCTTGCTCTGTTTCTAGCTAGCTTTCTGCTGGGTCTCGGTTTCCTCCTCTGTTAAATGGAGTTGAATTGTTGCAATATCCAAACCTTTAGCTCCCTTTAAATTAGAAAACACCAGGTTCTTGTGATTTCATATTGGATTTATTCCCCAATTATGAGCCATCAGTCAGTCTCTGACACTGCAAATACAGATTCCTCCCTAGCGATGGAAGTTAAAGTACTTAATTCACTTACAGGTCCGTTGTACACGCTGAATGTTTGCAGGCAGCACTGTCTGGGAAGTCGAGGCAAAGGAAATGGCTCTGAAATCTCTCTGAGATCTAATGGAAAACAAGGCAGGCTATGACATCAGCTGCCATTTCCCCGGCAATGAGACAAAATAATATAAATATCAATATTAAATTATGTGCACATACTTTTTATTTTTGCCTTTCGTGGCAAATCAGTGCGAATCACTGGCTCTTAGCCTCTAATTGAGGCTATGCAGAAAGAAGAGGAGAGGTCAGCAAAGCATCTCGGTGTTTCAGGGCTACAGGTGACTTTAAAGGTTATGCCTAAACCTCTCATCATCCCAAGAGCAAAAACCGAGGGGTCTGACATGGGAGACAACTCAATCCAGGGCTGACTTCCTGAAGTGAGTTTTCTCAGTTGCCGCACTTACACCCATTGTGGTTGGACACCACCACCACCTATATGCCAAATAAATAAGCACTTTTTAAAGTGGAGAAAAAAACCCTCTCTTTTAATGAATTTCCTCCATTACACCTAGTGGAGCCATGCAAGGCGAAAGAAACTGAAACTGAGTTTCTTTTCTTTCTTCCTTCTTTTTTTTGTCATAGTGGTGGTACTAGGGACTGAACTCAAGGGCATTCTACCTCTGAGTTACATCTTCAGCCCTTTTTAAAATTATTGTTTTTTTATGGTACTGGGGATTGAACCTTTGAGCTACACCCCCTGTTCGAATTTATTTCTTATTTGGAAATAGGGTCTCTCTAGGTTGATGAGAGTCTCGCTACTTTCTGAGGCTGTCTTCAAACTTGGGAGCCTTGAACCTGTGATCCTTCTGTCTTAGCCTCCCAAGTACTGGGATTATAGGTGTGTACCACCATGCCTGGCTTAATTATTTCTGAAACAAGGTCTCAATAATTGTTGAGGGCCTCACTAAGTTGCTGAGTCTGGCTTCTAACCTGCAATCTTTCAGTTTCAGCCTCCCAAGTACTAGGATTACAGGTGTAGGCCACCACCCTGACTCAGGATAAGCGCTTCTGAGACAAACAATTCACCCCCTAAATTATATTCAGAACCAGTTTTTCACTCCAAGATACAGCATCTTCATAATTCTACCCACTGCCTTTCTCTATCCTAAAGTAGACCTTTCTAAGGAATTGTCATGAGAATAATGCTGTCTTTTATATATGCCTTTACACTTATCTATTTACAGTTGCATATATATGTATATACATTTATTTATTTGCAGTATCATATATAAATGGCCTGCCGTTTGCTATACCACATGCCAGGCAACTAGGTACCTCTTTAATTTAGCACTGGATGAATAAAATTAAAATGGCAAAAACCTGTTCTTTTTACTAAGAAATATAATTTTGGGCTAATCTCCCCCACTCTTTGGTTTCCTATGAATCCAGGCAAGTTACTCAAAAGCATCTCAGTAAAGGAAAAAAAAAATGCATGGTAGTTCCATCTGTGAACTGTTTATGTAAATTAGATCAGCACTGGGGGGCTAAGTTTTGGGCATCATGTAGTAAGAATCATTCCCTCCTGATTTGTTTTGCCTTCCTATTCATCAGTGAGATCTCCCCTACTGTCCCATTCTTCCTGCCCCGGAAAATGAACATACCAGCTGCTTTCCTCCTCGATCACATTTGATGGTATTTTGACATCCATATGCTGCAAAGTATTATGTCCAACACGACACAATTAGAATTCAAAATGCATAGACTGGAAGGGATTTTTAAGAGCATGGACTCCTAGGCCCTCCCTTAATAACCACTTGACGTGAACTTACAGAGCAACAGATCTGCCCCTTGTCACAGGGAAAGTACGTGGCACACGGTGGCAGACCCAGGGGCGGTGTCTCTAGTTTTCCTCGTTCAGGCTCTTCCCACCCCTCCAGTCGCTGTCCAGCTTTGCACGGGTTTTCTAAACACAGTTCACTGGAGGCTACTTCTTGGAGTGAGACCCCACACACACACTCCCGAGCTGCCTCTGCTACTCCACTGCATGAATTATAGATGCCAGAGGTTATTAAAGCGTGAATAAGCAAAGGAGTTCTTTTCCTCACTCCAGTGTCTTAGACTCCATCAGGAAGGTGGGTGGCGATGCTTACGGTTATCAGTTGCTACCATAATAAATTATCATTATAATTTATTCAAAATTAATTGTTACTATGCAATGTGCTGTCAGGAAGGAACATTCTGATATTGAATTCTGTGAGCAATTCAGGCATGTGGTTCATGTCTGAGAATTATATATGATTAGTTGGCATTTATAACTTAGCATAACTAAAAACATTTTGATGATTCTGTGACATAAAGTCTGACTGCTTTAAACTCCTACCTTCTGACTTCAGGAACATCCATACATACAGCTACTTATCGTTAAAGACTACCAACAGAGCATCAGGTGCAGGGGAAAACGAGTTCAACTTGACATTATAATTATCTATATTACAACCTTGCCCCCACACATCACTAGTAGAATGACTTTAGATGGCACATTTGGTTTCTGAGCCTTCCTCTTCTCATATGTAAAATATTGATCAGATTTGAACTTGGTTTACACATTCTGTATTACTAGGCCTGTAATATAATTTGTAACTCTGAAAATGAGAATGGAGCATTACTATGAAAAGTGTTAAAAATCCTGTCTCCCCTGGTGTGTCACAGGTATAACTATGCATAAAAGTCTTCAGTTGTTTCTAGTTGTGTGGTCTTGGACAAATTTCACCATCCTTGCCTTTTAGTTTTAACTCATTATAAAAATTTCAAACACCCAAGATACAAAGACTAGAATAACTAACTAAAATGACATACCAAAAGCCCGGCGTGGTAGCGCACTGCTTGTAATCCCAGCGCATAGGTTCAAAGCCAGCCTCAGCTACTTAGTGAGGCTCTCAGCAACTTAGTGATAGCCTGTTTCCAAATAAAGTGTAAAATAGGTCTGGGAGTATAGCCCAAAGGTAGAAAAGTCTGTGAGTTCCACACCAAGTAACACAAAATAATAATAATAATAATAATAATAATAATAAAAATAGTAATAAGACATACCAATCATAATCTTAAATAGTTTTAACTACTTTGCTAATATCATTTCATCTGTCTTCCTCAACACTATTTTCCTCTCTTGAGATATTTCAGAGTACATTTGGACAAGTTGTTTTAAGGATCTCTAATTTTTAATCCAGGGAACCAAGATTACACTATGCAAACCACGGAGAACTGTATTGAGTATTCAATAAGTGAATTAAATAACTATGGTTATTTATGGTAGTACCTATGCGCACAGCCCCTACCGGAGTGGGGCATAAAACCACTTAGCGCTGTCTGCTCTCCCGACATTAAAAAAACTGGAGGAACCGAAGCTTCGTGCCTAAGGTTGCGAGCGCCCCCTTCAGGCCGCCCTTCTCGGGCCGGGGAAGATTGTCCCTCGCAAGCTCCCGTCACCCCGCGCGGAAACGGAGGGGCGGGAACCGGAAGTGGAGTTGGGCCGAGTTCCGGGTGCGAGACCGCCACGAAGGAGTGGGGATCTGTTCGCCTCGCCGCGGCTGGAAGCTGGTGAGAAAGAACCGTGATGTTCCGGATCGAGGGCCTCGCGCCGAAGCTGGACCCCGAGGAGATGAAACGGAAGATGCGCGAGGATGTGATCTGCTCCATACGGAACTTCCTCATCTACGTGGCCTTGCTGCGAGTCAGTGAGTATCCTCCCGCGCTGTGACCGTGAGAACCCTCGCCGACGCCGCTCCTAGGGCTCCAGGCCCTGGTGGGGCTTGGAGGAGCTGAGCGGTCTCGGGGCGGGCGTCCGAGGGCGGCCATAGTGTACTGTGTAGGGTCAGTCCGGGTGGGGGGCCGGAGTGCACGTGGTGGCCCCGGGCGCGAGGCTCTGTCCTAGCGCGCCCAACCTTAAGAGCGCTTGAAAGCACTTCAAGGCTCCCCCCCCCCAGAGCAACTCTCTTGATTTGCAGACCAAAAAACAGCCCCAGGTTAGGGAAATGGCAGGCCCAAGGTCATTCAGCGACTCAGTGAGTGAACGTGACCCAGAATTAAAACTCAGTACCAGGTTTTCTTCCTTCAGCGCTGACCTTTAAAATTCAAAAATATTTCTTTCTACTTGTACAGTGGATAAAGTTAGTGCATGCTTGTATTTTTAAGGAATGGGGGAAAAAAAGATCTGTCTATAGGATTAACGAAACCACATGAAATGTTAGGTTTTGCTGTTGGCAGAAAGTTATTTCCATTTTTTGGCCTTTACAGTGGCCCTTTGGGGAAGAAAGGGTCTAAGATTCTTTATATCAATCTTTTGCAAATGAGTGCTCGATTTTCGGGTTACAGGCACACTGGATAGAAGAACTGGAAGTAGGTTTACAGATTTTGCGGTACCGGGGATGGAACCCAGGGGCATTCTACCTCTGAGCTACACCCTCAGCCCTATTTTTTAGTCTTTATTTTGAAACATGGTCACATTGAGTTGCAAAGGGCCTCACTAAGTAGCCGAGGCTGTCCTCAAATCATGATCCTCCTGTCTCAGCCTCTCAAGTACTGAGATGGTTGCTTAATTTTACTCAGCATTTCACACATGTCTTGGCACTGTCTTCTCGTTCTTAGTACTATTTTCATTGGCCTTCGTGTCTTTTGTGCAGGTCTGGATGGAGGAGTAGTACTGAAAGTCACACCAAGGTCATGTTGTAGAAAGCTGTTAGCTCCTAGGCTGGAGCTCACTGGGGCTGAGGTCTCTCCCCTATTCAAATGCCTCTTTTATTGTGTACTCTTTCACTGTAATGCTCTGCTTTCCCAAAAGAGGGAGCTTTGGGGAACAGAAACACCCACTATGATCTTGCTTGTTCAACAACTTACAACTCTCAAATTTACGTATTTCCTCATCTTACCCTTTTTGGGTGTTGACCTAGTTGTCGTAAAATATGTGCTGTTTCTCAGTAACCTCTATATTTGATATGAGTTGATTTATTATCACCAATTTATAATCAAGATATAATTTGTATCTTATCTAATTCATCCATTTAAAGTGTATTTTATCATGGTCAGAGATGAGCAGTCATCACCACCATCAATTTTAGAACGTTTTCTTCCTTAAAGAAATATCATGCCCATTTGCTCCCATCTCATTTCCCCCTTTCTCCAGGCCTTGGCAACTACCAATCTACTTTTTCCTCTATTGACCTGCCTTTTCTGGATATGTCATATAAAAGGAGTTTTACAATATGTGGCCTTTTGTGTCGGGCTTAATGTTTAAATAAGATCCCAAGCCAGACTTTGTAGTACATACCTGTAGTCCCAATACTTGGGAGGCTGAGACAGGATGACAAGTTCCAAGCAAACATGAGCAACTTAGCAAGACCCTGTTTCAAAATAATAAAGTCTAGTGGTATAGCTCTAAGGTAGAATGCCCCTGGTTTCAACCCCCAGTACCAAATAATAACAACAATGAGATTCCATTGTATAGACATACCACATTTTATTTATTCACCTTTTAATGGATTTTCCCTTCCTAATAAGCATTAATGAAGATTGTATGTCAACTTCTAACAGATCTCAGTAGCTTCAGCTTAATGTTAAGAACTTGTTTTATTAAGTGTGCCTATTGAGAAAGAAGGTTATCTGTCAGATTTTTTTGACCATAGCACTTTTGCACAGGAGAGTAATGTCACTTCTTTAAATCTGTATGACAACACTAGACATGCTAGACATTTCTGTGTACAGCAGTTAATAAACCCTCATTTAAATAATAATTGTGCTAACACTATCATATATGATCTGGAAGGCCTAGGTGAAATGGCTAATCAGAGAGAGAACAAAATAGGTGTGGGAAATACTGACTTGTTTCCTCTAGAGGTTTTTTTTTATGGTACTGGGGGTGGAACCTAGGGGCTTTTCTACCTCCAGGCTATACTCCCAGACCTATTTTTTAATATTTTATTTGGAAACAGGGTCTTACCGAGTTGCTGAGAGACTAAGTAGCTGAGACTGGCTTTGAACCTGTGCGATCCTCCTGTCTCAGCCTCCCAAGTGCGGGGATTACAAGCGTGCGCCACCATGCCCAGCTTGAGGGTTTTTTTTTTAACATTTAAAATAAATTTCTATGGTAAGGAATTGTCATTTGATAGAAAATTGAAGTTACTCTTTATGGCTGTTAAGGGGGAGAACGAGATGGAGGAAAGATTTTTTTTTTTTTTTTTTTTGGTGGTACTGGGGTTCCTGGAACCCCTTCTACCTCCGGGCTACACTCCCAGACCTATTTTTACATTTTTATTTATTTGGAAACAGGGTCCCCTAAGCCAGCCGTGCAGCTGGCTTCGAAACTGGTGATCCTCCTGTCTCTGCCTCCCAAGCACGGAGATTATAAGCGTGCGCCACCACGCCCGGCTATTTTTATTTTTTATGTATTTATTTATTTTTTTGAGGGTCTGGGGATGGAACCCAGAGACATTTGACCTCTGAGTACACCCCCTGCCCAATTTTTTATTCTTTATTTCGAAACAGGGTCTCACTGAGTTGCAACGAGCCTCACTAAGTAGCTGAGGCTGTCCACGAACCGCGATCCTCCGGTCTCAGCCTCCCAAATGCTGGGATTACAAGCGTGTGCCACCACACCCGGCTTTTATTTATTTATTTATTTATTTATTTTTTTTTTTTGCGGGTGTGGGGATGGAACCCAGGGGCATTCAACCCCCGAGCTACACTCCCTGCCCTATTTTTTATTCTTTATTTTGAAACAGGGTCTCACTAGGTTGCAGAGGGCCTCACTAAGTAGTAGCTGAGGCTGTCCACGAACCGTGATCCTCCAGTCTCAGCCTCCCGAATGCTGGGATTACAAGCGTGCACCATGCCCTGCTGGAGGAAAGATTTTTAAACTATGACAAACCGGGCATGGTGGCACACGTTTGTAATCCCAGCATTCGGGAGGCTGAGACTGGACAGCCTCAGCTACTTAGCAGGGTTGTTCACAACTCAATTAGACCCTGTTTAAAAAACTAGAAATTAGAGCTGGAGGTGTATCTGGGGTTACAATGCCTCTGGGCATTCCCAGTACCGGGGCGGGGGGATTTAAAAGACTTAAAAAAAAAATAGGGCTGGGGGTTACCGCAAATAAATAAATAAATAAATAAATAAATAAATAAATAAATAAAGTGACAATAAACTTTATAGTAATCATAGTTGAATGACACTGGAATGAGTGGCTTGGGGAAGCAGTGAGTCTCTTACTGTGCTGTACAAGCAGAAGCTTGACCATCATTTAGAGTTGTGAGTTAAACCTATAAGTCCCCCACCCATCTTAAAATGTAACCTGGGGACTAAAGAGCCGAAAACTAATTTTGAGTTTGTTTTTCTTTTAGCTCCGTTTATCTTAAAGAAATTGGACAGCATATGAAGATTGGGCATCACACTGTGAATGCATGATATGAAGAACTTGGTTACAGTTTCTCTTCAGTCTGCTAATGAATAGGCCCAAATGGTGTAAGAGACTCTTTGATTGAATGGACTAAAAATTCTACTTGTCAAGAACAAGTAGGACTGTGGTAACTGACCTTCATAACTAAAATATAAAACTATTTGGGAAGTTTGAAAAGACATCTTGGAGTCATAGTGTGCTCTTATACCTGTGATATTTGGCCTCTGTGAGTGTTGGTATAATTGTAAATAATGTCAAACTCCATTTTCTAGCAAGTTAATTATAAGGAAATTACGTCTGAGATGGCACTGTCTTGTCAGTCATTTCTGTTTACGCTTTTACTTCTGTCCAGAGTGTATTTGTGAAGAGTCCCTTACAGTTAACTATGATTTATGGAAGTCAGCACACAACCACGGTGACATTTAATCAGAGGACCATTAGACTATATTTTTAATAAACATGCCAATTAAGAAAATTTGGGTTTCTTATTGTTCTTATCCCACTTTTTGCTGAAAATTCAATAATCACTGGTGAGATTATTTAATATTGTGGTTATTATAAGATGCTTTGAGTTCCTCTTGTTTGGGACTTGAGAATTAACTACTTCTGATAAAATGGCATTACGTTTTCCTACCAAGCAATCTTTGTGAAGCAGAAAGGGGTAACCCTTCTCCCCAGAGGCAGCTGCTTTCACCTCTTTCAGCTAATTGTGTCTAAAGAGTATGATGGTTTTTCTGTCTCAGGCACTGCGCACTGACTTGCCTATGTTCTTTGGGACTTAAGTTTCTTTTCTTCCATTGCTTACATTTCTTGTCATCTCTTCCAGGGCTTACTGTAGTATAGTTTTGATTAGACTCATATTATTAGAGCTCTAACCTTTTTGCCACTTACTTAAATTGGACACATTGTGCAGTTTCATTGCCTACTCTGTTTCATCCTCTTAAATAAAAGTCCTCCTGGAGCCTTCTGACCTGCCCAAGTCTGGGCTGAGAGCCTTCTATGCCTGGTGCATGGCGATTGCCTGGGAAGCCCCTTCACTTTCATCATGGAATTTCTTTTTCCTCTTGTTTTCTGCCATTTTGGCTCTTTTTTCATTTATTCCCTTGTTTCAGTAGAGCCCTTTGACCAGCATGATTCTGAAAAAGGCAGCATAGGAGGCAGATGTTTCTAAGACCTTGCCGGCCAGGCGTGGAGGCACATGCCTGTAATCCCAGTGCTTGGGAGGCTGAGACGGGAGGATTGCAGGTTCATGGCCAGCCTCAGCAACTTGTGAGGCTCTCTACAACTGAGTGTGAGACCCTGTTTCAAATTAAAGAATAAAATGAATAAAATAGGGCTCGAGATGGAGTCAAAGGTAGGATGCCCTTGGGTTCAATCCCCAGTAACACACACACACACAAGACCTTGTTGATTTGAAATGGCTTTTTTTTTTGTGTGTGTGTGTGTGTGGTACTGGGGTTCCTGGAAGCCCTTCTACCTCCTGGCTACACTCCCACGGGCTACACTCCCAGACCTATTTTTTAACTTTATGTGGAAACAGGGTCTCTTAAGCCAGCGAGGCTGGCTCCGAACCAGCGCGATCCTCCTGTCTCAGCCTCCCAAGCGCGGGGATTACAAGCGTGCGCCACCACGCCCGGCGTGAAATGGCTTTTTTTAATTTACATAATTGATTAATAATTTGTTGACTTTTCATAGAGTTCTAGATTGGGAATCTTTTCCCCTTCAGTTTTTTTAAGAATTGCTACTAGCTTTCAGTGTTGCTATAAGAAATCTAAAACCTTTTTTTTTTTTTTTTTTTTTTTTTGGTACTTGGGGTGAAACCCAGGACCTTTTCTATAGGCTATACTCCCAGACCTATTTTTTTATATTTTATTTGAAAACAGGGTCTCACTAAGTATCTGAGGCTGCTTTGAACCTGTGTGATCCTCCTGTCTCAGCCTCACAAGCGCTGGAATTACAAATGTGCGCCAACACACCAAGCTGGATAAACCATTCTTCTTTTTTTTTTTTTTTTTTTGGGCACTAAGGATTGAACCCAGGGCCATTTTACCTCCTCAAGTCCTTTTTTATTTTGAAACAGGGACTCCCTAAGTTGCTAAGGCTGGCCTCAAATCTACAGTCCTTCTGACTCAGCCTTCCAAGTACTGAGATTATGTACCTGAATCATAATACCTGGCAATCTGAAACCATTCTGATGCCTGATCTTTCTGTGGGACTTAAATTTTTCTTCCTTCGAAGCAATTAAAAACAAGGATCTTTTCTCCCTATAAATTCCATAAGACTTTGGTATGTTTTTTTTTTTTTTTTTTTTATTCACTGCGCTGGGGCACTTGGTAAATATATTTAAGCTTAAAATTTATATCCTTTAGTTCTTAGAAATTTTGTAAATTTTTAATTTGGATACTGGGGATTGAACCCAGAGGCATTCCACCTCCATGCTACACTCCCAGCCCAATTTTATTTCTTATTTTAAAACAAAGTCTTATTGGGTTGCTGAGAGCCTCCCTAAGTTGCCAATGCTGGCTTTGAACCTGTGATCTTTCTGAGGCTGGCAGCAAACCCGGATCCTGTGTCAGCCTCCCAAGTACTGGAATTACAAGTGTGTGTCACCACACCTGGCTTTAAGTTTTTATTGATAATTTCTTCCCCTTCTTTTTATTCGTTTCTTTGTAGAATTGTTACTACTTTTGATGTTTTCATTTTTCTCCATAGTTTTATCTACAATTGTATCTCAGATTTTGTTTCTTGTTATATGCTTTCCTTAGGTATCTGGTTATTCTTGGTTGTGTGCTTATATTTAATTGATTAGAGTCTCTGAGAGGGTGAGTGGATGGAGAGGTAGAGGGTGATTGTGTTACTAAGGGTAGAACCCAGGGGAGTTCTACCTCTGAGCTATACCCCAGCCCTTTTTTTTTTTTTTTTTTTTTTTTTTAATTTTGAAACAGGGCCTCACTAAGTTGCTGGGGCTGGCCATGAACCTGGAGTCCTGTCTCAGCCTCCCTGGTACTGAGATTACAGGCATGCTCCATCACACTCAACTGGGTAGGACTTATTAAGGTAGAGCTTTGCTGAAGGACAGGACAATCTATTGGGCCATTTACCTAGTAACACTTTGTGACCATATTTTTAGCTCTTTGCTATTGAATTGATCATTCTTCAGGGAAAACTCTTCCAATCTCGTGAGGAAGGAAGACCTTGCCCCAGTGTTCTGGGAGTCAAGTGAGGAAAGAGGGCTGTGGTGAGGCCCAGTAAGAGGGGAGTCCATGTGTCCCAGTATTCTCTTATGTGTTCGTTCACCAGAGCTCTGCATTTTAAATACGATACTCCAGCTGAAACTGCCTGGCATCTTACAACCCACATACCCTCTATTTTAAATAAATTTATAATTTGGAGAGTAAGCTGGGGAAGGGAGGCTGCTTAGCTTAGACATTAAACTGAGAGTTTAATGTCTACCTATTCGCCTTCCAGAGGCTCATGAAGTCCCCAATTCCTGTACCTCTTAGGAATTCTATGATGTGAATTGAGTTACCTTTTCTCACTCTCTCTCTCTCTCTCTCTCTCTCTCTTTGCTTTTCCTGTTGCTGGCTCAGAATTCAGTTTTCTGGATCTACTTATGTTATTTACCATTTGTCCATTTGCTTCCAGCTTCTAATTTGGGTTGCTGTTGAGACCTTGAAACAGACAAAAACCTTACTGTCATTTAATGGAATTTCAGGAGGGAGCCGAAGTAGGTACAAACACTCCATCCACCATCTTCACCCTGACAACATGTATTAGCCCTGTGATTTTGGGTTTCATGTTAGTAATTGATACCCATTTCTGACTTAGTTAAGGAGGTGCCGTATATATAGCACCATGGTCATGAATACTGGTTCTAATGACAGGCTCTCTTGATTTTGAGTCCTGACTCCAATACCTTATAGCTTTCAGCATGTGACCCTCTAAATCTAATTTTCTTCAACTCTAAAGTTAGGATAGTAGAAATATCTGTATGCTTCAAAGTTTTGTTTTGTTTTGGTGCTACTGGGGTTCCTGGAAGCCCTTCTACACACTCCCAGACCTATTTTTTTATATATTTTTATTTGGAAACAGGGTCTCTTAAGCCAGCACGGCTGGCTTCAAACCTGCACGATCCTCCTGTCTCCGCTTCCCAACCTTGGGGATCACAAGCGTGTGCCACCACACCCGGCTGCTTCAGAGTTTTTTAAAGATTAAATGAGAAAACGCAAGTAGAGCAGTTGACACTATTTGACATTTGGTAAATGTTATTATTAATGGTTAGGTTAGTCTTTGATATAAGGTGTTTAGAAGTGATGTGTGATGACATTCACTGCATGAATAAGTTTCAGTCATATTTCCAGATGCTACAAAGTAGCATGCTGATCCTTCAGTTGTATGCAGATTTAAAATTTATCACACTTAAATTCATTATCTAAAAACAACCTTAACCAGTCAGTATTATGCCATTTAACATATGGAGTAGTTGAGACTAAAAGTTTCAGTATGGCTGATAAATACCATCTGGCCAAGGCTTAGGAGACATTTAGTGTTTGTTTATTGTACCTTATCCTTAGGTGATTTTCTTGGAGGAAAAAGTGTGATTAGTACTCTGGATTAGAATATATTCAGAATGGAATAAGACAATATGTGATGCTTCAGTCTTGTGGCTAGCTTTTTAAAATTCAGGCCATACCCACTGGGAGTGTTCAATACTTAGAATAGACTATTCTGAAATAGTACATTAGAAAATAGTTGGTCAGCTGGGCGTGGTGGCGCACACTTGTAATCCCAGCATTTGGGAGGCTGAGACCAGAGGATCGCGGTTCGCGGACAGCCTCAGCTACTTAGTGAGGCCCTCTGCAACTCAGTGAGACCCAGTTTCAAAATAAAGAATAAGAAATTGGGCAGGGGGTGTAGTTCGGAGGTCAAATGCCTCTGGGTTCCATCCCCAGACCCGCAAAAAAAAAAAAAAAAAGAAAAGAAAATAGTTGGTCTGGGGTTGTGTGTGTATATATAGAGAAAGAGAGATTGGTGTGTGTGTGTGTGTGGAGAGAGAGAGAGAGAGAGATTGTTTGGTCTGAGGTTATGTAATATAAAATAGTAAAGAACCATAACAGATTGGAGTTTTGTAAACTCTTAAAATGAGGACATTGAAAGAAAAGGGGATAGTATAGAGGAAATGTTAATTCCCCACAGGTTATGCAGAAGAGTACCAGCTTAGTAGGAACCTTGCCCTAAATTAGTTGACTGTTCTTATGGCTGGCAGTGTAACATTTCTTAAAAAACTGCTTTATCATTGTTCTTTGTGATTCCCCCCTGCCCCGGGGGGGGGTTGAACTCTGGCATATGCTAAGCAAGTGTCCCCCTGCCCTACCCCCTTTCCTGTTTTGAGTCAGGGTCTTACTAAATTGCTCAGACTGACTTCAAACTTGAGATCCTCCTGCCTCAACCTCCCAAGCAGATTACAGGCATGTACCATCATACCCAGCTTCTTTGTAGTTCTTCTGTGACATAAGACAGCATTACAGGTTTGGGGAGGTAGCTTCATGGCAGCACATTTTCTTAGCATGCACAAGGCCTTGAAATTCAATTCCTAGTACTACAAAAAAAAAGCATTAAAATTAATATGTTAGTAGTTTATGGGCAAGTAAATTGAACCTACTTTTGGAATAGAGAACAAATATATGACTCTGAACTTCTTTTTTCCTTTTCCTCCTCCTCTACTTGAAGTAAACATGTCTCTACCTATAAGATTCAGACACCACACAGTATTGTAGGTAGTATAGAAGGGAAATCAGCTGGACATTTTAATTCTTTTGTTCTGACATGGTTACTTTTATACATTATACATGTATAATGTATACTTTATACATGTATAAAGTAATGTCAGATTACATTAAGTCATCAATGAAGTCACAAATGCAGGTAAACATTCTGTTAAGGATCAAATAGTAAATATTTTAGGCTCTGGGGGCTAAATGATCTCAGCTTTGCCATTCTGTTCTTGTGAAGGCAGCCAAAGATAATATGTAGATGAGTGGGTATGGCTGTATCTCAATACAGCTTATAGATGGCTAGCTGGACACTTGACTAAAGTAAAAAGAATTCAGCAAAGTGAAATTGTCACCAAATCACCAAATTGTTTTACTTCTTTAAAAGTGAAATATTGCCAGGGTGGTGGCGCATGCTTGTCATCCCAGTACTTAAGAGGCTGAGACAGGAAGATTGCAGATTTGTGGCCAGCCTCCCACTTCTGCCCTCTGCAACTTAATGAGACTGTTTCAAAATAAAGAATAAAAAATAGGGCTGGGGTGTAGCTCAGAGGTAGAATGCCCCTCGCTTCAATATGATATCTGCCTGATCCTCTCCTTTTCGCTTTCTCCCGGCTAACCCCAACTAACACTTCTGGTCTTTAACTATCACTTTTTCAGAGTTTTCTCCAGCAAAGTAGGTCCTTGAGATGTTTACTCGCATAGTATTCTTCTGTGGTCCATTACAGACCTCAAAGGCAGTCCCATGCCTATCCACGTCTTCAACTCCTAGTAGTGCCTGGCAGATAGCAGCAGTAAATAACTTTGATGAATGAATTTGTAGTATCTGGGATTCTCTTTTGTGGTACTGGGGCTTTGAGCAATGAGTCCTCACCGATCTCATTTTCTGTAAGGCTCTCTCCCTCGCTGCTCTCCAGCCACCTTTGCCTTGCTGCTTCTAACAGCCCAGACACACTTCTGCCTCCGGGCCGCCCACTGACATTTCTTTTGAATGGGATGCTCTTCCCTTAGACTTTTAAGTGCCTTGTGTTCTCTTTTGGTTCTTTGCCTAATTGGCATTTTCTCGGGCCTTACCCAATATTTGTCTCTGTGTGTGTGTGAGTTCTTGGCTACTTAGTGAGGCCATCCACAACTTATTGAGACCCTGTTTAAAAATAAAAATAGGGCTGGAGGTGTAGCTTGGCGATAGAATGCCCCTGCGTTTAATCCCCAGCACCACACAAAATAGTTAGACTAGTCCAGGATTGGGGCTTCGCCACGTGGATGAGGCAGAGATGCCTGGGGTATACACAAAACATCCCAGCTGCATAGGAGGAAGAGGCGGGAGGGGGCTGATGGATGGGGGAAGCAGGTCAGTCCTGCCAACCGTAGCCACAGGAGCCAAAGGAGCAGGGCAATAACCCTGCAGGCCTTTTATGCACCAAGAATCTTCCCGTCACTTTCGGTGGAGAGAAAGTTCCTATTTGGAAAAACAGGACCTGTTCGTTCATTCATTCATTCATTCATTCATTCAGTTTTGTTTTCTGGAGAGGGAAATCACCAATTATGGCCTTTCAGGCTATTACCTCTTTCAAGAGGTAGTCAGTGTCAGTTTAGTGGTTTCACAACAAAGTGTGTATGGGATAGCTGGAAAGGACCACATCTGACCAGCCACCACAGTTCAGGCTGTTCATTTAGGTGGGAAGTGCAGATATGTCCCAAGATACCAAGAGACTAATTATGTGGGCTGACGCTGAAACAGTGAGACTTCTACAGGCCATGGGAATACTGCAGTGGCAGTTTATGTGATGCGTTGCTTTGCAAAATTCAAATAGCATTGTCTTTCATTATTTGAACTGATGGGAGAGAAGCAGTATATAAGATAACTTAAAGTAATAACGATACTGAAAAAAGGGTTTTAGAAATGTGGGAGATGAGAATTAAAAACAACTAAGAAAATGTTCAAATGAATTGCTCATCTTAACATTCATAAAATTAAGCTGGTGCTTTCAGTGTACCTTTGAGTAAAGTTTAAAGCGTACTGCTGAATCTTAATGTCAAGTGGAAAATTGAAGTACTTAATTTTCATAGTAACCATTGTTCTCATAGCTCTCAGGCTTATGAAACCATTAAGACAAAGAATCTTCATTAAACATATAATAAAAGTAAAATCTTAAACCTATTCAATTGAAAAGAATTGTTAACATATTGGCTCAGTGACACAATGCTGCTAAAGAGGTTGGTAGGAAAGATTGGTGCAATGCCTACTTTTTCCGTTTCAACCTAATCCTCGCTTTGTTTGCAAGTACTCTGCAGCTTAGAAGTTCTCATCATACAAGCAGTTGTAATGTTTGCCCTGCTTTTCCCTGGGTTAAGCTGCGCTCACGGGCACAGCGCTTTCCTGTGAGGGCGGGGCTGGCTCTTGCTGTCGCTTCTCCACAACCTCCACTTGCTGTGGTTGCTCCTTTTCCTTTGAGGCAAGAGTTGAGAGGGGAGGGTGCAGCTGGGCACGGTGGCACACACTGTAATCCCAGGACTTGGCTGAGACAAGGGGATCACAGGTTTGAGGCCAGGACCTGGGCAACTTAGACCATGTTTAAAAATAAAAAAGAACTAGTCTGTAGCTCAGAGGTACCTCTACAGAGGTACAGTTACCCTAGGTTCAATCCCTAGTAACCTAAAAAAGGGGGGAGGGGAACTGAGTCGTTTCCCTTAATGGGGGGGTATAATATACTCTTGCTTTTTTTTTTTTTTTAATTTGGAAACAGGGTCTCACTAAGTTGCTAAGAGCCTCATTAAGTAGCTGAGTCTGGCTTTGAACCTGTGGGATCCTCCTGTCTCAGCCTCCACACTGGGATTACAAGTGTGCACCACCACGTCCGGTTTATAGTCTTGCTTTGACAGAAAGCATGTACTATTTTTTCTTTTTCCTCCCTTTCAACAGATACTTGTGTCTCTAGAAAGAGATTCCATTCTGACATCTGCTGGCTAGTATATATACTGCAGTTCCAATTTGCATTATTCAAGAACAGCCCTCAATAACCTCTCCCCTTTTTCTAATAATGAATTTGAGATAAAAGTCTTTTTTTTTTTTTTTTTTTTACTCTGTATTAATGATCATCGCTCAGGGGGCCATGGACATGTTGCTTACATGCTGCTCGCATGCTCTCAGTATTATGAACAATGCATGTGTGGTGCCAATTGCCTACATTAGTACAAATTCAGTTTAAAAAGTCACGGGTTAAAAGAAAGTTGCATAAATTTGTCTGAGATGTCAAAACAGTACACTATTACTTAGACATTTTCATCTTTTAAATACCATCTGATGAAATATTTTCAGTTATGAAAATTATTTCTTCAGAAACAAAACACACAGCCGAGGCTGGGGTCCCTCCTCAGGGGGAGAGTGCTTGCCTAGCATGTCTAAGGATCTATCCCCAACATGGAAAGAAAAGTTTTAGTTCAACAATCATTCTACTAAGGCTAAAGATCATACAGGCTTAAGCATGTATAATAGGTTTTTTTTGTCTTTTTCTCATCAATTAGTAATAGTAGTTTCATTTTCCACATAATATCTAGAGGCCAAAAGTGAAAAAATGTTTCAATTATGTAAGCAGATGTACAGACCATGCTACTGCATTTGAAACTGGATGTTTCACCAGCAGCTTCCTCCCCAGGCAGCACTTGAAATGTGCACTAGTTAGGTTGCATATTAAAGTGTAAATTCAGTGACATCAATATATATGAAAAAATTGTGTGTTCTTAGAAAGTAGAGGTCTATTTCTCTGGATAGAGCACAAAAATTTGGAGTTCCAGATTCTTCAGTCACAACTTCAGCTTCTTGTATGTGATTATTATGAGTCAGATTTTCAGTTGGAAACATCAGAATCCAATTTTGGCAGCTTTAAGGGAAAAATATTTTATTAAAAGGATAATAGGGAGTTCGGCGTCCGCAGGAGACCTAGAGGATCCAGCTGCTGGAACACCACCCTTTGTCTCTTGATCACTCCCTGGGTGGTGCAGTGAGGACACAGCATTAGTGGAGCATTAGGGGCCCCCACTCTGCCAAGGCCGCAGGCACAGAGCGCTGGACCCGTCACTATCATGGCAGCCAGCCTTGCTCTAAGGAACCTGCTGCACTTGTCATGGGCACTGAAGACAAGTCCAAATCCAGGCATGGTGGTGCACTCTTGTAGTCCTAGTACTTGGGAGGCTGAGACAGGAGGATCACAATCACAAGTTCAGGGCCAGACTCAGCTACTTAGGCCATGTTTCAAAATTTAATATTCCAGAGACATTGTTGTGTCTCTGGCTCAGTTCGCTTGGGGAAATGTTTAATTGGTAGCATTGGCATGCCATGGGAAAGCAGAGAACACCTGGAATTTCCACTTGACAGTAAAAGGCATGCTCTGCTCATAAATGAGGAACTCCCAAGTAAAGGAAGTTGGGATCCCTGGAAGGCGTCCAAAAAGGATGAGAGACGTGCTCTGTTGACTCTGGATAGTCACTGCCTGAGCCTCATTTTAGAAGATTATTTGCTCGTAGTTCATTTTACAGTAACAGCAAGTACATGGCAGGGTGCAAAGAGAAGCAAGTCCGCTGTAGTCTGGTGGAGGAAAACCAACAGACAGCAGAAAGAAGGGAAGAATCAACTGTAGTTTGTAAATGATGTTCTTATATTTAAGTACGTATAAAAAAAATAAAATTTCCCACGTGGCATGTGATGCCATTGATGTAAAAGCCAGAAAGCCTGCGCTGGTAGAAGCTTCTGCGGCACTCCTTGCAAAGTCTTAGCTGGTTTATATTTTATTTACTTTTAATTGGTACATATTAATTATGTAGAATAGTGGGGGCATCATAAAAGTAGAAGGGAGACTAAGGGTTTTAGCTGTTTTATAGAGATGCCAAAACAATGTTGGCTGGCACAAATTCAGAAACTTGGGATTTTAATTGTTTATTGGCAGTCATAGTAGACCACCAGTTTTATACAGTGGGGCCCTTTAAAGGAATAAATGTGATAACTTTGCCAGTCATCAGTAATATAAATCATTGAGTTTATTGTAGCGTGAGTTCACCTCTGTTCAGACAGCTTTGTGTCTTTTTAAAGAAAAAATTGTCTTTAAGCCCAAGGTTTAATCTCCAGTACTGCCAAAAAAAAAAAAAAAGGCAGCTACGTGGTAATTTAGGTCTTAAGAATCATCCCAAATTCATCAAGATAGTAGTAATAAGTGGAATATATTTTAATAGAATATATAATGTAGAACCAGGGATTGACAGATCAGTGGGACCATAGGGGTCAGCTATTTCAAACCTTAATCTGATGTAATAATTTATGTTTTCCATATTCTTAAAATTAGGTTTTTCTTCAAAAATCCAATTCTGAGGCAAACGGCTTTTTTAAAATCACTCCATTTAGCTGGGCATGGTGGCTCACACTTGTAATCCCAGCATTTGGGAGGCATCTCGGAGGATCACGGTTTGCGAACAGCCTCAGCTACTACCTAGTGAGGCTCTTTGCAACTCAGTGAAACCCTGTTTCAAAATAAAAAAAAAAAAAAAAAAAAAATAGGGCTGTAGGCATAGCTTGGAGGTAGAATGCCCCTGGGTTCCATCCCCAGTGCCTGGGGGGAGGGGGGTATTTCCACTTGATAACACAGGCATCTAAAATTTAACAAGTCCAAATCCAGGCATGGTGGTGCACTCTTGTAGTCCTAGTACTTGGGAGGCTGAGACAGGAGGATCACAATCACAAGTTCAGGGCCAGACTCAGCTACTTAGGCCATGTTTCAAAATAAAGAATAAAAAATTAATTAACAGGGCTGGAGATGTAGCTCAGAGGTAGAGTGCCCCTAGGTTCAATCCCTGGTAGCATGTACACAAAAAAAGTCAAGATCAAGTCCTTGGTCTCCCCCACTTCAAGATATGTTCCTCTTACAATAATTCTCATCTCAATAATCAGCACCTCCATGGATCCCATTGCTAGCTTCAGCTAGAAGACTGGGGAGCCCCACTGTTTTCCACATCAAGCCAGGTCTGACCACCTCAAACATGAATCCCAAATCCATTTCTCTCCATCTCTGTTACCATTACTTGAATCCAAGTCTCAGTAACCAACCCTGCCTTCACTCTTTAACTCTTATCTTTTCTCCATAATAGTGTGCCATAGTATTTTTTTAAAGCATGACATCCTCCACCCCTTCTATGGCTTCCTTTTACATAAGATTTAAAAATCATTATCATGGACTACTAAGTTCTGTATGACCCGGCCCCTACCTGTCTCTCTGACCCCACTCAGACTATTTGCCCCTTAACTCAAAAAACTTCAAACTGGACACTTTGCATTTCCCCAGGGGCCATCTTTACTCTTCCCCACCCCACCTGGCCCAAGAGCTTTTGTACAAGCTCTCTTGCCCTCTTCCATTTGGCTAACTTCACCTTCCTCTGAAGTCTTCCCCAGCCCCACACTCCCTTGATTTCTAATTTCATTTATGTATTTAGTTTTGCAGTGCTGGGTATTGAACCCAGGACCTTGCACATGCGAGGCAAGTGCTCTACCAATGAGCTACATCCACAGCCCCAAAGGCTCTTTTTTTTTTTTTTTTTAACTAGTACTGAGGATTAAACCCAGGGCCTTGTTAGGGCTAGGGATATGCTCTATCACTGAACTACATGCCCAGTCCAATTTTTGTTTGTATGCATGTGTGTGGTACTGGGGGTTGAAACGGGCATTCTACCTCAGAGCTACACCTTCAACCCTATTCATCATTATTTTGTATTGAAACAGTCTCCCTAAATTGCTGAGGCTGGCCACAAACCTTTTTTTTAAAGCATGACATCCTCCACCCCTTCTATGGCTTCCTTTTACATAAGATTTAAAAATCATTATCATGGACTACTAAGTTCTGTATGACCCGGCCCCTACCTGTCTCTCTGACCCCACTCAGACTATTTGCCCCTTAACTCAAAAAACTCATCCTGTCTCAGGCTCCCAAGCACTGGGATTACAAGCATGTACCACTACACCTGGCTCCCAGTCCTAAATTTAAATTGGGAGTCCTTCCATGCACCTGCCATAATTTTAAATACATGTTGATTTAAATGCTAATTGGCGAATGCCTACATTCTCCACCAGTGAATTAATTTCAGAAGAACAGGAACCATAACAACTTTGTTCACATGCATGCCCATAATAACTACAAAAGCAGCAGCCACTAACATTGTCATGCAGTATTTACAAGGTGGCATGCATTATGCCAAGCCCTTTACATATAACTGATTGAACACTACTCCCTGTGTATCAGCCTGGCCCCCTAGTTAGTGATCAACTTGTTCAGTGAATGAGCCCAGCCCCCATGCACATCACGAGGAGCTCTGCCTCCGGAGCCGGTCCATCGCACTGTTAGGTAACCGGCGCTTGGAAGCATCTTTGTATTGACCCCCTAGCACGCCTCTCTGCAGTTTCCGCCCACCGATTCTATTTCTACCCCTTCCGGGGCCACGCAATACAATCCCGACCCGTCCTTCCTTCCCCCAAGCTCGCTTTGCAGCTCTCGGTCGGGTCCTTCCCGGCCCTCCTGCAGAAACTCCTCCGGGCGCGGTGGTCCAGCCCGGGCCGCCCGCAGCCCTAGGTCCCCGCACAGGTCACGTGACGGCGGCGCCCCGGGCGGGGCTCGCGCTCCGCGTCCTCGGGCTACGCTGCGGCTCGGCGGCGGCGGGGTTGCGGGGCTCCCTGCGAGGTAAGAGGCGCCGGCTGCGCTGGGCCCGGGATGCCCGGCTCCAAGAGCAGGGGAGGCCGAAGGGCTCGGGGCCGCTGCCCGGAATCCGGGGCGCTTCTCCGGCGACCAGCCAGGGAGGCGCCGCTCGGTCCTGGCAGCGGCTCCGATCCCTCGGGGAGCAGGGGCCTGGCTCCTGGTGCGGGGACCCTCGCGGCCCCTGCCGCCGGGAGGAGGTGCCTTGGTTTCCCCGCCTGTGTCTCCGCGGTTACCTCCGGCTCTGGGGCATTGCCAATGTGTAGAAGTCCAGAGGAAGAATCCGACTCCCGGGATGGGAAGAGCCTTCACCTAGGAACCCAGGAACGAGCGTGGGGCTGGGCACTTCATGGTCTTCTGTGTTTTGTGCACATCGCAAGCCTCTGCGAGACTTTCTCCATCTTTGAAGAAAGAGGGATAGTCCCTGCCCGGCATCGCTTAGGGCTCCAAAGAAGGGATGGGAAAGCCATTTGAAGAGCCAGAAGTCTGGAGTCAGGGAGCCCCGAGTTCAAGTCCTAATTACTTAGTTCTACCACGACTCGTTTGTGACCTTGAGCCAGATGGATCCCTCATCTGTTAAAAGTGATAGTACTCCCTTAGGCTGCTGTGGGACTCCGTGTAAAGGGCTCAGCACAGTAGCAATAGCTAGTGCTACCAATAGAAACATTATTAAAGTAGTAAGCTAGAGAGTGCTCGGGAGAGAGGATTTTAGTAGAACAGCCACCCTAAAGTTACTACACATGCGGTCCTAAGCGCAGTGCCATTTTGGTTTGTAGAGCCCTCTCCCCCCTTTTGCCCTTCTGGGCCCCCTTTGCCTTCTGTTTTACAACTGGCATGTGAACCTGTTGTTCCTATGGAATGACTCAGGCAGGATGGGAACACTAATTTGCTTGAGCAGATGGGTATCAGATTCCCTCTGAAGGGAAGAAAAGTGCCAGGCATGTGCTGCCACCAAAAAAAGCTCGGTCCAGAGATTGACCTCAGAGCTGGAAGATGCCTGGGGGGCCGTGTAATCGCCGTCTCCTTTCACAAATCAGAAACTGGACCAGGACGAGGACAGGACTTCGGTTTTGCCTGGGACCTAACAGAGTTTTGGGTAGCGGAGAGGAGGCACATTTTGTCAGGCACTGTGCTTTCTCTGGGTCCTAACTTAATTCATTTATTCGGCAAGTAGTGATATCTACTGTGTGTTTGTACACCTACTAGGAGCTGGAGATAGAGGGTAAACAAGACAGACATGATCTATGTCCCTAGGGGACTTTTTCCATAGCTAGCTATCTTACTTTGAGATTATATAATATCATATATCATATCTATATCCCTCTGCTGATTCTCAGTACATTTTATAATAACAGTAAGTTCCAGCTCCCAGTAAGCTTGCCTCATAGCGCTGGCCTCAAGGGACAGCAGCACACAAGAGAGGCCTGAGTGGCCTCCTGACGCCTCACAGTTGCAGAGCCCTTGTGGAAGCCTGGGGAGATCTTTTAGAGACTGGAGAGAATGCTGCTTTGTCAGAGGTTTTAGGAAGGATTTCCTTCTGGCCTGGAACACTTGGGTGTCTTTGTGTTTCTCGTTTCAGGCTTCTATTGTTTTTAGATTTCTGAAAAGAGCAGTCCTCACCATTATGCTTTCGTTTGGTTTCCATGGTTATCAGGGAACTGTATTTTTATGATAGCACAAGTAGCTATTAATCAGTGCATGGTCAAGTTGTCACAAGTTCACCAAGGGTTTCTGGTTTTTGGTGTGCTTTTTTTTTCAGTTGTGATACAGACATATTCTTTTTTTTTTTCTTCCTTCCTTTTTCCATTCTTTCCTTCAATAAACATGCATCGGTAGCAGGGCCAAGGGGAGCCGGAGTCAGTAAAACAAATAAAAAACATATACAGACCTCAGCCTTAGGGACCTCAGAATCTTGGGGTGGGGATACACCGAGAGGATTACCACATGCAGGGGGTAGATGTGAGCCAGCAAGAGCTCCGAGCAGGAACAGAGAGCGTCCTGGGCAGCCAAAAGACATCATATGCTCTTCAAAGGAGATGTAAACGAAACAAGTTCTTTTTATGGGCCCCGGTCCCAGAGGAATCATAGATGGCACAACAAGAGCTTTGTTCCTCCTGTTGCTTTAATGAATGAAGCTCCTCTTGAGTCACCTCTCCTGGGCTTTGTGTGAAGTGTCTGTTCACTTCCCTCGTTACCCCTCTTTTGTTAGCTTAGTGATTTATTAGTTTCTCACTCATCTGAAATATTGGATATTGTCTACATAAAGGTAGATGAAAGAAAGATTTTATTAAGATTTTAATTTCAGTTTAGGTGCTTAGCCTGTATGTCTCATTTCACAAGTTGAGTTCTAATGCAGTCACACATCTCTTTCATCTCCCAAGTCCACGAATGCCCTCAGTAGTGAGAATCCCAAGCCCTCTGGGGGCTTAGGCAGCAGCCCTCAGGGGTCAGTCTTACACACCAGGGTTCAGAGGAGAGAGGGCAGTGTGTGAGCAGTGCACCCTCGTTGTTATTTCTTTAACTTTTTTTCTTTTTTTTTTCTTTTGCCCTACTGAGGATTGAACCCAGAGACATTCTACCACCAACCTACACCCCTAATCTTATTTTTATTCTATTTTGAAACAGGGCCTCGCTAAGCTGAGGCTGGCCGCGCACCTGCGGTCCTCCTGTCTCAGCCTCCCGAGTATTGGAATTACAAGCGTGCGCCACCGTGCTTGGCTCCTCATTGCTATTTCTGACCCAGCTTCATGGTGTTGAAGAGCAGCGCTGTGTGGCCTGAGAACGTGTGGCCACTGCTGCTCAACATCCTTTTTGGATCAGATCCCTGGCAGCATGCGCCCAGGCCTGGATCCCCAGGTTAGATCTTTTTTTAGAGTCTGCTCACTTGCTTAGGCATTCTTCCCAAAGCACCGCGTGCTGGGCCTTGTGCTGAGCCTGTCATCAAGCTGGGAACTGTCACCAGGTCCCCAGACTTGGGTAGTCACCCCAGACTACCCAAGACACATATTCCTGTTTTCAAACCTCTTATCAAATTGAAGGGCTCAATCCCTTTTTGTTTTCCTAAGTTAACCCCAAGTCCTTTTGTGTGTGTGTGTGTGTGTGTGTGTGTGTGTGTGTGTGTGTGGTACTGGGGTTCCAGGAAACCCTTCTACTTCTGGGCTACATTCCCAGACCTATTTTTTAATATTTTTATTTGGAAACAGGGTCTCTTAAACCAACACGGCTGGCTTCCAACCTGCGCGATCCTCCTGTCTCCGCCTCCCAAGCGCCGGGATTACAAGCGTGTGCCGCCACGCCCGGCTTAACCCCAAGTCCCTTTAATAAATCATTTCCACCTCCTCTTCAGGGTTCTGCCTAACGAAGTGTTCTCAGAAATGGCAGCCTTTGCCGGGCGCGGTGACGCACGCTTGTAATCCCATCATTCGGGAGGCTGAGACCAGAAGATCCCGGTTCACGGACAGCCTCAGCTACTGAGTGAGGCCCTCTGCAACTCAGTGAGACCCGGTTTCAAAATAAAGAATAAAAAATTGGGCAGGGGCTGTAGCTTGGAGGTCAAATGCCTCTGGGTTCCATCCCCAGACCCGCAAAAAAAAAAAAAAAAAAAAAAAGAAAAGAAAAGAAAAGAAATGGCAGCCTTCAGCAAGATGTTTACCCTAGGACTTCGGGCACCTACTGAATCTTGCTTTTCCATATGTAAGCCGGGTCCTCAGGTGATTCTTGGCAAAGCACACATCGGTTCCCAGGAGACTTGTTCCCACCTATAGTCTTATGATATCAGGCAGTTGAAGATAGACATTGCTAAAAATTCACTCAGCATATACTCTGTTAGGGATGGGGGGGCAAGTTTTTAACTTTAAAATGAAAGACTTTTGCTAGGTACAGTGGTGCAGACCTGTAATCTAAGCTAGTGAGGAGGTGGAGGCAGGAGGATTGCTTGGCCCAGGAGTTCAAGACCAGCCTGGGCAACATGGCAAAGCCCTGTATCAAACAAAACAAAACTAGTTATTCATTTAAACTTAAAAAAGAAAAAAGCCTTTTCGGCTCTCTGTTTTTCTGAAACTCAAACAATCATCTGTGTATTTATTTCATTGTCTTTTTAAGCTTTTTTTTTTTTAACTATGATAGATAATATACTGCTGGGCGTGGTGGTTCACGCTTGTAGTTCCAGTGTTTGGGAGGCAGAAACAGGAGGATCGTGGTTCACCGACAACCTCAGCTACTTAGTGAGGCCCTTTGCAACTCAGTGAGACCTCATTCAAAATAAAAAATAAAAAATAGGGCTGGGGTTGTAGCTCAGAAATACAATGTCCTTTGGTTCCATTCCCAATACTGGGGGGAAAAAAAAAGAAAGATAACATGCATATAGGAATGAACCCGCAAATGTATAGTTTAACAAATAATTATAAGGGAAATACATCTATAAAACCAAGAAATGGAACATTGTCAGTACACACTCAGCCCCTCCATCCAAACCATGACCTCCTTCCCTAGAAGAAGCCACTATCTTGACTTTTGTGCTAATCATATCACTTTTCTACATAGTTTAATTCCCTGTAATCACACCCCTAACTAGTATAGTTTAGTCTAACTAGCTTTACTATCTAACTTCATACATACACAATCATACTGTCTGCGTCTCACATTTTGCTTGGTTCGCTGTTTGTGACGTATGTCCCCTGGCAATCTCACTTTCACTGCTAACAGCGCCTGATGGTATAAGTAGTTCACAATGTATTTATTCTATTGGATTGCTTACAGTTTCTGACTGCCAGGAACATCCTTAGACATTTTAGACATTTTCTCTGGTGTATATGAACTAGCTTCTTCAGGTTATATGCATCAGAGTAGCATTCTTTAGCTGAATAATGCCCAACAGGGACTGAACCTAGGGCTGTTCTACCTCTGAAGCTACACCCTCGGCCCTTTTTATTTTTTATTTTGAAACAGGATCTCACTAAGTTACTACACAAGAGCCTCAAACCTGCGACCCTCTTGTCTCAGCCTCCCTAAGTACTAGAATTACAAGCATGCACCCAGTGCCCGGCTTGGCACTTTTTGATTTTTAGCTATTCTGGTAAATATGTGAACTACCTGGTCATCCTGTCTTTTGCTTATTTTATCAGCTCCCTCTCTCTTCCTCTCTCTCTCTCTTCCTCTCTCTCTTCCTTTCTCTCTCTCTTCCTTTCTCTCTCTCTCTCTCCCTCTCTCCCTCTCTCTCCCTCTCTCTCCTTCTTTCTTTCTTTCTTTCTTTCTTTCTTTCTTTCTTTCTTTCTTTCTTTCTTTCTTTCTTTCTTTCTTTCTTTCTTTTTTGCAGTATTGGGCTCACACCCAGGGCATTACTCATGCAAATCAAATACTCTGCCACTCAGCTACACCCCAGCCCCATTGTGACTCTCTTTTTACCTCCTAAATGGTGATGCCTTAGGTTCTATTTAGCAAGACCTAAGAAAGCGTTTCTTGTTCAAGTGCTATATTGGGTGGGTGGAGCGAGGTGAGGTGGCTGTCCTCTGGAGAAGGGGACCTCTGTGAGTCATCAGCTCACATTTTCACCTGGGGGTGGATGCACGAGCCAGCAAAGCGGACCTGGGTGGAGCAATGTGTTAAGTTTATTTGCTGGGGGTATAGTTCAGTGGTAGAGCTCATACTTAGCATGCACACAGCCCTGAGTTTGATCCCTAGCACCACACACACACACACACACACACACACACACACACACACACACACATACACACACACACAAAATCACTCCATCTAGTTACAGCTTCTCTAGGATTCTGGTTAGTCACAACTAACTACTGGAAAATTTAGGAAGGCTAGTGAAACAGACTACAGTCCCTGGCCCTTGACATTCTCCATAATAAGTTTGTTTTCTATTTCATTCAGTTCTGCCCTGTGTGTGTGTGTGTGTGTGTGTGTGTGTGTGTGTGTGTTAGGTACTGGGGATTAACTCAAAGGCACTCTGCCTCTGAGCTACACCCCCAGTCCTGTTCTATTCTTTATTTGGAAACAGGGTTTCACTAGATTTCTGAGGCTGGCTGTGAACCTGTGAGCCTATTGTCTCAGCTTCCCAAGTACTGGGATTACAAGTGTGCACCACCACGCCTGGATATTTCTACTCTTTTATTTTACCTTTTTGTTTTTCTTGGATATATTTTCTTTTTTTCCCCCCTGCAGTATTAGGGATGGAATCCAGGGGCATTCTACCTCCAAGCTCACCCCCAGCCCTATTTTTTATTCTTTATTTTGAAACAAGGTCTCACTGAGTTGCAAAGGACCTAAGTAGCTGAGGCTGTCCTCAAACTGTGATCCTCCTTTCTTGGCCTCCCAAATGCTGGGATTATAAGTGTACACCACCAGGCCCTGCTTCCTTGGATATATTTTCGTCTGTTTCTAACTTGTTGTAATTTTAGTTCCTTTATTGTTGTTGTTATTTTGGTACTGGGGATTGAGCCCAGGGGCATCTTACCTCTGAGCTATACCCCCAGTCCTATTTTATTTTTTATTTTGAAACAGGGCCTCACTGAGTTGTTGAGGGTCTTGCTAAGTTCTTGAGGCTGGCCCTGAACCTGACTTCAGTTCTAGCTTCCCAAGTACTGAGATGACAGGCGTGTGCCATCCATCAGGCCTGGCTAGATTTTTCTTTTCTTTTCTTTTTTTCTATTTCATCTGGTAATATAGTTTACCATCTTTTTTTGGCTAGATTTTTCTTTTCTTCTTTTCTATTTCATCTGGTAGTATAGTTATACCATCTTTTTTTGGCTAGATTTTTCTTTTCTTTTTTTCTATTTCATCTGGTAGTATGGTTATACCATCTTTTTTGGTCAATCTATGTGAGCAGTATCCATTCCTATCCTTTTAATTTTATGCTTACTGTATATGTGTGTTTTAGATATGGCTCTTATAACAGCATATAATTGTTTGGTATTTTTAATAGCCTGGCACTCTGTCTTTTAACTGGAACTCTTGGTCTATTTTTATTTACTATCACCCTGACGTGTTCAGGTTTAAATCTGCCTCTTACTTGATGCTCTCAGTGTGTCTGCCCCGCCAGGTCTCCATTGCATTTTTGTTTTCATGCCTTCGTTTGTTTGTTTGTTTGTTTGTTTGTTTTTGGTGGTACTGGGGTTCCTGGAAGCCCTTCTACCTCCAGGTCTACACTCCCAGACCTATTTTATTTTTTGAAACAGGGTCTCTTATGCCAGCACGGCTGGCTTCAAACCCAAGTGCGGGGATTACAAGCGTGCACCACCACGCCCGGCTTCATCCCTTCTTTTGGGCTGCTTTTAATCATTCCCTTTTTCTTTTGGATATTATATATTATTATTATATACTCTATTTTTACTTGTTACCCTAGAAATTTTTATTTAAAGTTGATACATTAGAATTAAAAGTAGTTAATACCCTTACTCTTCTTTTGGAAAGTACAGGGCCTTAGACACTTGCACTCCACGGGGCATGGTGGCACAAGCCTATAATCCCAGTACTTGTGAGGCTGTGACAGGAGGATTGCAGGGTCAAGGACAGCCTCAGCAAGTAGTGAGACTTATAAACCTAGTGAGACCCTTTTTTCAAATAAAAATAAAATAGGGCTTGGGGTATTGCTCAGAGATAGAATGTCTCTGGGCTCAATCCCCAGTGTCCAAAACAAAAAAACAAAACAAAACAAAAATACATTGAACTTCATTTATTCCCCTCCTGCCTGGTAGGAGACTTAATTGTAAATGCAGTGTGCTGGCTTTGATTAGTGTCACTTAAGGATTGATTTGGGGGGGAGCAAAGAACTTACTTGAGAAAACTAGACATTGGTTACAAGTGATCAGCTTATACTATCTGAATTTTAAAAAGAGAAACCTGTGCCAGGTGTGGTGGTGCATGCCTGTAATCATAGTACTCAGGAGACTGAGGCAGAATTGCAGGTTTGAGGCCAGCCTCAGCAATTTAGAGAGCCCCTCAGCCACTTAGTGAGACCCTGTTTCAAAACAAAAAAAGGGCTAGGGATGTTCTAGTGTGTAGCTTGGAGTCAAAAAGCCCTGGGTTCAATCCCAGGGGATTGATGCGAATGGGGGTTGGGGGTAAAGGAGAAAGGGAGAGAGAGAGACAGAGAGAGACAGAGAGCTTTAAAAAGAAAGTCTCCGTTTCTGACTCAGTCTCTCAACCTTACTTAACCTGGCTACATTCCTCTATGACCTATCCTGAGTTGCCCCCATTCCTGGCAGAAGGGGTAGCTATTCCAGCTGTCTGCTTCAGGTCAAGTATCCATCCTGTGTAGTTGAGGGCTGAGACTCAATGGTGACAGCCCCACCCGCGTGATGGCTGGGAAGCGACAGGAAGAAAGAAGAGGGTTAGTGATACGGCAGCTGGAATTCACTCAGTTAATCTGTACAAGAAAAAAGGGGGAGGCCATCTCTAACAAAGAAAGAAAGAGACAGGAGGTCAGATGGTTCCTTTGCTCACCAACCAGGGCACTCAGGTATTGTCAGGCGAGGACGTCTTGGCTGTCCAGAGCAGCGGAGGTGGAGACAGCTGGGAGAGTGAGTCTACCACGTGAAGTTGTTCTCAGCGCATCCACTGGGGCATGCTATCCCGCAGTCCTTTCCGAGAGGAACTTTTAAGTCCAGAACTCCCCTTCATACAGAGGTAGCTATGTTTTCTCCCATAAAACCTGGCTCCATCCTCATCCCCTAGTCAAAATTTACTGGCCCAGAGATCGACGTAAGAACATCACCAGCCAGGCGTGGTGGCGCACACCTGTAATCCCAGTTCCTTGGTGGCTGAGTCAGGAGGATTGCCGGTTCAAAGCCAGCCTCAGCAATTTAGCAAGGCTCTCAAAACTTAATTAGACCCTGTTTCCAAATAAAAATAAAATAGGGCTAGGAGTGTAGCTCAGAGGTAGAATGCCTAGATTTGATCCCCAATACCAGGAAAAAAAAAAAAAAAAAGAACAGCACAAGTTCATAGGTTCACCAGGGACCTGTGAATTTTGAACTAAGGACCACAGAAGAACACTTAGCTATAGAGATGGAAGCCGAAGTGGTAGAGAGATGCAATAAAATAGAGACGGGCCTTGGGGGAGTCCTGGCAAGCTGATGGGGACAGAAGAGTGAGGTAGAGAAAAGCTTGTACTGAGTCCAGGCAGGAGGAACAGGGAGCAGGCCCAGCGGAGCAGCTGAGACAAGAGATGAGCGACGCCCCCCGGAGCTGCTGCTGAGGGCCGGGGCTGCTGTGGACTCAGACCTCTCTCTCACCCTGGCTCTTGGGAGACCCAGCTGCACACAGATGCTATCGCTGCATTTCCACAAGACCCTGTCATCCTTAGTATACCACATCCACCCTTCCAACAAGCCCTCTCATATTTGCATTTGCAGTCAAAAACTCCTTAAAACAGACGGTCAGAACTCATGGGCAGTGCTCACCTGGACAGATTTCTATCCTGCCATCGTTGTCCTGAGTAACAGAATTCATTCTCTTTGCCATTGGACGGTCAGGAGCTACAAACCATGTTGGCTCAGTCAAAATAAAGAATCCTTGACAACCAGCGCTTGAGCTGCCTGCGGGGCCGTGAGCGCCTGCGCTGCAGGCCGAGGAGGCCGCAGCGAGCTCTCCTCCCTGTGTCTTTATTCCCACCTCCCAACAGAAAACTCTAACTTGAGTGATTGGTACAAATCATTTCTTTCCTAGGGTGCAGAGAGGGTTGGTTCAAATGATGCTGAGGAAGAAAGAGAAAGGTTTAGGCAGAGGAAAGAGTCGGGGGAAGAGCGAGTTCGTCACCATCCATCGTGTTTCCTGTGTGTCAGGCTCAGTGCTAACTGCTTGCCAGTCAGTGCGCCCTTCATCCCACTCACAACTCCCCAGGGCAGTGTTACCCCTAGTTTTGTAGGTGAGGAAGCGGAGCTGGAGCCGATCTGACTCCACCGAATGTGTAGTGACTAGTAAAATAGCCACCACTTGGCGTTGCCTCCTGCTGAGGTGATTATTAAAGAAGCAATAGGTGGATGGGGCCAGAGACAGCTACTTTCCTCTGCAGACCTGGGAGGGACCAGAGGGAGGCAACCCTAACTAGGCAGGGCGGGTTGGGGTCCATTTTCCAGGTAGAGGTGCCCTGGATTTTCATAGATTCTGGCTTGAGTTTCCAAATCTTTGGGCCAGGCTTCCTAACAGAGCATGCTTTGTCAGTCCAACCTAGATACGGTGTGGCACTCTAGTGCATAATAATTGTGGCACTAATTTCACTCTTTTAGGATCCACGAGCATATATATCTGTGATGGTGAGGCTGGGGAGGTCCCATCATCATTTTGCAAGTCAGGGACCCCAGCACTCCAAGAAGGGGACTGGGAGGCAGGCAGTTGTGGTGCAGAGGCTTTAGACTCAGTTTGGACTCAAGTCCTCCTTAACAGCTCTGTAAAAGCTGAGCAACTGTTTCCTCCTAGACACTGGAGGTAATACTACCAACTTGCCTCGGGTTGTAAGTGCTGGTTACAATGACCTGCACAAAGCACTTGACATTTTACTAAGTCTCCAAAATGCCCTTCCCTGACCCCTCAAGGTTGCCTTGAATTTGTATGAGAATCAGGCCTGAAGCCCAGTCTGGGGATTCCCCGCCCCCTTCTCCTTCCCAGGTGAACTGCGGTGAACTCAGGGCCGGGCCCAGAGAGAGAAAGCGAGGCCCTTGTGGCTCCGCACCCCTCAGAGAGCCCCTCAGACGCCCCACACTTCATCAGAACTCAGTGTTCTGGGTTACGGCATCAGATTTCAAAGCTGACAATGAGAAACAGCTGGTTATTCTCAGGATGGAGAGAGCTGAGGTTTGAAGCAGCGATGACGAGCGCAGCTGGGACGTGTGTGGACGTTTGTCAGTTTTAAGCTTTGTCTCAGTGCCAAGCAGACGCATATGTGTGCGGGTGTAGGTGTGTGTACGGGGCTCACTGGCCTTCCTATTTTCCTGTCTAGCACCTGAGAACAGTTTCAAACTAAAGTCCACAAAAGTAGAGCATCTACTTTGATTTGAGGATTTCAAGTCCTTAACGCATTACAGTTGCTCAGTTAATACAGTTTGCATTTACTTACGCTGTTGCTTTGTATGCTTCATAATGTTGAGGGGATTTTTTTTTCTTTTTTTCTTTTTTCCCTCCTGGTACCAAATAGGGTTCTAAGCTGCCCTAGGTCTCCCCCCCCCAACACTTCTAATTTTTTTTTTTCGTTAAAAACTAACCTTCTACCACTTTAATATTAAAATGGCTACTCTAAGCTCAGCAAGATGGCAGACACCTGTAAACCCAGCACTTGGGAGGCTGAAGCAGGAGGATCGCAAGTTCAAAGCTAGCAACTGTCTCAAAATGAAAAATAGAAAAAGGGCTGGAGTGTAGCTCAGAGTTAGAGTACCCCTGGCTTTGCTCCCCAGCACCAAAAATAAAAGAAAATAGCCTATTCTGGATAGGAAATGTGTTTTTTAAACACACTAACTCTGTCCCCTTGGCTAAGGGTGTCTGTGTGTCTTTCTTATTGGCCCCTTGCATTCCTGGAGCTGCAAGCGGACTGAACTAAGAACTGGCTGGAGGGCCCCCTCAGGGCTTTTGCTGATGCTGTGTCCTCTGCCCACGGTCCCTTTCCTCCTTCTGTCCTCTGCATGCCCCAGTCCTACCCACATCTCCAAGACCAGCTCAGATGCCCACTCTCCCCTGGAGCTTGGCTTAGTTAGTAATAGTCCTCGTGGTGACACCGGGCCTCGATGGCTCTGGCTTCTCTCTTCCTTAGCAGAGTGACCTGGTAGGAAGTCTCTTATGTTGGTTCCCTCAGGGGTAGTTCCTTTATCTGTAAGAAGACACTACTACTTTAAACCAGTGCTTCTCAAAATTATTGGGTGCACACAGGCTCCCTGGTTTTCTTGTTAAAATGCCAGTGCTGATCCAGGAGGTGTGGGGTGGTGTGTGCCAAGGTCTGGCATTTCTAAAAATCCCCTAGGGCCCTGGTAGCACACTTTAAGTTGTACAGCTTTGAAGAGCTGTTGAGAGAATAAGATGAAATAATACATGAAAAGAACTCAGAACTGTGCCTTCCAGACAACCGTGCTTAGGGAGTGACAGCGGCTGCTGGCTTTGTTACCGTCTGTGATTACTGGCTGGTTTCCCTAGCTGGAAGTCACATTTCTACCACCCCTCCGTCCTGGGGACTGAACTCAAGAGTGCTGAACCACCGAGCTACACCCCGGCCCTGTTACATTTTTCATTTTGAAACAAGGCCTCAGTACGTTGCTAAGGCTGCCCTCAAACCTGCGATCCTCTTGTCTTCACCTTAAAAGTAGCTGGGACTACAGGTATGTGTCACCACACCACGTATTTTTATTCTTTAAACAAGGGTTCCCTCTATTAAGGAACTGTTTTCCCCTTTTACTGAGTTTTGTAGTATTGGTTTGTTTGGGTTTTTTTTTTTTTTTTTTTTTTTTTGGTGGTTCCTGGAAGCCCTTCTACCTCCGGGCTACACTCCCACACCTATTTTATATTTTTGAAACAGGGTCTCTTAAGCCAGCGCGGCTGGCTTCGAACCTGCGCGATCCTCCTGTCTCCGCCTCCCAAGCGCAGGGATTGCAAGCCTGCGCCACCACGCCCGGCTTTTGTTTTGTTCTGTTTGGGCATCAAACATTCTTTGTCTCCTACTAGACCTGAGAGCATCATCTCTGCTTCCACACCGACTCTCTCCACCTACCATGTGGTCTACTCCAACAGCAAGTGTTGGATACAAGCTTGGGTTTTACTTATAGTTTTACTCCACAAGATCTGTGTGGCAGGAGGGAGTGCATCGGAGTGCATAGTTAATGTCCCAAACAGTATCGTGAGGATGGTTACACACTCATTCAATATTAGCACCTGCAGGCCAGGCAGAGCTCCAGGCAGGATGCAAAGCAGTGATACAGGGTTTCTGCCCTGAAGAAGCTTACATTTTACTTGGGGGAGATGGGTAACAGAGGAAAACATATTATATACAGAGTTCTGTGCTCCCTGAGGGCAAAGGGTGTGTTTAATCCCTCTGGGTGAACTTCCTCAACCTGGTGGTCCAGCCCTGTGACAGTCTGCAGCCCTGGCTCTTCATGTACCACCCCAAGGGTGTAAATCAGTACTTTTTTTTTTTTTTGGCGGGTCTGGGGATAGTACCCAGGGGCATTCAACCTCCAAGTTACACCCCTTGCCCTATTTTTTATTCTTTATTTTGAAACAGGGTCTCACTAAGTTGCGGAGTGCTCATTAAGTAGTGAGGCTGTCCTCGGACTGCAATCCTCCGGTCTCAGCCTCCTGAATGCTGGGATTACAAGCATGCGCCACCACGCATGATTAGTGACTCAGTATTTCCTCACATCCCCGTCCCCTCCGCCAAGTCCACAACTCCACTCACACGGCATTAGTGAACTGCACGGAGGTGTTTGTTATTGTTGTTGATTGTGGTACTGGGGATTGAACCCAGAGGTGTTTTACCTCCTAGCTACAGCCTCAGCCCTTATTTTATTTTATTCTATTTTTTTGAAACAGGGTTTTGCTAAATTTCTAAGGCTGGTCTTGAACCTGTGACTATCCTCTCTTAGCCTCCCAAGCACTGGGATTATAGACATGAGCCACCATGCCTGGCTTGGCACAGATGTCTCTAGTGATTTATGGAAGAACCAAAGAAAAGGCTTCGCATTATGCCCTACAGCAAACCACCTAACAGTCTATACCTGCCGAGTCCCCTTTGAGCACTGTAAATAGCAAGGGTTTCCGCACTGGCCCTTTCCCCCACAGATTCTTCAGGAGGACTTCTGTTCCTGACCCCACCTTGCCCACCTGTCGTGATGCTGAGCGGTGCAAGGGAGACAGTCAGGAAAACCCAACAAAGCAACACTTTATTCCACTGCCTTCCACAGACAGTCCTGTGGTGGTTTCCCAAGGGTGTTCGCGCCCCCTCCCTCCTCTAGGATTCCTCTCGGTTGCGTGCCCTTAGGATGTCAGACTGGCCCGGGATGCGGTCCTCAGGCCTCTCCTCTCTCCGCCCTGTCACCAGGGATCTCATCTTGTGCCCTGGCGTGGAATGTCCTCCAGGTGTTCAAATGTCACCCTCCTCAGAGACCTTCCTTGATAACCCGCCCTAAAATAGCCTGCTTCGTCTCTCTGCATAGCATTCGTGTTAATATTTGTTTAGCGTATGTCTGCCTCTGAAGGGAGGGACTCCGTCTTGTTTGCTGCCTTTCAATACTTGGAACAGTGCCGGGCACATATGCAAACAAAGATAGCTTGTTGAATGAATGATTTTTCCTTCAGGAATTCTCAAAATCTCCATCATGCGAAGCGGGACAGCCATCTTGAGCCTCAGCTCAGCGGTGAGGAAGCACGCTCTGCGGATTAAGGGACTTGCCGCACGTCACAGCCAGGAAGCAGAAGAGTGTGCTTGTTGAGAGCTGTCTTATGGGGCTCCCCTCCCAAGGGGGGCCTCTGCCTCTCCCGCTGAGGCTGGGGACACAGAGGCATGTGGATAGTCCAGTGGGAGGCTGGGAGGGAGCCGCATAGAAACCTGAGCTCACACACAGGGAGCGCAGTCATGGAAGAGCGGCAGGCCGGCCCCAGGTCCCCACTCCCAACATTGTTTGTCCAGGTCTTCACTGGGGGACATTTGTTAGGCACATGCCCCAGTGGCAGAAAGGAAGGGTAAAACTTGAAGAATACAGTTTTTAAAAAGTGTTACCTGGTTATAGAATTCCCTGTTGCTTCATGGATCCCCACGGATTAAAGTAGAGATGGAGTAAATAAGCCAAGTGGAACAACAGGAAATGTGACATTTGAGTACAAGGAAATCCTCGTCTGGGCACAGATTGGGTCCCCAGGGACAGCTGCTGTCCTCGCTCTAGATTCAGACCCCTGGCGTTGGGGACACAGGCCGACGTGATGGAAGGCGAGTCTGAAGGATCGAAGCAGTCTGCTGGCCACACCCTCCCAAAGGCCCACTGCTGGCCCTTTTGCCTCCCACTACAGGCAGCTTCTCGGAAGCCCAAGAAAACTGCAGCCCCATAGTTCCTGTGCCAGGTGCCATCATAGGGGACCTGCTGACAACATTCCAGTTCTTAGGAATGTGCTAGTATTAGATCATGTGCTCGGTGCTTGCTGTATTCCCTCTGAGTTGTGGTATCTAGTGCACCTTACTAAAGGGCTCTTGTAGGAACCATGAGAAACTCATCTGGAACAGAAATTGGCAGTGCTGGGTGCTATGGGCCATCACATGGGCTCCATGTGCTGCCCAGGTTAGACACTGTTACATAGTAAACTGGGCTGGGCTGGCATTGAGGCAAACTGCAGTTACTAGGGCTGGTGGTGTGATTTGGGCCTCTATTATATCCCTCCTAAGAATTGGAAGTGTGTGTGTGTGTGTGTGTGTGTATGTGTGTGTATGTGTGTGTTTACTGGGGATTGAACCCAGGCACATTCTACCTCTGAGGTATACCTGCAGCCCTATTTTATTCTTTATCTTAAAATAGGGTCTCACTAAATTATGGAGGGCCTAAGTTGCTGAAGCTGGTTGCCAGCCTGGGGTCCTCCTGTCTCAGCCTCCCAAGTACTGGGATTACAAATGTGCGTCGCTATCCCTGATAAGAATTGGAATATTAACAGCATGTCCCTGGCAGTACTCTCTTGGACTCTCTTGGTCATTTAGAAGCTTGTAATCCCAGTACTTGGGAGGCTGAGACAGAAGGATCACAGATTGAAATCCAGCCTTATTAGCAACTTAGTGAGACTCCATTTCAAAATAAAAATTAAAAGGTCTGGGGTGTGTGGCTCAGAGGTAGAACATCCTTGGGTTCAATCCCTAGTACTAGAAAGAAAGGGCTGGGCGTGGTGGCGCACGCTTGTAATCTCATACTTAGGAGGCTGAGACAGGAGGATTGCATGGGTTCGAAGCCAGCCTCAGCTACTTAGTGAGGCTCTCAGCAACTTAGTGAGACTCTGTCTCCAAATAAAATATAAAATAGGTCTGGGAGTGTAGCCCAGAGGTAGGAAGCTCCTGGGTTCCATCCCCAGTACCGAGACAGAGAGAGAGAAAGAGAGAAAGTGAGAGAGAGAAAGGGAGGGAGAAAGGGAGGTCTCAGATGGAAGACTATATAGATTAGAGTTGGCTCAACCATACTTAAACACCTGTCAGAGTTGTCCCTTACCGAAGGAAAGAACCTCTCATGGAGAAAGCATCTTGGAGAGCACGCAGTGTATAGTGCTCCCTAAAAGAACAGTCCACGGTTATCCTCAGAGGAGCAAAGAAGAAGTCAGAAAGTAGAATGTGGAGCTGAGGAGAATAAGAAGTAGGTCAGACTCTTAGTGACGATCAAAAGATATTCCTTCCAGATGCTGCGCTTGGTCCTGCTTAAGATGAACTCACCCTCTGGGAGGAAGTGTTTGGATAGTGGGTGGTTTGCATACTTTTGTATGGGAAATTATCAAAATGAGGATGATGGGGTTCTTTTGGTAGCTTTAAACTGAAGCCACCAGATTATAAAGAAAAACAAATAAAACAAAGACATCTGGAAAGGTCTTGTAAGTGAGCTTTTTTATGAGATCGAAAAATTTAGAAAGATAAGTATAAACTATATGGGAACACAGTATGACAGAAACATCTATTTTATGGGAGGAGGAGACAGAATTTGAGCTAGGTTAGCACAAATGGACTATGAGGAGGGTCAGGGCTAGCTGGGAAAATTAAAATATGTGAAGGCTTGATTCAGACAACCATGTGCAAGTCGCCAAGACTTTTGTAGAGATAGCAAAATAACATTTTATTACTTTTTTTTATTACTTGCTAAGTGAGGGAAACCAAGAACATATGGTCATCTCTATCTATAGGAGATCAGTTCCAGATCACGCCCCACACACACATACCCATAAATACAAAACGTGCAGATGATCAAGCCTTTTAAATAAAACGGCATGGTATTCGCATATAACCTTTGCACATCCTATTGTATACTTTGAATCATCTCTGGATTATTTGCAGTACCTAGTACAGTTATAAGTGCTGTATCAATAGTTGCGATATCATTTAGGAAATAATTGCAAGAAAAGTCTGTAGCTGTTCGTTACAGACACTTTTTTTCCCCCCAAATATTTTCAATACCCTGTTGGTCGAATCCACAGATCAGGAACCTGTGGCTTCGGAGGCCAGTTGCAGTTGGAGGAGGGGGGCTTACCGAGAATCAGCTGCAACTAACCCGCTCAGAGTGGTCTCAGGGTCCGAGCCCCTCATGCACATGACACTGGTGAGAAAAGCAACATCCACCTTGGGAAAGAGCACTTGGAGGCAGAGACATGCAAGGCCTCCGAGAAGGGCTGGGGTGAAGTTGGGAGGGATAATGGTGGCCACAGACGTGAAACTGTGAGGGAAAGCTATGCAATGTGAGTCAGACAAGAAAGGGTTGGTGTGAGTTGCCAGAGATGCTCACTGACCTGTTGCTTCTCCCAGTGACCACCCAGCAGTAATCCAGTCAGTTGGAAGTAATAATAAATCATTGCTTATTAACATTTTTGATTGAAAGAACTCATAGCCAGGGGGAATCAGAACTGCACTGTCAGAGCCTGGGTCAAGAGGACCTGGTACTGGGCTGATCTCAATACTTGTAGCTAAGAATGCTCTGTCTTTTCTGTTGTCCTGAATAGTTGGAGCTGAGAAGGGAGTCACCGGCTCATGAGTCTCCAAAGATAAAAATACTCAGTCTTACCTGAAAGAAACTCACAGTTCTGTGGAAGAGATAGATGTCCGCCGAGTAGGCTTAAAAACAAGGACCAAGGCAGCAGAAATAAGCATCCTTAATATCAAGATCATGGTCCTAAAATATTACTTCCATTAAAAGAAACTAGGACAGACGCAGACAGCCTCAGCTACTTAGTGAGGCCCTCTGCAACTCAGTGAGACCCTGTTTCAAAATAAAGAATAAAAAATAGGGCTGGAAGTATAGCTCAGAGATAGACTGCCCCAGGGTTCCATCCCCAGTACCGTAAAAAATATGTGTGTGTGTGTACTTATATGTATATAAAGTTTTTATTTGTCTAGTAATAATTTTTATTTAAAAATCAATTTTTAGCCAGGCATGGTGGCACATGATGTAATCCCAGCATTTGGGAGGCTGAGACAAGAGGATCGCAGTTTGCCGGCAGCCTCAGCTATTTAGTGAGGCCCTTTACAACTCAGTGAGACCCTGATTAAAAATAAAAAAATTCTGGCATGGTGGCACACACTTGTAATCCCAGCATTCAAGAGGCTGAGACCAGAGTATCATGGTTCGCGGCCAGCCTCAGCTACGTAGTGAGGCCCTCCACAATTTAGCGAGACCCTGTTTCAAAATAAAGAATAAAAAATAGGGCACGGGGTGTAGCTTGGAGGTCGAATGCCCCTGGGTTCCATCCCCAGAACCCACAAAACAAAAACAAACAAACAAACAAACAAAAAAATCTCGCTAGATTGCTGAGTCTTGCTAAATTGCTGAGACTGGTCCAAACCTGCAGTTCTCTCCTGTCTCAGCCTCCCAAGTACTCAGATTACAGGCATGTGCCACCATGCCTGGCTCAACTGATTTTTAACAAGAGTGCGAAAGTAATTCAATCCCCCTTTCCAGCACATGATGCTGTGACAGTGGACATCCAGAGGCAAATACATAAATAGGTGTGTGCATGCATGCAAACTACCTAAACTAACTTCAAGCTAAATCTTTCTCACTGATTAAAAACTAACTCAAAACGGCTCACAGGCTTAAGGGCAAATGTAAAAGTATAATTTTTTTTTCTTTTTTTGTGGTACTGGGGCTGGAACCCAGAGGCTTTCTATCTCCGGGCTATACTCCCTTAGTGAAACAGGGTCTCACTAAGTTGCTGAGATCCTCACTAAGTAGCTGGGGCTGGCTTCAAATCTGCGCGATCCTCCTGTCTCAGCCTCCCAAGTGCGGGGATTACAAGTGTGCACCACCATGCCCAGCAGAAATTTAAAATCTTAAGAAAAATGCATGGGAGAAAATCTTCAGGATTTAGAGCTACATCTTAGACAACATCAGAAGCACAATTCATAATAGGAAAGCATAAAAATGTGAATGGATGAATGGATTACAAAACTGTGGGATATGTACACAATGGACTTTTACTCGGCCATTAAAAAAACTCAGTTACATCATTTTCAGGGAAATGGATGGAACTGGAGGACATTATTCTAAGTGAGATTAGTCAGTCACAAAAAATAAGAAATCAGATGCTTTCCCTAATATGTGAGAGTTAGGGAGAAATGGGTCATAGGAGGAACTCTAGATGAAAAAGGAAATTCTATAGAGGAGCAATCAAGACAACCTAAAGGAGGAGAAAGGAGGGGGGAAGAAGGAAAATCTCTAAAACACACATTGTACTTAAACATATCGAAGTCAATCACTGAGCCGAGCAAGGGAAGGAGGGACGGGGAGGGAGGGGGTGGGAATTGGGTAGAGGTTAAATCAGCGATGAGTACATGTTTGTACACACAAGTTTTTTACCTCAATATGATGTATGAATATAATGCACCAATAAAAAATTTAAAAAAAGAAAATAATAAATAAAAATAAAGAAAGAAAATGAAAACGTGAATCACAGAATATATTCACAGATTCACAGAATATAAATCTAGCAAAGGATATGTAAAGATATCTTATAACTCAGTAATAACAATATAACCCAACTGAAAATAATCCCGAGATTTTTTTTTGGCTTTTTTAAAAATTAATTTATTTTTTAAATTGGTGCATTGTAGTTATATATCAATCACATTGGAGTACAAGACTTGAGAGGATATACAAGCACACATCATCCAATTGGCCCTCCTCCAGCCCCCATCCCATTCCCTCCCCCTCCCTCCATCCCACGCTTCTTTGGTGATTTACTTTGATACATTTGTTTATGTACCTCCTGCGTTTTAAAGAGGCTCCGTCCTCCAGTATTACATACCCTCTGATTGGTCACATTAGTTGCTTCACTATAGGGCCCTTTCTATAGCTCAACCTCTTCCTGTTGCCCTTTTCCTCCTAGTTATTGCTGATTAAGAGAAGCGTCTGATTTATATTTTCTGCGATATTTCTCTGTGCATGCTGTGTTGCAAGTACCGATCCCACTCTTGATGGTCCCAGTAGTGGCCTGGCTACCCAGTGGACTGATCCAGACCTCGCTGGCTCAAGCAGCTGCCTTGCCTCATAGGAGACCCCAGTTCTGGTCTCGCTGGCCCCTGCACTGGTCTAACCCCTAAGCTGGCTTTGGTCCCAGCCTTGGAGGCCGCAGGAGTGAACTTGCCTCACGCCAGGCTCCAATGCTGGCCATTGGCCCCTACACCGGCCTAACCCCTTGGCAGGATTCCAATCCCGGCCTCGTTGGCCCCAGCACCGGCCTAACCCCTCGGCAGGTTCCGTTCCCGGGTTAGGAGGCCCCAGCACTGGCCATGTCTCACGGCAGGCTCTGATGCTGGCCTCGCCTCACGGCAGGCTCCGATGCCAGCCTTGCTGGCCCCAGCACCGGTCTAGCCCTTCGGCAGGTTGTTATCCTGGCCTCGGAGGCCCCAGTACCGGCCTTGCCTCACAGCAGGCTCCGATGCCGGCCTCACTGGCCCCAGCACTGGCCTAACCCCTTGGCCGGCTCCGATACTGGCCTCAGAGGTCCCAGCACCGGCCATGCCTCACGGCATGCTGCGATGCCGGCCTCACTGGCTCCAGCACCGGCCTAACCCCTCAGCAGGCTCTTATCCTGGCCTCGTAGGCCCCAGTATCGGCCTTGCCTCAAGGCAGGCTCCAATCCCGGCCTCGGAGGCCTCAGCATCGGCCTTGCCTCACGGCAGGCTCCAATGCCAGCCTCGCTGGCCCCAGCATCGGCCTCACCCCTCGGCAGGCTCCAATCCCGGCCTCGGAGGCCCCAGTACCGGCCTTGCCTCATGGCAGGCTCTGGTGCCAGCCTCCCTGGCCCCAGCACCGGACTAACCCCTCGGCCGTCTCCAATACTGGCCTCGGAGGTCCCAGCACCGGCCATGCCTCACGGCAGGCTGCGATGCCGGCCTCACTAGCTCCAGCACCGGCCTAACCCCTCAGCAGGCTCTTATCCTGGCCTAGGAGGCCCCAGTATCGGCCTTGCCTCACGGCAGGCTCCAATGCTGGCCTCGTTGGCCCCAGCACCGGCCTAACCCCTCGGCAGGCTCTTATCCTGGCCTAGGAGGCCCCAGTACCGGCCTTGCCTCAAGGCAGGCTGCGATGCCGGCCTCACTGGCCCCAGCACCGGCCTAACCCCTCGGCAGGCTCTTATCCTGGCCTCGAGGCCCCAGTATCGGCCTTGCCTCACGGCAGGCTCCGATGCCGGCCTCGCTGGCCCCAGCACCGGCCTAACCCCTCGGCAGGCTCTTATCCCAGCCTCGGATGCCCCAGTACTGGCCTTGCCCCAAGGCAGGCTGATGCCGGCCTTGGAGGCCCCAGCACCAGCCTTGCCTTAGGGCAGGCTCTGATGCTGGCCTCGCTGGCCCCAGCACCGGCCTAACCCCTCAGCAGGTTCTTATCCTGGCCTCGGAGGCCCCAGTATCAGCCTTGTCTCAAGGCAGGCTCCGATGCCGGCCTCGCTGGCCCCAACACCGGCCTAACCCCTCGGCAGGCTCTGATCCCGGCCTTGGAGGCCCCAGCACTGGTCATGTCTCATGGCAGGCTCCAATGCCGGCCTTGCTGGCCCCAGCACTGGCCTAACCCCTCGGCAGGCTCTTATCCTGGCCTCGAGGCCCCAGTACCGGCCTTGCCTCAAGGCAGGCTCTGATGCCGGCCTCACTGGCCCCAGCACCGGCCTAACCCCTCAGCAGGCTCCGATCCCGGCCTCGGAGGCCCCAGCACTGGTCATGCCTCACGGCAGGCTCCGATGCCGGCCTCGCTGGCCCCAGCACCGGCCTAACCCCTCGTAATCCCTAGCTTTAAACAGGCACTTCAAAAAGGAAATCCATGGACGGCCCCATGAAAGTGTACTCGACCTCATTAGTCCTGAGGGAGACGCAAATTAAAACCAGCGATGTAGCCGGGCGTGGTGGCACACGCTTGTAGTCCCCGCGCTTGGGAGGCGGAGACAGGAGGATCGCGCAGGTTCGAAGCCAGCCTTGCGCTGGCTTAGGAGACCCTGTTTCCAAAATGAAAATGTAAAAATAGGTCTGGGAGTGTAGCCCCGAGGTAGAAGGGCTTCCAGGAACCCCAGTACCACCAAAAAAAAAAAAAAAAAAAACCAGCCATGTGCCGCTACAGGGTAATGGGTGCAGATGGTAGCTCAGGGTTGGAGAGAAAGGATAACTATACTATTTTAAATTTGATATGACGTTTACATACGTGCACAGACTGATGCATGCCATCCAGTGAGGTTTCTTTCAGACCTCTGCACCCGTGTGATTAACAGATCAAAATATAAAACATCTCCTTCACTTCCAAAGTTGCCTTTTGTCCCCTTCAAGTTGGTCCACACTTCCTTGGCAAGCACTATTCTGATTTTTCTTTGTTTGATATTTGAGATTAAACCTAGGGGCATTCTACCCCTCAGCTCCATCTCAAACCCATGCCCCTACCCCTACCCCTTTTTGGAAACAGGATCTGTGTTGCTGAAGGCTTCCCTAAGTTGCTGAGGCTGACCTCAAACCTGCAATCCTCCTGTCTCAGCCTCCCAAGTACTGGGATTACAGGCTTGTGCCACCATACCCAGCAGTTAGTTCTGTCTTTGACTTCACCTAAATGGAATAATATACTGTATAATCTTTTATGACTGATTTCTTTTGTTCCAAGCTTGACTTGTTTTATGTCAGGGGAGAAGGGGGAAGGACGCGTGATAAGAATTAAATCTGGGGCATTCTACTTCCAAACTACACCCCCAGCTGTATTTTATTTTTTTATTCGAATACAGGATCTCACTAAATTACTAAGAGCCTTGCTAAGTTGCTGAGGCTGGCTTCGAACCTGCAATCTTCTGGTCTCAGCCTCCTTAGTCCTGGGATTACAGGCGTGCACCACCACAACCCAGCCCCAGTTTATTATTTTTGACAGTCATCTATGTAATTGCTTGTACAATAAAAACTTTATCCCTTATTATACAATAAAAAGTTCATCATCCCTTTTTATTGATAAATAGTAGTTATATGAATATACCATAATTTGTTTAGCCACTCTTCTATTAATGGACAGTTGGATTGTTTCTAGTTGGGTTTTTATTGTTATTATGAATAAAACTGCTGTAAGCATTTTTCATATGTCTTTTTGCAAACACATGTTTTTATTTATTTTGTGTAAATATGAGTGGAATCTCTGGGTGAGAGGGAGGATAGACATCTACTTAACTGTAGAAGAAATGTGCCAGTTTTCTAAAATGATTCTAGTAATGTATGCTCCTACCAGCAGTGTAGGAGAGGTCTAGTTGCTTCGAATCTTTACTGCTTTGATGATTTGGTATTTTTAATTTTAGCCATTTTATAGTGTGTGTGAAGTGGAATTTCATTATGGCTTTAATACAGGTTGAACACCACTAATCTAAAAATCCAAAATCCCAAATGCTCCAAAATCCAAAACTTTGAATGACAACATGATTGCCACAAGTGGAAAATTCCACACCATGAAACTTTTTCATGCATAAAATTATTAAAACATGGTATAAATTATCTTCAGACTGTATGTATAAGATGTATAAATGAATTTTGCATTTAGACTTGCGTCCCATCCCCAAGATACCTCATTCTGTGTCTGCAGATATTCCAAAATCTGAAACGCTTTTGGCCCCAAGCATTAAATAAAGGGTACTCAACCTGTGATGAATACTAAAGATTCTGGGTTTCATGAACTTATTGACCATACATTTTTCTTTTGTGAAGTTTCTGTTCAAATCTTCTGGTTATTTTTATCAGATTTTAGTTGGGGTTTTTTTTGGGGGGGCAGGTCTGGGGATGGAACCCAGGGGCATTCTACCTCTGAGCTACACCCCCTGCCCTATTTTTTATTCTTTATTTTGAAACCAGGTCTCACTGATTTGCAGAGGGCCTCACTAAGTAACTGAGGCTGTCCCCGAACCTCGATCCTCCGGTCTCAGCCTCCCAAATGTTGGGATTACAAGTGTGTGCCACCACGCCTGGCTAGTTGTCGTTATTGTCATTGTTTCAGTCCCCTTTCCCATTACTATGACCAAAATACCTGGCACAGACAACCTAAGGGAGGGCAGGTGTTTGGGCTCACAGTTTCAGAGGCACAGTCCATAGTCGGCTGGCTCCAAGGCAGACGCCATGGCCACATGGCATGTGTTAGAGAGCAGCTCATCTCAGGGCAGCCACAAGGCAGGGGGGGGGGGCAGGAGGTGACCAGGGACAGAAAAAGCTCCCAAGACCACACGCCCAGTGACCTAACTCCTCCAGCCATGCTCTACCCGCCTAAATCACCACCCAGTACATCCACTCAAATCACTCATCCTTCAATGGCTTTACCCACTGATGGGGTTAGAGCCCTAATTCAGGTATTTCACCTCTGGACACTGTTGCATTGCCAACACATGAGCTTTTCCAAGGGACATCCTGTATTCAAACCATGACATTGAATGTAGGTTTTCTTAATATTCTCCATACAAGCCCTTTGTCCTGTATATGTATTGCAAATATCTTTTCCCATTCTATCACTTACCTTTTTGTGTTCTTAATGGTATTTCTTTTTGTGTGTCTGTGGGTCTGAGGATGGACCCCAGGGGAATCTGCCCTATTTTATATTCTTTATTTTGAAACAGGGTCTCACTAAGTTGCAGAGGGCCTCACTAAGTAGCTGAGGCTGTCTGTCCGTGAACCGCGATCCTCCAGTCTCAGCCTCCTGAATGCTGGGATTACAAGCGTGCACCACCACACCCAGTTGTCATGTTCTTAATGGTATTTCTTGCTGAACAGGAAATTTTAATTTTGGCAGACTGATTTACTAACTTCTCCCCATCATTATTAGTGCTTTTTGCATTCCAAGAAATCTTGCCTACCCTTGGGTTAAAAATATATATTTCTGTCTTCTTCCAGAAGCATTACGGGTTTTATGTTTAGGTCCACAATCAGTCTTGAGTTAGTTTTTATGTATGGTATGAGGAGTCCAGATTCATTTTATTTTTTTAATATGGTTATCGAATTGTTACCTGTGAATATCAAGCCTTTATTGGAAGGCTTTTCTTTACTCATTGGATTACATTGACCCTTTGTCGACTCACTGACCCATATGTGTACAGCTCTATATGGGACATTTCCCGGGGCCCACACTCCTCTGTCTTACGGCTGGCACACTGAGGGCACCTAGATTTTGTTCTCTTTGAAGAGCATTAAGTTTCACTCTAGCAGGCAGTTAAATCCCCGCCAGAACTTTTTTTTTTTTTTTTTTTTTATCCTCTCAGGCTGCTTTTATTCTTCCTGTTTGAATTGGAACATGGCTCATTCTTTCTGAGTCTCAGCATGAAAGCTCCATATTGTCTGGGCTGGAATTCCACTGTCTCCCAGCTCTGCATGGTCTCTGCATACCACCTCTTAGCTCTCAAACCCATAGCAGGTGGTCTCTACCAGGCCTGATGAAGCCTCGGCCTGAGCACGTGCCGCCCAGCCTTCAGCCAAGAGACTGCCGGCCCACCGCCCCGCGGCGCCACGCTCAGCCCACCACCCTGTCACGCAAATGCCAGCCTCTCCGCAGCACAGACACAAACCTACCTGCACAGGGAGACGGCCACTGTGCTCAGCCTCCATCTCTGCACCACAGTAGGAAAGAGGCCGGCCGGTGCACGCCTGGAATCCTAGTACTGGGAGACTAAGACAGGAGGATTGCGTGTTCTGGGGAAGCCTTACTAGATGTTTAAGGATTAGTGAGACCCTCAGCACTTTAGTGAGACCCTGTTTCAAGACAACAACAACAAAAACAAGATAGGAGGATTGCAGTTTGTGGCTAACTTCAGCTGCTTAGTGAGGCCTTCTACAACTCAGTGACACCCTGTTTCAAAATAAAGGATATTAAACTGGGCTTGTCATCCCCGTGCTTGGGAGACTGAGACAGGAGGGTCACGCAGGTTCGAAGCCAGCCTCAGCTGGCTTAAGAGACCCTGTTTCCAAATAAAATATAAAATAGGTCTGGGAGTGTAGCCCAGAGGTAGAAGGCCCCTGGGTTCCATCCCCAGTACCACAAGAAAAAAAAAAAAAAAAAAGGATAAAAAATAGAGTTGGGAGTGTAGCTTGGAGGTAGAATGCCCCTGAGGGTCATTTCCAGTACTGCAAAAAATAAAAACAAAAAATAAAACAGGGTTAGGGGTGTAATTCAGAGATAGAATGTCCTGAGGTTCAATCCCCAGTACAAAAAAAATTTTTTTTCTTGTCCTGATCCACTTGTTACTCAGTGCCTAAGAGCATATATTCAGGTGCCTCATATATTTTGTCTAGCCTTATAATTGCTTACGGCTGGAGGGAGAATCCATTTCCAGTTATTCTGTCATGGCCTGAAGAAGTCAACGTTCAGTTTGGGACACAATGAGAAGTTTTTTTGGTTGTTGCTTCTTTTTTTTTTTTTTTTTTAGTATATCTGTGGAACATTCAAGTAGAAACGCCCATCAGGCAGCTGCGTATTTTCCTGTAAAGCTCCAACAGACACCTGGGGCTGGAGGTGCAGGCTTTGTCGTCATAGATGTACAGTGGTAGTTGAAGCCAAGGGAAAGAATGTGATCACCTGGCTGCAGGATGCCTGGAGAAAGGGTGGGATGTTTCTCTCCTAAAAACACCAAGAAAGTGTCGCTAAAGGAAGCGAGACACAGGAGACACCGGTGGCACAGAACCGCCAGGAGCGGAGCGGTGTTCAGCCAGGGGAGCCAGGCCCGGCCCTTCCTCTGAGTGTAATGTCCAGAGCCCAGCTTCTCGCCAGCGCTGCTGACGATCTGGAAACCTCACCTGGGTGATCATTACAAAAGAACTTACATGGCCAGGCTCTGGTACTAATCCATAGAGCTAAAACGCCACCAGTCCCAAGGAAGTTGAGCATTTCTTCCAGCTGTAATGACACCTCTGCTTCTAGCCTTCTTGGGGCTCAGATAACTGACAAGTATAAGCATCATTTTCATAAAACCGAGAGGGAAACCAAGGCCTTGGAGAGGTTAACCATTTGAAAATAAAGTCAGTTTGGGAGAACACCGTGTTTCTAGTTCCGGTGTCTAGTTGTCTAGAGACTGTCGGTTTTCAGACCTGGAACTTGCTCTGCGTCATCTGACTCAACCCTTCTGTGTTTTAGGTGGAAAATTGACAATCCTAGTGAAAGAGGCTGGGATGTGGCTCGTGGGTAGAGAGCTCGCCTAGCATACGCCCCCCAGCACTACAAAAATAAAATAAAAATAAATGATAGAGCCACTGGGCCAGCTCACCAGAAGAGAATCTATTCTTAGAACACAGAGCTATCTGATGGCTTTAAAAGGACAAGGATACAGCTGAGCTGTGGAAGCAAACTGGAGCCATGACCTGTGGAGAAACGGGGGTGCTCCCTTGTTTCTGCCCTCTTTTCTATCTCTGATTGACTCTTTCCTGTGTGTGCCTTCCTCTGCCTCCCCTCTCTCAGGGCAAAATGATCACTAGCTTACGGCTTAGGAAAGAAGGCGTTCATTCCCCATCATTCAGGAAGGAAAACAGCCTGAACCTAGAATAGCAACTCTCATTCTCCTAGAGGGCTCTGTCGCCCAGCTGGATCAGCTGGAGCCAGTCAGTCGCAGCTAAGGGTCGGGGACTCATTTTTCTCTGTGTACATCTTCAGGGAGCCGTGCTTCGGTAATCATGTGGTATAAATCATTGATAAGGGGGAAGGATGTCTTCCCGAGGAAGCGAGGAGGCAGATGGCTGGGTGGCCAGCCTATGAGATGTTTAGGACATTAGGATTACATCAGCAACCTGTGGCTGAGCCAGGACCAAAACCCACACAGTCCTTCTTTCCAGGGGCCCCACATGGGAAACAGTAGCAGTTACTTGATCTGGGAATGAGGCGAGACAGACACCCCATTCTCACTCCTAGTGGTATGAAGAGATGGCAGTCTCTTCCTTAAGAGTCTAGGGGATTCAGACTCTAGGACCATTCGCCAAAGGTTGTTTCCCTGTCTCTGAATCCAAACCCTTTCAATTATAGGTCACAGAAGCCTTACCACAAAGCGAATTTGTAGAAGGCCACGGGAATACCTTACAAAACTGAAGGAAGGACTGTAGATCCTAGGGCATCTTCACATCTGGACTTGGTGGCACTGGGACACATGGGATGAGCTAGCCTGTTTCTCCCTAGATTTCATTTTTCATCCGCCATGTCTACTCATGCCTGCTCCCCTCTCACACCACACAATTGTCTCCACAGGAGGAGAATCTGGCTGCCAGGAATTCTGGGCTCATATCTTTAGAATATCTGACCAGAAGCCAGGTGTGGTGGCACACGCTTGTAATCCCAGCATTTGGGAGGCTGAGACGGGAATATCGTGGTTCGCCGCCAGCCTCAGCTACTACTTAGTGAGGCCCTTTGGAATTCAGTGAGGCCCTGTTTCAAAATAAAGAATAAAAAATAGGGCTGGGGGTGTAGCTCAGAGGTAGAATGCCCCTGGGTTCCATCCCCAGTATGACCAAAAAAAAAAAAAAAAAAAAAAAATCTTACCAAAGAGAAAAGAGAGTCTTCCTTGCTGATGCCAAATGGAAAAATCCCACAGAAGGGTTCTGATTGAGGGGAAGGATCCTCCGATTGGCCAGGTCCTGTTCACCTGCTTGTCCCTGGGGTCAAGTGGTGGTATTGGGGATGGAACCCTTCTCTGGGCTACACTCCCAGACCTATTTTATATTTTCACTTGGAAACAAGGTCTCTTAAGCCAGGGTGGCTGGCTTCAAACTTGGGCCATCCCGTCTCTGCCTCCCAAGCGCGGGGATTACAAGCGTGCGCCACCACGCCCGGCAGCAGGGGTAATTTTAAGAAGGGGTCAGCCGGGCACGGTGGTGCACGCTTTTAATCCCAGCATTTGAGAGGCTGAGACTAGAGGATCATGGTTCACGGACAGCCTCAGCTACTTAGGGAGCCCCTTCACAACATAGTGAGACCCTGTTTCAAAACAATAAACAGACGAAAAATAGGGCTGGGAGTGTAGCTCGGAAATACAATGCCCCTGGGGTTCCATTCCCAGTACTTAAAAAAAAAAAAAAAAAAGAAGGGGTCAATGAGCAGGGTGGACAAACCCTGTTATTTTGTCTTCCTCCCAGGTGACTATGGAGGCTGGCGGCCTCCCCCTTGAGCTGTGGCGCATGATCTTAGCCTACCTGCACCTTCCCGACCTGGGCCGCTGCAGCCTGGTGTGCAGGGCCTGGTATGAACTGATCCTCAGTCTCGACAGCACCCGCTGGCGGCAGCTGTGTCTGGGCTGCACCGAGTGCCGCCACCCCAACTGGCCCAACCAGCCCGACGTGGAGCCTGAGTCTTGGAGGGAGGCCTTCAAGCAGCACTACCTGGCCTCCAAGACGTGGACCAAGAATGCCCTGGACTTGGAGTCCTCTGTCTGCTTTTCTCTGTTCCGCAGGAAGAGGGAACGACGGACTCTGACTGTTGGGCCCGGCCATGAGTTCGACAGCCTGGGCAGTGCCTTGGCCATGGCCAGCCTGTATGACCGAATCGTGCTGTTTCCGGGTGTGTACGAGGAGCAAGGGGAAATCATCCTGAAGGTGCCTGTGGAGATCGTAGGCCGCGGGAAGTTGGGCGAGGTGGCCCTGCTGGCCAGCATCGATCAGCACTGCTCCACCACACGCCTGTGCAACCTTATCTTCATGCCGGCCTGGTTCTCACCCATCATGTATAAGGTGGGTATCACCCCAGAGAGATGCCACCCGGTCCCGGCCCCAGGGGCATGGCCCCTCTCACTGGGTTTCACCTTTTGTTGGACCCGAGAGCGCAGTAGTTATTCCTATACACATGCTCCTGCGACCCAGACCAGATCAGAATGGGCACAGCTGTGTCTCTATCAAAGCTGTGTTGGAAAACAAGGCTTGGGCCAAGATTTCTTGACGTTTTTCCCTTTCTAACTAGACTAACTGGATCTACAGGTAGGGCAGCCTGGCGGGAAAGCCAGGATGTGGCATGGGAAGAAGAAGCAGAGAACGTGTTAGCAGCTCGTGGCAGGGTACCCGCACTGGGAGCCAAAGAGAGCGGAGGCTGGGCAGGAGACGTGGCCTCCAGCACACAGACCCCACCCTGTGCAGGTGAGGGAAGGTCGGGCTTTTACCAGGATTAGCTCCTTCTCTAGGGTGACTAGAGAAAGGATGAGGAAATATTTGTCCAATACATTCCTTCCATGAACACAGAACAGAAGTTGTGTTTGCAGCAAAGCACTTATCGAGGTGTTGGTAGTTCCTGGCAGAACAGCTTATACATTGCCTAGAAACTGACTATAATCTTTATTTTTTTTTTGTGTGTGTGTGTGGTACTGGGGTTCCTGGAGGCCCTTCTACCTCCGGGCTACACTCCCAGACCTATTTTATATTTTTATTTGGAAACAGGGTCTCCTAAGCCAGCACGTGCAGCTGGCTTCAAACCTGCGGGATCCTCCTGTCTCTGTCTCCCAAGCGCGGGGATTACAAGCGTGCGCCACCACGCCCAGCTATAATCTTTAGATTACATACCTATTTGAGAAAAATTAGATTGCCTCTATTGCTACAAATAACAACTTAATTGTCTGTCATGTTTGTAATGATCATTACGCCACCAGTCGTTTATGATGTGCTCTGCATGTGCCAGACATACACTCCACAGCTTCTATCTCACTTTCTTCTGCCTACAGCCCTGTGAGATGGGTAGTGGCATCTGGCTTTATATATGAGGACATTGAGGTTCAACAAGATTAACTGACATACCCAGGGTCTCAGAAGTAGTAAGGGACAGACCTAGGATCCAAAGCCCATCCTAATAATCTAGGTGGCTTTCTATCTGTGACCTCATTTGATCCCCATAACAAACATTTATAGACAGAGAGTAGATACAGTGTCTCCATCCTGAAGATGAGGGCACCAAAAGTAGGAGATGCTGAGTACCTCTCTCAGGTGAGTAATTAGTGAGGACAGATCACAAATCCAGGCCTTCTGATCTAAATGCCTTGAAAGTTGCCAGGCGTGGTGGCGCACGCTTGTAATCCCCCCCCCCCCCCGCTTGGGAGGTGGAGACAGGAGGATCGCGCAGGTTCGAAGCCAGCAGCGCTGGCTTAAGAGACCCTGTTTCCAAATAAAAAGCATAAAAAATAGGCTTGGGAGTGTAGCCCAGAGGTAGAAAGGCTTCCAGGAACCCCAGTACCACTAAAAAAAAAAAAACTGCCTTGAAAGTTATATCATGCTGGATTTCTTGGGAGCTTCAAATCCTGTGTTTTAGTTCTAGATGTTTCAGAAGGCCTTATGAGCTTCCCTTGTGCTGGTTTACAGACCCAGAAGGAGAGTTCCCTTCTAGAAACAATGTTTCGGAACTTTTCTGTTTCATAACACATCTATATTCTTAGAGTAATATGTGAATTTCAGCCTCTCCTTCCCTCTCAGGAGTGTAGTCATAGGTCCTTGAGGGAAGGAGCCCGGCCTTGGTCTACTTTGGAGATCATCATCTGGCTTAGAGCCTGGCATGTATTTGTGCTAAGTCTATGATTGTTCTTCTAACTAAAAAGGCCCAGTGGCTTGGAAAGACCTTGTCTGAAAAAATGCAAAGGCCAGGATGGCTTTCCAGCAGTTTCCAGTGACTTCTGAGAAGACTCTGGTGGTGGTTCTGCATCTCCAGAGTGCTGGCCTTTGTCCTGAGAGAGGACCAAGGAAGACAAAATGGAATTAAACCACAGCAAGAAAAAAGTAGGCTAGCTCTATAAGGAAGACCTTAGATTATGGGGACTTAGGGTCCGGGACAAACTCTCAGAGAAGGTCACTGCTTAGAGAATTTTAACAATTGTTCAAGGGGGTGGATGTGTCTGGATTATTAAATGGAATCTTGAGAACCTCCCTCATGTTACAGTTCTGATAGAATTTGTCCATGATCCAGAAACAGTTCTATTTCAGGAATATAGAACAACTGGGTCTTCCCAAGCCTCTCGGTCAGGCCCAGAGCTGAGCAGGCCAGATGACTATGCACAGATGGAAACTCACCCAGATTATAAAAATGGGCTTTGGATCCTAGCCCCGTCTCTTACTAAATCCTCGCCCCAGACTCCTGAGGCCTCTCTGTTCCTTGTGTCCCTAGACCTATACAATAATAGCTAACTTTTAGTGAGTGCCAGCATTGTGCCTGATACCTCCCTTTGTGCTTTATTAACTAGTAAGGCAGACAAGGAAACTGAGGCTTAAAGAGATGGAGTCACTTGTCCCGGGTAACACAATTGAAAGGGGCGGTGCTGAGAGCTGTCCCTGGGGGTCAGCCGCTAGAGCCTGTGCTCTTGACCACTGTTCAGAACTTCACTGTCTCAGCAGCACACTTCTACCCTCTCTTTGGAGATGCCCCCACAATCACAAACCAGTTGCTGCACAGACTGGATTCTTCCCCAGCACCTGTTTTCTGCCCCTCCACCCCCGCCCTCCTGCCTGTCTCAGCCCAGGCAGCACTCAGCACCTCCTGGCCTGCCCTCCTGTGCCAGTGGTCAGGGTTGTGACCATATCCTGAGCTCAGATGCCCTGCTCCGTGGGGCCAGGAGAGCACTTTGAAAGGGTGAGACCTGGAAATGTGATTTGACACATTCTTCAAAGGGTAGCTACCATCCAGGTATGGTAACACGCCTGTAATCCCAGTACTTGGGAGGCTGAGGCAGAAGGATCGCAGGTTTGAGTCCAGCTTCCGAAACTTAGGCCCTGTTTCAAAAATTTTTAAAAGATAGCCGGGCGTGGTGGCACACACTTGTGATCCCCGCACTTTGGAGGCAGAGAAAGGAGGATCGCGCAGGTTTGAAGCCAACCTTGCTGGCTTAAGAGACCCTGTTTCCAAATAAAAAATATAAAATAGGTCTGGGAGTGTAGCCCGGAGGTAGAAGGGTTTCATCCCCAGTACCACCAAAAATTACAAAAAAAATTTAAATATAATAATAATAGGCTGGTGTGGGAGGCTGAAATGGGAGAATCACAGGTTCAAAGCCAGCCTTGGCAACATAGTGAGGTTTTCAGCAACCTAGTGAGACCCTGTTTCCAAATAAAGAAATAAAATTGGGCTGGGGGTGTAGCTTGGAGGTAGAATGCCTTCTGGGTTCAATCTCTAGTACCAAAATTAAAATAATTATAAGACAATAAAAATAGGGCTGGGGTACATGTGTAGCTTGGAGATAAACACCCCTGGGTTTAATCCCCAGCACCTCTCCCCACCCCCAAAAATCCCTCCTTTTGGAGGCTTGGTAAAGTTGGGCTCCAATCCCAGCTAATTTCTATGCTCGTAAAAGTTCAAAGCTCTCCTGACCAGTTTGGATTCCCCTGAAGTGACGCTCTCCTTCTTCGCCTCCTCTATTAACGTGTGTGAGCTCCATTTCGCCCAGCACTCCTCTGGTGACGCTTCTCCTTTCCTTCTCCATTCCCACCAGGGAGGGAAGGGAGGACTCACCAAGCACTGCATGAGTATTGGGAGAATTTACTAATGTCCTGAGAATATATTAATGTCACTAATGCAACGAGCCTAGGAAGGCTCATGCTGCCGAGTGCACACTCTTGCCATCCTTCCTATGAAATTAAGAAGATGGAAGAACAGTCAGCTCTTGTTTTCCTCCTGCTCCAATGCAGAGCAGCTCCCTCTGCAGCTCCCTAGTTCTTCTGGGCCCCGGGTGGGGAAGGGAAGAAGAAATGTCCTTTTCTTGCTTGGCTCTTCTGAAAGAGCCGCTGGAGAGCCAAGCAGCAGGACAAAGCCCAGCCCTCTCACCGCTGGTTTCTCCTTTTCATTCCCAGACCACATCGGGTCACGTCCAGTTTGACAACTGCAACTTTGAGAACGGGCACCTCCAGGTTCATGGCCCAGGCACCTGCCAAGTGAAGTTTTGTACCTTCAAAAACACCCACGTCTTCCTGCACAACGTGCCCCTGTGCGTCCTAGAAAACTGTGAATTTGTGGGGAGCGAAAACAATTCTGTGACTGTCGAGGGTCACCCCTCAGCAGATAAGAACTGGGCCTACAAGTATCTGCTGGGACTTGTCAAGTCCTCTCCAAGCTTGCTCCCCACAGAGGACTCTGACTTTTTAAAGTCCCTGGACCTAGAGAGCCGGGACCAAGCCTGGAGCCCCAGGACCTGTGACATTGTCATCGAGGGCAGCCAGAGCCCTACCAGCCCGGCCTCCAGCTCCCCAAAGCCAGGCTCCAAGGCTGGCTCCCAGGAGGCAGAGGTGGGCAGCGATGGGGAAAAGGTGGCCCAGACCCCGGACAGCAGCGATGGAGGCCTGAGTCCCAGCGGGGATGACGAGGACGAGGACCAGCTCACGTACAGACTGTCCTACCAAGTGCAAGGCCCACGCCCTGTGCTGGGGGGCTCCTTTCTGGGCCCCCCGCTGCCGGGAGCATCCATTCAGCTGCCCAGCTGCCTGGTGCTGAACTCGCTGCAGCAGGAGCTGCAGAAGGACAAGGAGGCCATGGCGCTGGCCAGCTCCGTGCAGGGCTGCCTCATCCGCAAGTGCCTCTTCCGGGACGGGAAGGGAGGCGTCTTTGTCTGCTCCTACGGCCGAGCCAAGATGGAAGGAAACGTCTTCCGGAACCTGACTTACGCGGTGCGGTGTATACACAACAGCAAGGTGCTGTCCTGAGGGGCGGCTGTGTGGACATGAGGACTTACGGGAACCTGGAACATGACTGTTGGTTGTTCTAGGGCTCCTGTGGCTATGTGTGGGAAGGGCGTGATGGGCTAGCTTGGCTTTAAAAAATGATCTTTTCAATGTTTATTAACACACACTTGACTTCATGTCCATTAGCTGACTTGGACAAGGCAGAAAATTTTTTTTTTTTTTTGTGGTGCTGGGGATGAAATCCAGGGGTCTTCTATCTCCAGGCTACACTCCCAGACCTCTTTTTTTATATTTTATTTGGAAACAGGGTCTCACTATGTTGCTGAGAGCCTTTCAAACCTGTGCAATCCTCCTGTCTCACCCTCCCAAGTGCTGGGATTACAAGTGTTCGCCACCACGCCCGGCTTAGAAACTATTCTTCTAATTTCACAAAAAAGGAGACCACCCGGGCCCAGAGAGGGGCGGTGTCTCACTCAGGGCCAAACCTTCTCCTCCATTCATTACATCATCCTGTTTTTCACACATGCCCATCCAAGTTCAAGTAGAAGAAACAAGGTCTTTCTAGCATGAATAAGAGAAAATTCAGGGAGACATGATCTCTGCCTTTAAACCTGAGTAGGACCGGGCGTGGTGGCACATGCCTGTAATCCCCGTGCTTGGGAGGCTGAGACAGGAGGATCGCACAGGTTCGAAGCCAGCCTCAGCTACTTAGTGAGGCTCGCAGCAACTTAGTGAGACCCTGTTTCCAAATAAAATATAAAATAGGTCCGGGAGTATCGCCCGGAGGTAGAAAGCCCCTGGGTTCCATCCCTAGTACCACCAAATAAATAAATAAATAAATAAATAAACCTGAGTAGGTTAGTGGAGAAGGCTTCCCAGAGGAGATGGCCATGCTAAATAGGATGAGTCGAGGTTCCGGGGCTGGTGGGGTATGTGGTGAATTGGGGGTGAGGGTGCACAGAGCAGGATGCTTGAGCAGCAGGAACCTTCTGTGCTGGGACTAGTGTGAGGTCGGCTTCTCCTGTGCCACAGGGGCAAGTTAAAAGGTGACACCGAGGAGGCTAGCAGGAGCTGCCTTGCAAAGAAAGCCCCACTGAGCCGCTGGGGCCTTATGCTAGGAGAACACCACCAGCCATCGAAGCCCTCAGCACCGTGCGTGTGCAGGCACCATGGGTGTCAGGGCAGCCTGCACATCCCATACGTGGTTGGTGGCATCAAAGGCTTCTGGAGGGAAAGAGGCCTTGCAGAAGAACGCGCGGCACAGCACCAGGGTTTGAGTCTCACCTCTCTGTTTTGATTGCACACATTACCTTCTCTTCTGTATGATGGAAGCAAGCGTCCCACCTTGCTTCTCTCACCAGGCTTTGAGAACACAGTGCTGTTGTGTTGGCAGAAATACTCAGCAAGCCAAAGGGCACTGCACACATGTCAAACACGGGTATTGCAGAATGGTACAATTTATAATGTACTTTGTTAACATACATTTGCTTAAAACAAAGCTGGGCGTGGTGGCACATGCTTGTAATCCCAGCATTTGGGAGGCTGAGACAGGAGGATCACAGCTCATGGACAGCCTCGGCTACTTAGTGAGGCCCTTTGCAACTCAGTGAGACCCTGTTTGAAAATAAAGAATAAAAACTAGTCCGGGGGTGTAGCTCGAAGGTAGAATACTCCTGGGTTTCATCTCCAGTACTGAGATTATATATATATAATACTATATATAAAATATGCTATATATAAAATATGCTATATATATATATATGCACACACTTTTTATTTATTTATTTTTATTTTTTTGGTGGTACTGGGGGTGGAACCCAGAGGCTTTCTACCTCCGGGCTATCCTCCCAGACCTATTTTCTATTTTATTTGGAAACAGAGTCTCACTAAGTTGCTGAGAGCCTCACTAAGTAGCTGAGGCTGGCTCCAAACCTGTGCGATCCTCCTGTCTCAGCCTCCCAAGCGCAGGGATTACAAGTGTGCGCCACCATGCCCAGCATACACACACTTTTTAAAGCTAAGAAGAAAAGGCAATTGGAAACACATCCCCTTAATAAGTTTGGTACCTTGTTTAAAGTAGGCTTCCTTACACCGATATCTCTATTTATCACTTAAGCTTGGTCTTCCCATGCCACACAGATTGGTTCAGATTAGGCAAGAATAGGCCTTTTTCTTAAAACTATTTATTTATTTATTTATTTATTGCCGTACTGGGGATGTACCCAGGGGCATTCTACCTCTGAGCTACACTCCCGGTCCTATTTATTTTTCTTTTTTAGTTTATTTATTTATTTATGGTACTGAGGATGGAACCCAGGAGCTTTTCTACCTCTGGGCTATATTCCCACCTATTTTATACTTTATTTTTGAAACAGGGTCTCACTAAGTTGCTGAGAGCCTCACTAAGTAGCTGAGTCTGGCTTTGAACCTGTGCCATCCTCCTGACTCATGCGCCACCATGCCAGGCAGTCTTTTTATTTTTTGAAACAGGGTCTCACTGAGTTGCAAAGGGCCTCACTAAGTAGCTGAGGCTGTCCGCGAACCGCAGTCCTCCCAAATGCTGGAATTACAAGCATGTGCCACCACACCTGGCGTAATTTATTTTTTATTATGAATTAGCCTTTGTTTCATAGAGTGGAAGGGAAGGTGGGGGAGAAGAACCCTGGCGCCTTATCTGGCGCTCGCTCAGGCCGGTGAAATTTTACAGAGGTGCAAGTAGAAATAGTAGCTCTGGAACTTGATTCCACTAAATGCATTTGTGCCCTTGGACTCCTGGGAAATCCTCGCACAACCCCAGTGCGTGGAGTCTGAAGCCATTGAGCTCCGTCTTCTGTAAGCCTCCTTCCCAGCCCATCGCCAGCTGAGTGGCTTGAGCCCAGGGCCAGGCTTCGATCTGGGTTCTAGTAAAGCCACAACGTGAAGTTGTTTGGCAAAGAGCCCCTGGGGCACTGCCAGGCTGGGCATGGAGACATGGTGTCCTCGGGGGCACACACTCCTCTTACCTATGGTGAACCGCAGGGACCCAGTGGGGAGAAAACGACCAGGTATTCCCCTGCTGGTTATAACAGAATCTCAGTGAGAGAAAGATCAATGGCTTCCTCTCTCCTGCTTAGATCGTCATGCTCAGGAACGACATTCACCGCTGCCGCGCATCGGGGATCTTTCTTCGCTTGGAGGGCGGAGGTTTGATCGCAGGCAACAACATCTACCACAATGCAGAGGCTGGTGTAGACATCCGGAAAAAGTCCAACCCGCTCATTCTGGTACTTTTCTCTGTCTTCCTCCCCTGTTCAAGGTAGCTCACACGGTTTTCAGAAACCTTTTCTCGCGGTCTTTATATAGATGTGACCATCTCGAGTTTATATGTTTTCCATTTGCAAGTGGGTCCTGCTCTTCTGTTTCCTTGTAACTCTGACTTGTTTTGCTGCTGAGGGCCTGAGGCATTGTCCACTTTAGCAGGTGAAGAGAGAAAGGAATGGCACGTTGCAATATTGGCTTTGCAAAGGGGGTGGGGATGGAGATACTGTTCACAACCAGGGATGTGATTCTTTCTTTATCCATGTATTAGTAATGACTTGGGACAAATCACTTCCTGCAATCTCCTCATCAATAAAGAAGAGGATTCGATGGACAGGGAAATTTTTCAGGGATCTCCCACAGCCCTGATATGTTGTGGTTGACTTTGAGTTTGATAAAAATAAAGACATGATGTCTGCCCTAAAAGACATGTGGAGCTCATCAATAAAGGCCCACCTAGTTAGTTCCTAGTTAGTTCATTGTTTTCTACAGAGAGGACATGAAAGATATTTGGTTCTGAAGATGATTCGTTGTATGGGTATTATGAGTGCATATTAAGTCTTATTTTTACATCATGTGGAAACCACCTAAAATCTTAGAATATGTGACCAGTGATATGAGATACCAGCCCCTTTTCAGTCTGATTTTTCCTGAGACACAGAATTCTAGAAAGTATGGGCTAGTAAAAATAATAACTACCCTTAGGTATAAAGCTTATCATATGCCAGATGCTTTTCAGAGCACTCTGTAGATACCTACTTAATTATCCTATAATCCTTATACAACCCTGTGATGTAAAATTCTTATTATCCCTTTATTGTTAGTTTGAGTTTGTTTGTTTGTTTGTATGTTTGGGGGGGAGTACTGGGATGGAACCGGGGCATTCTACCTCCACGCTACACTCCCAGCCTTGCTTGTTTATTCTTTATTTTGAAACAGGGTCTAAGTTGTGGAGGGCCTCGCTAAGTAGCTGAGGCTAGCTGTGCACCTGTGATCCTCCTGTCTCAGCTTCCCAAGTACTCTGATTACAAGAGTGCACCACCATGCCCGACTATCCCCCCTTGGTAAGGGAAGACATTGGGCATACAGAGGCAAAGGATCTTGCTTCTGAGAGCCAGTGACAGCTGGGATTGGAATCCAAGCCATCGGACTCAGGGTTGATGGTCTTAGCCCATTATATGTAGGGTGTCTGTGAGGACGCAGAGAGAGGAAAATTCCTAACTATATTTAAAAAGACACACTAGCCAGTGTGCGCTGCCTGCTGCACTCCTCCCTGCACTCCCGCTGTGCAGCGGGTGGCTGAATACTGCCTCGGCTTAGGACATCACTGCCACTGTTGCTAGAGAGATGAGGGCGGTCTGCCTTCCCACAGGCAGAGGGCCTGAGGCGTTGTCCACTTTAGCAGGTGAAGGGAGAAAGGAATGGCATGTTGCAATATTGGCTTTGTGAAGGGGGTGGGGACAGAGACACTGTTCTCTACACCTCTCTCTCAGCTTTTCAGCCTTCTAAGGGACTTCTCCCAGGCAGGGGCTGCCCCACTGCATCTGCCAAACCCTTCAGAAATCAGGAAATGAAGCTGGGGTGTGGCTTGGGGTAGACCTCTTGCCTAGCATGCACAAGACCCTGGGTTTCATCCCCAGCACTATTGAGAAAAAGAGGGAAAAAAGGAGAAATAGAAGAAAAGAAAGATCAGGAAAGTATGTAAGAGTAAAGAGCTTGCAGTGTGAAATGCTTTAAAGCAAACTTGATCTTTATCTCCATGAAATAGCTTTAGAAGAGATAGAGCTAACTTCCTGGGACTAGATTTCAGTTATACATCGACAATTTGAGCGAGACAATTTTATTATAATTTATTGTAATCTGAAATTATTAAGCTGGGTGTGGTGGCTCACACTTGTAATCTCAGTACTTGGGAGGCTGAGACAGGATTACAGGTTCTGGGCCAGCCTCGGCAAATAGTGAGACTCTCATTAACCTAGTGAGACCCAGTTTCAAAATAAAATTGGACTGAGGGGGTAGTTCAGAGGTAGAATGCCCCTGGGTTCAATCCTCAGTGCTACACACACACACACACACACACACACACACACACACACACCAAAAAAATTTATTTAGTCATGGTGCAAAAGCAACTAGCTGGACTGCATGACAGCAAAACTCGATTTTTCAAATCTGGTGCCATCACAAATGAACATATTATCTCGGGCCTGTTTTTCCCATTTGTACAAGGAAGTATCCTAAATGAATATCCGCAAGTGTCCTGTAGCTCACACACCTCCCGTGCACCTTCCACGGGCCCTCCCCCAAATGAGCCCTGAGGACCAGAAGCCCTATGGCTCCTCTGTCTAGATGTGGCCCCGTGGAACTGCTCTGGGCCAACATCCTGTTGTCCTGGGGCACTGCCCTTCCCTGAGCTATGGAGACATGGGCTCCCTGGCCCTAGGAGGTGTGGCCTGGCCAGATGATTGTGGGGAGGGGCCCTGGAGAAGCTCAGAAGCTTGGTAGCCAGTCTTGCAGGTGGAGCACAAGGGTCCTCAGCAGTAAATGCCAGGTAACTACATCCCCCACCAGGGGCTGCAGGAGGACGCCTGTCTTCACACTGTCCCTGCTGTTTCCTCCGTCTTTTTGTAACATGCTAGGGCTCCAGCAGGGACCTCCCGTGCCCTGGGCCAGCTGCAGCGGCCGCGCTCCGCCCTCTGCTTCATGTCTGACCTGTCTTGCGTGGTGTCTCATTTTCACTTGCAGTGTAACCAGATCCACCATGGCCTTCGCTCTGGCATCGTTGTCCTTGGCAACGGGAAAGGCGTCATCAGGAACAACCAAATCTTTTCCAATAAGGAGGCTGGCATTTATATCCTGTACCACGGAAATCCAATCGTGAGGTACGCACCACTGTGCCCGGGTTGTCAGGCGGGTCCACGGTCCTGTTTGCCCTCCCTCATCTCTTTGCCTACTCCCTGCCTTCCTGCCATTGGAAAACATTTTTTCTTACTACAATAACTGTGCAGATCCAAGCAGAGAGGAGACTTCCCTCATACTCCCACCCCATAGCAGTGCTGCTCCTGCTCTGGTTCCCTTCCCGTTGGGGGTGCAGGTCTCAGCAGACATTACTGAGCGTGCCGACAAGGGGTAACCCAGGCTAATGGGGGCAGAGCCCTTTCCCCAGGAGCTCGCTCTAGTCTGGAGGCCACTGTCCACAGAAATACCGTAAGACAGAGACAGCATCGTCGTTCCCACGCATGTGCCAATTCCGGCCAGTCAGCAGTGGTCACATGGCAGGCTGTGTTAAGATGCCGGGGCCTAGCCAGGCGTGGTGGTGCATGCTTGTAATCCCAGTCCTTGAGAGGCTGAGACAGGAGGATCACAGGTTCAAGGCCAGCCTCAGCTACTTAATGAGGCCCTTTTACCTCCGGGCTACACTCCCAGGCCTATTTTATACTTTTTTATTTTTGGAAACAGGGTCTCTTAAGCCAGCGGGGCTGACTTCGAACCTGCGCCATCCTCCTGTCTCCGCCTCCCAAGCGCGGGGATTACAAGCGTGCGTCACCACGCCCGGCCCCTTAAAGGCTTTTGAGCAGAAGATTCACACAGTTACGACTGCACTGTACGAAAAGGGATTAGTGTGCAGCAAATATATTCAGATACCCCTGCATTATTCTAGAAGTATTATTTTTTTTTGGTGGTACTGGGGTTCCTGACCCTTCTACCTCCGGGCTACACTCCCAGACCTATTTTTATACTTTTTTATTTGGAAGCAGGGTCTCTTAAGCCAGCGCAGCTGGCTTCAAACCTGCGCGATCCTCCTGTCTCCGCCTCCCAAGCACAGGGATTACAAGCCTGCGCCACCATGCCCGGCTATAAGTATTTTTCTAGGTTGTTGCGTGGCTCTTATATTTGTCACTTTGGAAAGTTTCAGAATGTCCCATTATTTTGATAATTCATATTTTTTGTCCAGTCATATTACTATTAGGCAAATATTTTGTCACTGTTAAAGACAGCTTGCTAAAGTAACTTGCACTTTGCTGGTGCTGGGGAACCATTAAAGAGCTGTGAGTGAGGCTGGCGTGGTGCACGCTTGTAATCCCAGCATTCGGGAGGCTGAGATAGGAGGACAGCCTCAGCTACTTAGTTCCTTTGCAACTCAGTGAGACCCTGTTTCAAAATAAGAGTAAAATATAGGGCTGGGGGTGTATCTCAGGGGTAGAATGCCCCTGGATTCCATCCCCGGTACTGCAAAAAAGAAAAAAGAAAGAAAGAAAGAAAAGAAAAAAGAAAAAGGAAAGAGTTGTGAGTGAAGATTCTCATAATCAGACAGGCATCCTGGGTTTTCAAGATGAGTCACTTGAGAGAATAGATTGTGCTTTTTTCCTTTATGTTTCTTTGTGATCAGAAGTAGAGGTCTGGGGGGGGACACACAATGAAGTTTGAGACCCTGGAGTGGCCGGGGTGAGGCCAAGCACAGCATGTATTTTTGCCGTTGAGAGCCGCATAACTGTAACCGCTCCCCAGCACGCATAGCAGAGCCCCCAGGAATTCTTCACGCCACCAAGATGTTAACCTGTGACCACGGCACATCTGTTTAAAATGGTGTTTAGGGTCAGGTGTGGTGGTGCACACCTGTAATCCCAGTACTTGGGAGGCTGAGACAGGAGGATCACAGGTTTGAGGACAGCCTCAGCAAGTAATGAGACTTTCATCAACCTAGTGAGAGCCTGTTTCAAAAAAAAAAAAAATACGGCTGAGGGTATAGCTCAGAGGTAGAATGTCCCTGGCTTCCATCCTTAGCACTACAAAATAATAAAAAATAAATAAAGTGTTGCCTATTTATAGATGACAGTAAAGAGAATACACTAAGGACTGAATATCATTGTGCTCATTCCCACAGTCGTTGGGTTAGGGTTTTCTTTGTTGCTATTGTTAGTTTTTGTTTCGTGGTACTGGGGATTTAATTCAGGCGCATTCTACCCCTGAGCTACACCCCATCCCTTTCTATTTTTTATTTTGAAAAAGAGTCTCAGTAAGTTGTGGAGGTTCTCACTGGGTTTCTGAGGCCGGCTGTGAACCTGCGATCCTCCTGCCTCATCCTCCCAAGTACTGGGATTACAGGCGTGCACCACTGGACCTGGCTTGTAGGTTTAGTTTTTGGTCACGTTGTCCCAGTGATAACCAAAAGTTTCTAGGTGTCTGGCTTGAGGACTTCAGAAACTTGAGCCACGGGTAGCCCACCAAGGAAGGCAGTGGCCTTGAAGCATGATGGTCTTGCCTGGTCTCACCTCTTTGTCTTGTTCACCTTCTATTTTAGCGGGAACCACATCTTCAAGGGCCGCGCAGCTGGCATAGCTGTGAACGAGAACGGCAAAGGGCTCATCACAGGTGCGTGCGGGGGGCTCCTAGCCAGCCAAGGCACTGCAGCCAGGCCACTGTCCCCTGGGATCCCCCCCCCCCCAGCTTCAGGACCTCACAGCACTTCTTCCCCCGCCATAGGCCTCCATCTCTGCTGAAACCAGGTGCTTCTTGGGAGGAGGGGCTGGCACAGCAAGGAGAAGTCCATTCTCCGCCAGGCCCGGAGCTGACAGCATCCGCGAGGTGGCCCACGGTGCTCCCAGAAGCACTAATGCCAGACAAACTGTCCTAAGCCCTCCGCGGGCTTTGGCCTGGGCTTCTGCCTGCTCGGGGAACTGTGTCCAGCCAGTGCCTTGTCCTTTACATCTTGGCTCAAGTGTCCCTTCCTCAGGGAAGCCGTCCCAAGCTCCCCATACACAGATACACGCACGGTACCCAGGACGCCGCCTCTCTGGGACACTGTGCAGCTTCTCAGTGCTTTGTGCGGTTGTTTCCCGTGCCCATGGGGAAGGCAGCGCATCCACAGGGCAAGGGTAGAGCCTCCCTCTGCGCCATCCTCCACGCAGAGCACAGCCACGCCTAGCCCTGGCCCAGGGAATACTTAGTGAGTGCCCGCTGTGTGCAGGCCCTGCCCCAGAGCTGGGGATACAGCACTGAATGAAATAGATGCTATCCACTGAGGCTTTAGGAGGGGACGCAAGTGCGTAGGCCAAGGCAGGCATGTGCAGCAGAAACAGGCCTGACCCAGAGCACTAGGCCTACAGGTCACTGGCATGAGGTGACGGAGAGATGGCGTGGGTGTTCAGGACAGGCCTGAGGAAGAGAGATAGCAGCTGGGAACTGAGAGATGGGAAGAAGCCACGGAAGAGAACCTTCCTCACAGGGCCGCTTGTGGGAACAGACATGGCGTGCCCAGCAGAGCCCACTGTGGGACGGGAGCACGGTGAGCGAGGGGCCGTGTGAGACGGAGTAGCGTAGGCCTGACACAGGCTGTCACACAGGCCCGCAGGGGCCACTGCACCCAAGACCCAGCAGGCCGAGAGTCTGTCCTGCCACAGCGCTGGGCAGCAGTGTCCAGGAGCACCTTCCAGCGTGGGACTCTGTAGTCCACTGGGAGAAGGGAGAGGAGAGGAAGGATGCGGTGAGGCTGGGCGCGGGGCGATGGCCGACCCCGGCCGCTACGGCCCTGAGGCCGCCTGTTTTCACTCATTGGTCTGAAGCCCCTGGGAACAGGGGTGTCGGGATATAGATGGGCACAGGACAGACACACACCTTGTCCTCGGAGAGAGCAAGCAAGTCCCTGAGACATCAACAAGCAGGCAAGCTCCGGGTGCAGACTGCAGACAGGGCAGGGCCCGGGCGGTCTGGCCCCTTCTCTTAGCTGTCCGAGTCCTCACCACCAGCACTGGAGATGGCCCTTGTGTTCACCTTCGTTCTGCCTCTCTTCATAGAAAATGTCATCCGTGAGAACCAGTGGGGAGGCGTGGACATCCGCCGCGGAGGGGTCCCCATCCTCAGGAGTAACCTCATCTGCTTCGGCTACTCGGATGGTGTGGTCGTGGGCGATGAAGGCAAAGGACTGATAGAAGGGAACACCATCTACGGTGAGGAGCGCGGAGCCGGGGAGGGCCGGGGACCCACGCGGGAGGCAAGAGCCCAGGTTCCATCTCAGCGGGTGGGCCGAGGACACCAGTGAGCCTCCAAGACCTTGCCGAAAGAACAGGAACTGTCTCGGGCCTCTCAGAACACACGGCCTCTCACATCCTCTTATAAGCCCTCCGAGCCCGGGAGGTCAGCAGAGCAGAGCTTTGTACCCGAGTTAGACAGCAAAGGGCTGCCTGGCATGGTGGCACACACCTGTAATCCCAGAACTTGGGAGGCGGAGACAAGAGGACTGCAGGTTCAAGGACAGCCTCAGGAATTTAGCGAAGCCCTCTGCAACTTTGTGAGACCCTGTTTCCAAATAAATAAAATAAGGCTGAGGGTCTAGCTCAGAGATAGAATGTCCCTGAGTTCCACCCCCCAGTACCATAAATAAATAAGTAAATAAATAAATAAATAAATACCAGCAAAGGGCAGAGTTCCCTCCTATAGAGACAGCCCCTTTAAAGCTCAGGCTCAAGCTGGGCATGGTGGCGCACGCTTGTAATCCCCGCACTTCGGAGACTGAGACAGGAGGATCACACAGGTTTGAAGCCAGCCTCAGCTACTCAGACTCTCAGCAACTTAGTGAGACCCTGTTTCCAAATAAAATATAAAATAGGTCTGGGACTATAGCCTGGAGGTAGAAAAGCACCTGGGTTCCACCCCCAGTACCACCAAAAAAAACCCCCAAATCTATAAAGCTCGGGCACAGTGACATGTGATTCCTCTCATGCCTTCTTTTTCTCTAGAGAACTGCAAATATAATAGGAAAACAGGATAATCACAGAGAGAAGATGATTTTCTCTCTCTCTTCTGGCCTGTGTTTCTAACAGTAAGGATAGGATGTATTCAGGCCTGCCTCTGCTGGGCCCCCTCTGTGCATTATCACACTGAATCCCCACGACTGCCTTCTGAAGGCACAGTTAGAGACCCCACTTTAAAGATGAGGACACTGAGGCTCCTGGAGTGACCTGGTTGCGATGGCCCCTGCCAGAGCCCTGAGGTGTCCTGTCCCAAGCCAGCGCCCGTCTGCCTCGCCCGTGGGGACACTCGGGTGCCGCCTCGCCCGCCGGGTGCCAGTGACACGATCCGTTCACTGTCCCAGCGAACAAGGGCTGCGGCGTGTGGATGATGTCCTCTAGCCTGCCCCACGTCACCAGCAACCACGTGAGCTACAATGGGCTGTACGGAGTGGCGGTGTTTAGCCAGAAGGATGGCGCCGGCGAGTTCCCCGGAGGCCACGGGGCACAGGAGAACTTCAGCGAGGATGGGGATGCCATCCTCTGGGAGACAGAGCTGGAGAAGGAGGACGACCCGCTACGCCGGCCCGTCACCATAGCTCTGGTGGAGTTGAACAGTATTAACCACAATGGAGGTGAGTGGCCCCCCACCCCCGCAGAAGAACCTTCCGTGGCGCCCACCATCCTAAGGGCCCTCCACAGACTGGACACAACCTGGGCTTCCAGACTCATCAGCTACTTATTTCTGCCACTTAACCTGGTACCCAAGCCCTGGACTTGTTCCCTGATGGCAAATCCATTCTCTCCTGCCTCCTGCCCTACCAACCTCACTCCTGCTATTTCTCTTGCCTGAAATTCCCTTTCTCCCATCCACACAGCTCAAATTGACTGGAACTTCCTAACCTGCTATGAACACACCCCTCTATCCTTTGCTTCTTTGAATTCTGCCTTCCTCCCATCCCCAATGACACCTTTTCTGGGACAAGAATCACTTAAGGGGTGCAGATGGAGGAAATGATTCCTGGACCCTTGGAAGCTCTTTCCTCTGGGAGCGGCAGAGATGGGGAGATCAGTAGCCCGGGCCACCTATGGCCAGCAGCCCCAGCACACCTATCTGGGAAATGAGTTCTGTCCCCACCCAGTTCAGAGTTTCCTCCGTGTGAGGACAGGCAAAGCCACATAAATTCACAAACATTCAGTTCTCAACCAAGCCAGGAGGAGCAGCAGGCGGGTGGCACAAGAGATTCAAACTTGCAGGCCTACAGCTGACTCTTCTCATCCGTCCTGGTCAGTCCCTCCACCCCGCCCCTCCCAGGCCGCCCAGCCCTCCTGCTCCCATCGGGTGTGGTGCGCTGCTGCAGGAGGCCCCTGCCCTGGGCCCCGCTGCACGCTTGTTCTCTCAAGTCAGGGCCCTGTCCTGTTGTGTCTAAACCTACACAACCCCACATACCATTTTTTCTATCCAAAATGTCTAAAACCTTTAAGACACATATTTTAGTATATCCCTTATGAATAAAATGTCCCAAAGTAATAGGGAGGCATATTCCAACTCAGTATGGGATGGAAAATAAAAGAGCCATGGTGGTACGTGTCTGTAATCCCAGTACTTGAGAGGCTGAGACAGGAAGATTGCAGGTTTGAGGACAGCCTCAGCAACTTAATGATTCAAAATAAAAATAAAATAAAAAGGGCTGGGGCTGTGGGTGTAGCTCAGAGGTAGAATGTCCCTGGGTTCTATCTTCAGTGCAAAACAAAACAAAACACTTTCCTAAGTGATAGAACTCTCTGTCTCGAGGTGGCAGGGGCAGCCTTGAAGAGGTAGTGAGCTCCCCATCACAAGAGGTGCAGACAAAAGTAGGATGATGTTGTAGGAGGTGCTCAAGCTGGGATGAGAACTGGGGCCAGAGGACTATCAATGGTAAGGAGGAGCTGGGCGTGGTGGCGCACACGTGTAATCCCAGCGCTTGGGAGGCTGAGACAGGAGGATCGCACAGGCTACACAGCCTCAGCAACTTAGGCTCTCAGCAACCTAGTGAGAGCCTGTTTCCAAATAGAGTCTAAAATAGGTCAGAAAGTATAACCCAGAGATAGAAAAGCCCCTGGGTTCCACCTCCAATACCACAAAATAAATAAGTAAATAAATAAAGCTAAGGCAGCTTCACACAGCCTGTTTCTGGCCGACTTTGATGAGGATGTAGTTGAGCTAGAACCATTGTCTCAACATCCCTGGGTTTCCTGGGTTTCCTCCTGCTGTCTGCATCTGTGTGGAAGCTGCAGGCCCAAGGCTGCGTCTCTTCCCTCCCACACACACACACACACTCCTGAGACGCACAGTTCAGGGAAGGCTTTTCTTTTCTTTCTTTCTTTCTTTTTTTTTTTTTTTTTGCGGGTCTGGGGATGGAACTCAGGGGCATTTGACCTCTGAGCTATACCCTCTGTCCTGTTTTTTATTCTTTATTTTGAAACAGGGTCTCACTAAGTTGTGGAGGGCCTCACTAAGTAGCTGAAGCTGTTCGTGATATGTGATCCTCCGGTCTCAGCCTCCCAAATGCTGGGATTACAAGCGTGTGCCACCATGCCCTGCTCAGGGAAAGCTTTTCTGATGGGTGTTGTCAGGGCCCATCCTGGGATCACCCTGTGCTTCCCCTGCTCCTGCCCCTCTGCCTGTAGCCTCGGGACTCTATGTCCAGAGCAGCGAGGCCCTGCACGTCGTCACCAATGTGATCCACGCCAACGGGGACAGAGGCATCACTGTGGCCCAGAGCAGCCAGCTCACCCGTGTGGCCAACAACAGCATTTCCTGCAACCGCCAGAGTGGGGTCAAGGTTGAGGCCCAGTGCAAGGTGGAGCTCCGCGGCAACGGTATCTATGACAACAGAGGCCACGGCATCATCACCAAGGGCGACAGCACCGTGGTCATCGAGAATGACATCATTGGCAACCGGGGCAGCGGGCTACAGCTGCTGCCCAGGTCTGACACCAAAGTGAGTACTGTGCACACGTGTGGCATGCGGTGCAACGCAGGGCCCAGCCCTGGGTCCCGCCCTCTGCTGACAAGCAGAATGTAGGTACTCAGCACCGAAGCCCTCATCCTGCCTGCTGAAACTCAACCCAGGAGGTACAAGTGGGGCCACACGTGGGAAGGGAACCTATGGGCTGAGTGACCAAAAATCCAGCAAGAAGCCAGGAGAGGGTGTCACCTTTGTGCTGTTCAGATCAATGTCTCCCTAACAGGATCATCTTGTACAGGAACGATTATGCAGTAGGTGCTTAATGAGGAATGAAACTTGCCCCAGGGCTTTTGCATGTACTGTTCTCTGTGTACTGCAACTCCCCCAACCCCTTTGCTGCCTCAGTCAGACAGCAAATGCCCACTCCTGCCTCATAGAGCCCTTCCACAGTGCTCTGCATCTGTTCCTTTACCTGTTCATCTCCCACAGGACTGTAAGCTCTGTACCTTTTTTTTTTTTTTTTTTTTTTTGGTGGGACTGGGGTTCCTGGAAACCCTTCTATCTCTGGGCTACACTCCCAGACCTATTTTTATACTTTTTTTATTTGGAAACAGGGTCTCTTAAGCCAGCGCTGCTGGCTTCGAACCCACGCGATCCTCCTGTCTCTGCCTCCCAAGCACGGGGATTACAAGTGTGCGCCACCATGCCCGGCAGCTTGGTACCTTTCATGCAGAGCAATGTGCTGGGTGCTAGGATTTGGGTGTTGGGTGTTGAACAAAGGTGTTGAACAAATACAGTCCCTGCATTGGTAGAATTCTGATCCCAAAGGTTCTTTTCATTTCTGCAGCTTCATGGGCCAGTGACTTAGGCAAGGAGTGAAGAATTCCGTGACTCGGCATCTGAGCACTGCAGGAGCAGGAGAGGGGCACGCCGTTGCCTGGCGGGTGGACAGTGGCCCTGGCTTCTGCACCACCTCCCCTCTCAGCCAGGGCTTTGCACACTGTTCCTTCTTCCTGGAAAACCTCTCCCTCCCCTGCATCAGATCAATTCCCACAGCTTCCTCCTCACTACTTCCAGGAAGCCTTCCCTGGCTCCCCCAGGCAGGGTGAAGGGCTGTCTGATCTCCTGTGGCTCTGTGATGACCTACCTAACATATTCGTAGCCCTCAGCTCTGTTGTTATTTTGCAGTCCTGAGGATTGAGCCCAGGGCCGTGCTCATTCTAGGCAGGCGCGCCACCACTGAGCTACACCCTCAGACCTGAGACAGCTTCTCCCTGAAGTGTGACAGGCCTGGCTTCTTCCCCCAGGTCATAAAGAACCGGATCCACTCATTCCGGGCCTATGGCATCGCAGTGCGGGGCCGTGCCAGGGCCCTGGTACAGGAGAACATCATCTTCCAGGGCAAGACCAACAAGACCATCTTCCAGCAGATCTCCAACAACCGGGAGTGCGTCATGCAAAACAACAAGTTCCTGGTCTTCAAGAAAAAGTAAGTGGCCAGGGCTGTCCAGCCCGGTCTTCTGGAACCACAGGGAGGTCACTGCAGCTGCTGCCCACGCCCTGCCGGCCTGCCTGCCAGCAGGAAAGGCCTGTGCTTGGCCTTTGTGTCAGGCCTGGGCCCTAGACACACCTGGGAGACAAAGGCTTCTTTTTTTCTTTCTGCACTTGGAATTGAACCCAGAGGCATTCTACCTCCAAACTACATCCCCAGCCCGATTTTTTATTCTTTATTTTGAAACAGGGGCTCACAACTTATGTGGAGGGCCTCACTAAGTAGCTGAGGCTGGCCACGAAACTGTGATTCTCCTGTCTCAGCCTCCCAAATACTGGCATTACAAGCGTGCGCCACCACAACTGGCCAAAGGCTTCTTAAAAGTCAGAGATAATGTGGTTTTGCCAGGTGTGGTGGTACACGCTTGTAATCCCCGTACTTAGGAGGTGGAGACAGGAGGATCTCGAAGGTTCAAAGCCAGCTGCGCTGGCTTAAGAGACCCCATTTCCAAATATAAAAATAAAAGTATAAAATAGGTCTGGGAGTATAGCCCAGAGGTAGAAGGGCTTCCACCCCAGTACCACCAAAAAAAAAAAAAAAGAAAAGAAAAAAAAAAGAGATAATGTGGTTTAAAATCTCATCTTTGCTAGTTACTGGCTGTGTGACCTTGGGCAAGCTACTCACATTTCTGAGCCTTAGTAAAACCTAGTTAATATCTGTTTTGTGGCACAGAAAACCGATATTAACTAGATTTTAGTTAAATTAGCCTATTTAATTTAGGTTAAAATAAGGTCTTGTGATCTAGTAGTGAATATCTGAGGGATTACAAAAATGTTAGTTGCTGTGGCTGCTGTCCTTGCTTTAATGCCTCTGCCTTGGGGCATCACTACCGCCTCCCACTGTCTTCCCCAAACCTTTGCCTCCTCCTGCCCAACACCGAGTTCAGCCAGTTGCCAGAGCTCACGATTCTGCTTCTGAAGTTTTCTTGTATCGGGCACCGCCTCTTCCCCAGCCACCACCACCTAACTCAGGTCTCAGCACTCAACCTGACCTGTGGTCTTGTCACCAGCACAGCTGTCCCATTTGTTTATGGATGGACTCTGTTTTGAGTGCTCTACAATTCTGTTGTCAAAATAATAGTCAAAATAACATGCCTATAATCCTAGTGAGTTAGGAGGCAAAAGATCACAAGTTCAAGGCCAGCCTAGTCATCTTAGTGAGACCCTACCTCTAAATACAAAACAAACCCCAACCCAAAAGCATGCAAGATGAAGCTCAGTGGTAGAGCACTTGCCTTGCCCCCCTGGGTTCTATACCCAGTAAGACAAAAAAATAAATAAAAATAGTTTTTACTGGCGTTACTGGTATCTCTCCTGCACTGCCTCCTGCCTGGTCTCCCTTGGGCCCGTCCCTCGTCCCTCTGTACAGTGAATTCACCAGGCTAACATTTCTCTGACCATGTCACATCCATAGTCAAAAACCAATGGTTCACCGGGCGTGGTGGCATATGCTTGTAATCCCAGCGCCTGGGAGGCTGAGACAGGAGGATTGCACAGGTTCAAAGCCAGCCTCAGCTTCTTAGTGAGGCTCTCAGCAACCTAGTGAGACCCTGTTTCCAAATAAAATATAAAATAGGTCTGGGAGTGTAGCCCAGAGGTAGAAAGCCCCTGGGTTCCACCCCCAGTACCACCAAAACAACAACAACAAAAAAACCAGAAACCCATGGTTCCCTGTCGTTTTCAGTAATGATCCCCACACTTTTTGTATTGCATTGTCAGTAAAAATAGTTTTGAGGAAACCCCCTTAAATAGGTGTATTTGCTGACTCACAACTTCCATGCATATCCAGATTATTTAAACATGGGGAAACTGAGATCCAGAGGTGCCCAAGGTGCCCAAGATCCCCTGCCCCTGGAGGCAGAGCTGGACAGAGTGCAGGACTTCTGTCCCTCACTCGTCCCCCCCCCACCCCCGAGCGTTCACTCACTTGAGAGATAAAACCTGCCACTGATTCCAACCGGGGATCCGAGACCTGCAGCCAGAGCGACTCAGAGCCAGTGCTGTGGACCTCCCCCTCATGGCTCCTCTGTACCTCCAGGTCTGATACGTGGCGCCTGGTGAACCCACCAGCACGACCTCACCTGGAAAACACCTTCAGGGGCCCCTCTGCAGCCCACAGTGGGCAGAAGGTGGCAGCCATGGCGACCAGAATCACAGCCCGCGTGGAAGGTGGCTACCACAGCAACCGCAGCATCTTCTGCACCATCCTGTGAGGCCGGCGCCCAGGAGAGCTGAGGCCAAGGCCCCAGGGCGAAGTAGTGCCTGAGAACATCCCAGCCCCTTACTCACCGTCCCCTAGAAAAACAGCCCAGCCCTCCTGGGGACAAAGGACAAGGTACCTCCAAATCCCTACAGCCCCACACCCTCAGCAGGAAGGAACGGGAAGGTTTTGCAAGAAGAAAAGGGCGCAGCTGGAGGGTCTGCATTGCCAGGGTCCTGGAGAGTCGGAAACGCAGCGCGTGACACTTTTGGGTCAGGACTCTTTTTACAGGGAACCTCACCTTACACACCAAACCCAGGCTCTTCTCAGGGAAGAGATTTACTTCTGAGGACGGGAAGTGTCTCCACTGGGGAGGAAGCAACTGCCCAGAATCACCCTTCCTATGATCCCTCTGTGGCCATCCTCAGCCTCCCGCTGTCTCTGGGGCCGCAGCTGAGCTTGGTTTACTTGAAGACAGTTCTTTTAGACCTGGATGTGGTCCTGGGAGGGAGGAAGGGCTTGGGGTGGAGAGCCCCTTTTGAAAGGCTGCCCCAGGGATGACACAGCGTCCCTTGGGGGTACAGGCAGGTACCTGCTGGGCTGGGCCGTACAGGGGTGCAGAAGCCCCAGGGTCACAGCTTCCCAAGCTCAGGACATCCGCTGGCGCCCGCTGTGGGACCTACCCCACTGCCTCTGGCTCCAGCCTACGCAGATGGGGGGCCCTGGGCCCTCCAGTGTCCCTGCTTTCACGAGGGGTCACCTGCCTTCACCTGCCCTGCTGCGGTCCCTTCAGTGCCTTGGTTCGGGCTCTTCCCGGCATGCCCTTCTCCATTTGACGAGTGCAGGCCCCACTCACTCCCCGAGGTTTAGCTCAGACACTGCCATCTCCTCGCAGCTCCCCCTGCTCCAGATGACACTGGCCCCCAAGCCTCAGTCGCCCCTCCTTTGCTCCCTCAGGGCACCAAGCACTTTCTGCCTTGTCTTGGGACTTTCTGGGTCCACACCCTGTCCACCCACCTGCTTGTGAGCTCTCTGAGCAGGGTCACATCTCACTGTGGCCCCAGGTCCCAGCCCCAGAGCTGGGGTGGGGCGGGACGCAAGGAAGGCCAGTTCCCATTAGTCCTGTGAATGTGCGGGGCTCCAGGGCCAGCTGGGCCCAGCCCCCACAGCAAGGCCAGGGCTGTCCAGGCCCTGCACAGCCTCACTGGCCCCTCCCACCCGCCCCTCATGGGCTGTCACCAGCCTGTCGGTCCTGCGCTCGGCCAGGTGGCTTCCCAGGCTGCTCTGACAGGCCCTAGGTGCTGCTCTTTAGGGTGGGGTGGGAGGGGTGGAGGGAGCCAGGGCACCGGCTTCACCTGACTTTAGAGACGAGTTCTGGGCCCTCCCATCCTCAGTAATGTCCTCTTCTGTTTGGTGGTCTCAGTGTGAGTCGCTGTACAAAATGCTGCCTTTATTATTTTGTAAGAAATGATTTTTCTGTGAATCAAGAACTTAGGAACAACTTAACCAAAATAAAGTTCTATATTTTAAAGGAGGCACTTGTGGGGGAGGGCATCTCTCCTTGATCTAAACATTTGCTGGAGTTCCAGGTGGCCAGGAGAATCCCAGAGCCCTCTTGTTGGCCGGCTGTTCCCACCGTGGCTGTGGATTAAAAGCTGGAAAGGCTCCGTCTCACAAGATCTGTGTCCTCCTGGCACCTACAGGCTGTCACTCCAGTCCTGCCTGCCCGTGGGGCTTTGCAAAGACCAACAGTAACAGTCCCTCCATGCTGGTCACTCAATATATCAGCAAATGATACTCAGCCCGCAGCGCGTCTTCCCAGCTGGTCAGCCGCTTAGAATTGCCGCAGCCACATGTCACCTCAGGAGCTAGAACCTAGTGTTGTTTTGTATTTTCTTGGTAAGTTTACTATCTTGGTCTAAATGATATCAGATAATTGTTTGGTTTAGCTCTCAGCAGCCCATTCCTGAGCTCCGAGGAACTTTGTCTGCTTTTGGGTTACTTGATACGCCTCCTGGGCAAGGGACACTTTGGGACATTTCCACATCTTTTTAGCTTCTCGGGGACCAGATTCTCTCATATAGCAAGAGATTTTGCATATATCGCTCCCATCATGTCTGGAGTTTATGTAGTGTCAACTGTTTCTAGTCGACATCTGTTTCTTCTCCTTTTTTTTTTTTTTTTGGTACTTGGGGTGGAACCCAGGGGCTTTTCTACCTCCGGGCTATATTCCCAGACCTAGTTTTTATACTTTATATGGAAACAGGGTCTAAGTTGCTTATAGCCTCACTCAGTAGCTGAGGCTGGCTTTGAACCTGTGCTATCCTCCTGTCTCAGCCTCCCAAGCGCTGGGCTTACAAGCATGTGCCACCACGCCCAGCTGGCATCTTACCTTCTTAGGTGCCAGATCTTACCTGTAGCCTCCTAACCCATGATGTGCTTCTTTATTTTTTGGTACTGGGGATGGAACCCAGGGGCACTCGACCTCTGAGCTACATCCCCCATCCCTATTTTTTTATTCTTTATTTTGAAACAGGGTCTCACTGAGTTGCAAAGTGCCTCAGCTAAGTAGCTGAGGCTGTCCTTGAACCACGATCCTCCTGTCTCAGCCTCCCAAAAGCTGGGATTGCAAGCGTGCGCCACCACGCCTGGCTTCATGATGGGCTTCTAATGTACTCCTGCATTAAAACCTTGCCTTCAGCTGGGCATAGTGGCACATGCTTGTAATCTCAGCACTTGGGATGCCGAGACAGGATCACACAGCCTCAGCTACTTAGCGAGGCTCTCAGCAACTTAGTGAGACCCTGTTTCCAAATAAAGTATAAACTAGGTCTGGGAGTATGGCCCAGAGGTAGAAAAGCCCCTGGGTTCTACCCTCAGTACCACTAAAGGAAAAAAAGAAAAAACCTTGCCTTCAGTCATGACTCAGGAATCATCTGTGAGAGACAGCTGAATCTCCATCCACAGCTGCCTCCAGAGCCCCAGAGACTCACTGCCAGCAGCAGATTCTGGAAGGCCTGCATCCAAGGAGCAAGTGAAGGCGCCAGGTTGCCCACTGATGCTGTCTACATTGTTTTCATCTCTGGTCCCCTCTATTTGGTGGGCCCTGCCCTCTATGTGGCCCTAGCTAGGCAGAGAAACTGGGACTGTCACTTGCTGATTTGTCTCCACCTTATTACCGCAGGCTATAAGTCAGCCTGCTCTGGCCACCCCACCTTATTGTTGGCTCCTGATAAAGCGGGAAGCCTCCTCTTCCAGCCCTGCTGTGATAGATCCTCCCCACAGCTCCCTCCACTGTCCCTTACAGAGCCTCTCTATATACCTTCATCCATTAGATGTGCTCAGGGATCAGCCTGGTGAAAACTTTATTGACTTCCCAGACCCCACTCGCCCAAATCCCCACACATGTGAACCTACAGGAAGAACACCTGCCATTCAGCATCACAATGACACCAGAGGGAGATCCGTCCATTGTAGCCATTGCTTTAGGTTTCTGACAAGACAGGCACAACTGGGATGCTGGCTGCTGGCTTCACAGCTGCGCCAAGGCAAGCCTTCTTGTTTCCTCTTTTTAAAAATAATGCAAGTAAACAGAAACAGTGGCTATGATGTGGGCCAAAATCACCCCGTCTGGAACACAACATCTACGTAATCTTCCTTCGCTTTGACTGGCGGTCCATGGTCTGGGCAGGAGGCAGCGGGATGGACAGGGTGCCTATCCTATGGTCCTCTTCCCTGTCAGCGGCCAGAGACACCTTTCTTTTAGAGATCTTCAGCCTCATGGCTCTGGCTATCTCAATCATCCTGAGGAAGAAACAAACAGAACAAATGGACAGAGAGCCTTCAACAATGTGGCTGTTCGGGGAGGCTTGGCAGGAGGAGGCAGCACACTCATGCCCCAAGGCCTGAGACAGAATCCCAAAGTGGCCAGCAGGAGAGAGCCCCGATGGGAGGGCACACAGGATGCCCCACCCCCAGTTTTCAGATGATTTCATTTAATGGGTTGCCATTAAGAACAGTCCTGCGGCCGGGTGTGGTGGTGCACGCTTGTAATCCCCGCGCTTGGGAGGCTGAGACAGGAGGATCGCACAGGTTCCAAGCCAGCCTCAGCTACTTAGTGAGGCTCTCAGCAACTTAGTGAGACCCTGTTTCCAAATAAAATATAAAATGGGTCTAGGAGTATAGCCCGGAAGTAGAAAGCCTCTGGGTTCCACCTCCAGTACCACCAAAAAAAAGAAAAGAAAAAAAAAAAAGAATAGCCCTGCGAGCTGGACGTGGTGATGCAGGCTTGTAATCCCAATGCTTGGGAGGCTGAGACAGGAGGATCGCAAGTTTGCAGCCAGCCTCAGCTACTTAATGAGGCCCTCTGTAACTTAGTGAGATCCTTCAAAACAGAGAATAAAAAATTGGGCTGGGGATACAGCTCAGAGGTAGAATGCCCCTAGGTTCAATCTTAAGTACTGGGGGGAAAAAAAGAAAAGAAAAGCCCTGCGGGTGATGGAAAACCAGGTTTTCTAGACCCATTAATATCTGTCACCTATCATCCTCTGTAAAAGCAACCAGGATGGGGCGATAGAGCGCTTGCTAGATTGACAGATTCCTAGTCCCTATTTGCTTTTATTTTCAACCTCACTGATGTATGGGCACTGTGGGCAGCCCTCAGAATAAACCTTCCCTGGACTGCTGGAGTGCAGACAGGTGTTGTCACAGGCTCTCTTGGAACACATCTGGGGATACCAAATGCCCCTCAATCACCAACAAAGAATTCCTAGGAAGCTCTGGCCTCTACTGTTTGAAATCTCTAACAAGGCTGGAAGGAGCCTTGAAATGTCGTTTTTTACTGGCTGTCCCCATCCATTCAGAGATGCTCAAATGTGATGTCCCTGCCAACAAGCGGCTCCGTCCTGCAGTCAACATCTCCCCTGGGGACCGTCCATCAATTCTGAGAAAGTTCTGCTTGCTAAGCTGAAGGTGGGTTCTCTTAAATGTCTACCCTGGGCTTACTCCTCAGAACTACACAGAATTCTTCTCCCCAGGGAAAGTAATTCAGAGAACAGAGACTGGTTACTTGGAAACAGAAGGCTCAGGTTTAAAGCCCAATAATTCCCTTCTTGGCTGTGAGACCTTAGGAAAGTCATTACTTCTCTGGACCTCAGATTCTTCAATTGTGTTTTAGAGAAACCAATGAGATAGCATGAAATAATTTTTTTTTTCTTCCCGGTACTGGGGATTGAACCCAGGGCATTCTGCCTCTGAGCTACACCCCCAGCCCTGTGTTTTATACTTGATTTTGAAACAGGGTCTAAGTTGCAGAGGGCCTCACTAAGAAGCTGAGGCTGGCCATGAACCTGTGATCCTCCTGTCTCAGCCTCCCAAGTACTGGGATTACAAGTATGCATCACCATGCCCAGCTCAGCATGAAAGAATTTAACAGTGCCCAGCAAAGAGAAGGTACTCAAAATGTCTAGTCATTGGGTCACTGAAAATTGTCCTCTGGTCTCAAGTTTTCCCTGCGTGAAACACCCCAGCTCCCCGGACAGCGCCTCAGGTTTCCCATGGTACCAGCGCTGACCGAGGTGTCCCGTGGGGCTCTGCATTCTGCTGCGCTCACCTCTTCTCGCTGAGCTTCAGGTCTCTCTGCAACACGGTCAGGTCAATCTGGAAGTCGTTCATGTGCAAGGCAAGGATGATCACATACGCAGTGATCTTTGCCTTCATCGAGTTTGAAATTAAGTTCCGCAAACTAAAAAATGAGAGGCAGGAAAGGAGAAACAAAATTAAAATCCCAAGGGCAAAATAAAAGCATTCAAGCCATTCCTTTACCTTCAGTGGCAGCCTAGCTAGGGAAAAGGCACGGGACTTTGAGCAACATTACTGCTTTCTTCTAAGGTGCCAGAGGCTCACGTGAGCCAATGCCGCGTTTCCCTGAGCAGGGAGGGAAAGCTGGCTTCCACATTCCTCGGGCGGTGCTGCAGCCGCACACTGCTGAGGGTGCGCCATGTCCGTCCCTGCCTGCTTAGCAGAGCTGCTGGGGTAAGCTGCCCCAGCCTCAGCTGCTGCAGCTGCTGCTCCCAAGCAGACCCAGGGAGCAGGAAACACACGCCAAACTAAAGGCTGGAAGGAAGCCCAGGGGTGCTGCCTGGCTTCTTTTCCCAGTCCTCACACTAGTCTGCCCCTTTCTGTGACAGTGACTTTCATAGGACACTAGTTCTTGCTCCATCTGGAAGGGTTTCTTGAAAGAAGTGTGGAAAGTGAAGTCTTTATCAAAGGGCTTTCCACAGCCTTTTATATTCCTAAAAGAGACAAGCCTGGCACAGTGGTGCACACATGTGATCCCAGCGACTCAGAAGCTGAGGCAGGAGGATTACAAGTTTAAGACCAGACTGGGCAACTTAGCGTGAGCCTGTCTCAAAATGAAAAATTAAATGAGGGCCGGGTATAGCTCAATAGCAGAATACTTGTCTGGCATAAGCAAGCCCTGGGCTAATCCCCAGTACCACAAGAAAAGGAAAGAAAAGCCAGGCAGAGTGACACATGCCTATAATCCCAGGACTTGGGAGACTAAACCTGAGAACTGCAGGTTCAAAGACAGCTTCAGCAATGTAGCGAGACTCTAAGCAAACTAGTGAGATCCTATTTCAAAATATTAAAAAAATATATAGCTTGGAGCACAATGCCCTGGGTTCAATCCCTAGTACTATTAAAAAAAAAAAAAAAAGAAAATCAATATTCATAAAAGTCAAAGAGAACATTTCCAAAGGGGGCATATATATAACACACATAATGTCTTCCACTTAATTGGCCCCAGAACTGAGCCAAAACGATGGTAATCTCTTCAGTAAGGCATCTCTGTGCAAGCAGAACTGAATCCAAGCTCCCACTCCCCCTGCTTTTTCCATCACGAAAACCAACCCTCCTGACCTGCCATTGTTGTAAGTCAAGCAGGTAAAGTGCTTCAGCAGTTTGTTGTTGATGATGTGGGGGATTCCAGGTCCTAGGGCACCTATAACACAAAATTGCATTTGATTATTTTCTCAAAAAAAACCCTCAGACCTATGCTTTATCCATAAGCTGGGCTGTTTTAAGAGACAGAACCACACAGTAAGAGAGGAAGGGGCCCAAGATCCAGAAGAGCCACTTGACATGAAAATCTGCTCAGGTGTGAGTCAGCCTGCACACTGGATACACACAAGAGATGTTTGTGGTGGGACCAGGACAAGACAGAAAACAGACTCCAATGAGGCCAAAGGATACAGAATTAATAAGACATTGGAAAACAAAATAGAGAGAGCCCAAAGAGAGAGGGAGGAGAGGAGACTAGAATGTGAAAATAAGAAATAACCAGACACTGAAAACATGACCACAAACCCCTGTGTGCTCAATCACAGCAAGAATGACTAAACACCCCTTGTGCCAAAAATCACAGCTGTCTCCAGCTGCTCTGGGTGGTAAATGTGTGACCACCACATACGGTCCTAGCTACAGGGAACACCGCAGTCACCATTAGAGACTGATGCTGGGCTCTCCTCCTGGAAATAAACTGATAAAACACACACCTCACAAACCTTCACAAGCAAAGCCATGTTGTTTTTTTTTTCTCCCTACATAACTAATGTTTGTTCTAATAGTCTCTTAAAATTGTCCTTTGATTTGACATAAATATTGTGCTTTGCCTAATTTAGAAGAGAAGTAATGAAATGTTAGCTCTGGAAGCTGCCTGAGCAATCGTGCAACCCGACCTGTCCCCGTTTCCAGGTGAGGACACAGCAATCGGGGCAGGGAGAGCCTCATGGGTACCCAGTGTCAGCAGCACCAGGAGGAACTGCACTGCTGCAGTTAAAAAGCAAGACTCACACCCACAGATCTACTTTCCTCCTCGCTAGAGCTGATCTGAGAACCATAGACAGATAATGGACTGGAAATAACCAGGCATATATAAAGTCTACCATGGGCTTACTTTTCCGCTTTATCACTTTCTGAGCACGAAGTTTGATGAGGGTGTCCAAAAACCATATGCATCGGGCCTGGCGGTCTCGGCTCTCCTCACTCGATGGCAAAGACTTCAGTGCTTCTATAACAAAGGAGCAATGGCTAAAACAAGGAAGGAGTACAGGAAATGTGTCAGGGGACAGGCTCTGCCAGGGAAGATCCCCTCCAACAAGGACACGCACCTCTCCCTTCCACACACACTTTGCAGCTGATGAGGGGCTGCCACGACGAACAGTCTTAGGAACAAGAAGGCTGTAAAGGGGCCTGTAAGGGCCAGAGAGTGAACATTTTAAGCTTTGTGGAGCCCAGTGTGGTGGTGCACACCTGTAATCCCAGTACTTGGGAGGCTCAGGAGGATGGCAGGTTTGAGACCAGCCTCAGCAACGTAGCAAGACTCTCAGCAACCTAGTGTGACCCTGTTTTAAAATAAAAAATAAAACTGGAAAGCTGGGCGTGGTGGCACACGCTTGTAATCCCAGCATTCAGAAGGCTGAGACCGGAAGATCATGGTTCACGGACAGCCTCAGCTACTTAGTGAGGCCCTTCATAACTTAGTGAGACCCTGTTTCAAACAAATAATACAGTAAAAAAAATAGGGCAGGGTGTATAGCTCAGAGATCAAATGCCCCTGGGTTCCATCACCAGACCCCCCCCCCAAAAAAAAGCTGGAGTCGGGCGTGGTGGTGCAGCCTTGTAATCCTAGCACTTGGGAGGCGGAGACCAGAGGATTGCAGTTAGTGTAAGGCTTCAGCTACTTAGCAAGGCCCCTTGCAACTCAGTGAGACACTGTTTCAAAAACTATAAAGACTAAAAATATAGGACAGGGGGTATAGTTTGGAGGTAGAATGCCCCTGGGTTCCATCCCCAGTACCGCTAAATAAATAAATAAATAAATAAATAAATAAATAAATAAATAAGCTGGGCCTGGTGGCACACACTTATAATCCCAGTACTTGGGAGGCTGAGACAGGAGGATCACAGTTTCACAGCCAGCTTTAGCAAATTGTGAGGCCCTCTACAACTTAGTGAAACCTGTTTCAAAAAAAAAAAAAAAAAGGACTAAAAAATAAAGCTGAGGGTATAGCTTGGAGGTAGAAAATCACTGGGTTCAATCCCCAGTACTGAAAAAATAAACAAGTAATATATATATGTGTATATATATATATATATATATATATATATATATATATATATATATAATTTTGCTTTTTTTTTTGCGGTACTAGAAAATGAAACCCAGGGCATTCTAGCTCTGAGTCCCACTTTGGTCCTATTTTTTATTCTGTGTGTGTGTGTGTGTGTGTGTGTGTGTTTTAAGTACTGGGGATGGAACCCAGGACATTCTATTTCTGAGCTATACCCCTAGCCCTATTTTTTATTTTGAAACATGGTCTCACTGAATTATAAAAGGCCTCACTAAGTAGCTGAGGCTGGCTTCAAACCTGCGTGATCCTCCTGTCTCAGCCTCCCAAATGTTGAGATTACAAGTGTGTGCCACCACACCCAGCTCTTCTTTATTTTGAAACAGGGTCTGAGTTGTGAAGAGCCTCACTAAGTATCTGAGGCTGTTCGTGAATCATGATCCTCATATCTCAGCCTCCCAAATGCTGGGATTACAAGTGTGCGCCATCATGCCCAGCTGCTGGGCAACCTTTTCTAAAGTTAAATTTATGTATTTAATTTTTTTTTTTTTTTGGCTGTTTGTTTGTTTCCAGTACTGGGGATTAAACCCAGGTGTATTCTACCTCCCAGCTACACCATCAGCCCTATTTTTTATTCTTTATTTAGAAACAGGGTCTTGGTAAATTGCAGAAGGCCTCACTAAGTAGCTAAGGCTGGCCACGAACCTGCGATCCTCCTGTCTCAGCCTCCCAAGAACTGGCATTACAAGTGTGTACCACTATACCTGGCTGAGTGTTTTTTTTTTTTTTTTAATAATTTCATCTGGAGAAAATAAAAGGTTGTCAACCCTAGATTGATTGTCTCAATTTTTGTCTTGAAAATTTATTAGTCAATAAAATCCAAGACATGGGAACCATGGGAACCGCCCACCCCCCCATAAAGATTAATTCCTGAAAAAAGAGCTCACTACTAGGTTTTTTAGTTGTCTTAACGTGACAGTGATTCACGACAGGTGCAGGCACGGGCCCGGGTTGGGAGTCTGAGAACGGAGGCCCTGAGCTCAAGACAACAGTGGCTCGCTCATGTTCTGGGGTGGAGCAGACACCTCCTCACTGACTCACAGCTCAAGGTCCTGCTTCCCATCTGACTCCCAACATCACTCCCCCTCTGCCTGGGTGGGAGTACCTGTTCTCTTCAATCATCTTCAGTATCTCTTCTGATGTGACCTTCCTGAAAACTTCAGATGGGTTCGCAAGAGCTTCATACTCCTCAGGGGACAGAACTAGGTACAGGTCAAGAACACAATCTGCCCAGAATGGAAACAACCAACCAGCTGGATGGTCTTGTAGCAGCTTCCTTTCATAGACAGGAAAGCTGAGGCTTGCAGAAGGAAAGAGGTTCAAACAGGACAGCAGGGCCCAGCTCGAGGACCCAGTTCTCAGACTCCAGCACTTGTTTCCTGCCTGGGCTTCTCTACCAATATTACAGAGCCAATGCCAGCACTTCCATCTAACCAGAGTGAAAATATACACTCGAACCCTTCCTTTGGCAAAATCAATCTGCTCTAGATTTGGGGCACTGGCCAACTTAAAAGTCCTATTATGACTATTCATAGAGAGTGACTCTTCCCCCCAGGGCTAGGCCACAGGCATGTTGCTAAGGAATGAGTTTGAATCCCAAGGATGGGTCCTTGACTAGTGAGGAAGCTTCCCTGCTCTGGACATCAGCACTGGGGCACAGAAACGGTTTGGGTGTTGCTTTTATGAATGTAAAAGAACTCCCATCCCCACCCCGAGAGCCTGGCTGTGTCAAGGTGTGCAAACATTACGACTGAGAAAACCGGGCAGCTTTCCTACCACAAAAAGGATACTATCTTCAAATTTATACACATCTTCAGGCTTGGCTGCATCAGCGTAGCAGGGAGGAAGGTAGAGGGAGTCATCTTGCAGGTCATCCTGGATGGCATCGCTGACCAGAGCTTTTCAGTAAAGGGAAAATTCGCGTCAGTCACAGCCTGTTTGGTTTCAGGTCCCCAGCACTCTTTGCCATCTGTGTGGGTGAGAACACAAATGGTGCAGAAACCCCCATCTGAATGCTTCCAGCAAGGTGGCTGAAGTGCCCAGCAGGCTGACTGCTCCAGGACGCCGACACATGGCAAGGTGAATGCAGAATGGTGCCTCTAGCAACTTGCAATAGCGTTGGGAGAGACAGACGTGCTATTGAACATGAATACCATGTGCGAGATGCTAAAGTGAGGACCATAGTGGAGGGATATAACCCACTCGGAGCGGACTTGCCTAACGTGTGCAAAACCTTGGGTTAGACCTCCAGGTCTGGGGTGAGGGGAGCAAGAAACATTCGAAATACTCTTTAATAGCTTACCTCCCAAAACATTTCACTATACGTTATAGTGAAACTAAACAAACAAACAAACAAAAAAAACCAAAAAAAAAAAACAAAGAAAAAACACCACACTGTACATAGAGACTACATATGGAGAAAAAAGAGAAAAGTTCTAATATTAGTCTAGTAGATCAAAGTTGGGAATATGGTTGAATTGTTTTTCTTTTTAAACTGGGTGTGGTAGCACAGGCTTGTAATCCCAGCATTTGGGAGGCTGAGACAGGAGGATCCGGGTTCGAGGACAGCCTCAGCTACTACTTAGTGAGGCCCTTTGCAACTCGGTGAGACCCTGTTTCAAAAAGAATAAAAAATAGGGCTGAGTGTGTAGCTCTGAGGTAGAATGCCCCTGGGTTCCATCTCCAGTAACACACACACACACACACACACACACACACACACACACACACACACACACAATTTAATCCTGAGAGTAAACTTAAAAATTAAAAATTTACCCAGACATTAAAGTATGTCTTTAAATAAATGTTGAGCCAGGCGTGATGCACACACCTGTAATCCCAGTACTTGGGAGTCTCAGAAAGGAAGGTCACAGGTTCGAAGATAGCCTCAGCAACATAGTGAGACTCTCAGCAACCCAGCAAGACTGTTTTGTAATAAAAAATAAAAAGGGCTAGGGAGGTACAACTTCCCTGGGTTCAACCCTTATGCAGGAGCAAAAAATGTTGAGTCCTACTTCTATGCTCCTAGAAAGAAAAACATAATATTGTAAAGATGTTGATTCTCTCCATATTACTACCAATTGAATTTTTGAGGAAACCTGATAAACAGTTGCTATCACTTGGGAAAAAAAGCATGTTATGAAAGCCAATACATTTCTTTCCTTTTTCTTTCTTTGTGGTACTAGGGATCAAACCCAGGGCCATTCTACATGTGAGGTATACTGCCAGCCCCATTTTATTTTTATTTTGAGACAGGGTCTTACTTATTGCATGCTTGCCTTGAACTTGTGATCCTCCTGTCTTAGTCTCCCAAGTACTGAGATTACAGGTGCATGCCACCATGCCCAGATACATTAAAAGGGGGGGGGGGTGAACTGGCCCTATAACACAAGAGACTGATAAAAAGGCAACTTAGATCAAAAGAGCCTGGTGCTGTTACAGGAACAGCCAGTCAAAACAAAGGACAGGGCACAACTGTGTAATGGTAAAGAAGCTTTTTTAAATCATCCAAGGATGAAGGTAAGGGACAACTGGCTAATCACTTGGAAAATATAAAATTAGATCTGCACTATATGCTAAAAAAAAAAGTTGTGTAAGTACTAAAAGAAAATATTTATATAGTCACCACATATGGGAAGATTTTCTTAAAATTTCTAAATTGAGCCAGGCATGGTGGGGCATGCCTATAATCCTAGTACTTGGAAAGAGAGGAAAAGAGGATTGCAAGTTCGAGGACAGTCTCTGCAACATATCGAGACTCTTAGCAACCTAATGAGTCCTTGTTTCAAAACCAAAATTAAGGAGCCGGGTGTGGCGGCGCACGCTTGTAATCCCAGGATTTGGGAGAGAGACAGGAAGATCACGGTTCACAGACTGCCTCAACTAGTGAGGCCTTCTGCAACTTAGTGAGACCCTGTTTCAAAATAAAGAATAAAAAATAGGGCTGGAGGTGTAGTTCCGAGGTAGAATGCCCCTGGGTTCATCCATAGTACCACAAAAATAAATAAAAAATTAATTAATTAAATTTAAAAGATGGCTGAAGGTGGAGGTCAAAGATAGAATGCCCTTGGGTTCAATTCCCAGCCCCCCCCCCCACCTCTAGAATTACTTTTTGGAGGGGGGTTGGGGCTGAGCCCAGGGGCATGCTACCTCTAAGCTATACTACCCAACCATTTTTACTTTTTATTTTTTTGGTAATGGGGATTGAACTCAGGGGCATTCAATCTCTGAGCTCAACCTTACTTCTTTCTTTCTTCTCTTTCTTTCTTTTATCTATATTTGTGTGTGTGATGCTGGGGATGGAATCTAGGGGCTTTCTACCTCCGGGCTATACTCCAGACCTATTTTATATTTTATTTGGAAACAGGGTCTCACTAAGTTGCTGAGAGCCTTACTAAGTAGCTGAGGCTGACTTTGAACCTGCACAATCCTCCTGTCTCAGCCTCCCAAGTACTGGGATTACAGGCATGTGTGCCACTACGCATGGCTTATTCTTTATTTTGAAACAGGGTCTCACTAAGTTGCGAGGGCATCACTAAATAGCTGAGGCTGGCCACGAACCTATATGGTCCTCCTGTCTCAGCCTCCCGAGTAGTAAGATTACAAGCATGCACCACCACACCTGAATTATATTTTATTTTGAAACAGGGTCTTACTAAGTTGCTAAGACTGGTCTTGAACCTTCAATCCTGCTATCTTAGCCTCCCAAATACTGGGATCCCAGGTGTGTGCCACTATGCCTGCCTTAAAATTCCACTGTGTGTGTGTGTATGTGTGGTGCTGGAGAGTGAATCCAAGGGCTTTCTACCTCTGAGCTACACCCCCAGCCCTTTTTATTTTTTATTTGAAACAAAATCTAGCTAAGTTGAAGCAAGCCTCACTGAGTTGCTGAGGCTGGTTTCAAACATGCAATCCTCCTGTCTCAGCTTCCCAAGTAACTGGGATTATAAGTATGCACCTATATGTGCCTGGCTATAATTCGTTTTTGTTTGTTTTGTTTTTTGTGGTACTGGGGACTGAACCCAGGGGCATTCTACTTCTGAGCTAAAACCCCCATTCCTATTTTGTTTTTTACTTTGAAACAGAATCTCACTAAGTTGCAGACAGTCTCAATTTAGCCTTTCTCAACCTTCCAAGTGCTGGGATTACAAGTGTGTGCCACCACACCCAGCTAATTCCATTTCTAATACATAAACTTTCTCTAATGTTCTTGTCAACCCTTTTAACCAAAGTCTCCCTGGACTCACAAGGAGATGTGAGGCCTTCTCTCTCCTGTGCCCTGCAGGCTTTAATCCTGCACCAAGAACAGGGAAGGCACATGCCTATTTCCACACCCGTCTCCTCCACTCGACTGAACCACCAAGGGAAGCACCAGGTTGGATGTTTCTTGTTGCCCCTAGGGTCTGCCCTTGGGTAGACCCTCAGCAAGTGCAGGAAAAAATACGGCCTCAACCCCACCACATCCATCTGGGAGGGAGGTAAAAGATCTAAAAGAAGAGAAGCTACGATGGGCGTGGTGGTGCATGCCTGTAATCCCAGTATGTGGGAGGCTCAGAGAGAAGTACAGGTTCAAAGCCGGCCTCAGCAACTTAGCCAGGCTCTCAGCAACTTAGTGAGACCCTGTTTCCAAATAATTCCCAAATAAAATATAAAACAGGGCTCTGTGTCATAGCCCAGCGGTAGTAGGCCCCTGGGTTCCACCCCAAGTACCACCAAAAAGAGAGACAGACAGACAGACAGATCTATGGGTAGATTCTTACCCACTCCCAGCTGCTTACCATTCACACCCTTTGTGTCAATGATATCCTCTGCAGCTTTGGCTACTGCAAGGTTCAAAGATTCATTGCCAACTTTGTTCATTCTCCTGGAGCTCAGAGCTCGTTTTTGTTTAGTGGTACCAAAGGCTTCAATGCAAGAATCCATCTGTGCAAGAGACAAGCCTGGTGACTGGGGGTAGAAGAGGCAGGCGCTGCTACTCCTCCCTGCGCAACCATAAGGGCACTGTGGGCTCCAGAGCCATCGTCACTTACCTGTAAATCAGGCCGAGCCACTCCTATCACACCTCTCTCGTAGAACCAGTGGACACATCAAATTATTTTAACAGATTTGGCACACTTTATAAACAATAAAGGGCTACTTACAAATGAAAAGACTTGACTGGAATTAGGCTTGGTATAACTGTGGCACACAGCTCACTATTCTATCCTACATCCAGAGCAGATATTGCTCATGGATCACTCACTCTTTCCTGAGCCAGAGAGCAGCCTCACATCCTTTCTCAATACAGTACTCCAGGCAGCACTCAAGACTCAATCAGTTTGCCATCCTGAGGTGAGATCTTTGTAGGAACCTTCAATATTGCAAAACCCTAAAGTCCAGTTTGTTCTAATGTGAAAATTTTCAGACATAACCAATATTTTCTGGAAATCGAGCAAAATCCTAAAAACAAATGCAACACTGACCCAGAGAACAGGTTCCGAATGCTATCACAGAATGGCATTTGACCACCTCTACAGGGAAGTAGGTCTGCTCTGCGACTCACAGACTTCTGCAGGTAGCAACTGCCCAGAGAACCACACACTGGGTGAGCTGGGAGCAGCCTGAGAGACCAAAGTTCAAGGAGCTCATTGTACTGCTAGGGAAGCATTAAGCATGAAGGACCCCTCCCCCAAGGCCCCACATCCTAATTCTGTCACACTCACCTTTTCTCTGAACGTTTTGGTCTGACTCTCCAGTGTGGGTTTACTCTCAAGCGATTCATCTATTAAAATACAAAACACAAGAAAAGGGGTCTCACGATGTTGCCTAGGCTGGTTTCGAACTCGTGAGTTCAAGTGACCCTTCGGTCTCAGCCTTCCAAGTAGCCGGGAAGGACTAGAAGCATACACTCCATGTCCAGCTCTGGAAGGCTTGCAGACATTAATCCTATTCCATGACTAATCTATGAAAAACAGATTGGGAGGGCTGGGAATGTAGCTCAGTGGTAGCGTGCTGGCCTAGTGTGTACGAGGTTCTGGGTTCACTCCCCAACACTACAAACAGCATTTGTTTTTAGGATTTAGTTAGAATTCCAGAAAATATTGGTTGTATCTGGAAATTTTCACATTAGAACAAACTGAACTTTAGGATTTTGCAATATTGAAGGTTCCTACAGAACAAAACAACAGATTTCCTTATTATAGGAGTTCCCTGAGCCTAACATGAACATATATTATGAATGCTCAATATGCAGTGTCAGTGCACAGTAAAGGGAACGGGAGAATAGATCAGGAGTCAAATGAAGGAATCATCTGGTCAACCTCTTCATTTTATAAATATGGAAAAAGAAGGCTCCTGATGAAATGACTCTCTGGTCAGCTCACGAGGCAGAGGCAGAGGCAGGGTTAGACCCAGGTCCTCAGCTCTTCCCACAGTTTTGCTCTCCTGGTAAAGAACCTAAATGCAGGCACAGATGTGAGGTAAGTATTTCTTACATAATGTTTTCTAATTTCCCACAAAGTACTCAAAGAAGGAGCAGTACGGTCTAGTGGCCAAGAGCAATTTCCCAGGGTGGCCTTGCTGAGTCGCGTCAGCAGGGCACCCAGTTTCATCGTCAGTAAGAAGGGATGACAGGACCTACGAAGCAAGCGACAAAGGGCACTCGGGTGTTTAGAACAGCACCAGGCGCACGCTAAGGATCCAGTGCAATGTGTGTGTATAACAACCAGAATACACCAATATTTACAAACTTGTACAGACATAAACAAAAGTTGTTTATTCAACAAATTAATAAGTAATATTGCCCTGCCTCCTTGAAATTTAGAAAACTTGGAGGATAATCTAAATGTAGTTATCCCAGCATTTGGGAGGCTGAGACAGAAGGATTGCAGTTTGTGGACAGACTCAGCTACTAAGTGAGGCCCTTTGCAACTCAGTGAGACCCTATTTCAATATAAAGAATAAAAATAGGGCTGGGGGTGTAGCTTGGAGGTAGAATGCCCCAGGTTCCATCCCTAGTATCACAAAAATGAATGAATGAATGAATGAATGAATGAATAAATAAATAAATAAATGTAGTTATACTTGTTTTCAAAGTAGAGAATTCTTAACTTTTTCTTTTTTTTGGGGGGGGCAGTACTAGGGATGGAACCCAGGGGCATTCTACCTCCGAGCTACACCCCCGGCCCTATTGTTTTTCATTCTTTATTTCGAAACAGGGTCTCACTGAGCTGCTGAGGGCCTCACTAAGTAGCTGAGGCTGTCTGAGAACTAACATCCTTCTGTCTCAGCCTCCCAAATGCTGGGATTACAAGTATACACCACAACGCCCGGCTCGAGTTCTTAATCTTTTGAACCTGTAGATCTTTAGAAAACTTACAACTCAAGAGCCTTTTAAAATCATGTGCAAGCCAGGCCTATAATCCTAGTACCTGGGAGACTGAGACAGGAGGATCGCAGGTTTTAAGCCAGCCTCACCAACTGTGAGGCCTTCTACAATTAGAAAGACCCTACTTCAAAATAAAGAATAAAAAATAGGGGTATAGCTCAGAGGTAGAATGCCCCTGGGTTCAATCCCCAATACCAAAAAATAAAAATAATTAATTGAAATCATGTGTAAAGCTGGGCGTAGTAGTGCACACTTGTAATCCGTTACTTGAGAGGCTAAGACAGGAGAATTGCAGTTTTGAGGACAGCCTTAGCAAGACTCTTATCAACTTAGTGAGACCTGTTTCAAAATAAAAGAATAAAATAGGATTATGGGTATAACTTGGAGGTAGAATGCCCCTGGGTTCCATCCCCAGTGCCACACACAGACACACAGGCACACACACAGACACACACACACACACACGTAGGAAAATAGGGCTGAGGGGTAAAGCTCAGGGGTAGAATGTCCCTGGTTTCAATCCCCAGGACCACAAAAAATAAAATAAAAAATTAATTAAAAAACCAGCAGAAAGACATCCTTTTAGAAATAATTACAAAATGTGTTTTATAGATGTAAAAACTCAAATGAACTCATCCAGCCATCTCAAACTGTGCAGCAGCATTCCTAAGAGTTTTCATGCCAAGGACCTACCTGAAAACAGGGGCTGCATGTTGAACAGTTCCGCATCAAACACTTCCATTTGGCCAGAGGTCTTGTTCAAAATTCCCACAAAGTGCCTGAATGAAGAAAGAATAACACCACAATGGATTAAACAAATATTGTTTATACAACTTCCTTTTTCCTGTTCAAAAGTTCTCAACCTTCTTTCTGCCCCAATAGAGAGAAGGCTGGGGCAGAAGAATGCATCAGCTTGCTCACGAGTAATAATCCCTTTCGGCAATCTCTACATGAAGAGGAGAAAGGAGGAGATGGGAAGGGAGGGGCATGAGGTGGTTGGGGCTGGGAAGCCACCAGGTACTTCTGGCAGTCAATCGCATCTGAACTTGCTAGGGTAACAGAAAACCCTTCTGATGTATAAAATCTAGAATTATACTAGATTTACTCTGCACATAAATTTTATGGTGGCAAATACAAGTAAAATCTTGTTAATTATGGGAAGAAGGCCAATCTAAAATATAACACCTTTGAAGCGGATGATGAAGTATTGAGGTTTAAGCACATATGTCAATCTAGTTTCTGTCACGGCACGGCCCAGGGAGGACTCTCAAAGAGACTTGTGACTCACTGCTGGTACCATCGTAGGAACCCTGTCTGTACCATCCCAGCCCTGAGAGTTGTGGACTGTTCAGGCTGGGCAATCTCCACTGTAGAGAGATCAGGGGTCAGCGAAGGGCAGAGCTGCTCAAAGTCACTCAGTTCATCATGGACTGAGATGGATGGAAACCACGGCCTCCTCTTTCCCAGTCCAGAGCCTTCAATACTGCTAAACCCTTTTCTTGTACCTAGTCCCAAGGCAAACATCAAGCAAGGTTTGATCTATTGACCACACACTCCAAATTAGTGAAGGTAGCTGACAACTGGAAGACAGTTATTACGAATATAACAAATAAAGCCAGGCGTGGTGGCACATACTTGTAATCCTAGCATTCGGGAGGCTGAGACAGGAGAACTGCAGTTCGCGGACAGCCTCAGCTACTTAGTGAGGCCCTCCGCAACTCAGTGAGACCCTGTTTCAAAATAAAGAGTAAAAAATTGGGCAGGGGGTGTAGCTCGAAGGTCAAATGCCTCTGGGTTCCATCCCCAGACCCGCAAAAAACAAACAAACAAGCAAACAACAAATATCACAAATAAATGAGGTCTTTAGGAAATTCAACAAACATAAGTCATTTTTTCCTTTCCAGGAATGTCTGCTGCCTGGTGTGAGGGCCCCTGGGCCTATAAACAGACACCTAGTAAATCTCCCTAAATTTCTCAACTGGCCTTAAAATAAAAACAGAATAGCAGTGTCAATCCCACCACCACTACCCTCCCCATCACCCTTCCCACCGCCCCTTCCTCCATCATTACCTGCACAGAGTGTTGCACTTAAGGGCCCCAGTCCCAAAATTGTTTCCAACATAGGAAAGTCTGTCTGTTTCGGCTGCCTAAAGGACGGAGGAAAGAACATCTCATTTACAACCAATGTTGAATGGTTCTAAAGCATCTATTCTACATTTGCAAACGCTTTAGAATCCAAGACCACCAGTAATTAGCACTACAGAGACTCTAGGAGATGATCCTGTCCAGCTATCTATATGGAAATCTGGGGTATCTCTGGGGGAAAGGGAAGAAGGCTTTCCAAAAGCATGCCTCAAGTACTGCTGGCATGAACCGGTTTGTAAAGCTCTAGAGAAAGTTGCACCCTAGGGCCTAACAGAGAAGCCCTGGCCTCCCAGCACTTATAAGTTAGCAAAAAAAGTGATTTTGTAGGTAACTTCCTTGGTCCAACCTATTCTGGATCTTCTTTGCCCACTTCCATGACCTCCACTTCACAGACCCTCAGCACGAGTAGAAATGGCCGATTCACACCCCAGTCACAGCCAAGCTTTCCTCTTCCCTGTTTGTCTTACTACCCTCTTCACTTGGATAATCACACCTCACTGTCAAATCCCCCCAACCTTCAGGGCTCAGCTCCAATTCATACTCCCCTAGGAAGGCATCCTGGCAAGCAGACCTTTCTTCCTACTGGACTCACTCTGTCCAACACTCCTCCCCTCACCCCAGACTCTGAGCTTTTTCTACTATTTAAGTTCTCACCTCTCTAGAGCTCAGGTTCTCAACCCAGGGAAATCCACTGCAGGGCTACCTGCACTGTAGTAGGTAAGAGGCCAGAGATGCTGCCCAACATCCTGCAATGCACAGGAGCACCGCCCACAGAATCAGGCTCAAAACATCAATAGCACTGAGGTTGAGAGGCTCTGAGCTACAATACAGACTTCCTCAGAGTGGGGCCAGGACTGATTTGGTTGTTTCCCTAGCAGCCTACTACACAAGAATACAGTTGATGTTCCATAAATGCTTAAAAAAAAAAAAAAAATGGCCAGGCGTGGTGGCGCACGCTTGTAATCCCAGCACTTGGGAGGCTGAGACAGGAAGATTGCACAGGTTCAAAGCCAGTCTCAGCTACGTAGTGAGGCTCACAGCAACTTAGTGAGACCCTGATTCCAAATAAAATATATTTTTTAAAAAAGGTCCAGGAGTGTAGCCCAGGGGTAGAAAGCCCCTGGGTTTCATCTCTAGCACCACAAATAATAATAATTTAATAATAAATAATAAATAAATAAATAAAACAAATGAATGAAAAGTCAACATTTCAAATATCCTAAACCTGAGCCTGGTGTGGTGGCGCAAACTTGTAATCCCAGCATTCGGGAGGCTGAGGACCAGAGAATCGCAGTTCACAGACAGCCTCAGCTACTTAGTGAAGGCTCTTTGCAATTATTCAGTGAGAGCCCGTTTCAAAATAAAGAATAAAAAATTGAACAGGGGGTGTAGTTCAGAGGTCGAATGTCCCTGGGTTCCATCCCCAGACCCGCAAAAAAAATAAAATAAATCAAATATCCTAAACCTGGATGAAGTCTCCACACTCCAAGCTGTTGGCCCTCAGAGGAATCCTTCATGGGTCCGTTTTTCACTCCCCTTTCGTCCCCTCATGCCGTCCATGGAGCCTGCTGAGGCAGCCTACAGTGGAAACACTTACTAGGATCCGCTGAGTCCTCTTCCTGGGGTTTGTGGTGTCCTTGCTGTTGTACAAAATAAAGTGCATGTTGTCCGGATTCTGCAGCTTTCCGTTGGAGAACTGGACTGCAAGGAACGTGGCCCAAGAATGAGAGGAGAGCAGAAGGCTCACAGTATAGGAGGGAAGAACTGGCGTGTCATTGGGAGGAAGAATCGGGAGGTCAAGGCAGCTAAGGTCCTGAGCTAGAGGAGCTGAAGGAAGCCCGGGTCCAGCTGGTAGGAGGGGATGGGGGCCTCTCTGGGGAGAGGCTGTGACAGGAGGGAATTAAGGCAATGAGGCTGACAGAAGAAGCCTGGCCTAAACCTAAGGAGGCAGAGGCGAGAGGTGATGAAGCAGGTGGGATTCCTGGAGGATGAGGGGATGAGAGTCCTGAGCAAAGCCCAGAGGAGAGTAACTGGGATGGCCTCTGCAGCGGGGAGAGAGTGACAGAAGGACGGCGGGATGACAGGGGAGCCCTGTCCCAGCGCCAGGTAGTGATGGAGACTAGACGGGTGCTGGTCTCTTCTGGAGAGGGGGCCTGACCTAGGGTGTGGGGGCTACTGAGGTACCCAGAGGGAAGAGGAGAGGGTTCCGGGGAAACTCTGCCCTAGTTTCCAGTCTTTACCCAGTACCGCTCTCTGGCTCTGATCCGGCTCCCCCCGATACAGCCACCTCGCACTTGGCAATACTTCTGCGGCCATCTCGCCGGTCCAGAAGTCTAGTTCTGGAGGTGAGACCGCAGAGAACCGCCGCTGGTTAACACGAGGGAGCCGTAAGAGCGCGCCTCTTCCGGTCCCGGAAGAGGCGTGGCCCGCCGGAACCCGCCCCAAAGACGTAGGGCGTGTGGCCCCGCCCCTGGCCCACCCACTCCGCACGGAGGCGTGGTCTCCGCCCACTCGACGCCACACCCCCCTCCTCGGCGGCTTCTGCCGGGACTCAGCTCCTGATTGGCCAGCGCTAGGCGTTCGCTACTAGGTTTGGTGGGACTAGCTCCTCAGGTGCACAAAAGGCCTGTAACTTCAGGCTAATCATTTTGTGGGACTTCCTCCTGTTTAGCGCGGTCTAGGTCTCGGCTATTGGGCATAAGATATCTTCTCAATACCTGAAAAAGCCAAGTTGGAGTTTAGAATTCTCTGATAGGAGCTCCTTGAGACCCAAAATAGTGGGACCTCTCATCCACGCACTTGAACATAGAGACATCAAGTGCGAGCTTTGTGCACAGCCCCTCAAAGAGCTCTCCATCACCATCCCTGCTCCGAAAGCACACAGCTGTGGTCCAACCAACCCTGGGGGGTTGAACCAGGCAGGGGAGGAGCTCCAGCAGGCTCAGAGCATTTGGGCAAGGTGCTTCTGCAGTAGGCTAGGTGAGGAAGTCCTAGCTGATGGATAATCCACTGTCCCAGCGGATTCGATGACTTCTCGCTCATGAGGAGTTCTTACAGTAGGAAGGCCAAAACATTAAGAATGGACCCAGGCTGGAGTTCCTTTTGCTCAAGGTTGACTCATCTCTATCCTCCAAAATGATGCCGTTCCAGACCACTCCCACACACCGAGGATCTTTCAGTATTCCTAACACCTGTGTGCCCCTTTGCCTGAGCACTCGTTACACTTTTCCAATTACCCAGTCTCGGGCGTATAGAAACATGGCAAGGACATGCCAAGAACTATTTTTCTTGAACCATTTAGAATCAATTGTCAGCCTGATACCTAAGTGTTTCCTATGGACTAGGACGGCTACAATTTGGATCTAGAATGTTCCCTAAAAGCTCATGAATAAAGCCAGGCATGTTGGTGCTTGGGATCTGAGCCAGGAGGAGACCCTGTTTCAAAGTTAAAAACAAAAACAACAACAACAACAACAACAAAAACTGGCTGGGGGATTATCTCAGAGGTAGAATGCCCCTGGGTTCATTCCTAAATTTTTTTTTAAAAAGGAGCCAAGTGGGGGTCTTTAAGTCATTGAGGGTCATGCCCTCAAAGGACACAGTGGGACACTCACACAAACATGCACCCCTTCCTTCTTCCAGATTCCTGGCCATGAGATGAGTGGCTTTGCTCCACGACATATCCTGCCATGGTGTTCTGCCTTGCCATGGGCTCAAAGCAGCCAGGACAAAGGGTCATGGACTGAATGAAACCTCTTAAACAGTGAACCAAAATAAATCTTTCCTTTTATAAATTATCTCAGAGGTGTTTGTGTTACTGGGTATTGAACCCAGGACCACTCTACCTCCGAGCTATACCTCTAGCCATTTATTTATTTATTTGTTTGTTTGTTTATTTATGGTACTGGGGATGGAACTCAGGGGCCTTGTACCTCGGAGCTACACCCCTAGACCTCTGTTTTAGTCTTTTCATTTCTGAAACAGGGTCTCACTGAGTTGCAAAGGGCCTGGCTAAGTAGCTGAGATTGTCCGAAACCGTGATCCTCCAGTCTCTACCTCCAGAATGCTGGGATTACAAGCTTGTACCACCATGCCCGGCCTCTTTTATTTTTTTAGTTTGAAGCAGAGTCTAAGTTGCAGAAGGCCCCTCTAAATTGGTTGAGGCTGGCTGTGAACCTGCAAACCTCTTGTCTCAACCTCCCAAGTACTGGGATTTTAAATGTGTATTACCTCTCCTGGTCTCAGGTATTTTGTTACAATGATAGAAAGTTAACATAGGACTTTCCCTAAGTATCTCCAATACAGCCATCAAAACCAGAAAATTAACATTGAAACCTTACTACCATATTATGTTCACACCCCATTCAAGTAGACCAACTGTTTCAATACTGTTTTTACAGTAAAAAGAATACGTTGTATTTAGTTGTCATAGCTTTTTGTCTGATTAGAAGGCTACCTTGCTCTACTCCACCTAATGGTTTTGGATTGAATGGTTCGGGAGGAGAAAAGGAAGAAGAAAAAGAGCTTATTTGTCTAATTATTTGTCTCCCCCATTGACCTTTTCCTCACAAAATGTATTTGAAGTTAACAAACAACAATTTTCGAGTTAAACAGATTTATTTATTTATATATTTATTTATGGCACTAGGGATTGGACCTAGGGGCAGGCTACCTCTGAGCTACACCCCAGCCCTTTTTTATTTTATTTTGTTTGTTTATTTATTTATTTATTTATTTATTTATTTATTTAGGTGGTACTGGGGTTCCTGGAAACCCTTCTCTGGGCTACACTCCCAGACCTATTTTATATTTTTATTTGGAAACAGGATCTCTTAAGCCAGCTCGGCTGGCTTCGAACCTGCTCGATCCTCCTGTCTCTGCCTCCCAAGCACGGGGATTACAAGCGTGTGCCACCACACCCGGCACCCTTTTTTTTTTTTTTTTTTGAAAAAGTGTGTTGCTAGATTGCTGCACACCTCGCTATATTGCTGAGACTGTTCTTGAACCTGTCTCAGCCTCTCAAATATTGGCACCACTATGCCTGGCTATTTATTTTTCTTGGCGCTATATTTTCAACTTCTGGAACAGTGCCTGCACAAAGCAGACCCCCATGTGTGGAATGACAGCACAAGCCACGGGTCTATCTCCCCTAATCCTAGGAGTCTAGCACAGAGACTGGAACTCAAAACGTTTAGTAGCCAGGCATGGTGCTTGTAGACCTAGTACTTGAGAGGCTGAGACAGGAGAATAGAAGGTTCTAGTACAGTCTCAGCAACTACTGAGACTCCTGTTAATCTAGCAAGATCCTGTTTCACAATAAAAATTAAAGCCGGGCATGGTGGCGCAAGCTTGTAATTTCAGCACTCGGGAGGCTGAGACAGGAGGATCGTGGTTTGAGGAAGGCCTCAGCTACTTAGTGAGGCCCTTAGCAGCTCAGTGAGAACGTGTTTCAAAATAAAGAATAATAATTAAAAAAAAAATAGGGCTGAGGGTGTAGCTCGGAGGTAGAATGCCCCTGGGTTCCATCCCCAGTACCACCAAAAAAAAAAAAAAAAAAAAAAAAAAAAAAAAATTAAAATAAGGCTGGAGGTGTAGCTTGGAGGTAGACTGCCCCTGAGTTTAAACCCCAGCACCATACATAGACACACAAAATGTTTTACATATAATAATACTCTGTAAATGTTCATTGGTTGAAAGAACAGTTAACTCAAAGTTAAGGGGTGACAAAAAAAGATAGAAGTGGTTACAAGGAACCAAATGAAGTTCTTGGAATAAGTGTCTTGGCCCTCATAACAGGAATATATCGTACAGCCTTGCTAAGTGGAAATAGCAACACCAACGTGACACATGCGGCGTTGATAAACACTAGACATGAGGTATCTCCAGCCCTATTAAATTTTCTGAACCAGTCGGGTGTGGTGGCGCAGGCTTGTAATCCCAGCATTCGGGAGGCTGAGACCGGAGGATTGTGGTTCGAGGACAGCCTTAGCTATTTAGTGAGGCTCTTTGCAACTCAGTGAGACCCAGTTTCAAAATAAAGAATAAAAAATAGGGCAGGAGGTATAGCTCGGAGGTTGAATGCCCCTGGGTTCCATTCTCAGACCCTCAAAAAAAAAAAAAAATCTGAACCAGAACCAGCAGGTGAGTTGTATGTATTTGAAATTTGAGAAGACCTGTGGTGACAGGTTGATCCCTTTTGAAGACATATCTTTGGCAGTCAGACATATTCTGTGAAAGTCATCAGGATGGGCTGATTTGTAGTTCAGGGGACAAATGAAGGGTATAATACACCTGTTGAGAGGAAAGACTCCCAGAATTACTGCAGGCAAGAATTCAAAATGATAAAAGATTCTATCTGGGAAGTGTCAATGGTGAAGCAGTTGGGAAGAAAATTGCCGTATTTTCCTTATTTTAATTTTTTTTTGAGTAGTAGTATACAACTACTACTACTGCTACTACTACTACTACTACTACTACTACTACTACTACTACCTCCTGGTCTGGGGATTGAACCTAGGGCCATTCTACCTCTGAGGTACACTTCCAGCTCTATTTTATTTTTTATTTTGAATCAGGGTCTCACTATGTTGCAGAGGGCCTTAATAAATTGCTGAGGCTGGCTGTGACCCTGTGATCCTCTTATCTCAGCCTCTAAAGTACTGGGATTACAGGCGTGTACCACCATGCCCAGTTTTTTTTTTTTTCATATATACATATATATATATATATATATATTTTTTTTTTTTTTTTTTTTTTTTTTTGGTGTGTGTGTGTGGTACTGGGGATAGAACCCAGGGCCCTTCTACCTTCGGGCTACACTCCCAGACCTATTTTATATTTTATTTGGAAACAGGGTCTCTTAAACCATCTGAGGCTGGCTTTGAACCTGCACGATCCTCCTGTCTCTGCCTCCCAAGTGCAGGGATTCCAAGCGTGGGCCACCACGCCCGGCTTAATTATCATTATTTAACAGTGGTTTGTAATGCACACATACACACCCCATGAACGTGTGTACATATTTACATATAGGTAAATACAACTGGGGTAGGGCAGGATGGAAGAAGACTTTCTTAGGCAGTGACCAAAAGGTAAAAATCCCAAATCCACAGTGGCCTCTTCTAGATTAGAATCATGGATAATCCTAGGCAAATGTTACTTGTCAGCCAGGTGTGGTGGTGCACGCCTGCAATCCCAGTACCCAGGAAGCTGACATAGGAGGATTGCAGGTTTGCAGCCAGCCTTTGCAATTTAGCAAGGCCCTCCGCAACTTAATGAGAGCCTGTTTAAAAATAAAATAGGGCTGCGAATATATCTCAGAGGTAAAACACCCCTGGGTTCAATCTCCAATAGTGCGTTCGCGCGCGCGCACACACACACACACACACACACACACACACACACAGAGTCAACTTAGTTTGAATACCTGGAGTTCTCTCAATGTCATTTTTTTTTTTTTTTGGTGGTACTGGGGTTCCTGGAAGCCCCTCTACCTCCGGGCTACACTCCCAGACCTATTTTTACATTTTCATTTGGAAACAGGGTCTCCTAAGCCAGCGCGCGCAGCTGGCTTCGAACCTGCGCGATCCTCCTGTCTCTGCCTCCCAAGCGCGGGGATTACAAGCGTGCGCCACCACGCCCGGCTCTCAGTGTCATTTTTCAGAGAAAGAAAGCTTGATTTTTGAGGTGGGGGAGAAAAGGCAAAAAGGAGGTCCTTTTTGGAAAGTACTATCTCCATCTGCTGGTGTTTGAGGATATCGCTAATGCATACTTGAAAGGCACGTCAATCCCACAGTTCGAGGTGATTCAAACAAACTGCTTCTTCAGTCCCTTCCTTCCAAGCATTCTGCCTCTCTTGCTTTCTTCCTTTCTCTTTTTCTGGTTGTCTTGTTCATCTATTCTCTCTTCTATCATTCCACTTCTCTTCCTTCATATCACTGATGCATGCTCCGCATGTGTAAATAAAGACGTGCATGAATCACTCTAAGGCAGATGTAGCCTTGGGCAGTTTCTTTTCTTGCATCGGGTTGGATCTGTAGCCTTCTGTAGCTTCCCCTCCTTAGTTCCAGGTTTGCTCTCTAGGGCCCTGCAGGACACAACCAAATTCTCCACCCTGAGTCCTTCAAAAGCCTGAATAGTCTTATCATGCTTTCCATTTATCTGCTTCTCTCCTGCCTCAGCACTTTCTTGCAGCCCCTTGATTGTCCATCACACACCAAAATTTGTAGGTCCTTCCTCGCCCTGGTCACCTGTGCTGGACATGCGCCAGGCCCTCTGGATCTTTCTCTCGCTGTGGGTCCACCCATAAAAACTCCAGCTCTGTGCTCAGTAGCACAGAACAGAGATGATCCATCACCTCCCTTGCTCTACACACCCTGATTCTCCCTTCTGTGCACTTATTCTGAGCATCCAGACTTCTCAGTTAACCTATTGGGGCTAACAATAAACATTTCTTGTCTTGCTAAGCAAATCATATCATCCTTGCAAGTTTTACAAAAGCAAAGACTCAGAGTTTTGTATTAGGGCCAGATAAATTTGAACATATTAGATCTAGCCTGTTCAGATATTTTCTTTTTCCCAATATTTTTTGCCTATTTTTTGTGATACTGGGGATTGAACCTAGAGGAGTTCTAACTTCGAGCTACACCCACAACCCTATTTTTTGTTCTTTATTTCGAAACAGAGTCTAAGTTGCACAGGGCCTCACTAAGTAGCTGAGGCTGGCCTCAAACCTGCAGTCTTCCAATCTCAGCTTCCCAAGTACGGGGATTACAAGCATGTGCCACCACACTCAGCTATTCTCTTTTCAATTCTATCAGTTTTATTGTCCTTATGTGCTTTGAAGCTTTGTTATCAAGAGTATATTCGTTTGAACATGTTATCGCTTCTTAATGAATTAACCCTTTTATCATTAAATTGTTCTTCTATACCACTTAGTATATAACTTGCCCCAAAGTCCATTGTATCAGATATTAATATATTCACTCCAGCTTTCTTATTACATGGTATATCCTGTCCCATATTTTAAAATTCCTAAACCATCTGTGTCTATATTAAAGACAAGTTTCTTACGAACAACATATAACTGAGCCTTGTTTTATCCAATGATAAAATGAATAATGCCTTTTAATTGGAGGCTTTTCATCATTTCCATTTAATACAATTATTGACATTGTTGGGCTTAAATCAACCATCCAGTTTGGTTTCTTATTTGTACCATCTCATTTTTGTCCTTTTCTTCTGCATTCTTTGGATTAATTTTTCGGTATTGCATTTTAGAGATTAGACATCCCTCTTTGTCTAATGTTTTCAGTGGTTGTTCTCGGGAAGCGAGTGGTAAATATCTGTCTTAGTCTACTGAGGCTACTACAACAGAATGTCATAGGTGACTTAAACATTTATTTCTCCTAGTTCTGGAGACTGGGAAGCCCAAAATCATGGCAGATCTGTTTATAGTAAGGTCCATTCCTGCCTTGGAGATTACTGTATCTCACATGGCAGGGATTGAGAGAGATCTGGTAGTGTTGCCTCTGCCCTCTCTTTTTCCTCCTCCTTCTTCCTTTCTTTTTTCCTTTCTCTCTCTCTCATACTGGGATTGAACCCAGGGACATTCTACCTCCAAGCTATACCCCCAGCCCTTTTTATTGTGGATAAACAGGGTTTTGCTAAGTTGCTTAGAGTCTCACTACTTGCCGAGGTGGCTTCAAATCTGTAGTCATTCTGTCTCAGCCTCCCAAGCACTGGCATTGCAGGCATGTACCACCACACCTAGTTTGACTCCTCCTCCTTCTTCTTCCTTTTTGGGAGTCTGGGGATGGAACCCAGGGGCATTTGACCTCTGAGCTATACCCCCCACCCTATTTTTTATTCTTTATTTTGAAACAGGATCTCACTAAGTTGCAGAGGGCCTCACTAAGCGGCTAAGGCTGGCCATGAACCGCGATCCTCCTGTCTCAGCCTCCTGAATGCTGGGGTTATAAGCGTGTGCCACCACACCCGGCTGTCTCTTCTTATAGAGCACATATTCCATTCAAAATTCATATGTTGAAGCTCTAACCTCCAATGGTATAATTAGGAAAAGAGGATTTTGGAAAGTAATTAGGATTATATTGCATCATGAGAGTGGAGCCCTTATAATGGGTCCTTAGCCTCTTTTGGATGGTTATTAATACAAATAATGCTATAATAAATTAAGTGCATGCATATGTGATTTTATATTTGTGTATATCTATATGATAGAATCCTAAAAGTGCAATCACTGAGAATATGCATATTTGTACTGCAATTTTTTGTGTGGTACTGGGGAATGAACCCAGGGTATCTGCCTCCAAGCTACACACCCAATCCTTTTTACTTATTTTTGAGGTACTGGGAATGGAACCCTGGGGGCATTCTACCTCTGAGCTACACCCTCAGCCCTTATTTATTTATTTATTTATTTATTTATTGGTGGTACTGGAAATGGAACCCAAGGGCCTTCTACCTCTGGGCTACACTCTCAGACCTATTCTATATTTTATTTGGAAACAGGGTCTCTTAAGCCAGCTGCGGCTGGCTTTGAACCTGTGCGATCCTCCTGTCCCAGCCTCCCAAGCGCGGGGATTACAAGCATGCACAAGTGTGCGCCACCACACTTGGCTCCATCCTCAGCCCTATTAATTTTTTTATTTTGAAACAGGGTCTTACTGAGTTGCAAAGGGCCCAAGTAGCTGAGGCTGCCTGCAAACCACGATCCTCCTGTCTCAGCCTCTCAAATGCTAGTGAAATGGGGGTTTCTTGAGAGGAAACCCGGCGAGTTCTTGTCTACAGTGAGCTAAGAATGACACCCGCAGATCTCAGGAAGGGGAGTAAAAGGTTTATTGGAAGCAGCAGGGAATGGGGGAGAGTGGCTGAACACCCCCAAAGGCGCTGGGACTCTGGGTCCAGCAGCTGCCTTCAGGACAATACTTGAGAGTATCCCAAGCCGAATTGCCTTCAGGTGCAGGCTGCTTTCTTCCAGAGTCCATGCGATCCGCCAGAAGGGAATAGAGAAAAGTGGCTGAACACCCCATAGGGGTGGTTGGAACTCTGGGGTCCAGTAGCTGCCTTCAGGGTCACTACCCGAGTGTCGCCCGAGCCAAGTGTCCATCAGTTGTAAACTACTTTCTCCCAGAGTCCAAGCGATCTGCTAGAAAAGAGGTACAGGTCACCCCTAGGGACCTGGTCAGCCATGATGTCCAGCAGAGGCCTTCAGGTCACTACTTGAGAGTCACCCGAGCCACGTGCCCTCAGATGCATTCTGCATTCCCTCAGGGCCAACACAACCTGTGTGAGAGAGAACAGCTCCCCAAAAGGGGAGGGGGTCCCGAGAGGGAAAGCCACAATTTGTCCAGCTCCCCAAAAGGGGAGGGTGTCCCGAGAGGGAAAGCCCCAATTTGTCGTCCAGTCAGGCAAGGCCTGGCCGCTTGCAAGTCCGCTTTTGGTTAGGGTGACTTTGGGATTCCAAAAGGAGAATTTTGGGAAGTAGCTCTCAGGATTTGCATAGGGTATTTGCAAGTCCTTTAAAGAATCTCCTTTCATTCACTTGCTCTGTGCTGGCTCCTGGGTTTATTGATTAATAAACAGATGGCTTTATGAAGCTCTGGCCTTATCTCTGAGCCTTTCAGGTATTTGTCGCCCCTCAGGAAACTCAGGAAATTAACTTTTTTCTACCGAGGCCTTTTTCCTGCCTATTTCCTTTCTACCTCCTCACTAGGATTACAAGCATGTACCACCGCGACCCAGCTTTTTTGTTGTTTTAATTTTTGAAACAGTGTCTTCCTAGATTGCTGAGTGTCAAATTGATGAGGCCGGCTTTGAACCTGCAACCCCCCTGTCTCAGCTTCCTAAGTACTAGGATTATAGGTGTGCACCACCACAACTGGCTAGTATTTGCAATCTTCATAGTGTTGAGTGGGGGCTTTTCCCTCTACCAACTCAGGTTCAATGACTGGAGGCCTATCAATGAACTGACAAAACACAGATTAACAGGAAAAAGTTTATTCACTTTTGTGGGAGTGAACTATGAGGGAATCCCTGAATAACTAAAGTTAAGAATTTATACACCATCTTAATAAAAAGAATCAGGTCTTCAAGGGATTGTAAACAGAAGGAAACTAATGAGAAACAAATAGCAGGTACAGATTTTTTTCCCCCAACACTGGGGATTGAACCCATGGGAGCTCTATCTCTTAGCCTTCTTTATTAAAAAAAAAAAAGTATCTTGAGACAGGGTCTTGCTAAGTTGCTGAGGCTTGTCTCTATGTTGTGATCTCCTGCCTCAGCCGCACCTAGCTGGTGTTACAGGTGTGCCACATGCTTGGCTCTTTTCTCCTCCCCCCACCCCACCCCCAGCAAAGCTGTGGTGTATGCCTAGATATATTTTTCCACATTTGTATACTTTGGTAGAATACATTTCTAGGAAGAAATAGCCAGCTATAAAGGAAATAAATGCATATTTCAAATCCCTCCCGCTCCCCTTTTTTACTATTGGGGTTGAACCCAGGGGACCTTCTACCTCCAAGCTACACCACCAGCTCTTTAATTTTTTTTTTTAATTTTGAGACAAGGTCTTGCTGTGTTGCTGAGGCTGTCCTCAAACCTGCAATTCTTCTGTCACAGCTTCCCAAGTACTGTGATTACAGGGGTGCACTACCATGCCCAACCTTTCTCTCTCTCTCTCCCTCCCTCTCCTTCCCTCTCTCTCTGTTGTTACACACACACAGTGTGTGTGTGTGTGTGTGTGTGTGTGTGTTACTGTGGATTGAACTCAGGGGCATTCTACCTTCGAGCTACACACCCAGCCCTAGTTTATTTTTTAGTATGAAAGAGGGTCTCACTAAGTTGCTTAGGCTAGAGATTCTCCTGTCTCAGCCTCCCAAGTATTGGGATTACAATCATGAGCCATCATGTCCAGTTCTGATCATATTTTAAATTTCTACAGACACCACCAGGTTACCTTCAAAGACAGTATCAATGAAACTCTGTTAGCAATAATGGGAGGTGACCATTTACGAAACATTATTAACTTTGGCCAGTCTGTAAATGTGAGATAATATCTAAGTCACAGAATTATTTTAAGGACAAGTGAGACAGGTTCTTTCATGGTTCATGGCTTATTGTCAGCATTCCATATTATCTTTTACTGCCCATTCTGATGTAAAACTTATATGTGAGGGCTTCAGTCTGGAAATCTTAATGAACAAAACTGATCATCAGACTTCATCAAGCCCTTAAAGAAATAAACCCGAAGGACAACACTTCCAATCAGCAACGCCTGAAGGGGTAGAATCAGCTGAAATAATGCTCGGGCGTTAGATTTTGAAAAAGCAGGGGATTCCACTTAAAAAAAAAAAAAGTTCTCTCATTCTTCCCACCCGCCACCTGCAAAGATCCCAGCCTCATTCGCGAGCCTGCCTTAGAGCCACGCGGAGCTCCTACCAACACCTTCAGCTGTCTTCTCCTGGAGGAAGGAGGGCTTCTTCCCAGGCCGCAGTGTCGAATATCCCGGCTGGACTGCGTCTGCCAGTGTCCTTCTGGGCTCGGATTCTGCATTCGACGGGCACTTGGGTGCCCGAGGCTGCCCCAGGGTTTCCTTTTCTGACGGCATCCACCTGAGTCCGCAGTCCTTCCACATTGCAGACATCGCCGGGAGAGCGGAGTACTTCGAATTTTGTGTTTTCAGGGGTAGGCTAGTATAAACTTGAATCTGGAGACAAGGCTTGCCTGACCTGCAGCTCAGAAAGCAGAATCCCGCGCAGGGCTCGGGAGTCCCGACCGGCCGCCGGGCTCCTCCGGAGGGGGCGTTTCCAGACGCGCCGCCACCCGGGCTGTAAGTGGGACAGGGTTCCACCTAATTGCAATCGAATGAACGGCATCTTTTATTCAGCGTTTAGGCCTGAATTTTAGCTTAACACAATATAAACAGCTTCTTGGAATTATCTAATATCTAGGAAATGGGAACAACCCTGATCAGAGTGCGTGGACTCCGCTAGAAGAACTCACAGCCCTGCCGGAGAGAATGGAGAGGGCGCGCTCAGCCCCCAAGCAGTCGTGATTGTGATTGGCGGTGCTGGCCTCAACCATTACGTATTTTGATTGGCTAAAGCACACAGTCCCTTTTCTATAGTCCAAACCTAGAGTCGCTTAGTGATAAATCCCGCCTTGAAAGGCGTTTGATAACAGGGTTACCTGTTGTAAGGAGAACGGTGATTGGTCAGAGCGCTCACGTACTCGGACGGTAGTAAACACAGCCATACTCCTGGGACTGTGGATTGGTCAGTTTTTCAGAGGGCCGAGTAAATTCCTCCGGGTTCGCGCACGGCTGGCGGCACTCCCACTCGGGCCCCGCCCTCCCCCTTGCTGATTGGTTACATCCCGGACATGGGGGAGGGAAAATAGAGCGGGGTAGGCGAGCTTGCGTCGCGTCACTTCCGTTTACTGTCGGCCGCCGCCGCGGCGTTCTCGGAGAGCCGCGGCGAACCGGCAGACGGAACCCGGGGGACGAAAGGAGGGGCGGGTGGAGGGGCGGGCAGAAGGGGAGGAAGTCCATCTTGGAGACGCCAGTCTGGACGTTCCCGCCTCCTCAGACACCGTCTGGTCGGATCCGAGAAGGGTCACCGCCTCCTCCAGCGAGGAGAGGGGGGCGGAGCCCGGCTCAGGTGAGGCCACCGGGTCCGCTGGAGTGGTGATGGCGCGCGCGCTCACCTGAAGACGGTTGAGCCACGGGGGCGCGCGGACGCGTCCTGCTGCCCCTGCCTGCCCGCCGGCCTTTCAGAGGGCGTATTGTTACCCTTTGGCTCCGAGGGTCCGGGAGGGTGGGGGGCGGGTTCTTCTGCGCAGGCGTCCCCCGTGTCCGGACGCCTGGCTGGCTGTGTGCGGGGTGGGGCGGGGGCTTTTCCCCTGCGGATCTCGGGATAGAGTAGTTGTTCGCTGGGGTGGGAAAGGCCACCCCGCTTATAGCGTGGCGGAACAAATAGAAGAGCTACTGCCCTGCGAGATGGAGTCGGGTAGCAGTCTTGCTTCCATCCAGTGTCTTCTTGAGCGAAGAGCTTTCATCAGAGCAAGGCCACAAGCGATCTGGATTCGGAAGCTGGCGGCAGACTTTGGAGGATGGAGTCAGTGTTTTGGAATGCCCCCAACTTGTTAGAAGACGACTAAAGAGTGTTTAATAGGCGTCCGTGTGATACCCTCGACTTTCGGGCTTCGTGCATGGAGCTATGGGAGATGCGGTGGTTAAAAGACAGCCATCCCATCATTTCCTTCTGTTTGGAAAACAGATTTGAACAAAAACAACAGAAGGTGGTGATTTGGGAGGGGGGACGAAGGTTTTTTTTTTTTTTTCTTTCTAAATTGTGTATTTACAATTTTGAGTATGCATCCTGGTGTAATGGAGAATAATGTAGAAGCTAATTCCTAAATAGATGACAAATTTTAAATACTTAATTTGGAGGAAAATTTTTGGCTAAAGGTATAGTAAAAAGCCTTGATTACCAAGGAGTGTGCTCTGGTTAAGGCTAATTGGAATTAATAGAAGAAATTTTACTTTCAAGAATTGAAACAAAAATATTTGCAAAATCTGCTCGTATATTTTGAGTTGTAGCAAGTAGATGTTACATAGATGTCGATCTTTTGATAGAGGTTGGTGAGAATGCTTTAGTCTTCGTCGGTGATCTGTTGTCCTTGAAAGGGCTGTTGTGCCTTAAAAGGTGGTCTACTTACCTTGTTTTTTTGAAGAATTTCCTTTTCATTTGCTTGTGATTTCTGTGGTGAAGGTGGTTGACTGTAAGCTAAAAGATTGGAGAGGGAAGAGTCCAGATGGGAAAAGAAGGAATTTAATTGCTTAACTCTGCGGGAAATCTCAGCAAACTTGGGAAGACTGACCTAGCCACCACAGCCAGCTTGGTGACCTGTCAGGTAAGATAAACTGGTTGAAGGTCTGTTCTGGGCCCTTGGGTTTTGCCAGATTTCTGGACCAGTACTTTTTAAAGAATCTTGAAGTTAACTTGTTTTTTGGAGATTTATCTTTTTTTCTTTTCTTCTAAAAGGTGTGTCATAACTTTTAGTTTGCTGGGGATGTGGGCAACCTGGATTCTAGTTAACTGATGTGTTTCTAGCAACTAAATAGCAAACAATTGATCAGATTTGGAGGAAAATAATTTTATAGTTTAGGATCACTGCTCTCAAAAAAGACTGTCACAGACTGCCATAAGAAATGGAAGGGTTTTTTTTTTTTTAAAACCACGTGGATGGCAAAATGCATGTAAATGTTTTAGTATTTAAGGTACTTAGCACTAATTATATTAGAGACTTAAAAATATCTTGTTTAGTAACAAAACTTGCTGTAATGCTGACACAGAATCTTGAATCTGCCTCAAATCTTCCTCAGAAGGGGAAAAAAACCTCAAGGTACTGAGTCTATATTAGCCTTTAGGTTTTCTTTGGTATAAACTAATTGTAAATACTTTGCCTCTGTCAGTTTTGAACATATGATTTCTTCTTTTACTGTATTTAACACAGCTCAAATGTGTATGTTGTCTACTAGAGGCAGTCTTTGTTAGTGTGGCAGGTGGGGTGAAATGTAACACTATACTGCACCTTTTGTCTAAGTATGAACTTCTCATTAGCTAAAAGACCAGCTGTTTCTGAGTGAACTATTGCTCTTTACAGTTGTTTTCACCATTTTCAGTACTGAATAGTGGCAATTAATCTCAAGATCCAGTTTTCTGGGGCGCGTTTCATTTAATTAATTATACATATATTGGCTAAAATCTTTATTTTCTTGTCATCTTAAACACATTAGGAATTGTCTTGGAGTGCTTACTTTTAACAGATAGCAGTAGATTCTTAGTATCCAAGATTATTTATAGTTTTCTTTTTGATCTTCTAATATATTTGAATGATATGTTTAATGTGCCAGTAATTTTATGATTCTAAAATACATTTTGTTCATTTTATTTTCAGGAAGGCAGGATAGCATAAGTAAACATTATGTTATAGCTTCACTGGCAGCTTCTTTTTTTCTTTCCTTTTTTTTTGGGGGGGGTGGTCTGGGGATGGAACCCAGGGGCATTCGACCTCTGAGCTACACCCCCGCCCTATTTTTTATTTATTTTGAGACAGGGTCTCACTAAGTTGTGGAGGGCCTCACTAAGTAGCTGAGGCTGTCCACGAACTGTGATTCTTTGGTCTCAGCCTCCCGAATGCTGCGATTACAAGCATGCACTACTACACCTGGTTTAGCTTCTTTTTTTTCTTTTCTGGTCTTATATGAAATAATATAGTTTATAATCCCTATGGTACATTAGAAGACTAATTCTAATTAATTTAATTGTAATCAGTGAATTTTCCAAATTTGCTTTATTCTCTTAAGTTTGTTATGGAAAGGAATTTGCTGGGAGGGATTTTTTTCTCATATAAATGGAAATTAATAAAATGTTTTACAAACTTTAAAGAATGATTAGTGGGTCTCCTTTTTGGAAATTATATTTGATAATCTGCTTTTTTGTGTATTTGATAACAGATTTACAAATGACTTATTTCCAACTTCTCATTTTTTAATTTATTTGTGTACTGGAAGTTGAACCTAGGGCTTCCTACCTCCAAGGTATACCCCTACACTTTCTTATAATTTATTTGAAAAAGGGTCTGGATAAGTTGTTTAGCCTATCCTTATACCTGCTATCCTCCTGTCTCAGCCTTGTAAGTACTGGAATTACAGGCGTGCACCACCACACCCCACTTCAACTTCTTTCATTTAAATTTATTAGGCTGAATTGCTTTTCCTTTTTTTCCTGTACATGATATTGTTAACATGGTATAATTGATTTTTAGTACACCTTAATTTGTCGGTTGTAATTCAAAATCCATTCAACTTTGCAGTGGTGCATGCCTGTAATCCCAGTAGTTGGGAGGCAGAAACAGGGGGATCACAGGTTCCTGGTCAGCAGCATGCAATAACCTAACAAGACCCTGTTTCAAATAAAAAATAAAATAGAGCTGCAGTGGTGCTACTCCAAGCTAGAGCATATTTGAGTTTAATCCCCCGTACTGCAAAAATAAACAGCAGGGCGTGGTGGTGCATGCTTGTAATCCCAGTACTTGGGAGGCCGAGACAGGAGGATCACATAGGTTCAAAGCCACCCTTAGCTACATACTGAGGATCTCAGCAATTCAGTGAGACCCTCTTTCCAACTAAAGAATAAAAAATAGGGCTGGGATTGTAGTTTGGAAATAGAATGCTCCTGGGTTCCATCCCCAGTACCACATAAATAAATAAATAAATAAATAAATAAATAAATAAATAATAATTTTAAATCCACTCAACCATTCTCCTTTACAAATACAAGGTTTTTACCTTTATTTACCTCCTGCTTTTGTGTCTACTCCAAGAGGAATTTGAGGAAGGAGGACAGGGAAGAGAAAATCTAAGGGCTTTGGGATCCAGTTGTGACAGGAACCCAGAAATGCTACAAAAAACCCTAAATATTTAGTAGCATACATTGTATTTTATTTTGAATAGATGGTCAAAAGCAACTTAGTAGGTCACATATCAGTTACTTAATTGAACTATTGATTTGACAAATGATTACAAATGATACACCGAGCTACACCCCCTGCCTTGTTTTTTATTCTTTATTTTAAAATTGGGTCTTACTAAATTGTGGAGGGCTTCACTAAGTAGCTCTCAGCCTCTCAAATGCTGGGATTACAAGTGTGTGCCACCATTCCCAGCTGAAAGTAGACTTGTTTTAAGAAGTGCATTAAATCCATTCTTTGCCTTCTATACTGGTAAGGTACCAGCAACAATAGTGTCTCTAGTGCATTGGCATGGTTTTCTCCCCCCCCCCCACCCCCAGTACTGGGGATGGAACCCAGGGGCATTTTACCTCTGAGCTACACCCCCAGCCCTAGTTTTTAGTCTTTTTATTTTTTTTGAAACAGGGTCTCACAGAGTCGCGAAGGGCCTGGCTAAATCGCTGAGGCCATCTGCAAACTGTGATCCTCTGGTCTCTGCCTTCTGAATGCTGGAATGCTGGGATTACAAGTGTGCACCACCACGCCTGGCTGCATGGTTTTCTTCTTAATAAAAACGTTAGTATTTTTCATTAAGAATGCTTCTGCTGGTCGTTGTGGCTGACATAGAAGACAGGAGGCTTGCAGTTTGCAGCCGACCTCAGCTAGGTCCTTTGCAACTCAGTGAGACCGTGTTTCAAAATAAAAAAAAATTAGGTCTGGGGGTATAGCTCAAAGGTAGAATGCTCCTGAGTTCCATCCCCAGTAACAAAAAAAAAAGCTTCTCTTAGCCAGGTGTAGTGGCACACACTTGTAATCCCAGTATTTATGAGGCTGAGACAGGAGGATCACAGGTTCACGGCCAGCCTCAGCTACTTAGGCCTTCTGCAGCTTAGTAAGACCCTATTTCAAATTAAAGAATAAAAAATAGGGATGAGGGTGTGTGGCTTGGAGGTAGAATGTCCCTGGGTTCCATCCTCAGTGATGCAAAAAAATAAAAATAAAAAAGAGAGGAAGCCAGGTGTGGTGGCGCACGCTTGTAATCCCAGCATTTGGGAGGCTGAGACAGGAGGGCCGCGGTTCGTGGACAGCCTCAGCTACTTAGTGAAGCCCTCTGCAACTTAGTAAAGACCCTGTTTAAAAATAAAGAATAAAAAGTAGGGCAGGGGGTTTAGCTTGGAGGTCAAATGCCCCTGGGTTCCATCCCCAAACCTGCCAAAAAAAGAAAAAAAAGAGAGAGGGAAAGTCCCTCCTGTCACCTCGTCCTTGCTCTGATTTTCACTGTTGGCTGTGATCTTACCCACTTCTCTTTTCACTCTCATGTCCAAGACTTGACTGCTTTCCAGCATCATCCCTTATTCCCTCCCATCTCCCAGTCCTCCCGACTACTTAACTGTCTCTCTTCTGAGTGTTCTCACATCAGGTACCTGGCCCTGTCTTGTTGGGATTACTCCTATTACAGCAAAGTAAGGTTTTGTTTTTGGATCTGGGTTCATCTCTCTTACTGTATTAGTTGGATGACATTGGCCCTAGATATGGGTGGATGCTGTTTGACAGTCATCCCATAGAGATAGTACATGTGAAGCACCTCTAATACCTGGTTCTTAGATGTTCAGCCCTTCCATTTTCTTCCTTTATCACCCAGCTAATAGAAACTTGGGTAAATGCTGGTACAGTGTTACTAACACTGCATAGGGGCTTTCACAGTTTGCTGCCCCATTTGTAAGTGACCCTGGAAGGTAACACTATTGTTGAGAAAATACTAGTCAGTTTATTCTGTAAATTTTAGTAACAAAACATATGTATAATTTGACAGTAGCCTTTATACTTAAATTGCATTTGTCCTGTATTTCTGAAGAATAAGATTCCTATGCATGCATTTTTCCATATATGTGAAACTTAACTACAATAGTAGTTTTCAAATTTTGTGACTTTGAGAGTTCACATTTAAAAAATATTGATAGCCGGGCGTGGTGGCGCATGCTTGTAATCCCCACGCTTGGGCGGCAGATATAGGAGGATCATGCAGGTTCGAAGCCAGCCTCGCTGGCTTAAGAGACCCTGTTTCCAAATAAAAATATAAAGAATAGATGTCTGGGAGTGTAGCCTGGAGGTAGAAGGGTTTCCAGGAACCCCAGTGCCACAAAACAATAATAATAATTAATAAAAATTATTGATAGCCAGGCATGGTGGTGCACACTTGTAATCCCAGCGCTTGGGAGGCTGAGACAGGAGGATCACACAGGTTCGAACCCAGCCTCAGCTACTTAGGCTTTCAAAACTTAGTGAGACCCTGTTTCCAAATAAAATATAAAATAGGCCTGGGAGTATAGCCCAGAGATAGAAATGCCCCTGGATTCCACCCCCAGTACCACAAAAAAAAATTATTTTAAAAAAATATTGATGACTTTAAAGAGCTTTTTTGCAAGTTATAGTTACCAGTGTTTCACATACTAGAAATGAAATTAAGAAAAAATTAAATATTAAAAATAATAATCCCACTATATTTGAATATCAATAACATTTTTTGGATGTGTAGTATTGGGGATTGAACCCAGGGGGAGTCTTGCTACTTGCTGAGGCTGTCCTCAAATCTGTGATCGTCCTAGCTCAGCCTCCCAAGTTACAAGTGGGATTACAAGTGTGTGCCACCATGCCTGGCTATAAATAACATTTTTATGAAAAAACTTTCTAAAACAAAAAGTATTTAGCTGGGGATGGTAGTGCAGGCTTGTAATCCCAGTATTTGGGAAGCTGAAACAGGAAGATTGCCCAGGTTCAAAGCCAGCCTCGGCTACTTAGGTTCTCAGCAACTTAATGAAACCCTATTTCCAAATAAGATTATAAAATAATTCTGGGAGTGTAGGCCCTGAGTTCCATCCCAGTACCACACACACACACACAAAACCCTTGGATTTTTTTTAGTGTGATGTGTGATATTGCCAGAAAGTTTACTTGAGAAAAGATATTATGACAACTTACTTTGTTACTGATTTTTATTGAAACAATAGTTATAATACTGTAATTGGGCCTCTCAACACAACATGACATCTTAGAATCAAAGAGATTAAGTTTTGCCAGGCGTAGTGGCGCACGCTTGTAATCCCCGCGCTTGGGAGGCAGAGACAGGAGGATCGCGCAGGTTCAAAGCCAGTCACGTGCGCTGGCTTAGGAGACCCTGTTTCCAAATAAAAATATAAAATAGGTCTGGTAGTGTAGCCCAGAGGTTGAAGGGTTTCCAGGAACCCCAGTACCACCAAAAAAAAAAGAGAGAGAGAGAGATTAAGCTTTGTTTTTTCTTTTTTGTTTGAATTGAGGTTTCTTGTTTACCTAATGGTTATGGAAGGGTGGAAGATTGAGAATGCAACATATATTATGTAAATATACAAAAATATCCTTTACTAAAGTCATTAGCTTTACCATTGTGGCTACATATCACTTTAGTATCACCAAGTGTGTAGCAGATACTAGCTGCTCTGACCAGATCTCCTGGATCCCCGCACCTGTTCTGTGCACTCCTCTTGCAGCTTCTCTGCGCTTTGTGTCTAGTGGTTTACATCTGTAACTTTTTCAAGAACTGTCTCGGGTGACTGACATCCTTTAGAGCATGGGCCCAAGAGCCGAAGTGCCTGGTAGTTTACATCCCCCTAGGGAGGCTCTTAGATGTTGACCCATTGATGCAGGACCAGGAGAGACCAATTCCTTTGTCTTGAGGTGGCTCAAACTCAGAGGCATTTTTTATACTCCAGAGCAATTCTGTTAGACCAGTTTAAAGGTGAATTTTTGCCCAGAATTTCACCCTTGCTTGCCTGCTGTTTCTTCTCTCTCCTGCTCCCCCCTCCCAGTTTTTCTTGGGAGCATCTCCCTGATATATCACTTGGACTTGAATCCTCTGATGGTTTGCTTCTGGGGAACCCAAACTAAGACAGCATGAATCTTAAGCCGCCTTTTTTTGTGTGTCTGTGTGTGGTCCTGGGGGTGGAACCCAGGAACCTCTGCCTCCAGGCTACGCCCCCAACCTATTTTATATTTTATTTTGAAACAGGTTCTCACTAAGTTGCTGAGAGCCTCACTAAGTAGCTGAGGCTGGCTTCAAACCTGTGCGATCCTCCTGTCTCAGCCCCCCAAGTTACTGGGATGACAAGTGTGTGCCACCACGCTGGCTAAGCCTTCTTTATATTCTTAGTCTTTGGAATCACTTTTGAGAATCATCATAATACGCCGCTATTTCCAACTCATTCTTGGAATATTGACTGTTGGCACTTTGGGATGGCCAAGACATATATTAAAAATGATGCTGATGCATTAGCTGCATTTTTTCATTTGGCTTAATTCCTGGCTCCATTTTTACCTGTAGTGGGTTATGCTTGTATTACTGGATAGTAATAGCTTTTTTTTTTTTTTTTTTTTTTTTTTTAATCCAGGGGCATTCTACCTCCGAGCTACACCCCTAGCTCTATTTTTTTATTCTTTATTTTGAAACAGAGTCTCACTGGGTTGTAGAGGGCCTCACTAAGTAGCTGAGACTGTCTGTGAACCTGTGATTCTCCTGTCTCAGCCTCCAAAATGCTGGGATTACAAGCATGTGCCACCATGCCCTCCTTTAATAGCTTATCTTAAAAGTCAGTTAGCCGGACTGGTGATGTAAGTGGTGGCCTACACTTGTAATTCTAGTACTTGGGAAGCTAAGACAGGAGGATCGCAGGTTCATGGCCAGCCTCAGCTACTTATTGAGGCCCTCTACAACTTAGTGAGACCTTGTTTCAAAATAAAGAATAAAAAGTAGGAACTGGGGATGTAGCTTGGAGGTAGAATGCCTGGGTTCCATCCTTAGTATGGCAAAAAAAAAAAAAAAAATTTGTCAGTCAGTGCAATCACAGCAATAGGTTGCCCCTCATTATCCATGAATCCTTACTGATCCATTCAAGAAAATTGGTCAGTATTTATTACTTAATTATATTGCCTGGTAGGTGTTACAACTATTTACATCAATATTGCATTGTAGGGAGCTTCCTATCCTAAGATGATTAAATAATATTTATCTATTTCATAAGATTTAATAGATATTTCCTATAGTGATGCCCTTTGGGGAAAGTAATTATTTGACAGCTTTTTGTGTGTGTGTGTGTGTGGCACCAGGGGTTAAATTTAGGGTGTTCTACCTCTGAGCTACATCCCCAGTCCTATTTCAATTTTTATTTTAAAACAGGGTCTCACTAAGTTCCTGAGAGCCTCACTAAGTTGCTGAGGCTGGTCTTGAAAGTGGGGTCCTCCTGTTTCAACCTTGCAAGTACTGAGATTATTGGCAAGTATCACCATGCTCAGCTTCACAGCTTTTGTTTGTTTGTTTGTTTGCAGTACTGAGGATTGTACGTAGGTTCATTCTACCTGCAAGCTATACTCCCAGCCCTGCTATTTTTTAAAATTAAATTATTATTATTATTATTATTATTATTATTATTATTATTATTATTATTATTTGGTGGTACTGGGGTTCCTGGAAGCCCTTCTACCTCCAGGCTACACTCCCAGACCTATTTTATACTTTTTTATTTGGAAACAGGGTCTCTTAAGCTAGTGTGGCTGGCTTTGAACCTGTGTAATCCTCCTGTCTCCGCCTCCTAAGCACGGGGATTACAAGCCCGGCCCAGTCCTGCTTTTTTTTTATTTTTTATTTTGAAACAGGATCTCATTAAGTTGCACAGAGCCTTACTAAGTAGCTGAGGCTGGCGGCGAACCTACAATCCTCCTGTCTCAGCCTCCTAAGTACTGGGATTACAAGTGTGCGCTACCACACCTGACTTTTCACAGCCTCTTTTAATTGTATATGTGTAGGGGGATAGTCTGTTCAGCTTCTCTTTCTTTCTAAATTAAATTTTTGTTTTGTTTGTTTTTGTTGTTTTGTGGCTTGAACCCAGAGGCATTCTGTCTCCAAGCTCTACCCCAGCCCTATTTTGTTTTTATTTTGAAACAGGGTCTTGCTAAGTTGATGAGAGTCTCAGTATTTGCTGAGGCTGTCCTTGCACCTGGAGTCCTCCTGTTGAAGCCTCCCAAGTACTGGGATTACAAGTGTGCTAACACTACATTGGTCTTTAATTAACTAATTAATTCATTTTCTTTTTTTTCAACGAGAGAAACATAGTTTGCTAAGTGCATATCACTTAAAGAATCAGTAATTCTCCAAGATTTGTTAAGACAAATACCAGCCTTAGCCTCCCTGATTCCCATTCTTTTCTTCCCCAAGATTACCACGTTCACCTCTTAGTTGAGTCTTTTAATTTTATTTTATTTTTATGGTACTGGGGGTGGAACCCAGGGGCTTTTCTACCTCAGGGTATACTCCCAGACCCATTTTTTTAATACTTTATTAAGTTGCTGAGAGCCTTACCAAGTAGCTGGGGCTGGCTTTGAACCTGTGTGATCCTCCTGTCTCAGCCTCCCAAGTGCTGGGATTACAAGCATGTGCCACCACGCCTGACTTAGTTGAGTCTTATAGTAATGCATATATATTCTAAATAACATGCTCTGAGCCAGTTCTTTTTTTGCGGCACTAGGGATGGAACTCAGGGGCATTCTACCTTCGAACTACACTGCCAGCCCTATTTTTTATTCTTTATTTTGAAACAAGGTCTCACTGAGTAGCTGAGGCTGGCCTTGAACCCAGATGCTCCTGTCTCAGCCTCTCAAATGCTGGGATTATAAGTGTGCACCACCACACCCAGCTGGAGCCAATTCTTAATTTTTTACTTGAGGTGGTATTTATTGACACTCTTTGGTTATAGATGAGACTTTTGTTCTTCATGAGTTTAATTCATGTAATTCTACTAGTTTTGCTGTATGAATTTTAATGCACATCCTCATTTTTCAATCCTCCCAGTATGAACTTTTTGTTTGATCAGCAGTTCTCATAATATGGTCTGAGGACCCGTGCCCCCAACTCTGACGTTTTCAAAGGCTCTGTGAGGTCAAACTTTCTCATAATAATATGAGGCTCTATTGCTTTTTTAAACTCATTCTTTCCTGAATGTACCATGTAGTTTTCTAGAGGTCAGGTGATACTGGAAAAAGTCTGAATGCAGCAGCAAATATGAGAATTCAGTTATCTTCTGTTAATGCAAGTGTAAAACAATTCCATTCACATTTTGTGTGGGGGTATTGAGGATTGAACCCAAGCTATATCTACCTCCAAGCTATATTCCCAGCCGTATTTTATTTATTTATTTATTTATTTATTTATTTATTTATTTATTTATTTTGGTGGTACTGGGGATAGAACCCTTCTACCTCCGGGCTACACTCCCAGACTTATTTTATATTTTTTGTTTGGAAACAGGGTCTCTTAAGCCAGAGAGGCTGGCTTCGAACCTGCGCAATTCTCCTGTCTCCGCCTCCCAAGTGCAGGGATTACAAGCATGCACCACCACGCCCGGCTTATTTTTTGTTTGAAACAGGATTTTACTAAGCTGAAGAAGGCCTCACTAAGTAGCTGAGGCTGACAGTGAACCTGTAGTCCTACTGTCTCAGCCTCCCAAGTACTGGGATTACAAGCATGGGCCAGCACACCCTGTTCCATTCACATTTTGAAAATAAATATTTTTTATAAAAATGTTAACATGTAGCCAGACATGGTGGTGCACACCTGTAATCCTAGTATTTGGGAGGCTGAGACAAGAGCATCATAGCTTCAAAGCCATCCTCAGCAACTTAGGCTGTAAGCAATTTAGCAAGACCCTGTTTCAAAATTAAAAATAAAATAGGGTTGGCAAGTGTAGCTTGGAGGTAGAATGCCCCTTGGGTCAATGCCTAGCACCACACATACAGAAATGTTAACATGTAAATGTTTAATATTTTAAAATAAGCAAACAAAAATTTTAAAATTTTCTTAGCCCCTAGAATTTTCTGATGATTTTAAAAATTTATCCCTTAGTGCAGCCTGTGGCAGAGTACTGAGGATTCAGTAAATATTAGTTGAAGATGTTTACACTGCCTGCACACCTGTAGAGTATAAAATCAAGTATTTCGCCAGGCATGGTGGCACTTGCTTATAATCCTAGTACTTGGGAGGCTGAAACAGGAGGATCAGTGTGGGAAGCCAGCTTTGGCTACTTAGTGCGGCTCTCAGCAACCTAGTGAGACCCTGTTTCCAAATAAGAAATAAAATTGGGCTGGTAGTGTAGCTCAGAGCTAGAATGACTCTGGGTTCAAACCCCAATACACACAAAAAAATTAAGTCTTTTGTCCTTTTTTTAAAGTTTTTTTTTTTCACTTTTAGAATGATCACCTCTTATTCAGTAAAATTGTGCATTTCCAAAATTCACTTGCATATTATATATACGTAGAGAGGCTCTAGTTCTTCAGAGGGGCAGTGTAGTGAACATTGGCCATTGCAGCTGTCCAGAATCTTTTGAACACCCCTCCCTTTACCTTTGGATAGCCTGAAAATTGTGAGTCCCTGTTTCCCAAGGTAGAATCTTAGTTATTACAGTACAGGTTTAGGAAAATAGATTTCCTTGGTCAGATGTACCTGAATGGAGTTTGGATGAAGATGTGAGCAATGGACATTATCAAACATTTAGAACTTCTCTGTCCAAAACCATAGCCATTAGCTGAGCATGGTGGCACATGCTTGTAATCCCAGCATTTGGGAGGCTGAGACAGGAGGTTGAAGGTTCGAGGACAGCCTCAGCTACTACTTAGTGAGGCCCTTTGCAACTCAGTGAGACCCTATTTCAAAATAAAGAATAAAAAATAGGGCTGGGGGTTCCATCCCCAGTACCATTTAAAAAAAAAAAAAAAAAAGAACAAACAAGACCATAGCCATTAAATTAATTAAAAGAGCTGGGCGTGGTGGCTCACACTTGTAATCCCAGAATTCTGGAGGCTAAGACTGGAGGATCGCAGTTCGCGAACAGCCTCAGTTACTTAGTGAGGCCCTCTGTCACTCAGTGAGACACGGTTTCAAAATAAAGAATAAAAAATTGGGCAGGGGGTGTAGCTCAGAGGTCAAATGTCTCTGGGTTCCAGCCCCAGCCTCGCAAAAAAAAAAAAAAAAAAAAAAAAAAAATTAAAGGAAATAAAAATCAGCTCGTTAGTTATACTTGCTGCATTCAAGAGCTCTGTACTTACATCTGACTGGTAGACAGCATAACAAGAGAAGGCTTCCATCACTGCAGAAAGTTCTGTTGGATAGTTCTGGTCTAAAAGGGAAGGTATGTTTCTGAGTAGCTGATCTATGATGTAGTTGAATGTACCTTCTCTGGGGGCATCCAAGTATAGCTTTCTTGCCTTCCTGGAGATTTTGTGCATTTCTTAGTTTTTTGTTTTTGTTTTTGGTACAGGGTATTAAACCCAGAACTATTCTACCTACAAGTTACACCCTAATCCCTGTTTTTATCTTTAGAGTTTCACTAAGTTGCTACAGCTGACCTTGAACTTGAGATCCTCTTGTCACAATTTACCAAGTACTGGAATTACAGGCGTGCACCACCACTCTAGCTCCTAATCTTTTCATCACAATTTCCTTTCTCCTTATTTTTTTTTTTACTTTATTTATTTTATTTTTGCAGGTCTGGGGATGGAACCCAGGGGCATTTGACCTCCAAGCTACACCCCCTGCCCTATTTTTTATTCTTTATTTTGAAACCAGGTCTCACCGAGTGGCGGAGGGCCTCACTAAGTAGCTGAGGCTGTCCGCGAACGCGATCCTTCTGTCTGAGCCTCCCGAATGCTGGGATTACAAGCGTGCGCCACCACGCCCGGCATCCTTTCTCTTTAAATTAGCTTAAGTGTACTTTGTTGTACTTAGTTAAGGATTTTGACTTACATTGATAATGGAGAAATAGTTGTATATTTGGCCAGTTTTCTAGCTAAGATTAGCTTTGGTTTTGGTAGATTTGATTTCCACTATGAATTGCAGTGATCAGAAATTGAATGATTATATGAGATGAAAGAAGGTGCCTACTAAAGAGAAATTAATTTGTAGTATCTCCAAATGGATTGTTGCAAATAGTTAGAGTTTTTCCAAATTTTGACCAGCTCTGTTGTCACCTTGTTAGTTTGAGCTCCCAGAGTCCTTTAAGAGAAAAGGAATCCTCCGTCTTTGTATTGCCCTGAAGATGGCCGGCCAGTAAGGAATAGCAGGAAGTTCAGGCAGCCCCAGTATGTTTGAGAAGAGCCTGGAGGAGAACTTGAGTTGATCTGAAGGACTGTAATGGGAGATCTAGTATAAGGCTGAGGGTCTCTAAGCTGATGGAAAATTCAAATTGTACGTGCTATTAGGTGTGGTGGTGCACACCTGTAATCTTAGTACAGGGGAGGCGGAAACGAGGATTGCAGGTTCAAAGCCAGCCTCAGCAACCTAGTGAGGCTGTCAGTAACTTAGACTCTGTTTCTAAGTAAGAAACTAAATAGGGATGGGGTGTAGCTTGGAGGTAGAATCCCCTTGGGTTCAATCCCCAGGATTCTCCCCCCCCCAAAAAAAAAAAACAGATTGTAGCCGGGCGTGGTGGCTCACGCTTGTAATCCCAGCATTCGGTGGCTGAGACCAGAGGATCATGGTTCACGGACAGCCTCAGCTATTTAGTGAGGTCCTCTGCAACTCAGTGAAACCCTGTTTCAAAATAGAGAATAAAAAAAAAATAGGGCAGGGGGTGTAGCTCGGAGGTCAAATGCCCCTGGGTTCCATCCCCAGACCCACACACACACACACAAAAAAAATGTATGTATTGTTTACCATCTTCCAGTATTATTTAAAAGTCTCTCTTTGTTGGGGTCATTTTAGCTTCCTCAGCTTTGTCTCAAAGGTCTGGGAAAATTTCCTCACAATGGTGCTTCTGGGACCACAATTTCTTTGCTATTTATGCTTTTTTATAGAAAGCAGGTAGGGCATGAACTTCAGAGTTTGGCATTTTTAGTGAATGATCTTTTATAGGAAAGGATGCTAGTTTCTTCTTATACTCAAGATTTAACTGACTTTTTTTTCTCATAACTTGTGGTGGTTGGGGAAAAAAAGCATTGAACAGAATACTTGGTTGAAATACCATTTATTTGGGAGGTAGTAATCCTACCTGGTGTGTTGTGTAGCACCCAGTTCTTAGCAAGAACATGGAAGGCTGGAGAGTAACAGTGCTCTTATTGCTACCGCTGCTGCTTCCAGAGCCCCTCCCTGGGATTGCCGCCACGGGTCTTCAGCTCCTCCCTCTCTGGGTGGAGAGAAAGTGGTAAGCTGAGCATCTGCTGCTGCTCTTCTCTGTCAGAGCCCAAGGCTATGTGAACGCTTAGTTCCCAGTACAACTCTAAGGCTTGCACAACTTCTACAACAGCGCTGTTTATTTTATTCCTTAAAACCAGAATATTTCTTTCTTGTTATTACAAAATGATGATTCTGGAATTTTAGCCCTTCCTAGTATATGGATTTCCTTTAGAAGGCAGGGACTATGCACTTGTGAGCAGTAATTACATTTTGCGTAATCTCCCAAAAGCATTGAGCTCTTAGTCCATGAGTGTTCGGATAGGGGTCCAGGCTGGTGTGGCTGCTGCCTGCCACAGATCGCTCCCAGCAGAGAGTCCTGGCAAAGCAGATAGGGATGTAGCAATGGCCACCTCCTTCTCTGCTCTCTCAGTCCTCATGACCAAGATCAGAGAGCCTCAATAGGAAGATACATGTTTAGGTGACATTTTGTTGCTGGGGAATCATCAAAGGTTATCTTAAAAGAGGGAGAGAGGAGGTGAAGGAGTACGGCTAGTATGTAGCTATTGCTTTTAAACATTTTATCACTCCAGTAGTTGCTTTTCAGGTACAGCAAAACGTCATAGCATTCCCAGTTGCCACAGTAGAATCTTGACTTGGGTGGATTTTGAGTTTGTCATTTATTTTCCAGGATCCTGTAAAATTTTGGCCTATTCATTGAGACCAAGGCATCAGGGCAAGGCTGAGTTTGGTGAGCTGCCTAGTGTCTATAATTCTTGTAGGAATTTTTGTGAAATGTTCTCGTAGAATGTAAATTTGGAGATTTACAAAGGTCTCGGGGCACATATCTTTAGAACTTTGAGGATCTGTTTTAAAATTCTGTGTGTGTGTATCCAGAGTTCCATAAGGCTTATTTATAGCTGAAAGAAAGAAGACAGGAAGCAAACAAAATCAGCAGGCCTCTATCCTATCTTTTCTTCCTCCAATTCCTACTCGCTGGCTGTGTCTTCCACCATTACTTCTGTAACATGCTTTATTTTACCATTTTTTTGAGGTAACCTCTTTCAGATAGTATTTTTGAAAAATAGGGGAGGTATGGATTTAGGTTTATCACACCACTTCTAGAAGCTATTCCATCTCCTGTGCTCATTTACCCCCCACCAGTATCTCAAATTTGGTTCATTTTTCATATTATTATGATGACCATGTAAATATTATCAAGCAAGCCATTGAATATACTACAACAAAACAACCTTTTGTTTTTCCTGGAGCTAATTATTGCCCTACTTGAAAGCTTTTTATGTTTTAAATAACATTTTTTCTCTTTTTTGTTTTTTGTGGTACTGGGGATGGAACCCAGGGGCATTGTGCCTACGAGCTATAACCCCAGGCCTATTTTTAGTCTTTTTATATTTGAAACAGGGTCTCACTGAGTCGCAAAGGGCCTCGTAGCTGAGGCTGTCCGCGAACTCCGAATCTCGGGTCTCAGCCTCCCGAGCACTGGGATTATAAGCGTGCGCCACTGTGCCCAGCTTAAATAACATTTCTTTACGCTTGATGAAACTGCTTAATGCTTAGCACTCTCAACCCCATCAGGTGACCTATTTTTTTTTTTTTTTGTCTCGGAGTCTTTCTTCATGGAGTTCTCCATCTTGCTCCAGTCTTGGTTGTCACTAGGCCCACGCCCTAGTTATTTCATCATTATACCTTAGAATTCTCTTTGTCTGGCTTCTGTGGTTTGTCTCCTGTTTCCTATATTGTGCATTTTCCTTTTCCTGATTTATTCTCAGCTTGCTTAAGGAAAACCTTTAGTAGCTTCCTGAGACAGGGGAGGTAAACCTGGGGGTTCTGCTTGTCAGAAAATGCCGTAGTTGCCAGGCATTGTGGTGCAGGCCTATCATCCCTATATTTGGGAGACAGATAAGAGAATGGCAGGTTTGGGACCAGCCTCAGCAACTAAGTAAGACTCTCCTGTTTAAAAACAAAAAAGGCTGAGGTGTAGCTCAGAGGTAGAATGCCTTTAGGTTCAATCCCCAGTACTAGAAAATGAAGAAAAAAAGAAAAAAAAAACCCTTAGTTTACCCTTGTAAGTGATTAATAGTTTGGCTGGGTATGGAATTCTAAATTGGAAATCATCTTCTTAGAGAATTTGAAGGTACTATTATCTTCTAGCTTTCAGGATTGTTTTTTGAAAAAGCCTAACATCAATTTTATTCCCAGTTCTTTGTAACCTGTAGCCTGTCACAAATTCCTAATTAGGGAATAATTCCTTAATATCATTGAAAATACATGTAGTTATTTAAGTAGTCAGTTTAGTTAGGTTTGTGGAACCCCCACACTTTAAAAATCTGTTCCTCTCTCTCTCTTTTTTTTTTTTTTTTGGTGGTATTGGGATTAAACCCTGAGAGCTACACCTCCAGCCCTGTTTGAAATGGGGTCTCGCTAAGTTCTTAACCTTGGGCCTGTGACCCTCCTGTCTCAGCCTCCTAAGTACTGGGATTACAAACATGTGTCACGATGCCCAGCTTCCATTTTTTAAAATTGATGTATAAATTTATTGAGCTTTCTTGAATTATAATGTATATACTCTTAAAAATTATTTTAAATGTACAATTTACATATTTTAGCAAATGTACAAGTTGTGCAACTATGACCACAGTCATAGACCATTTAGAATTAGAACATTTCCTTTGTATCCCCAAATCTCTCTTTGTATTTGAATTATTCCTTGATCCTAGCCCCAGATAAGCAATAATCTCTCTTATTTCTGTAAATTTACCTTTTCTGTGCCCATGATATATATTCTTTTACTGAAGAGACTTTGAGCCAGCCCTCCTCAGTCTCACTGTTACTCCCCTTCTTAGCACCTGAGCCACCTGTTTCTGAGCCTTCAGGAGTGGAACTCGTGTCGGATTCTCTTATCCGCTGCCAGTTTAGTAGTGCTTTGAGTGCTGAGTCAGTGCTTAGTCACCGTTCCCTAGCTTCTAAGTGCGATTGATGCTGTTTTCCCCTGGGTACCCCCCAACCCCAGTTTATACCTTTAAGCCAACAACAAATTTTGTTCTGCATGTTTAAATCAACAACATATTTTTAAAAATTAGTGCCTCTTTAATGAGGCCTCAGCAGTGAGTGGAGGCAAACGCATGTGTGCAGAACTGGAAGTCTTCTTCTCTGATACTGCTTTGCCCTCTTCACTTATTTAAGGTTGCTAAGAATATTAGGAATTTCTTGCCGTTCGTTCATTGTCCTCAAGGAATGAAGATGCTAACAGAATTGTGTGGGATCAGTAGGACTTCACCCAGACATTGGTCTTTTCTTTATTTGTTACTTATTTAACTGGAGATTGAACCCAGGAACAGAATCTACCTCTGAGCTATACTACCAGCCCATTTTATTTTATTTTATTTTATTTTGGTGGTACTGGGGTTCCTGGAAGCCCTTCTACCTCCGGGCTACACTCCCAGACCCATTTTTATATTTTTATTTGGAAACAGGGTCTCCTAAGCCAGCACGTGCAGCTGGCTTCGAACCTGCACCATCCTCCTGTCTCTGCCTCCCAAGCGCAGGGATTACAAGCATGCGCCACCACGCCTGGCTGGTTTTTAATCTTAAAATCTGGTCTAGCTAAGTTGCTGAGGCTAGCTGTGAACCTGCGATCCTCCTTGTCTTGGCCTCTCTAGTACTGGGGTTATAGACGTGCACCACCATGTCCAGCAACATTGGTCTTCTATAACACAGGCTCTCAGTGTTCTAAGTGGCTCACATTCAGGGTGAAAGGAAGCTTGTTACAAGCAAGCCTGCATGTGTGTGCACTTCTGGGGCTGAGAACTGACTTGGCGTCTGTACCTTACTTGACAAGTTCTTAGTTTGTGTGCCCATCTTCAGAGACATCGCAGGCTCTAACAGGTCCAAGCTTGGCCACCCACACCTCTCTTCCTCGCACCCCTGGTGTTCTCGCTTTGACTTCAGCTTTCTCAATCAACACTTTTCTGTTTTTCCTGTAGGATCATGGATTTTCCTGGTCACTTTGAACAGATCTTCCAGCAGCTGAACTACCAGAGACTTCATGGCCAGCTCTGTGACTGTGTCATCGTCGTGGGGAATAGACATTTTAAAGCCCACCGCTCAGTGCTGGCAGCATGCAGCACGCATTTCCGAGCTCTGTTCTCAGTGGCAGAGGGAGATCAGACCATGAACATGATCCAGCTGGATAGCGAGGTAGTGACAGCAGAGGCTTTTGCTGCGCTGATTGACATGATGTATACTTCCACCCTCATGCTGGGGGAGAGCAATGTTATGGATGTCTTATTGGCAGCCTCTCACCTGCATTTGAACTCTGTTGTAAAGGCATGTAAACATTACCTAACGACAAGGACGCTGCCCATGTCTCCCCCCAGTGAGCGTGTTCAGGAGCAGAGCGCCCGCATGCAGCGCTCCTTTATGCTGCAGCAGCTGGGACTAAGCATTGTGAGCTCAGCCCTCAATTCCAGCCAGAGTGGTGAGGAACAGCCAGCCCCCATGAGCTCGTCGATGCGCGGGAACCTGGACCAGCGCACGCCCTTCCCCATGAGACGCCTTCATAAGCGCAAACAGTCCGCAGAGGAGAGGGCCAGGCAGCGCCTGCGACCCTCCATGGACGAGTCAGCCATTTCGGATGTCACTCCAGAGAACGGGCCTTCAGGGGTTCATTCTCGGGAGGAGTTCTTTTCACCAGATTCTCTGAAAATTGTGGATAATCCTAAACCTGATGGAATGACTGACAACCAGGAAGACAGCACTATCATGTTTGACCAGTCTTTCGGTGCTCAAGAAGATGCTCAGGTGCCCAGCCAGTCCGACAACAGTGCCGGCAACATGGCACAGTTGTCCATGGCCTCTCGCGCAACTCAGGTGGAGACCAGTTTTGAGCAGGAAGCCACAGCTGAGAAAGGTGGCTTCCAGTGTGAGAATCCCGAGGTTGGCCTTGGCGAGAAGGAGCACATGAGAGTGGTGGTTAAATCTGAGCCGCTGAGTTCGCCCGAGCCTCAGGATGAAGTGAGCGACGTGACCTCTCAAGCAGAAGGCAGCGAGTCTGTGGAAGTGGAAGGAGTTGTGGTCAGCGCCGAGAAGGTAGACCTCAGCCCTGAAAGCAGTGATCGGAGTTTTTCAGATCCCCAGTCCAGCACGGACAGGGTAGGGGACATCCACATTTTGGAAGTCACAAACAACCTAGAACATAAGTCCACTTTTAGTATTTCAAGTTTTCTCAACAAGAGCAGAGGAAATACCTTTAGTGCAAACCAGAGCAGTGATGATAACATTCCAAACACCACTAGTGACTGCAGGCTGGAGGGCGAGGCCCCTTACTTGTTGAGTCCAGAGGCTGGGCCTGCAGGCGGGCCCTCCTCTGCCCCTGGCTCCCATGTGGAGAACCCGTTCAGCGAGCCTGCAGACTCCCACTTTGTCAGGCCTATGCAGGAGGTGATGGGCCTGCCGTGTGTGCAGACTTCAGGCTACCAAGGAGAACAGTTTGGGATGGATTTTTCCAGGTCTGGTTTGGGCCTCCACTCCTCCTTCTCCAGGGTAATGATGGGATCCCCAAGAGGAGGTGCCGGTAACTTTCCATACTACCGCCGCATAGCTCCCAAAATGCCAGTTGTAACTTCTGTCAGGAGTTCACAGATCCCTGAAAACTCTGCCAGCTCCCAGCTAATGATGAATGGGACCACATCTTCATTTGAAAGTGGCCATCCCTCCCAGCCTGGTCCTCCACAGTTAACCAGGGCATCTGCAGATGTTCTGTCAAAGTGCAAGAAGGCCTTATCAGAGCACAATGTCTTGGTTGTAGAGGGCGCTCGCAAGTACGCCTGCAAAATCTGCTGCAAAACTTTTCTCACTTTGACAGATTGCAAGAAGCACATCCGTGTTCACACAGGTGAAAAGCCGTACGCTTGCCTGAAGTGCGGCAAGAGGTTTAGTCAGTCCAGCCACCTGTACAAACACTCGAAGACCACCTGCCTGCGCTGGCAGAGCAGCAATCTTCCCAGCACATTGCTCTGACTATGTTGAGGCCGGTCGTGGGGCTGACGCTAGAATTGTTTTTGTCGGCAGTTTATGCCACTGGGTTTGAGGCTTCCACTACCCAGGGGCTCTTGCAAACTTCAACAGCTAGTAAGTGGCTGACGTTACACGTAGCACTTGTGCCGAAGCGTTTCTGAGTGAAGTGTGTGTCTTGGAAGAGGGATGCGATCCCTGACACCAAGTTCTTCCTTAGGGTTGAGTGACATAGTCATAAAGTAGTTTGTAATCGATGTTGTTAAAAGTGGCACATTTAGCAATTGAAGTACAAAAAATTTTTTAGCAAGTTTTGTAAAGCTCTGTGAAGCATTTAATTACATTTCCTATACCCTCTGATGGGAATATTATATCCCTGTACAGCAATGCAAAACACACTTATGTGTAACTAATGGCAACTCAGTGCCTGTCTGAAAGGAAGGCCCTCGAGGATGTGCCTGTTGCCACAAATGCTTTAATGTATATCCTGAGCTAGTCCTAGGCCTCAAAGTACTGTATTTTTAATTTTTGTCTGATTTGCAGTCACAGACACTGCACTTTGATGGTGCTGACACTGGGCCTGGGACATGCATTTTCTTAGACTAATAGGTGTATATACTTTTGAGTACATTTCTGTTGGATAGATGTTTATTGTTTTTTTTTCTGGTTTTAAAGGCAGTTGTAAATGGAGTATGTACTTGTATAGAGTGACGAGTAAGGTATTGTTTCTGTATGTGTGATTTTAGCAGTATTTTAACCAATTCGTATTGCCAATGTTACAGTTTCATGTTTGGAAGTCAGAAAAGAGCTACTGTTTGTCTTTGTTCTGATGACGTGGAGTCATGTTTTGTGGGGGTTTATGGTGCATTTACCTTTAGCTCCATCCAGCCTCGATGGCCAGTCCAGTCTGACACGTCCCACCCCAGGACAGGCCTGTTCTCGGCCTCATTTTTTCTCCTGCCCCATAGAGCATCTCTCCAGGCCTAGATTACTGTTTTCACTTGCAAACTAACCAAAAATAACCCCACCCCATGGGTTTTGTTACTATTACATACTTCATTCTCAAAGTACAGACCCTGAACCTTATTGTTGATGCTCTCCAACCCATTGAGTGTTGGAAATTGTTCAAAACGCGAACGTTTCAATATTTACCAGGCTCTGTAAGAGTTAGGCAGCTCTGCATAGAAGTCACCCAGGAGCACCGAGGCTCCTGGAGAAGCATTTGGGTCACTGCCCAGGGCTTCTCTCGACCCTCCCGCCTCACTTCCCCAGGGCTACCTTGCTGTCCTGATGTTGTGCATCTGTCTGGCCCTGCCCTGGCTCCCTGGCACCCAGGGGAGCCAGCACAAGGTCATCCATCTTTGTAGAGCTCGGTGCAGTTCATAAATGAACATGAGTTCACTTTTCTATATTTTCTCAGAGATACCAAACCATTGTGCATATTTCTGAGAAACAATTGAGTTATGTTTAGAAAGCCAAGTATTTATGTGTATCTAAAATAAAAATGAGCTCGTGTCTTCTCTAGTCTAGTGTAAATGCACATCTGCAGATAAACGCACAATGCTCATAGCAGGCTTGGCATCTCTGTGAACTGATTCCTAGGGAGGAGAGCCCAAAGGGAAACCCTGACTCTTCCTTTGAGCAGATGTGGGAAAGAGACCATTGGAGGATAGAGGTCACCTGTGACATCCAGCTCTGTGTGGGCTCATTGTCAGCAGTCCTGTTCCCACAGATGTGAGGGGCTCTAAGACAGACAGACAGACACACACACACACACACACACACACACACACACACACACACACACACACACACACACGATGCAGTACCCATGTCCTGAGAGGAGAGTGATCTTGGGAGTCAGCTGGGTCGGCATGGAGACCAGCAGCAGGCCCTGCCCGAGCGGGGGATGGGGAGCCAGCGACACAGGCCAGTTAGCAGCCATGCTCTTTCCCTGCCGTCCTGAGGAGTTAGTGCCGGGAGCCTGTCCCTCATCCTGCTCTGGCCTAGTATACTTTTGTTTCAGAGCTGCCTCCATTGCCGGATAGAGTCTGGAATCTCTCATCTACCTCTTAGTTTCTACTTAAGGAGCAAACTTGCCGGCCAGTGTCCTCGGACGGGCTGTAGCACTTCAAAAGTAATTGCAAGGTTCCCTGAGAACCAGTCCCCAGATTCTTATGATCTGGAGCTTTTATAAGTGGTGTTGGGGACCTGAATTTTGCCTGGCTAGCCTTAATTACAGCCTGGCATAATCATGTAGAATCTTTTTCTGGTGAAAACATCAAGTTCTGTCAGGGCACCCGTGACAGTGGTGCTATGTTGGTCAAAATTTGAGATTTTGAAATAAACAATTTGTCATACTCATGTCTCTAAATATTAGTGATCTTTTTCTTTGCTTACATTGTTAATGTTGAAATGAAACATTTCTCTACCAGCACTGCTTTGACTCGTGCTTTTTTTAAACCAAGCCGCCTGACAGCGATCAGTAACAGTGACTGGTTGTTCCCTCACATTATTCTTCCTGCTTCCCCTGAGCCTTGCCGTCTTTGAGCTGTGGACTTGGGTCTCCCTGCAGCCCACCCGCTTCCTCTGGAGGGCCAGCCCTGCCCGGCGCCCAGATGGAAGCTCGTCTGCCAGCTGGCTTGGCCAAAGGAGTGAGGGAGGACTAGGGGAGGGCGGCGAAGAACAAGATGGGCAAAGGGAGCACAGCAGAGGGAAGGAAAACTACCTGCATTCAGGGACTTTTTTTTTCCTGGAGATTGAACCAGGGCATTCTACCTCATAGCCACACACACACCCTTTTTTTTTAAACAAAGTCTTGCTAGTTTGCTGAGGCTGTCCTCAAATCTGTGATCCTACTGTCTCAGCCTCCCAAGCACTGGGATTCTTCCAATTACTGCTGCCCAAGAGAAGAGTGTTCTTACCTCTGCCTCCTTCCAGGAAGCCCCTTCGCCCTGTGTGCTTCAGCATTCCCAGTGTTCTAGGAACCGGGTTCCTGTGCTTGCCCCATCCTTACTGAAGGACAAGGGAAGGATTTGGGGCAGGGTCTGAAGATGCCCAGGTGAGGGCTGGGGTGGGAAGCTGGGAGGTGGACCACCAGATGCCCTGAGTTAGCAAAGGTAAGCAGATGTTCCTCTTGTTAGCTTTCCCCAGTTACAGACTAATGCAGTCTCAGAAAATTATTTAATAATAGAATTACATGCTTCTGGCTTGAATGTATCCAACCACAAAAGTGGCTCGCACATCTGTCAGCACCTGCCTCCTAAAGCAGAATCAGACCAGACTTCCCCTGGGCTTCCACCTGTGGGTCGAATCCAGCCTGGCCGTGTGTAAGCAGAACCAGGGCACTGGCTCCAGCCTGCGGGGTCTCCCATGTGGCTACAGCTTGAGTTCACTGGGCATCGGCTCTCCTCTCAGGCCAGCCAGCAAGTTGTTAGCTGCCAACAAGGACATGGTGTTGCGAGTTCTGTAGGTGGCACTGCCGATGTGGGGCAGGACGACTGGAAAGGAGAGGAAGAGGAGGCGGTAAGAAGGGCGCCCAGGCCTTGGGCCAGTCTTCTTTCATGGGTTGATCTGCCATTCCAAAGGATAAAAAGGACCTGCCTTCATTTGCTTTCCCTCCTCCTGACACTAAGCTCTCCACTCCAGCAGGGCTGGGTTCAGAGACAGTAAAGGGACAACAGGCCGCTAAAACCCAGACACAAGTGGGACTAGAGGTTTACACCCTGAACACAGCATGGCCGGGTAACGAGGGTCTTGGTTCCTTCCTAGACCCAGACCTTCAGCACCAGCTGTGAAACCCGGAGCCAAATCAGTTCGGAGCCAAGCGCTCACACCCTGTATCCCTGAAGTGACATCACAGGGCTTCCGGCCCTTGGGATCATTCCAGGATAAAACGCTGGGCAGCACGCCTCCCCGGCGGAGCAAGCAAGGTCTTGTCCCTCAAGAGCTGCCCTTGGAAGCAGTACCCAGGCAGGGGGGAAGCGGCCATCTTTCCAGATGTGAGCAACAGAACAGGCCTGACACCACAGCCAGTGTTCCTCGGAGGCTGGCGTGGGGGTGGGGATGGTCCAGTTCCCAAGGGATTCAATAATGGGAGCATTCATGGGGAAGGCCGCAGAGGATGTGAATGGGAAACTGCTGGACGCATCTCCCGAGGGGAAGGGTAGATCCCTAAAATTCAAGGGACTGAAGGGAGGGCCCCCAGAGCTGAAACTAGACCTCTGCGGGGCGCTGACTGCGGGTGAGCCGAATGCTGGAAAATGTAAACTGGATGCCCCAGCTACAACAGGAAGGTCCTGCTGCTGCTAGGGCAAGGGGTGCTGCTGGGGCCGCCCCAGACAGATGGACAGGAGCACGTGCCTCCAGCACCCCACAGAAACGAGGTGTCGGAGGCCCAGCCCCACCCACAGAGCACAGGGAAGGGGGGGTGTTGCTCAGAGAACAGCTTAATAACTGGCACCAATTGTAAATACTGGTGGTGGTACTTTATCACACATAGACGATAGCAAGTTACAGTAGTGGGCTTCATGTATGAGCAGCCACAGGTCAAACATGTGCCAGTTTTTTTTTTTTTTTTTTCTTCTTATTTCTTGTTTCGGCACTGAGGATTAAACTCAAGTACTGGGCTTACAGATGGGCACCACATGCTCAGGAAATGTGCCCAGCTTCTTTTTACAAATCCAGCTGCCTCTACTGGCCCTTTTCCCCACGTCTGGTGAGTCTTTTCGGATCTACAAAGACCCAGTTGAGCAAACTCAGAAGGATCCCGCCTGGTGTCATGCACCAGTGTTACTAACAGCCTGCACAGTCGGGGTCCCTGGTTGTGTCTTGTGCTCGACACCGCTCACGCCGGCTGCACGGCCAGCCCCCAGCACCGCCTCAGCACTGGTCCTGGGCAGCACTGGGTGTCTGGGAACAGGGTTCTCACCACAGTTCTTCAGCGTCAGGAGCGGGTGGTTTGTGGGCAGCGGCTCTGGGGTTGTCACATCCAGTCCGGCAGCTGCAATCTGACCGCTGGCCAAGGCCCGGTACAGGGCGTCCTGGTTTACCACATCTCCCCTGGAAATGACAGTGGTGATGTGGGGGCCCGACGCTCCCTCCACTCACGCCGTCTTTGGGACGGAACAACCTACAAAATGAACTTTTCCACTGACCCAGCACTTGGCATTTACTAAAAGCAGTATGTCTTGGAGTGCATTTACAGGAAGACTATATAGGAATGCTGGTCTTTTAGTTTTCAGAACTGAGGATTGAACCCAGGGCACTCTGTCACTGAGCTACATCCCCAGCCCAGCTCTTTTTATTCTACTTTGGGATAGGGTCTCACTAAGTTACCAAGGCTGGTCTCAAACTTGTGATCTTCCTTCCTGCTCTAGCCTCCTGAGTAGGTGGGATTGCAGGTGTGAGCCACTGTGGCCAGCAAGGAAGCAGGGCTTATACTGAGAGAACCCGTCCCGACACTCTAGCTGCAGGACCCTTAGCAAGTCTCTCACTTCTCTGGACCCCAGGCTCCTCCTCTGCAGACAGACCACAACCTGACACCCAGGGATGTGGGGGCCTGAAGCTTGCTTACATGCACTGTGGCGACATCAGGGCCAGAAGTCTGCATTTGCCTGGCCCCGCAGCCAGACCAGTCTGGCTGGCCCCAGACCACGTGCCGAGAGCCGTGGCTCGCCATTGGGCACCTGCCTGCACAAGGGCAGAGACGCTGGTAGACACCCAACTGCATCCACCCACATGAGCATTACTGAAGCAGAGCACTGGGTCTACAGACTCCCTATGGCACACCAAATTATAGTTGTGCAACAGGAGTATTGTCACGCGGGACCCTGTACAGTTCTGGACACACACAGGTCCCCAGGAAATGGAAGCCCGGGCCGCCATGGGCCACCGGCGTGAGCCCGTGTTCCTGCACATTTTACCCCTTTGGAGCTAAACACTGGTGATCACAGGTGCCCCAAAGGTGAGCCCTCAGGGCGACATCAACCAGGCCTTCCTCCAGACTGACTGAAAGGGGTCGAGGGCACCAACTATGGGAGGAGTTAGAGTGGCAAAAGGAGGTTGGACCCAGTACATGCCCAGTGCCTTGAAGGCACCCTGGGGACATTTGAGGGAACCAGAAAAACTCGAGTTTTAGATTATGTCTCCTCAAAAGCATGAAGTGAACTCATGCCCGGCCCAGAGGTGTGGAGAGGGCGACACAGATCAGCAGTCCAACCCTGTGTGGGAGGCAAAGGCCTTCCTGAGGTCCCTGGTGACCTGCTGCCAGCCAGGTCTTACCCCCCTGAACCATGCCGTGTGCCAGGTCCTAAGTGGGATGGGGCCGCTGCCAGCATGGCCAGTTTAAGTTTTATCCTGAAATAGGGTTTCACTGAATTGCAGAGGCTGGCCTCACGCTTGTGCTCCTCCTGCCTCAGCCTCCTAAGTGCTGGAGTTACCGGCACGCACCCCCACACCCAGCCTCTACTGTATTTCCTGAGTGGCTTGTCAGTTGGTCAGTTTATGGAGACCAGAAGCTCAGCCCCAGGGAAGAGAAGCCCAGATGGCAGCAGTGGCAACAGCGCCGCCCCCAGCCTCGGGTACCGCGAGGATGCCGGGCAGCACTGGGCTACCTGCTGATGTTGACAAACACGGCTGTTTTCTTCATCTTCTGGAAGAAGTCCTCGTTGCAGAGCCCCTTGGTTGCAGGCGTTAAGGAGCAGGCCACCACAATGAAGTCAGACTCCGCGGCCAGCTGGGGGACAGACACTGGGCGGGCAGCGCTCCGTCAGAAGCTGAGTCTAGGTTAGGGACGCAGTGCCCCACCCCGCCACCCAACGGAACTCCCAAAACACGTTCTGAAGGCTTTGTCTACCTGGACAGCTCTGGGGCTAACAGAAACCATCCACCCAGCCCGAAACGGAGGCCGGATCCATTGTCCAAGGTCACGGAGTGGGAGCTGGGCCCCACGGGCTGTCACCACCGTCAGGCTGATGTGCCAAGGGGCAGGAATGGCTGCCACCGCCCTCCCTCTGGTCCCCACACTGTATAGCCCCCAGGGGCCAGAGCCACCTGGACAAGGCGCGCACAGGCTGGGGTGGGGCTCACCCGCTGGCTAAGAACCCTGAAGGTGCTCAGCTCTTCCTCAACCTGCACAGCCACAGGCCAAGTGCAACCTGCCCCAGTGTCCTCTATGTCCAGCGCAAGGAGAGTGGACAACACTTAAGGGTCAGCAGCCCCAGCCCGCCTGGGCCCCTGCAGCCCGCCTGCGAATGCTACTACTAAAAAGCACTGCCGGGCTCTTCTGGAAATTAAGGTTTCACTTACCAAACTCTGCCTGGAATTCTGCTGCTTCCTGGGGCTTGGGCTGGCGCCCTGAGTATAGAAACCTCTGGACGCCAAATGGCTTCAGACGCCGAGCAATGGCCTGACCTAGGAAGGGGCGGAGTCCATGGCCTGGCCCTGGCCCTCCGAGGGCAGGGGCAGCACACAGCAGCTCCGGGAGGAGACCCCAGGGCAGGCGCTTCAATCAGTACACGCCCCACGTCCACTGCTCCCACCTCACTGAAGCCCAGAGCTGCCTGGGCATAACCAGCCCCCGCCAGCCCACTGCCCTCAGGGACCTGGAGGCAGCGCCACCGCACCTCCGTGGCTGTGACTGGCTCGTGCTGTCTTCACAGGACTCCAGCCATCTCGAGGGACACTAATCTGAAAGTGCTGGGCAAGTGGACCCCTCCCAGCTCCTGAGCCTCTGCTTCTGTTAACCCAGGCCCTGCCTCATTTGGCTTCCGGGTGGCATCACCCAACCGCCAATGCGCTCCAAGCCTACAGGGCCTTTTCACAGACCTTACCTGAGACAGGCTCAGGCAACTGGATTTTCAGACTCATAATAAGCCCCACAGCTCTTAGACCCTCTAATCAACTCCAGTGAGAAGGCAGGACTACTGTCTATCATAAGGCCTACTCCCCAGCCTCAGCTTTACCCCTGCACCAGGCGGGGTGACAGCCTTCCCCGGCCTTCTCCAGGTGGGGGCCACTGGAGGAATGCAGCTCTCACTGTCCGCAGATCGGCAGGTAGACTCTGCCCACTGACCTCTCAGGTCCCTGTGAAGTTTCACAAGGCAGTGCCTTCTAGGCCCAAGGAAGCAGGGGTGCCCCATAGTGCACGGCTCCTCAAGGCCCGCCCAGCATCCATGCATTTGTTTTTTCTTTTCTTTCTTTTTTTTTTTTTTTAGGTACTGGGGATGGAACCCAGGGGCATTCTACCTCCAAGCTACACCACCAGCCCTAGATTTTATTTTTATTCTTTATTTTGAAACAGAGTCTCCCTGATTTGTAAAGGGCCTAAGTAGCTGAGGCTGACCTCAAACAACGATCCTCTTGTCTCAACCTCCCAAATGCTGGGATTACAAGCGTGCGCCACCACACCCAGCTTCTTCATCTGTTCTATAGGAGCTAAAATCCTAAGGAACACTGGCTCTTAGCATCTGGCTTCTATCACCTAGCCGGTCCTTCAGGGAGGGACTCCTCCACCTGTGTTCTACAAAGCCATGTTGTAGCAGAGACCTCCCCACTGCAGGCAAAGTGTCCTGACAGCAGGCGACAGCGGCGGCCCTCCAGGCCAGCACCAGGGGCTCAGCCCAAGCTGTGGGGACAGGGTCAGAGAAGTGGGGAGCCTCACCTATGCGTCCCAGCCCCACAATGCCGACAGTGCTCTGTGTGAGTCCGTAGCCACACATCCACAGGGGCTTCCACGTGGTCCAGCCGCCACTGCAGGGAGCGGGACGTGGTGAGCGGCCCGGCCTCGGGCGAGGGGAGCCCAGCGGAACCCATGACCCAACCCTGGCTGTGGTCTCGGGTCTAAACCTGCCTCAGGTCAAAGGACTGCGAGGGGGTGAGTATCACCTGCAGCCACTTGGAGCTGGGAGATGCAGCGGGGATTACAAACGTGCGCCACCATGCCCAGCCTTATTGTTTATTTTGAAACAGGGTCTCACTAAGTTGTGGAAGGCTTTCTGATTCATGTCACCTGCACTGCCACCTCCGTGACGCCGACACCCCCCCCCCGGCCTGCGCTCCTCCCACCCTCAGCAGGCTCTCGCCCCTCGCCTCTCCCCTCTCCTAGGGCCCCATTTATTGCAGTAGCCCATCCCCTTGGCGAGATGGGACACACCGAGGGACACAGAGCGCCCGGAGACCCTGGGGCTCAGGAACCACTGGCCACACTCACTTCTTCACTTCCTCAATGGCCTCTGGCAGCCGGCGGCAGGTGGTCAGTAGCAGGGACACGGCGAGCTCCGCAGTGGTGTCTGTCAGGACGTCGGGGGTGTAGCCCACCCGGATCCCACTGGGAAACCAACATCTGGTGTTAACATCGGCCTCGAGCACCTTCTCCAGTGCCTACTGCTCCTACTTTTACTTCCATGATGCTACTCAGTTTCTTCTTTGCTGCCTGCCAGGGAACTCAGAACTACATGAGTACTAAGGGATGGTTAGTACTTCATCCCCATTTCTATTTATCTCCCACCTCAGGGAGAATATGAAGATATAAGATCAAGGTTGAAAGTCTGAGGCAAGTAATTACTTTTCTGAATTTTCTCATAAGAAAAAAAATAATACTTGTATTTTCTACTTCCAGGGGTGTTATAGGAATAAAAAAACAAAAACAAAAAAACAACAACAGAGGATTACCGGCTGGAGACCAGCCTCAGCAAGTTAGCAAGACTTTCAGCCACCTAGAAAGACCCTGTTTCAAAAAAAAAAATAAAATAGGGCTTGGGTGTAGCTTAGAGGTATAATGCCCCTGGGTTCAATCCCCAGTACAAAAAAAAAAAAAAAAAAAAGTGAAAGGGTGATGCTAGACACAGATTACCCCTCTTTCTGACCCTTGGGTTTGTTTTAATTGACTTGCACAATGTGGAAAAATTATATCACCAGTGCCTGACATCTTACTGAAGAGTCAAAGTATATTAAGTGAAAAGCCAGGTGTGGTGGCACACACTTGTAATCCCAGTACTTGGGAGGCTGAGACAGGAGGATCACAGGTTCATGACCAGCCTTAGCAACTTATAGAAACTCTCTACAACCTAATGAGACCCTGTTTCAAAATTAATAAAAATAAGACTGGTAGTATATAGCTCAGAGGTAGAATGCCCCTGGGTTTCATCCCCAGCACCACTAAAAAAACAAAAGCAAAAACAAAACAAAACAACAACAAAACAAAGGCTATGAACGTAAAAACAAGCAAACAGTCCCCACTCCCCGGGAGCCCCGCTCGCTCCAGGCCCCTTCGCAGCTGAGCCGCATTTACCGCTTCTTGATCTCATCCAAAGCCAAATGGTCGACTCCCACGGACAGTGTGCTGATGACTCTGAGGTTGGCTCCTGGTGTAAAGAAAAAGTAGTTTGCATCTTTCCTTGTGGAATTCAGAGCCACCACACTGGAGGCCATCCTGGGGACACCTGCTTGTGATTATTTTCTTAGACTAAGAGGAGAGGCTGACATCTCTGTACCTCAAGCAATACTCTCAACACAGCTACCCACACGGTGGCTCAGGGAGGCTGAGTCAGGTTACAAGCAGAGCCAGGGTCCTGTCAGGGCCTCAGACACCGAGGCCCTGCTCCCACCCGACTGTCCACCCAGCGAGGCCTTGGGTCTCCATCTGCCGCCCCTGGGGCCTCCCCATGGGGACGTGTGAGCACAGAGAAGGCGGCGGGCGCCATTCACACCCTCTCCTCCACCAGCAAGCTTCTGGGCCGAGGCCGGGACCTCGCTCGCTCAGCTCTGAGCACAAGGGTGTCTCCTATCCAGCAGCCTCGGAGTCTAAACCTTTTCTCCAAACTGCCACAACACGACCTCACAGGGTGAGTTCCTTACCCCAGGACCAAGACCCATGGCTGGCTCAAGCAAACATACCCTGGCTGCCCCCTGGCGCTGGGCACTGAGCTCCCTCTCTGCCACGCTGCACACAGCCGGGCAGGGTCTTGATCAAGGTGGCAGGGCAGATGGAGGGTCCAGCAGTACCTCCTGGGTACCCTCCCCCACTCCCACCTCGCTGACCTCCTGGGAAGCCAGGGACTCACAGCGGGGGTGGGGGGCACGTGTCACATGAAGCCATTTCTCCCCCTGGCCTGGCACTCAGAACGCGCAGGGCACAGGCACCCCGGGAATCCTGCAGCACACACACCTGCGACATCCAGCAGCTTCTTGTCCACCTGGTCAGAAAGGAGGCAGAGCAGGCCATGGGCCCCCACCACTTGGCGCTCCAGCTCCTTCCTGGGGATGGGCTCATCTGAATCCCACTCCTCCACCTCACAGCTGACAAGAAAGAAGAGCACTCAGGAGCTGCAGGGGAGCTCCGTGGCCCCTGCCCCTCTCTGGGTGGGCGAGCATCTCCAGTCTCCTTCTGTCCTGAGTCCTTAAAATACAAACTCTCCTTCACGGGCTTGACTGAGAATGATAAGCTCAAGGACACTCAACTTGGAGGAATATTAGGGTGTGCTCCAGGGAGTGGGGTAACTAGGCACTCCTCCCAGCCCTCCCCATGGAATTCAGCGCAGCCAGGACTGGGCTGGGGGTGTAGCTCAGTGGTAGAGCACTTGCTTAGCATGCCCAAAGCCTTGGGTTTGATCACCAGCACTGCAAAAAACAAAAAATTTGGTGCAGCCAACACACGTGGGGTGTGTGCGCATGTGTGTGTGCGCACGTGTGTGTGTGCATGACAAAGGGCTGCTGGCACCTCCCAACATGCTCTCCTGACCATGAGCCCCATGCACGAGCACAGCACAAGGTTTTAATGTTTTTGCTTCTCCTTCCTTAAGTATATGAAGCAGGTCTTCAGCAAAAGTCGGGCTGCACAGAATGAAATTAAAAAACAAATTACTTTTTCCTAGAACTGACTGCCAGGGCTGGGTCCTACCTTCCCCCTACTCTGGAAGTACAATAGGGCAAAATGCAGAGGTCAGAATACAGCCAGACAGGGAGGTGAGTGTCTCTGGGCAAAGTACTGACCCCTTCCAGAGAGAGAGAGAGAGAGAGAGAGAGAGAGATAATACTGATTTCACAGTGTTGCAAAAAGGGGTTCAACTAAAAATGTGGTCAAGGCCCCTGCCAACTATCTCAGCGGCCAGGCCAGTGACCACCTCAGTCCCTGACCCCAGCCAACCTTGAAGGGTGAAGAATTAACAGTCTGGACCTTGCCTGGTGGGCAGTCTACCCTCTCTGAAGGCTAATGACCACAGTTCCTCCTACTGGCCCAGCGCCAGGTTCCCAAGTCCTGGCCTGGAGCCTGGTGAGAGCTGGATCCTGGAGAACTTTCTCTAAATCGCCCCAAAACTTCCAGCTTAGCTGGCTGGACCCAGGGGAAAGTCTAACCAGGGCCCAAGCTCAGGTCCAGGGTGCTCTAGTTCCTGGGGCCACTGTCAGATCAACAACTGGGGTCTCCCTGCCAGATCGCGGTATCACCGGTGCAGGGCGCCCGGGGCTTGGGCGCGGGCAGCCGCCAGGGTGGCCCAGGCAGGGTGCAGTGGGCTCCGCAGCCCGCTCCCGGACCCACCCCGCCCGGCCTGGCGGGGACTCGGCGCCGGCTCTTACTCTGCGGCCTGGGCGAGCGCGGCCCTGCCCTCGGGGGGGATCCTGCGGGTGACGAACACCTTCATGAGTCGCGCTAGCCTCATCCAACCTGCGGCGCCGGCGAGCTGGCCAGACCCACTGCGACTGCAGCGGAAGTGGGGCGGGGCCTGGGGCGGGGCTTAGGGTGGTGGGCGGGGCTCGGTGGTGGGCAGTGTGTTTGGGGGCGAGGCCTCGGGCGGGGCGGGCTGTGGCGGCCGCCCAGAGGGTGACAGCAGTAATGGCTGTGATAGTGTGTCTTTGCGTGGCCACGGTCAGGGTGGGGTTTTGAGTTCGCTTTCTGTATGTGTGTGCCATCCAGCCCTAATGTCACCGAGACGCGGGGAGGCTGTGGGGTGCCCTGCTGCCCGTGCTAAGTGCGAGGGGCCTCTGGGCCCGGCCTGATGTGCACACTCAGGAGGCTGGACAGGGGTAGTCTGCAAACAGGAATGACCCTTTTGCCCCTTGGGACAATTCCCTATAGGAAACCCACAGTTGAGAAGGGGATGAAACCCTTCCAGAGGCCCCCAGCTTGCTGACCGGCTGGCAGCAGTTGACACATAGGGCCAGGGCCAAGCATGTGGGCTCATGAGCAGGCCCAGGGTGTGCAGCCAGATGGGCCTGGACCTGAGTCCTGGCTCTGCCACTTATAAGCTGTTCGACCATAGTGAGGTCATGTGTCTTCCTAAGATAACACCTAGTGAGGAGGGCTGTTGTGATTAACAAGACAGAGACGGGTGTGCATGGACCCTGGGCCGCACTCAGTAGGTGCTGCACAGGCAGGAGGCTGTGGAGGAGAGGTGGGGAGCTCAGGTTCGGCAGCCCAACTGCCTGGGTCTACATCCCAGCTCTGCCTCTAATGAGTTCTTAAACTTCTGTGCACCTCAGTTTCTTCGTGTGTAAAATTGGGGATTATAATGCCTGCCAGCCAGGCTTGGTGGCACCCGCTTGTAATCCCAGCATTCTGGAGGCTGCGACCGGAGGATCACGGTTCGTGGACAGCCTCAGCTACTTAGTGAGGCCCTCTGCAACTCAATGAGACCCGGTTTCAAAATAAAGAATTAAAAAATAGGGCAGGAGGTGTAGCTCAGAGGTCGAATGCCCCTGGGTTCTATCCCCAAACCCACAAAAAAATGAATAAAAATAATGCCTGCTCCTGGCTTGTTGACAGATGCGCTGTGTATGGTGCTTATAACAGCACAACACACATAGGAGGTACTTAACAAAAATTAACACGTCCTGGTGACCAGCAACGGCAGCTGGTCAGAGATGCCGGAGCTGAAGCCAGCTCGGGACAAGTGGCGGGTCCTGGCCTGTCCCTAACTCTGTCTGCGGGTTGTTCTTTTCCTTGCTCCCAGGCCTGGGAGGCCCCTGAGACAGACAGAGTGGTCTCTTCTCCATTGATTCTATAGAACCCATTGTGCCTCCCAAGAGCCCAGAGGAGAGAACTGCGATATGTACAGAGGGGTCACATAAGCAGCTTGGGATCATGCAGCAAATTCCTGGGCCATCTGAGTCCTGCCAGGACTCCACCCACCGCTACCTCCTCCTCAGTAACACATTAATAAATGTCTTACCCACTGACCTTTATCCATGCCGCTAGCCCTGTGCAAGGACAATTTCTGAAATCCAGCAAACATTGACACAGTGGTATTTTTTCTGTCCCCAGGCTAGGCTTTCAGAGACAGTGCAGTTTGAGATTATTCTGAGCCAGTCTTTGTCAGGTGAACAAACCTTTAAGGGATGCAGCATCAGCCGTGATGCACGCCTGCAATCCCAATACTTGGGGGGCTGAGATGGGAGGATCACAGGTTCAAGACCAGCTTCAGCAACTTAGTGAGACCCTTGCAAATTAACAAGACACTGTTTCAAAATAAAAAAGTTCTGGAGGTGTAACTCAGAGGTAGAATATCCCTGGCTTCAATCCCCAGTATCAAAAACAAAAACAAACAGGCTGAGCGTGGTGTTTTGAAATCTCAGCATTTGGGAGGCAGAGACCAGAGGATTGAGGTTTGTAGATAGCTTCAGTTACTTAGTGAGGCCCTTTGCAACTCAGTGAGACTGTTTCAAATATAAAAAGACTAAGCCAGGCCCAGTGGCGCACGCTTGTAATCCTAGCATTTGGGATGCTGAGACAGGAGGATCGTGGTTCGAGGACAGCCTCAGCTACTTAGTGAGGCTCTTTGCAACTCAGTGAGACCTTGTTTCAAAATGAAAAATAAAAAAATAGGGCTGTGGGGTGTAGCTCAAAGGTAAAATGCCCCTGGGTTCTATTCCCAGTACTGCTAAATAAATAAACTAAAAAAATAGGGTTGGGGTGTGTAGCTCAGAGGTAGAATGCCCCTGGGTCCCATCCCTGGTACTGCAAACAACAACAATGGATAGGGGCGTAGCTCAGATGCTCGTTTCTTAGTTTCTGTCCCATTTATTTGATTTGGCAAATTGGGGCAAGTACTGGATTTCTGGTTACAGGAGGCAGAATGGCCTGGGTTCAAGCCCCAGTACTAAAAAAATAAAATAAAATAAAATAAAATAAAAAACAAAAAAACCTGCAGCATCAGAAAGAAGCCATCCTGCTGGCCTGGAAGAAGCCAACTGGTATATGGTGCAGAGGGCCACACAGGGATGGTGGGCAGCCGTAGGAGCTGAGAGCCTCACACCTCCCTGTCCTCGTCAGGGCACGCTGAGCGCTCAGGAAAGGTCTCTCTCCACTTTCAGAATCTGGGCCCTCAAGGGCCTGCCGTGACTTAGCGGTCCTGCCTCGCTCTCTTCTGCATTGTTCCCTTCCCTCCTCCCCCTGCAGGACCCCAAGGCTCCCCCTGCCGCCTGGCCTCCTGCCCACACCTTCCTGAACGTCCACTCGGGCACGTGGCCCTGAGACACCTGAAGATGAGCGGCCAGCGGCAGCTGCAGGCAGCGGGAAGGGAGAGTGCGGCTGCCACCCGGCAGGGCGGCTGCAGGAGGGGACTGCGGGGACACGCCCACCAGTACCAGGCACGTGCAGGTACCTATAAATGTTGGACAAATCTGAGATTCAGAATTACATACTACCTGGCGGTTTATTCAATAGACTGTGAGTAAAAACACTATTATTCCAACATGCTACGAGAGCTGACATTGACTGAGTGCCAGTGGTGTCCTTTATACATGTGACCTCATTTCATCCTCAGGGCAGCCCTCTGCAGTTGGTACGACTTTATTCCCATTTGCAGATGACATAACTGAGCTCAGAGAGGTTGAGAAACCTGCCTGAGATCTCCTGGCTGCTATGCGGTGGGAGCCATGGACAGGGCCCAGCAGGGTAAGTGCTTCCCAGCTGCACTGCAGCCAGAGTCCAGGCTCAGCTGCCCGGTGCCCTGCTGCTCCCTCCACCCCCGTGCCCTACCCCTGCCAGTGCCAAGCCCCCAGACTACCGACGGAGGCACAAAGATCAATGCCTGAGAGCTCTGGTTCCTCATTCATAAAGTGTGAAGATGAGCCAGGCATGGTGGGCACACCTGTAATCCCAGGACTTGGGAGGCTGAGGCTGGGATCACAGGTTCAAGGCCAGCATCACCAACATAGCAAGAGAGAACTTGTTTCAAATTTTAAAAATGAAATAGGCTGGGGGTATGGCTCTGAGGTATGTATTGGGGATTGATTTCAATTCAAGGGCAATCTACCTCTGAGCTACATCCCCAGTCCTATTTTTTATTCTTTATTTTGAAACAAGTTCTCACTAAATTGCAGCGGGCCTTACTATGTAGCCGAGGCTGGCCTCAAACCGTAATACTCCTGTCTCAGCCTCCCAAGTACTGGGATTACAAACATGTACCACCACACCTGGCTTCGATCCTGCCATTATAACACAAAAGCAACTACAGGCAAATTAGGAATGAGCATGGCTGTGTCCCAATACAATTTTCTTTATGGCCAATGAAATGTGTATATTTTTCATGTATCTCAAAATATTATTTGGTTGATTTTATTTTTCTAAGCAGGATCCATTCTTCGCATAGGAGTCATATAAAAATAGGTGGCAAGCCGGGCGTGGTGGCACACACTGGTAATCCCAGCGCTTGGGAGGCTGAGACAGGAGGATCGCACAGGTTCGAAGCCAGCCTCAGCTACTGAGCGAGGCTCTCAGCAACTTAGTGAGACCCTGTTTCCAAATAAAGGATAAAATAGCCTGGAGGTAGAAAAGCCCCTGGGTTCCACCCCCAGTACCACAAAAAAGGGGGGGGGCTGGAGGAGTTAGCTTGGAGGTAGAATTCCCCAGGGTTCCATCCCCAGTACTGAAAAAAAAAAGTAGTTGTAAGACTGTGCCACAGCTGTCATTTGTTCCTACATCTCTCAATTCCAGTAAAGCTTCCTACTTTGAAGTACACATGAATAACCTGGAGACCTTGATTTTATTCATTAATTCATTTGTCCTGGAGATTGAACCAGGGGCATTCTCCCTCTGAGCTATACCCCCAGCCCTTCTTACTTTTTATTTGAAAACCGGGTCTCACTAAGTTGCTGAGGGCCTTGCTAAGTAGCTGAGGTTGGCTTTGAACCTGCGCGATCCTCCTGTCTCAGCCTCCCAAGCGCAGGGATTACAAGCGTGTGCCACCATGCCTGGCTAGCACCCCTAGTACCAGAAAGGATAAATAAATAAATAAATAAATAAGTAAGTAAATAAATAAATAAATTGCTGAGGCTGGTCTCTAACCTCTTGTCTCAGCCTCCCAAATAGTGGGATTACAGATGTGGGTCACTGTCTTGTTAAAATGCAGATTCTGATTCAGAACATTTGAGGAAGACCTGGGAATCATCATCATCGTCGTCATCATCGTCGTCGTTGTCGTCATCATCATCAGCAGCAGCAGCAGCAGCAGCAGCTCCTGCTCCATGGTCCATGGACCAGCAAGGGGTGGACTGGACGATCACCCAGCTGGCCAGTCTCTAGATCTAAGCGGCACTGAAGAAACACTCACTCAGCAGTCAGGACACATAGGGCTCCCGCATCTTCTGTAGTCTTCCTTTCTGTTCTGTTTTTCCTGCTTATTTTATTTCCTTATTTTTGTGTCTCCTCCGAGCTGAGCCTCTGCCAACTAGAACATAAGCCCCTTGAGAGCAGGACCTCGGCGTGTTGCTTACTGCTGTTGTCCTACAGTCTTACACAGGCAGGCGCTCAGCAAGTATTTGTTGAGTAAACAGAGGTGTCTGGTTGCCTCCCCAGCTGCACCGGGACGGGGTTATTCTATCACCACCTAGTGGGCAATTTTGTGTACTGCGGGGCGGGGGAGAAAAGGCCGCTAAGGATGCAGGTGCAGGAAGGCGCTGGGTGCAGAGCCGCCCCATCTAGTGCCCCTGTTTGTTCCCGTCTTGGAGGCGAGGCTTCCTGGAGGAGGTGGCATCTGAAAGGAGCCATTAAGATGACAAGAATTGGGACGGTGGGATGAAAGAGGAAGGACAGGCTTTCTGGCGGAGTAACATGTACAAAGGCCTGGAGGCTAGAAGGCCTGGACGATGCCAAAGGTGTGTGGAGTTGAGATGGGGTAGCAGAGGTGGTGGACAACACACTGGGGGAGGGGCCAAGGAAAGAATGTCTGCCAAGTGAGTGTTTGACCCACACCAGGCACTGCATTTGCAAAAGCTCATTCAGCCTCACAAAGACCAGTGAGGTGGACTGTAGGAGCCCTGTACACCACAGGCAAGGAGCAGGCGCAGATCCGTGGACTTGCCCCAGGCAGACCTGGATTTGACTCTATAGACTGGCTTCCCACATGAGGGTGCCTGCTCCAGCTTTGTGCCGGGGAGTGGAGGTGGGGGAGCCTGGAGCTGGGAGGGGCAAGGCATCCATGAAGCACGCCTGCAATTCCAGTTTTGAGGAGGCGGAGAGAGGAAGGTCACGAGTTTGAGGACAACCAAGCAATTTAGCAAGACCCTGTTGCAAAGTAAAATAGCTGAGAGGTAGAATGTCACTGGGTTCTATCCTAGTACCAAAGGAGGAAGAGGGGGAGGGGGGGAGGTGGAGGGGAAGGAAGAGAGGAATGAAGAGGAGGAGGAAGAGGAGGAGGAGGGAGAGGAGGAGAGGAGGAAGAGGGGGGAAGAGGAGGAGGAAGAGGAGGTAGTAGAGGAGGTGTAGGTGGAGGAGGAGAAGCAACCAATTACACAGATAGGGAAACTGGAGCTCAGAGAGGGGAAGGAAGGCCCGGATGGTGCATGAGCTGTCCTGGCACAGGCTCACCCGGGCAGGAGAGCATGAGGCCCCAGTTCTCCCAGTTCAACAGTGGACCTGCATCCCCGGCCTCCAGCCCTGATGTAGCCTTGCACACTTTACAGGAAGCACTTACCCTTGGTCCCTTGGCTGCTCTTCCAAGTGTTGGGGTGATGGGTCCACTCCTCAACCCAGGACTCAGGATTGTGGAAGGAGGTTGTTGACTAACATGATGGAAAAGAATTTTAGCATGTGCCAGTCAGAGACAGAATGAAGATTTATTTAGGAAAATAAGAAATACATATTCAAGGGAAAATGTGGACTGTCTCAAGAGGAAGAGAGAAGCCGGGCATGGTGGTGCACGCTTGTAATCTCAGCATTTGGGAGGCTGAGACAAGAGGATCGAGGTTCGCAGACAGCCTTGGCTACTTAGTGAGGCCTTTTGCAACTCAGCGAGACCTTGTTTCAAAATAAAGAATAAAAATAAAAACTAGGGCTGGGAGTGTAGCTCGGAGGTAGAATGGCCCTGTGTTCCATCTCCAGTACCGGGAAAAGAAAAAGGCTCTTTTCTTCTAGGTGACTTTCATGAGGGGTGGACTAGAGGAGGAAGGTGCGGATGATCTCGGCCTGGCAGTCCCGAGGCGGTTTCTGGTGGCCTGGTCAACCTTAGGTTCCTCGGGCTGCTCCAGGTCTTCATTATCTGATTGACAGATGAGCGAGAGAGTGTCTTACATTATAGGTTTCTCAAGATATCGTATCTGTCTTGTTAACAATGCACAGAGCAATTATAGTATCTTGTACAGTTAACTCTAAGATCTGCAGATTTCCCAGAAACTTGGGACACAGTCCTGGGAAAGAGAACTGGTTTGGGGGAGTAAAGACTGAGGCATTTTAACTCCAGGTTCTTATATTAAAATTATATTTTGGGGAAGGCTGAGACAGGAGGATCGCAGGTTCAAAGCCAGCCTTGGCAACTTAGCCAGGCCCTCTACAACTTAGTGAGTCCTTGTTTACAAATTAGAAATAAAATTGGGTTTGGAGTGTAGCTCAGAGGTAGGTGCCTCTGGGCGCGCGCACACACACACACGAATAAATAAATAAATGTAAAGTTATATTTTACTTTTCCTTTCTATTCCTGTCTGTCTCCTTTTTACCTATTTATTTCTTGTATTTTACATCACAGGGAGCAGAGGGCCAAGCCTGGGGGGACTCAGAGAGATGAGGGAGGCATCCTTACGCCCAGTGTTGGTCCTCAGACCATATGATACTCGCCCACAGCAAGCCTGCTGGGATCCTCACTTTGAAATAAGCGCACTCAGAGAGCTCCAGTCCTCCTCCCTGAAGGACTTGCCCAAGGTCACCGAGTTTGAACTGAACCTCAAATCCAAGTCAAGAATCCCAAAGTGTTAAGACCACAGTCCAGTGACTGCCCTGCCCAAGCCGCCAGCGGCAGCTTCCTCTAGGGCCTCAGGCCCCATCTGCTTCCGTGGGGAGGGGGCCCCCTGGCGCTGTTGGTTCCAATGACCCACGGTCACTGCTCCCTCCCAGCCTTTTCTGAGGCTCCAGTGCCTGCAGGGTGGCACTCCATGTTCTGTGAACATGCCAATCCCAATCCCTATAAAAGCGGGCCTCGTCCCTATTTCTTAAATGGGAAAGCTGGGGGTCAGCAGGGGATAGTGACCTGCCTGGGTCCCCAGAAGGTTCCTGGCAGAGCGGCGGCCTGTCCAGGCTTCTTGCCACCCAGCCTCAGCTTTCCTCTGGAAGATTCGGCCTCGCACAGCTCCTCCACAGCTGCGCATAGCCCTGTGCGCTTCGGAGAGCCGGTACCCATGGCCAAGTTCCTGCCAGGCAGAGGCTGAGCGCCCAGACTTCCAGCCAGCCCTGCTGTGTGCAGACACCCCGAATGTGCTTTGGGCAGACCGCCAGGAAGAGATTACGGCAGTCCGATTTCTGGATTTCCTGGAGGAGCGCGTGGCTTCTGCTGAGGATTTTTACCAGAACAGTTCCTTAATCCTTCTTGGGGTACCGCCGGGCTTAGTAATGAGCTGGAGCAGCCAGAATATTTGGTTCTGTGAGCTGAGACTCAACTGCTCATTCTGAAACAAGCTAGGCTCCTCTTTTCTTCATGACCCAGCTCAGCCCTGCAGGGGATCTGGGGTCCAGAACCAGGGAATCAGCATTGCTTGCACGGGGCTGGAGCCCTGCACCCACAGTTCTGATGGAACCCTGAGGGGCCCAGGGAGGCTGTGAGCTGGGGCAGAGTCAAAAGAAACATTCATGTGCCAAGACTCAGCTGTGTGCAAGGCCAAGGGGAGGGGCCCCTCCCAGAATCAGGCTGGTCAGCAGGGCCAGCAGGAGTCTGGGTCTCAGGATGGGGCTTTCCCTCTACAGAGGGTCCATGCAGGAAAAGAGATCTTCAGGGGGCCTGGCCGGCACCTTTCTTTTCTATAAGGGAGCTGTGGAGGAGGCTGCTCCAAGGAAAGAAACAGTAGGAGGAAAGCCAGGAGCCAGGACAGGGAAGCTCCCCAGAAGCAGGCTCTTGCCTGAGGACTCGGGCAAGTGATTTAGTAAGAAATATTCCAAGCTGGGCCTGGTGGCACACGCTTGTAATCCCAGTACTTGGGAGGCTGAGACAGGAGGATCACGGGTTCAAAGCCAGCCTCAGCAACTATATGAGATCCTCATCAACTTAGCAAGACCCCATTTCAAAAATAAAAAATAAAAATAAGAAGGGCTGGGAGCATATCTTGGATGTAGAATGGGTTTAGACCCCAGTGCCAAAAATAAATATATAAATAACATGTTGGGAGGCGAGTGCGAGGCATGGAGAGGAGGTTGGCCATCCTTGACCTTTTCTCAGGACCCCACTCCACACACTAGCCTACTCTGTGAGGACAGCAGTGGTCTACTCCCCAGACTCTGCCCTCCTGGCCTGATCCGCTCCTGTGGTCCCGCCTCTTTGGCTGCGAGGGCAGCCAAATTCCAACCGGAGTTTCGGAAGGGACATTCAACAAAGCACCACCGCTGGGAATTCCTTGTCATCTGTGCTGTTTGGGGCCCAAGCTTTGAGCTGTGGTGGAAGGACAGCAGCTCAGGTGATGGCAGAACTGGCTTATTCTGCCGGAAGAGCCCAGTCACCGGCCTGGCCTGGGCTCCAGGGAGCAGCATGGATGGGAGCCGCGACTGACCCGGGTGGCCAGCCAGGGCGGTGGCTCCGTGCTCAGGGCGGGCCTGCCCTTCTAGTTGACCTCACCTCCCTTCCACCCTCCCTTTCAAGGACCCCTGGACTTCCTGGCCTCCAGCCTCCGGCCTTCAATCTGTTCTCCTGGAGCCACTAAAAGGTCATCTCTAGAAAGCAAATCTGATCCTGTCCCTGACCTGCCGGATACCTTGCCTGGCTCTGCTCTCAGGATGAAGACCGAAGGCCACGTCCTCACAAGCCAGCTCCTAATGGCTGAGGCTCAACCCACAGGGACTGATTCAGCAGGATCCGGGAGCCCCAAGGCCCTCCGAGCCCGCAGGGCACCCCAGGCCACAGCCCGGCCATTGGGAGGAGCTGTCCTGAGAACTCTGTAATTCACGCATGGAAAGAGCCTAACCTGGGTGCAAATCTCATCTAATCCCTGCCTCCCCAGAGGAGCCATGCTGGCAGGGAGTGCCCCTCACCCTGATTGCGGCGCCTGTGCTGAGGGCCTCCTCTGCAGCCCTGGGGGCCAAGGAGGGCGCTGGGGCGGAGGGAGCCCAGCTCCAGCTCATGGGAACTTTCTTGCCTTTAAGCACACCCAGAAGCTGCTCTCTCCCCTCCACAGCCTGCACCCTGTGTCTCCCTGCCATTGCCCCTGGCCTGCGCCCCGTTCTTGCCCTGCCCCGTTCTAGTTGCCCCTCAGGGCAAATAAAAAATTTATTTATAAATAAATAAGCAAATGGGAGGAAAGAAAGAACAAGTTCTATTTGTTTTAGAAAAAACAGTAATATAATAGTGCCCAATGGTAGAGATAAAAGTAGCACAGTGTGTTGCAAACATTTTATTATTTTTTTAACGCAAACATTTTAAATAATCAAGGGAAATATTTGATCAAATATTAAGTGTTTTGTCTGAGACAAGAGAGTCACAGGTTCGAGGACAGCCTCAACAACCTAGCATGACCTGTGAGAGTGCCCTTGGGTGCAATCCCCAAAAGAAAAAAAAGGCAAACAAAAACAGACGCAGATGAGGGCATCCGTTGTGGTGCTGTTCATGGTGGAGGGGACAGACTCCTGAATAATCATCAATGGAGGGTGGTTTAGTAAGTGATGCTTGAGTCCTTGATGGTCCTTCAGCTGGTAAAAACCTCAATCCCGGACACTCTGCAACCACATGAGTGCTGCTTCTGCTAAAAGATCTCAGAGCAAAGAGAAAAATTCAACTGCGTGTCGATGTCGATGGGCTGCTGGTCTCCACTGCAGGGAGGTCGTTTTTTTCTCCCTGTTTGATTCTTACAACAGCCCTTGATGCAGGCAACACCCTCTTCTCCATGGTGGAGGAGGGGAGGCTGAGCCAGGGGAAATGGAGGGGACGTTCCCTCCAGGACTCAGATTCCGAACAGGGTCGGCTCCCAGGTTTCTCAGAGCTGCCTCAGAGGAGCATGTCTGACAGACACCCAGCAGCAAGTTCCCTCCTGGGTGAAGAACTGGGAGACAGAGTGCTGCCCTGGCCCACCCTCCCCAGTTCACCCAGAAGAGGCAGCCCACTCCCTGAGGGGGGCTGGAAGAACCCCTGGTCCCTCACGGGAAGGCCCTCCCGCATGCTGGACCCCTGAGATCATGTGGGGAGCCCTGGGTACGCCTAACACCAGCCCCAGGTGTCAGTTATTTCTGTTATTAAAAAAGAAAACGTCCTGAGGTGAACATTTCTACCATGCAGACATTGTCAAAAATAATATAACGGACATTCTCCTCTCTATTACTCAGCTTAGGAAAGAAACCTTGTCAGGAAGGGGACCTGCTCCCCAGCTGATTACCACCAGGGGTACCCAAAACCCAAATCAGGTGCTTTTCCTTCAACAAATTCACGAAACAAATATATGTTGAGCATCTACTATATGTCAGAAACCACACGAAGCCTTGGTGACATCAGTAAACAAAACAGACAAGCTCACTGCTCTTGGGTGTGTGTATACAACAACGGGGGGCAGGTGTGTGTGTGTGTGTGTGTGCGCCAAACAATAAACAAAACCAATAAAAGTTAGGTCAGAGCCGGGCGTGGTGGCACATGCTTGTAATCCCAGCATTTGGGAGGCTGAGACGGAAGGATCGTGGTTCGCGGACAGCCTCAGCTACTTAGTGAGGCCCTCTGCAACTCAGTGAGACCTGGTTTCAAAATAAGAATAAAAAATAGGGCAGAGGTGTAGATTGGAGGTTGAATCCCCCTGGGTTCCATCCCCAGACCTGCAAAAAATAAATTAATTAATTAAATAAAATTAAATTAAAAGTTAGGTCAATTATGTAAAATGTGATCCTCCTGTCTCTGTCTCAGTCTTCCAAGCACTGGGATTACAGGCGTGCACCACCACTTCCAGCAGTGCAGGGCTTTTAAATGTAAGAAGCAGCTGAGGACCAAGGAAATTCCATAAGTCAAATAAAAGGGAAGGTGACGGGTGCACAGGGGAGGTCAGGAATCCACCCATGGTAGCTATAGTTGCAATGCTCACTAAAAAATGCCAGTGACATTTTCAGGCTTTGCCCCATTCTAACGTCTGTGTTCCTGCCCACCTCAAGATCTCCTCTTATCAGGCAGCAGTCCATTTGTGTACAGGCCCTGGTCCCCTAATGGCCTACAGGCTCCATTTGGGAATTCTGAGAAGCTGCTTTTTTTTTTTTTTAATCAAAAAAGAAACCACAGAGCCGGGCGTGGTGGCGCACGCTTGTAATCCCAGCATTCGGGAGGCTGAGACAGGAGGATCGCGGTTCGCGGACAGCCTCAGCAACTTAGTGAGGCCCTTTGCAACTCAGTGAGACCCTGTTTCAAAATAAAGAATAAAGCCAGGCTTGGTGGTGCACACTTGTAATCCCAGCATTCAGGAGGCTGAGACTGGAGGATCGGGGTTCGCGGACAGCCTTAGCTACTTAGTGAGGTCCTCCACAACTTAGTGAGACCCTGTTTCAAAATAAAGAATAAAAATAGGGAAGAGGATGTGGCTCGGAGGTCAAATGCCCCTGGGTTCCATCCCCAGACCCCCCCAAAAAAGAAAAAAAAAGAATAAAAAATAGGTAGGGCTGGGAGTGTAGATCAGAGATCGGAGATCATAGATCGGAGATAGAATGCCCCTGGGTTCAATCCCCAGTGCAGAAGAAGAAGAAGAAGAAGAAGAAGAAGAAGAAGAAGAAGGAGGAGGAGGAGGAGGAGGAGGAGGAGGAGGAGGAGGAGGAGGAGGAGGAGGAGGAGGAGGAGGAGGAGGAGGAGGAGGAAACATCAAATTTCATTTAAAGGAAAAACAGCAGAACTTGTCTGCAAGAACACTGGAGAAAACCAACTTTTGAAAGAGTTCAACATCTTGGTGAGCACATCTGTTGGAAGGGTGAATAAAACACCAGTCAGCTTAAGAAGTTGTAAGCCATTTGTGAATCAACTCATTTCAGGGGTGGAAAAGTTCTTGGATCATTTCTTAATATCCAAACGTGTACACGCTTTCCTCTTGAATGTCTTGCACATTTATTATTATTATTTTTTTTGTAGTACTGGGGGTGGAACCCAGAGGCTTTCTACCTCTGGGCTATACTCCCAGACCTTCTTTTATATTTTATTTGGAAACAGAGTCTCACTAAGTTGCTGAAAGCCTCACTAAGTAGCTGAGGCTGGCTTCGAACCTGTGCGATCCTCCTGTCTCAGCCTCTCCAGCGCGGGGATTACAAGCGTGTGCCACCAGGCCCGGCTGAATGTCTTGCACATTTAAAGAGGTAATGGCATGGTTCCCTGTTTCCCACACAGGAGAGATTCTTTGTTGCTGACCAGCCAACTCTGAGTGGAAGGGCAGCTAACACAACACCATCTCCCCAGACCAGAAGCATTGGAATATTCCATCTCGTGGGTTTATATCTCTCTTCACATGTCTCCTCATCAATTTCTATAGTAGTCACAGTTTCTTCCACGACTCCCAACATCGTATTTAAGTGCTGATTGGAGCTCTCAGTCGTTTCTCATCTTCACATGAATTTGCTCGTCCAGGCCGAGCCCGGTCAGACCCAGGGGCTCCTCTGTGGTGTTGCAGTCTGTGCTGGTCCATGTTGTCTGCCATGTTTTCAGAAGCTGCTTTTTCTCCTGATTTTCGTTTGGACTTGCAGAATCAGGCAAATCAGTATTCATTAAATACTGATCTGGTCAGAAATATAAATAACTACATCGGAGGCAACTTGCTGGGAGGCATGTGCATGTGCTTAGTTGGGTGTGTTAGAAGGTGGTGAGAGCTAAGTTCTCCCCTTCCATATGACAGATTATATACTATGTACTAGTTGTATGAACTAAGTACAACTTAATAAGCATTAAAACTAAATTTAAAAGTTCTCCTGTGTTTAGCAGCCTTATAGGTACATCTTTTAGATCTCTTTATTTCCTTAGTGTAAATTCCAAAAGTGGGGCTGCTGGGTCAGTAGGCATACATGCTTTAGAAATTCCTAGCCGGACGCCGGGCATGGTGGCGCACGCTTGTAATCCCCGCACTTGGGAGGCGGAGACAGGAGGATCGTGCAGGTTCGAAGCCAGCCGCGCGCGCTGGCTTAGGAGACCCTGTTTCCAAAATGAAAATGTAAAAATAGGTCTGGGAGTGTAGCCCGGAGGTAGAAGGGCTTCCAGGAACCCCAGTACCACCAAAAAAAAAAAAAAAAAAAAAAAAGAAAAGAAAAGAAAGAAATTCCTAGCTGGGTGTGGCGGCACACACCTGTAATCTCAGCACTTGGGAGGCAGAGACAAGAAGAACTGCAGGCTCAAAGTCAGCCTAGGAAACGCAGAGAGACCCTATTTCAAAATAGAAATAGAAAGGTCTGGGGAGGATAGCTCAGAGGCAGAAAGCCCTGCATTCAATCCCCTCTACAAACCAATAACAAAACCCCCTTCTTATCTGCAGCAGCCAACAGGGCATCGATCTTGCCTTTCCAGAAGTAAAAGTCTGTTTTCCAGTCCTTTCAAACTCCGTTATTAGCTTTATATGCTTGCCAATTTGATGGCAGAAGGGATCATACTGTAGTTTTAATTTACATTCTTTGATTATTAAATAACTTGTCAAAGTTAACATACTTGCGTTAGCATACTTGACTTAGTTCTTAGCTCTGTGGATCTCCTCTCACTGTGCTTTGCCCATTTTTACCTGGGAATGTTGTCTTTTTCGCTCTTAATCTGTGGGGCTCTTTAAATAGCAAGCCTACTCATTCTTCACCTGCCACACAGCATGCAAACATCCCCCAACTGGGTCCTTCTCCTTTCAGTGTTCTTTTCTAGTATAGGGATTTTTTACTTTTATATAGTTAAGTCTCTCTTTTATGTTTTTTGCCTTTGGGTTCACATCAGGAAAGCTCTGCCTCATTCATGGGCTTTCACAGATTCAGTGTTTCTTGCAATCATTCATATGTTTGTATGTATGTGTGTGTATGTATGTGTGTGTATGTATGTGTGTATGTATGCATTGTGTGGTACAAGCGATTGCACCCAGAGGTGTTTTACCTCTGAGTTACCCCCCGCCCAATCCTTTTTGTTTTCCATTTTGAAATAGGGTTTCACTAAGTTGCTAACCCGGGCCTGGAACCTGCAATCCTCCCGTCTCAGCCTCCTAAGTGCAGGGATTGCAGGCATGCACCACCACATCCAGCTTTTGCAATCATTTTAAATATCTGAAATCCGGGCGGCACTCAGGCAGCAGCCCCCACCTGCCTGCTGCACGTCAGGGTATGCAAAAAGTAACAGTGGCTTCTGGGGAAAGTCTGGGGACATTCCTGGAATACACCTTAGAAGATGCTGGCCCAAACTGGGCATGGTGCTGCACGCTCGTAATCACTCTTGGGAGGCTGAGGCAGGAGGGCCAAGGTTCAAGGACAGCCTCAGCAAGAACTTAGACTTATCAACCTAGCAAGACCCTTTTCCTAAATAAAGATTTTAAAAAATAGTGCTGTGGACGTTGCTCAGAGGTAAGATGTCCCTGGGTTCAATCCCCAGTACTGAAAAAAGGAAGGAAGGAAGGAGAATGGGAAGGAGGGGAAGAGGAAGAAGAGAGAGGAGGAGGAGGAGGAGGAAGAGGAGGACTAGTAGTAGTAGTAGTAGTAGTAGTAGTAGTAGAAGAAGAAGCCACTCCTCCCCTATTTCTTTTCCCTCCTGGGCACAGAGCGAGGCACTCCCAGCCCATGTAGTTAGGCGTGGCAGTGTAGCCCTTGGGTTGCGCATGGAGATGGCGTATGCACCTTCCCTGCTTGGCACTCTGCCCTCCCTCTACACTCTTTTTCCTGTCTACTGGCAGAGAAGCCTCGGAGCCCAGATGCTGGTGGGGCCAGAAGGCAGAAGGAGCGTAGTTTCCCGAGCTCCTTCTGGAACCTGCTGGCCAGGAACCTTCTGGGAGGCCACCTGCTGGCCAGGAATCCTCAGTGCCAGTCTCAGCTACTTAGTGAGGCCCTTTGCAACTCAGTGAGACCCTGTTTCAAAAAAAATAAAAATAAAAATAAAAATAGGGTTAGGGGTGTAGCTCAGAGGTAGAATGCCCCTAGGTTCTATCCTCAGTATCGCAAAACAAAAACAAAAACAACTTCTATTTAGCTGGGCATGGTGGCACACACCTAGAATCTCAGACCTTGGGAGGCTGAGACAAGAAGATAGCAGGTTCAAGGCCAGCCTCAGCAACTTAGTAAGACTCTCAATAACCTAGAGACCCTGTTACAAAACATAAAATAAGCTCAAGGTATAGCTCAGAGGTAGTGTTCCTGGGTTCAGTCCTTAATAACACACATACACACACACACACACACACACACACACACACACACACTATAAAAATCTTCAGCTAGGCATGGTGGCACATGCCTGTAATCCCAGTACTTGGGAGGCTGAGACAGGAGGATTGCAGATTAACACCCTGTTTCAAAATATAAAATAAAAAGGGCTGGGGGTGCATCTCAAAGGTAGAGCCCCCTGGGTTCTATCCCTAGTACTACAAATTAAAAAACAAAACTAAACAAAAAAACAACAGGAAGGGAATTCTTCCACATGCTGCTGACGCTAGCCAGTCACAAAAGGACGAGTACCTGCGCTCCCACTCCTGTGAGGTACCCGAGGGGCCAGATTCATGGGGTCGTGAACTGGAGGGGTGCTTGGGGGCGGGGAAGCTGGCATTTCGTGGGTATGGATTTTCCCTTTTGCAGGATGAAGAGTTCTGGAGGTGGGTGCTGGCAACACAACACCATTGCAATGAATGCTTCTGAAACACACACTTGAAAATTATTAAGATGGAATATTTTTTGTTACATCCTTTCCTCCGCAATAAAAAAAAAAGTGCATCTGTGGCCTTGTGGTTGCCCCAACTGGGGTGTTAGAAGCCACCGCCTCGCGGTCCGGGCCACTGCCCTCTCCTCTCTGGGCCTCACACGTCAAAGCGTCAAACCAGGCGGGGGAGCAGCGGGGGTCAAGCTCCCGCCAGCGCTGATGAGCTCAGATGAGAATTAGAACAGAAGTGCTTTTTAAAAAGTAGATGGAGAATTAAAACTACAATAGAAAATCACACTCTCTCTCCCAAGATTAAAAACATTCTTTAGAAACTGGGCTTATTAGAGGACATGCTTCCTGCAGTGTGGGAGGGGAGGGGGCCGGGTCACCGGTGCTCACAGTAGGGGGCAAGCAGGTGAAATGATTATGAAATGTGTCAAATAAATGGTCCTTTTTTTCTCCCCAGGAGATAAGGAAAGGTAATTTGGTCTGTCAGTCGCGCACACAGAAGACGTCATGGTCAACTGCATTAATACTGAATACTTTGTCCAGAGTCACAGAGCTAAAAGAAATTACAGAATCTTTCTCCTGTGAATTCTGGCATGACTCTCAGCAGACCTTTCCCCACCTGAATTCACAAGAGAGATTAATAATAAAAGGCGGGGCCTAGCGTGGGGCCAGAGCTGCGTTCCTCCCGCACCTGGGCCTTCTGAGCCAGCCTCGAGCTCTGGCCAGCTCTGGCTACACCCTTTGCGGGCCATTTCTGCCGGACACACTCCCAGCCATTTCCTGGTACTTCCTGGGCCCACCTGCGCCTCCTACCACAGGCCTCCCTGGAGCTTTTCCCCTGCCTGGCCTGGGGCTCCTCCATTGCCTACACCTGGAAAAGCATCCTCTTCCAAGTCACTTCCCGACAGTGTCACCTGCCTTCCTGGCCAAGAACGCCTGTGTGCATGTGTGTGTTACTAGAAATTGAACCTAGGGGCATTCGACCTCCTAGCTACACCCCCTGCCCTATTTTGTATTCTCCTTTTAAAAACAGGGTCTCACTAATTTGCAGAGGGCCTCACTAAGTAACTGAGGCTGGCCATGAACCACGATCCTCCTGTCTCAGCCTCCTGAATGCTGGGATTACAAGGGTGCACCACCACATCCAGCTCTTTTCTTTCTTTTTAAAAAAATTTCTGAACCAGTAGCGGTGAGGGTGTGTTGTCGGGGTTGGCCATGGACATCAGGGTGCTCTCTGAATCCATTGTTGGCTTGCTGAACTCAAGAGACTGGCTTCCTCTCGCCTCTGTCCTGCAGGCTGGACAGGGCGCCCCTCCCAGGGCTCACTGAATGGCTGGTGGAAGCTTTCTCTCCATTTCTTCTTTGGGGGACTTGTGGTCTTTGGAACAATTAAACCTCTTTCAAGGCAATTGTATTCCCTCTTGTAATATGCACTCCATTGTTTTAAACTGTTTTACTCAGTATATTTTATTATCAGTTAATTATGTATTAACATTTTAAGAAAATGAGTATTTGCCCAGTTACTTAAACTAAATCATTAACTATGTCTTTATTCCTTTTGGAAAAAAAAAATAGACATCGTTTATCTCCTGCAGATGGAGAAGACGTGTTTGGAGCCCCCTGAGCCTCTGAAACAAGTTTGTGTCATGCGAAGCTACACTCTTGGCTGGGGTGGGGCCACACCTGTGTCAGAGGGGGCCACCGTCCTCAGGACTGGCTTAGCAAAATATGGGGTATGGGAGCAGCAGCACCCAGAGGCTCTGCCCTCGGAGATAAACCCTCTCACCACCTCTGGGCACTGGCGAGAAATCCCTGGGGTCAGCACCCTCGGGGCTGTGAAGCCCAGAGTCACGTGGACGCATGGGTGGCCGCCTCACTCCCCCAGTTTATAGGAGGAGAGGTGCTGCCTGGCCACCAAAGCCCTTTCTAGCTGGACACACCATGAACTTGCGAACCACCCAGAGGCCGCCCACATCTCCAGTCCACACAGCAAGGGCAGATACAGCTGAGGCCGCCATGCAGCTGACCACAGGACCACAGCTGTGGAGATGTCGACTGTCCCCCAGCATTTCCTGAGGTGAGATGCCCAGTGGCCATCTACACCAGGGTCAGTACACCAAGGCCTGTGGCAGAATCCGCCCCACATCTTCTGTACTGGGGATGAAACCCAGGGGCATTCTACCTTGAGTGACACCCTCAGCCCTATTTTTTAATCTTTATTTTGAAAGAGGGTATCACTGAGTTGCAAAGGGCCTCACTAAGTAGCTGAGGCCATCCAAGAACTACGATCCTCCAGTCTCAGCCTCCTGAATGCTGGAATTACAAGCATGCGCCACCACGCCTGGTTGGCACATATTTTGATGGTGTAGGAGCTGAGATTTCTATAGTTTTAAATGGCTGGAAAAGAATCAAAAGAAGATTAATATTCTGTGAATGAAGAAAACTATAAGAAACCCAGTGACTTATTTGCTTACTAGAAACAGCTGGGTCCATGGCCACCTCTGTCTATGACTGACTGACCCACTGCAGCTCTGAGTGGTGGCCTCTGAAGCCTGAACTGCACTGTCTGGCCCCTGGGGGGAGGGGTTGCCAGCGCTTGGTCCACAGGACTTTTCCATGACAACAAGGACTTTCTTAACAACAAACTAGATGGCGCATCCCAGCTGTGAGGTCTGGCACTTCCTTGGTTGGGCACGAGGGAAACAGATCAGCTCTAGTTCCTTCTTGAAGGATTTCCCAGGCTGATGGAGAGAGATGCATGTGTATAGGTACCTTTGCTGTGTCCCAGTACTCAGGAGGCAAAGACAGGAGGATTGCAGGTTCAAGTCCAGCCTTCACAGTTTAGTGAGACACTCAGCAAGTTAGTGAGACCCTGCTTCAAAATGAAAATAAAAGGGTTGGGGTGTAGCTTGGAGATAGAATACTTCTGGGTTCAATCCCCGGTACAAAAACAAAGGAGGACATTTGGGGAACATTTTGGGGGGCCTTTGGGGGACATTTTAGACCCTAACTATCAGGGATAGAGGTGTAGCTCAGAGGTAGAGCATTTACCTAGCATGAATGAGGAACTGGTTTGATCCCCAGCACCCCCCACCCCCTCCATATCCAAACCATAGCAGAGGGGCTGGGCCATGATGTATACTTTTACTAGATAATGGAATCCTTGGGAAATCAAGATTGCTGCTGAGAGGAGAAGCACAGTACTGTATTCAGCAGAAGAGACTATACCAAGTAAGAGCAGGGATGTCCCCTACGGTTACACTGTGCAGAGCGGGCCTTGAAGGGCGCTCCACTGCATGCGAGCAATACCGAACCCACTGGAGCCTAGGCACCCGAGGAATTGATTGGCTCCTGAAACACAGAAGTCTGGTGTGGAAGCCAGGCTCGGCTGGATGTAGGGTCTCCAGCAGGGCTGTCAGGATGTCACATCTGTGGCCCATTTGTGCCAGGGCCGTGGGGCAGGTTGCAGACAGGCCAAGGAGAGTGTCCAGAGCCAGCACGTGAGACATATGGCTCAGTAGAGAAATCTTGCAAGAGCTTAGCGTCTGCTCAAGAAGAGTTCGGTGGTGAGAGACCGACAGCACCTCGTCCCTCGAGGTGCTTCAACATGCGCACGGCCTCCTATCACTCGGGGCGTTCTGTCCGGGGGTGGCTGGGTGAGTGACAGGTATCGTTTCTACAGTGCGCTCAGTCCCACGGCCCACCCCATTCAGAGAGGCTGCTGGAGCAGCGGCACCATGAGCATCCACGTGCTGACTTTGCCTGACTCGCCAGCATCCCTAGGAGCAGCATCCCTCGCAGGCAGGCAAGAGGCGGCTTTCTCCGGGCAACACTAACTTGCCTGGCTCACACTGTGCATGAGCGCAGGCCAGTGTCCTCGAGGTAGTGTGTGTCTGGACATGCTTGCACGCATTGTTCCCTTAACTTGGCGAGGTTTTCGGGAAGATAAAGGGAGCATTGGGAGCGTGGAGTTTTACTGTTCTCTCTTTCCTTAGGCACGGTACACAAAGCCTCTCCTCTCCTCCACCTCTTGGCTCTGCTTGGCTTTTTTCTTTCCTTGAGTTAGGCAAGACGGCAGTGGGCAGCCAGATACACAACCTCCCGGCAAGACAACACTATCCCGAGGAACGGATGCTCACAGAGCCAGGGTCGGAGGGCAGAGCCACAGTGACTGACAGCTCATGGGGTTCTCCCAAGAACACTTGCAAACGAACCCATACATCACCCAAAGAGCAAGAAAGAGCCCTCTAGGCAGGCCAGGCAGGAAAAGCTCACAACTCAGATGTTAGAAAAGTTCCACTCTGGGCCTCTGCGGCACAGCATGGCACCGTCCTGAGCCGGGGCCCTGGAGCTGGGCTCCCGGGCCACCCTGCCCCTCCTAGACCGTGAGGACTGTTGACCTCCGAACCCAGGTGGGGAAGAGAAAGGAGGCGCCCCACCGCACCTCCTCGCCTGCCCGGTGGCCTGCTTAGAGCCCATTACTCGATCCATGGAGCTCTTTAAAAAATAACAAGAGCTCGCACGCACCTTTCTTTTAAAACTTTCTTGGCTCAGCCACAAGCCATGGGAATTAAATTTGTGTAGCGCAGTTCTCTGACGCCGACCTGTGCCTGCCAGCTGGTGACCCCTCGCGCTGCTCCCTGCTCTGCCGCGACATGGCTTCTGAAAGGTAGGTGGCGGCAGAGCAGGGGCGCCATGTGCTTAAAAGGACATTTAAGGAGCCTATCACTGGCATCTCTTTGGCTCTTAGACCTGAGCGACATCGTTTCAGAAAGGCCCCTTTAGTCTAACCCTCTGGCTTTATAAATGGGTAAACTGAGGCCAGAGATGAACGTGACTTAGTGATTCCAAGGCCCAAGACTGAGCCTGAGAAGCCTGGCCGGCACATTTGAGATCAGGGAGTTTGCAGGAAGGGCATCTCCTCCTCCTCCTTCTCTTCTTCTTCTTCAGTCCCACGGCGCGCAACCTCTGAGCAACACCCTTAGCCCTTTTATTTTTAAATTTTGAAAAAATGTTCTTGCTAAATTGCTGAGTCTAGCTAAGTTTATGAGTGGCCTTGAACCTCTGACCCTCCTGTCTCAGTCTCCCAAGTCCTGGGATTGCAGGCATGTGCTGCCACATCCAACTAAGAGGGGCTGCTTTTAAGGGGCCTTAGGTATAGTTGGATCCATATTCTCACTTAACTTTGGGGTTTTTGTGTGTGTGTGTTTGGTACTGGGGCTGGAACCCAGAGGCATTCTACCTCCGAGCTACACTCCCAGCCCCATTTTTTATTCTGTGTGTGTGTGTGTGTGTGTGTGTGTGTGTTACTGGGGGTGGAACCCAAGGGCTTTTCTACCTCCGAGTTATACTCCCAAACCTATTTTTATATTTTATTTGGAAACAGGGTCTCACTAAGTTGCTGAGAGCCTCACTCAGTAGCTGAGGCTGGCTTTGAACCCGTGTGATCCTCCTGTCTCAGCCTCCCAAGCGCAGGGATTACAAGCGTGCGCCACCACGCCCGGCCCCATTTTTTATTCTTTATTTTGAAACAGGGTGTCACTGAGTTGCAAAGAGCCTAAGTAGCTGAGGCTGCCCACAAACTGCCATTCTCCTGTCTCGGCCCCCCAAATGCTGGGATTACAAGCGTGCACCACCACGCCCGGCCCAGCCCCTTTATTTTTTACTTTGGGACAGGGTTGTGCTAAGTTGCTGAGGGTCTTACTAAGTTGCTGAGGCTGGCCTTGAACCGGCCATCCTCCTGTCTCGGCTTACCAAGCACTGGGATTACAGGTGTGCACCACCATGCCCACCAGCTTTAAGTCATTTTTTTTTTTAATAAAAATGCCTTTTGATAAGCTAAAGTGCAGGCTACTTGGGACTCTCCTGTTAGAGGTGCCACCTGTTGAGGCTGAATCAATTTGTTCAGATTTTGAGAACAGTGTCAAGACCCCTACCTACTCCTATTCCTACCCCAAGGTCAGGAGTAAAGGAAATATCATATGAGGAATTTGGAAATAGCATATCAGAAAGTTGGAAGTGATTCTTTCTTTCTTTCTTTCTTTCTTTCTTTCTTTCTTTCTTTCTTTCTTTCTTTCTTTCTTTCTTTCTTTCTTTCTGCAGGTCTGGGGATGGAACCCAGGGGCATTTGACCTCTGAGCTACACCCCCTGCCCTATTTTTTATTCTTTGTTTTGAAACTGGGTTTCACTGAGTTGCAGAGGGCCTCACTAAGTAGCTGAGGCTGTCCGCGAACCGCGATCCTCCGGTCTCAGCCTCCCGAATGCTGGGATTAAAAGCGTGCGCCATCGCGCCCCGCTGCGACTGATTATTTCTAACCTCTTAGTTTGTAAGCGGGTGCATGAGGATGAGCATCTGCATACAGTGGTGTTTTAGTCCATATTTCTGTTGCTATAACAAAATACCTGATGCTGGGATAAGAAAAGAAGTTTAAAGTAACCAAAAAAAATTTTTAAAAAGGTTTCATTGGTTCACAGTTTTGGTGGCTAGAAATCCAAGCTGTGATGCCGGCTCTGGCGAGGGCCCCACACTGCATCCCAGCCTGGCAAAGCAGAAAGGGAAACAGCGAAAGGGTCAAGGCTGTGAGTAGCCCCACTTTCTAATAACCTGCTTTTTACAGGACTAATCCAGCCAGCCATGGTGGTGCATGCTTGTCATTGCAGTACTTGGGAGACTGAGACAGGAGGATTGCAGGTTCAAGAACAGCCTCTGCAATTTAGTAATGCCGCCTCTACCAGTTAGTGAGACCCTGTTTCAAAAATAATAAATAAATAAATAAAGTAGGGCTGGGGGATGTGGCTCAGAGGTAGAACGTCTCTGGGTTCAATCCCCAGTACCACGCACACACAAAAAACTAATCTCGTCATTTGTGAGTTAACTGGCTCAGAGTAACAACATTAACCCATTCATCAGGGAGGAGCCCAGCAACATAACTGCCTCCCTCAAACCTCAGATCCTCCCGTCTCAGCCTCCCTAGGGCTGGATTACAAGTGTGCACCCCATACCTGGCTCAGGCCACCCCTTAAGGTTCCACCGCCTCAGCACAGCCACACTGGAGACCAAGGCTCCATGGCTTCAGTGGCCAGTCTTCTGTGACAGCCACAGCCTCAGCCTCAGCCTGGGAGACCACCCTTCCCAGGGCAGCCCACACCAGGTGACTGACCTGTGAGGGGTACAAAGGCCTGGCCAGCTCTGCCTCAGGAACACCATGTTCAGTACACCTTCGAAAGGCCATTCTAAGCCAGGAGTGGTAGCACGTGCTTGTAATCCCAGGACTTGAGAGGCTGAGAAAGAAGGGTTGCAGGCTTGAGGCCAGCCTCATTAACTAAGCAAGGCTTTCAGCAACTTAGTGAGACTCTGTTTCCAAATAAAAAATAAGATAGGGACGGGGATGTGGCTTGGAGGTCGAATGCTCCAGGCTCAATCCCCAGCAAGGCTGCTCCGGGTTCAGGGCATCCCCAGGGGCCCAGCTAGCTGCCGCCAGCCTGGGTGCAGTGAGCATGTCCTTTGCCGGGGTCCAGCCCTAGCATAAGTCGGGGTTCATGTGTTGGTGAGAGAAGAGATCGTGAGAGAGACGCTGACACACGAAAGACCAGCTGCAGTCTACTCTGTTTATTCAGAACTTAAAACAATTTTTATACTTTCTTTCATGCAGGACAGAAAAAACCATATTCATGTAAGCAGGAAAGTTCAAAGAGAAAAAAGATTCTTTAACAGACCTCAGGGCAAGGTGCCAGACATTTAATGAATCATAGAAAGTAAGCTTTGTCTTATATCACAAGGTCAGCTTGAACCTAATCTTTTTTTTTTTCTTTTTTTTTTTAATTGGTGCACTGTATTCATACATCATAGTAGGATACATACTTTTGTAGACATACTTGCACACTTTTCCCAGTCAGCCCCCACCCAATCCCCCCCCCCCATTCTCTCCCTATCCCTCCCTCCCATGCTTGGCTTAGTAGTTGACATCTAGTATTATGGCAATTTATCTAAAAATTAAAAATGGTAATCTCACATAACAGTTTCATTTGTCTGATACCAAGCTTTTGATGACTTAAAGATGACATTTCAATATTTCTTTTTACTTACTTTCTTACCAGAGAATATTTTTTTTTCTATTTTTAGGTGAAACTATCATTTATTTATATATTTATTTTTCAGAAAAAAATCTATCCTAATATGGAATATGGACTCTAGGTACCCAAAACGATCTTGAAAAAGAACAAAGCTAGAAGATATATATTTTCTGATTTCAAACCATATAAAGCTACAATAATTGAAACAGTGTAGTACTATTCTAAAGGCAGATATATAAACCATTGGAGTTAAATACAAGCCTAGAGCTAAATTCTTCCCTATATTGTCAAGTTATTTTTGACAAGGTTTCCTCGAACATTTGGTGGTGGGAATATTAATCTTTTAACTAAATATTGTTAAAAAATAATAATTACATGGAAAAGAATAAAATTGGACCCTTACCTAATCCCATATACAAATATTAACTCAAAATAGATAAAAGACCTAAATATAAATCTTAAGACTATAAACTTTTAGGAGAAAATCTGGGTCATTAAACCTCACAACATTGAAATTGGCAGTGATTTCTTGGTTATGATTTCAATGGCACAGGCAACAGAAGCGTATACAAACTCCCTAAAAAATAAAAAAAAATATTGTATATCCAAAGACAATGTAAACAGAGTTAACAGTTACTAATAGAATGGGATAAAATATTTCCAATTGCTATATCTGAAGGTATATTAATATTCCAGCTAGAAATCCTAAAAATTAACAACAATAAAGGCAAACAATACAACTTAGAGATAGGTAAAAGACTAACATAAATAATGAATCTCCACAGATAACCAATCTTAGTTGTCTGTTGGATGGAAACTCTTGTTTCTCTAGTTCTGGTGTGTGTTACCTATTTCTTCTTTGTAGTTAATCTCTTTGAGTATTTTCTCTAGCGCTGGTTTTGAAGACATAAATTCCTTCAGTTTCTGTTTGTCATGGAAGCTTCTTATTTCTCCATCTAATTTGATAGAAAGTTTTGCTGGGTAGGAAATTTTTGGATGGAAGTTGTTTTCTTTCAGAATTGGGAATATGTTACTCCAAGCCCTTCTTGCTCTCATGACTTGGTTTGGGAAGTCTGGAGTGATTCTAATTGGTTTGCCTCTGAATGTCACTTGGCCCTTTGCTTTTGTTGCCTTTAAGATTCTCTGCTTGGCTTCCACATTGGTCATTTTGACAATTATGTGGCGTGGGGATCCTCTTCTCCAATCCTGTCTAAAGGGAGTTCTATAAGTTTCCTGGACCTGTGTATCGGCCTCTTGCTCTATGTCTGGAAAATTTTCTGCTATTACTTCCTTGAAGAGATTGTTGATCCCTTTGGTTTCACTTTCTTTTCCCTCCTCTATTCCAATGATTCTTAGGTTAGCTCTCTTAAAATGGGCCCATATTTCTTCAATATCAGATTCCTGCTGTCGGATATTTTTTTCTAGATTAGAAACTATGCGTTCATTTTTGGATTGCTCATCTTCTAAGAGTGAGATTCTGTTCTCCATGTGTTCTAATCGGTTGTTTGTGCTTTGAATTGAGGCCTTTACTTCATTAATTGCATTCTTTATCTCTTTTTGGCTCTCTCTGAGTTCTTTTCGAAGCACCTCTATTATTTCTATAGTTATTTTCCTGATTTGATCTTCTAGAAATCTCTGATTTTCTGTTTTATCGGGTTCTGATGTTGTGGGGTTGTGTGCATTCATTGCTCCAGTATTATTCCTCTTTCCCATGATTTCGGATATTTGTGCCTTCTCTGGGTTCTTCCCTTGGGTCACTATGACTTCACTTAAGGTGTTCTGGATCTCGAGTCAGTAGTATCTCGGACCCCACTACTCCTTTACTGGGTTTTATCACAGAGTCTCCGACACAGAGAGTCGATAGAGGCTGCTTTAGACTGTGGGGGGTGCCAGGTTGCACGTTCTCCTATGGTGTGATATCTCTGCCACCGCCCCTCCCCCACTGGGTCAAGTCCCAGGGAGTACAGTACTGGGATTTCTCCTCTGTGGCCCGCAATTTGACTCACTGTTCTTGAGTTCGCAGATGTAGCTGTACTGGCCTCGCTGAATTTGCTGCTGCTGCCGCCGGTGGCAATATGGCGCCGCTGCTACACCCTCGGCTATGGGGCTGGCGTTTTCTTCTTGGTTTTGATTTCGACTCTGAATCCCTGCAGCGTGTGCTGAGCTCAGCCACTGGGAGCTTTAGACGCTCTCTGCGCGGAGAAATCCCGCCTGGCTGTTCCGCAGTGGCTCACCTCGGCTTGCTGTAGCCCGTCCGGTGAACTCCCTGCTGCCGCCGGCAGTATGGCGCTGCTGCCGCGTCTGCCGCGTCCTCGGGCGCGAGGCCGGTTATCTCCTCTGTGGCTCTGTTCTCAGTCTGCTTTCTCTCTGGAGCCTGGTGATTTTTTGTTTCACTGGTGATGGTGTTTTCTGGCTATGAAAGGCGCTGATTTTGTGGTAATGGTGATTTGTTGTTAGCGGGGCTCTTAAGCCCCCCGCTTTTCTCGGTCGCCATCTTCCCGGAAGGAACCTAATCTTATATGTTGGCTCAAACTAAGGTCAGTTTGAATTTAATCTTTTGGCCCAGACTTTGTTCTTGGGAAAAAATTCTTTGCTGATTGAGTCTCTCACAAGCCATCACACACCTGTTTTAGTTAATAATGCTTATACATAAAATATTAATTACACATATTGATCCAAATAATCTTAAAATAATTTTTTGAAGAAGGAGATGCTATTCATACTTCATGGGGGGCTTAGGCTCTTGCAGGGCCCCTGACCGAGCTTTGGCTCAAGGTCGGCATGAGATACTCTAGCAGTCCTTGTTGCCCCACCCACCTCCTGCCCTCCCTTCCTCCCCAGGTGTTGACCCCAAGGGTCCTCCTCCACAGACATCCACGACAGGGGCTTGAGTGACCCCACCTGCGGGGCTGTGGTGCCCACTCAGCTGGCCCACGGGGGTGCTGTCCTGGAGAGAACAGGCAAGAAGCCCCGCCAACCCAGCGCTTCTTGGTGGCCCTGGTCCCCAGCACCCGGCCAAGACTCAGCGCCAGTGAGAACCACACCAGGGATGGCACCGGAGCTAAATTCTAGCAGCCACAGTTAATGGACTCCTATACATTTAAGGGTGTGATCCTTTGGGAACCATAATTTTATTCATAGAGACTCTGCTGTCATAATTGAATTCAGAAAACTGTCCTTGAGAGACAGGGCGGCTTGGGTGGTTTCTTGCTTCCTTCTGCGGCTGGCCTTGCCGAGAACATTCTGGTGCCAGAGAAGCTTCTGGGCACTGCACCACGGAGGGAGGAGAAAGGCATGGAGGCGTGAAAGTCATCTGAAACCCAGAAAAGTCAGACCATGGCCTGAATTCCCCTGTAGGACGTCAGGAAATTATCTTGCCTCTCTGAGCCTCGGTCTCCTCATCTATCAGTGACAAGAGTACTTGGTTCCCAGGGTGGCGGGAGGCTGCACACGCACCAGTGAACACACACACCAGTGAACACACACACCAGTGGACACACACACAAGGGCACACGCAGAGGACTCAGGTGACGAGCATTTGAGCTACTGGGCACAAAATTTCCCAGCAATTATTAGCTAGGACTGCCTCAAGTCACTTTTTTCTCCCTGTATAAATAACAGTAAGGCCAGGTGTGGTGGTGCATGCCTATAATTCTAGGACTTGCAAGGTGAAGACCGGAAGAATGTAGGTTCAAGACCAGCCTCGGCAACTTAATGAGACTCTCAGCAACCTAGCAAGACCCTGCTTCAAAACAAAAAAAAAAAAAAATAAAAAGGGGTGTAGGTCAAAGGTAAAATGACTCTGGGTAGCACAATAAATAAATAACAGTAGGATGACCAGCAGAAAGGTCTTTTCCAATTTTTCCCCCCAAGAGTGGGATTATATGTGTTTGTTATTTGTGTGTGTGTTTCAGAGATTGAACCCAGGGCTTTGCACTTGGTAGACAAACACTCTACAACTTCCAAGTCCTGCACTATAATTTTGATGTTCACTTAGTAACGTAACATGGACTGTAAATGTCTTTCCATGTAAGTATTTATAGGTCAAATCACATCAGCTAATAGATCAAGAACATTCCGCACCTCCTTGTCCTGGCCCCATGCACATCGTGAAAGCCGTGCACTGACCCAGCCCTGTCCACTGGCCATGCTGTTCCCGGGGTTCCCGGCGGGGGCTGGAGGGCTGCGGGCAACTGCTGCCGCCCACAGAGGGCTCCGAGCAGGCAGGCTTCCCACGAGTGCAGTGTGGCCGCGGGGCCGCGGGAGAGGAAACGAGCTCTCCACGGCTGCAGGTGTGTGAGCCCACAGCACACGGAGACTTTCTGCCCCTCACGTCCTCCTCGTGATCTTTTGGGATCTTTTGGGATTCCATGCTCCAGCTCCTGAAGCCCCTTGTTGGGAACTGTCTCCTCCTGACGACACAAGAGGTTGCAGAACTCAGTCCCTGCTCCTCTGCACGAGTGGGGCGAATCTGTGTCTCCACAGCACACAGAATACCCAGGAGTGGACTTGGCTGCTAAGCAGGGTAGCTCTGGATGACCAGGACAGACGCACGACCAAGCGGAAACAGTCCTTGTGCACCTAAGCCCTGCCCCCACACAGGAGGATACTGAAACCCCCGTGGGTAAGACTAATCCAGGAACACACAGCTAGCCCTGAGCCCAGGTTTCCTGCCCCTGCCCGAGGACCTTCTCTAATCAAAGGCGTTTTCTGCCACTGGGCAGTTGTGAAGAATTGTCCCCTTCTTTGTCCAAAGCAGAAAGAGGGGTTACAGGCAGGGGCTCAAAAGGCGAGCCAGGCCAACAGTCCCCCGGGCCCATGGGATCAAAGGCCGCTCACAAGGGACTTGGCCCGCACATCCCTCCAGCGATGGGGACTGGCCACTCCACCTGCGTGGTGAGCATGCCAGCTGTCCACCTCCTATCACGGCCTCTCTGTTTCTTGGATGGGATAAATGGTTAGGCCTTAGGACAAAATTCTTTTTGCACAAAACAGGATTGTTATCACTTAATTGAAAGCAATTAACCCATGTAAACGGAGCTCACCTCATCTAGTTGGAAATAAAGAAGTGAGTGTGTGGAGCGGCTTCACTGCGGCAAGGCAGGTATTTTAGGCAAATGAAAGTGATGTGCTGCGGGCTGGCCTTGCAGTAGAGAGCCCTAGGGAATCTGCAGGCCTTTTCTTTCTTTCTTTCTTTCTTTCTTTCTTTCTTTCTTTCTTCCTTCCTTCCATCCATCCATCCATCCATCCATCCTTCTTTCTTTCTTTCTTTCTTTCTTTCTTTCTTTCTTTCTTTCTTTCTTTCTTTCTTTCTTTCTTTCTTTCTTTGTGTGGTACCAGGGATGAAACCCAGGGGCATTGTACCTCCGAGCTACACCCCTCGCCCTCTTTTTTAGTCTTTTTGTTTCTGAAACCGGGTCTCACTGAGTTGCAGAGGGCCTCACTAAGTAGCCGAGGCTGTCCAGGAATCGCGATCCTCCGGTCTCAGTCTCCTGAATGCTGGGATTACAAACGTGCACCACCACGTGCAGCTCTGTGAGCCTTTCTGGACTTGCTCTCTTCCCCCTTGGCTGGGGTCTGGCTCACCCCTTGTCTTGCTGGGTCTGTCCTAGAGGAGAGGTTTGGCCAGAGTTAGAGGCCTGGGGAGTGGAGGGAGCTGAGTGTGGCAGGGATGGGGGTAATCCCATGTATGCTTCAGCCCCCCCAAGGGGCGTAACTGACAGACACAGGCCCTGGTCCCCTATGGAACAAGGAGAACGCAAGGGTGGGGAAGGACAGAGCACTGCTGGGGTAGGCCTAATGCGGGAGTCTGCATCTCCTCCTTCTGTGTCTTCCGTCCCGGGCACTCAGAGAACCCCAAGTTCTCTGGGGCTCTCTCGCCCAACTGACCACCACCACTTGCTTCCCTGAGTATTTCTCGGCTTTTTCACGTCTCTCCAACATGAATCGGTGACCTGATACTCTAGCGGTGCTGTGTAGCCGCAGCCACAGCACCCCGCAGGCCCACAGCAGCAGGTGTCCTTTCTCACGGCCCTGCAGCTCTACTGACCCCAGCTGGGTGGGGCGGGGGTCTGCTGAGGGCAGGTCGGCCCACGTGTCCCTCATCCTCCTAGGATCCATGGGCTGCTGGACAGCTCCGTCTCATGATGATGGCAGATGCACAGTAGGGCAACTGGAAATACACAAGGCCTCTAAGGTCAAGTCTCTGGGTGGTCTCAGCCATGTCCATCCCGTTCCAATGACCAAAGCAAGTCATCATACCAAGTGCAAAGTCTACGGACGGGAGGGCTGGGGATCAGCTCAGGGCAGAGCCTTGCCTAGCACGTGCAAGGCCCTGGGTTCATCCCACTTCCAAAATATAGTCTAGTGATAGACAAGTCCACTCCTCCCAGGATGGGTGTGGCCAGGGTGGGGATACGGGGAGAGGGAAGACTTGGGGCTATTATGGCCACTCATCACCTCGGCTGCTGCTCTAGTCCCGACCTCCCCTCTGTCCCCATCTGGGGTCTTCACTTCTCTATTCTCTACAGAGTAGTTAGTTCTCCTCCTCGTCCTCCTCGTCCTCGTCCTCCTCCTCCCCCTCCTCCTCCTCCTCCCCCTCCTCCTCCTCCTCCCCCTCCTCCTCCTCCTCCTCCTCCCCCTCCTCCTCCTCCTCCTCCCCCTCCTCCTCCTCCTCCTCCTCCTCCTGCTCCTCCTCCCCCTCCTCCTCCTCCTCCTGCTCCTCCTCCCCCTCCTCCTCCTCCTCCTCCTCCTCCTCCTCCTCCTGCTCCTCTTCTTTTTTCAGTACTGGGGATTTAACCCAGAAGCATTCTACCTCCAAGCTACACTCCCAGCCCTTTTATTTTATTTTTGCTTTGAAGCAGGGTCTTGCTAGGTTGCTGAGAGTCTCTCTACATTGCTGAGGCTGGCCTTGAACCTGCGATCTTCCTCTTTCAGCTTCCCAAATACTAGGATAACAGGCACACTCCACCACGCCCTGCTCAGTTTGCCATTTCTAAAATGTAAACTGGACCATGTCACTTTTCATCCTAAAAACCCTTAAAATCATTCTTTCACATGATGGTCTTATTCTTTTCTGGGAAAACAATTGCACCGCTCTTAATGACAGGGTGTATTCTGCAAAACATGTTGCTAGGTGATCTCGTCATTACGTGACCATCGTAAGGGTGTCTTTACACAAACTAAGATGATTACAGCATCACTAAGCAATTTAATCTTATGGGAGCCAGGTAGGGTGACACATGCCTGCGATCCCAGTACTTGGGGAAGGCCAAGATACGAGAATTACAGGTTCAAGGCCAGCCTCAGCAATTTAGTGAGACCCTCAGAACTTAGAAAGACCCTGTCTCAAAATAAGAAGAGCTAAGCCGGGCGTGGTGGCACACGCTTGTAATCTCAGCATTTGGGAGGTGGAGACCAGAAGATTGGGGTTCGCGGACAGTCTCAGCTACTTAGCGAGGCCCTTTGCAACTTAGTGAGACCCTGTTTCAAAAATAAAAAGACTAGCTAGGCATGGTGGTGCACGCTTGTAATCCCAGTGCTTGGGAGCTGAGACAGGAGGATCGCACAGGTTCGAAGCCAGCCTCAGCTACTAAGTGAGGCTCTCAGCAACTCAGTGATACCCTGTTTCCAAATAAAGTATAAAATAGGTCTGGTAGTGTATAGCCCGGAGTAGAAAAGCCCCTGGGTTCTACCCCCAGTACCACACACACACACACACACACACACACACACACACTAAAATAGGGCTGGAGGTTTAGTTCAGAGGTAGAATGCCCCTGAGTTTCATCCTCGGTACCGCAAAATAAATAAAATAAAAAGAGCTGCAGGTGTAGCTCAGAGGTAGAATGTCCCTGGGTTCAATCCCCAGTGCTACCCCTCCAAAAGAAAACATGATAAGATGTCTGGATGGAGAACTTGGAGAATGGATATACTGGGGTGGGAGATGAGATGGCCCCCCGTGGGGCACCCAGAGAAGATGTGGTAGATCCTCTCTACATAACTGCTGAACAGCACACAGACCCACACCTTGATTAAGGACGTATCTTTAGCCCTGTCACAGTCACAGCCCTTCCTTGTCCCTCCAGCACAGGAGCTGGGGTGTAGGGCTGCTGGGAGGGGGCGGTTCCAGTTTGCATGGCAGAAGTGGCCATGGGCATCCTAGTTCATTATGGAAGCAAATGTTGTCCTTGAAGACAGAGGAGAGAGGGGCTTTCCAGTTCCCGTGTTGTTTCTACAGAAAGGAGAAATTACTTCACCAGCAGGCGGAGGCAGGCCGGGGTGGGCCGGCCTCAGGTCTCTGCCCACCATAGGGCAGAGTGGGGGGGCGGCAGTACGCTCACTTCCACTTTGACAGCTGGTCTCATAAAACGAGAAGCATATTTTATATGTGGGAATTTACCTAATGCTATTCTGGATCATTAAAAACCCAACCAAAATACCCCACTGAAATTCAGAAGGAACCCCTGCTGATTTGCATAAATGCTCCAGCACACTGCTGTGACTTATTTTGGCAGCACTCCTGAAATGACTGGTCCAGGGCTCCTGATGATGGCGGCAAGTAGCAGGGGCCGGGCACCTTCTGAGGGTCCGATCCTGGCAGCTCCCGGCCCCAGGGAAAGATGAGGCCCGGACACCGTGTGTGCTTGGCTCAGGTGGATTTAGCCTAGGCGTACTCCCCTTCCCTTGAGACCTGCTTTCTTTCTTTGGGCCTCAGAGTTGCCCTCTATAAACTGGCATGGGGTGGGGACAACAGAAGGTCATTCCAAAATAACATGAAACGAGGAGGGACTCTCTAAGTATCTTTCCCAACCAGATCTTAAAAACACAAAACAGCAGGGCGTGGTGGCGCAGGCTTGTAATCCCCGCGCTTGAGAGGCGGAGACAGGAGGATCGTGCAGGTTCGAAGCCAGCCAGGCTGGCTTAAGAGACCCTGTTTCCAAAAAAATATATAAAATAGGTCTGGGAGTGTAGCCTGGAGGCAGAAGGGCTTCCAGGAACACTAGTACCACCAAAAAAAAACCCCAAACAAAACAAAACAAAAAACAAACAAAACCCAACCAAACGAAAACAAGGAGGGGGCAGATTGGCTAGGCAGCTCTGGGCCAGCCTCAGTTCAAGGCCTCAGCTCAAGAGCTTGTCCTGAGATCGCCACACCCACCCCAGGGCTCTGTCTACCTTCTGGGTCCTCAAAGCAGAAGTTGTCCATGGGCATCACCTCTCCTCTGCACATATTCCAAAGGTGTAGGGTCTTGGGCCTCTAGTGAGGTCCACCTACCACCTGTGTCCCCAGGGGCAGTGGCTTGACCCCTGGGCCACGTCACCTGGGTGTTCTTCTGGAGCATCACCTCCACTCAGCCACTCTCCCTCACACCCCAGGGCTGCCTGACCTCCCTTAAGGTCATCCACAACACAGGCCGTGTCCATCAGCCATGCTGGGAGTGTCCCTGCAGTCAGACAGCTCCACCTGTGGGCTGGTGCCTCTGTCCCTGCCCTGCCTGCCTCCTCTCCCACTGTGTGCCACGCCTGATCCCAGCCAGGGCTCTGCGCCTTCTCTACCTAGCGCATCTCTACTGGCTGCCTTTGAGCCCGAGGAGCGTGTGCGAGATACTCCTCCTGCTTAGTCATTCAACCTGCCTCCATCTTTGAGCCTGAGTTCAAGAAACGCCTCAGGGGAAGTCTGCCCTCACCCCATTCTCACAGCCCAGGTCAGAAGTGAACCCCTGCCCTGCCCCTCCCACCTCCACAGACTGGGTACCTGCCTTGGGGGCCTGTTACGCTCACTGTGTGATATTGCATTAACCTCCAGCACACTGTCTTTTTATTTCTATTTTTATTTTTTTCGGTACTGGAGATGGAACCACCCAGGGGCATTCTACCTCTGAGCCACACCCCCCCCCCCAGCCCGATTTTTTAATTCTTTGAAACAGAATCTCACTGAGTTGCAAAGAGCCTCACTAAATAGCTGAGGTTGTCTACAAACCACGATCCTCCTGTCTCAGCCCCCCAAATGCTGGGACTACAAGCGTGCACTACCACGCCCAGCCACACTGTCTTTTAAAATACTTAAAAAAAACAAAACCCCTTGACATATAACTTATGCACAGTATAGACAGCCATCTGTGTCCCCACATGCTTCCCCACATGTACACCTCCATGTTTAGGTTTGGGATACAGATGGGTAGGTCAAGGCACAAACGGGAAAGCAAAAGGCTCTCTGTGGGTCTCACCATATGTGTTGAGGAGGCAGCGATACTTGTAGGTAGACACATGGCTAGCGTTCTGGGATGATGCTAAGATGTCTCAGGATGAGGTTCCTGATTCCTTGGACCAGGATGTAGAGCTTTAGCCAGGTATGGAGGCACTTGCCTGCAATCCCAGGACTTGGGAGGCTGAGAGGAGGATTGCAGGCTCAGGGACAGCCTCAGTAACTTAGACCCTCAGCAGTGTAGTGAGACCTTGTTTCAAAATAAAAATAAGCCAGGCGTGGTGGTGCGTGCTTGTAATCCCAGCATTGGGGAGGCTGAGACAGGAAGATCACGGTTCGTGGACAGCCTCAGCTACTTAGTGAGGCCCTTGCCTACTCAGTGAGACCCTGTTTCAAAATAAAGAATAAAACATAGTGCAGGAGGTATAGCTTGGGGTTAGAATGCCCCCAGTTCCATCCCTAGTACCTAAAAATAAATAAATAAATAAATAAATAAATAAATAAATAAATAACAATAGAGTTGGGGATGTAGCTCAGAGGTAGAATGTCCTTGCTTCAATCTCAAGTACAAAAACTAAACAAAAATATGTAGACCATTTCCCGCACCCCAGAAGGTCTCTTGTGCCCTCTGCTGGGTCACTGTCTCCCCGAGGTGGCTGCTAACACTGCAGATTAGTTTTACCTATTTTGAATTTTGCAGAAATGCTGTCTTTTGTGTTTGGCATATTTTTCTCAGCATGCTGTTTATGATTTTTCTTGAGCAGTACAGCATTCCATCTGGCTGTGTAACATTCCATTTTGCAAATACACCAGTGTCTTTGGCCATCTTCTTGTTGAAAGACTTTCTCAGTGTATTTCTGTGTAAGTGAGAAATCACACTGAACATAAAACTAAAATTGACAACTTAATGGCTTCTTCTTGCTCTGTCGAATTGATGGCCACCATTTACTTTTCCACTCTCCAACTATTGAAATACCCCAATTATAAAGGATATATATATTTTTTTCAGAACTGGGGGTTGAACCCAGCGGCATTCTACCTCTGAGCCACATCCTCAGCCCAATTTTTTTTTATTCTTTACTTTGAAAGAGGGTCTCCCTAAGCTGTGGAGAGCCTCACTAAGTTGCTGAGGCTGTCTACAAACCTGCGATCCTTGTGTCTCAGCCTCCCAAGTACTGGAATTGTAAGAGCGTGCCACCACACCTGGCTTATAAAGGATATTCTATGAATGTTTCAAGAGATGATTCTTGGGGGGAACCTGATTAATATGTAGGTAGAACTCTAGAAGTGAAAACACGGAGCCAAAGGACTAGCCTTCTGGGTTTCTTTACACTTAGGGCCAAAGTACTGGCATGGAACTTGTGTTCGTCTGCCAGGGCTGCTGTGGCCAAACGCCACAGACTGGGTGGCTTCCACGACAGTGTACAGCCAAGGTGTGGGCAGAGCTGGATTCCTCTGAGGCCTCTCCTTGCCCCGAACATGCTGCCCTCTTTCTTCTTCACACAGCTGGCTGGCCTCTGAGAGCAGGGTCTCCAGATGTCCAAATCTCCTCTTCTCATGAGGACACCAGTCAGGTTGGATGGTGACTCACCCTAAAGGGCGCACTTTAACTTAATCTCCTCTTTGAAAGATCTGTCTCCACATGTAGTAACATTCTTAGGTGCTGAGGATTAGGACTTGGACATATGAATTTCCAGGAACAAATCTGACCTCTAGCAGAACTCTTCCTGAGCAGTTAGAAATGTCCCCTGGTGTCCCTTGGTTTGCTTGCAGCCTTCTTGGCATCTTCCAAAGCCGACACACGCTTGGTGTTGACCTCTCTCTTTCAGCTTCTCCCATGTCCTCTTCTGGGTTTTCACTCCATCACTGTTACTTAGTCTGGAGGCTCGCAACTGTGGACACACGGTGGGATCATCAGGAAGCTTATAAAAGTATCCTGGTGTCGGAGTCTGAAACCAACAGATTACAGCATCATCTCTGCGGAGGTGTGGGCTGAGCGTGGAGCATCCTGGAGCTGCTCCGGGGTCTGCAGTGTTTTGCTAAGTGAATGCTCCGTCTCTGGCCTCTCTGTTCCTTGCTTTTTGCAAAACATGAGACTGGGCATGGGGGCTGTTTAATTACCATCTTTCAAAGTTAATTAAAGCTCCATATTTTAAAGCCCATTTTTTAACTCCCCTAAACAAGTTCATTTAAAAGCTCCGTGGTAATTTGGCTCTTTTGTTAAAATTAAGTCCTTAAAGTAAAAATTAAAAGACAAAATGGAAAACCACTGGGCATAGAAAATCCATCCTGGGTTTAACAGAGGCTCTTAAGTCCTGGGCTGGAGAGACGCTCGCTGCTCAGTGTGGGCTGGGAGCGCGCTGTACATTGTGGTCCTTGAGGCTTATGTTCTGCGTAAGCTTTTACAAGAAGAGGATAAAGGCTAATTTTCATGAGAGCCCTGTGTCTGTGGCGGGGCGATTATGAAACTATTGTGTTAAGTTTGGGCTCTTCCAAGTTTAGCGCCCCAACTCTTAGTGTTTGAAACAAAGCTTTAAAATATTCTACCCATGGGTGACTCTTTCAGACACATGAGCTGAGGAAGCCAGAGACAAAAGAGTAAACACCTCGGATGACGCCATTTCCAAGCTCAAGAACAGGCCAGCCTCGTGCCCAGTGAGGGCCGACTGACTGCATGTGGGTCGCAGAGGCTGATCCTAGATACATTATCTTTCGAGGGCTTGGTGAAGGAGGGAGGCGGCATTGCCTCCTCCAGGGCTGCGGAGGATGTCTGTGAGACCGCTCACCTGCACACCGTGGCTTCATGGTCAGCACGAGGAAGTCAGCCCAGCCCCAGCCGGGGACAGTCAGGCCTCTGCGTGCATCCAGGTCCCTCTTTTACCTTGAGCCACATCCAGCAATAAGGCCGCCCGCGCCTTTGAATGTGCCGTTCTTCCTGCCAGTGATGGCCCTCCCAGTCCTGCAACTTGGAACGCTGAGAGGACTTCAGATCCCCGCTGGGAGCTGTTCCCCATGGAGTTGCTCTCCCCTGCAGCCTCCCAGCTTCAGAGCCCTAGCGGAATGGCTTTACAAAACAGGGGACAGGAATACAGGGAAGAGAAGGGAGTGGCCAGAGAGGGGGGAGCCCTGCAAGGACAGCAGGAGCCACGCCCTGTGTGGTCCTCACTGCCACACTGTCTCTGGCACGCCCAGAATTCATTAAATGCTTGACGGGAGTGTGTTTGTGTGCAACCACGTACATGTGTGAGCCACACACTTGTGTACCTGTGTGCCTGAGTCATGTGCATGCACAGGAGTGAGCAAGTGTGTGCACCTGCAGCCTGTGTGTGTGTGTGTGTGTGTGTACACAGGTGTGTGTGTGGGTGGGCACGGGGCTGGGAAAGGTTCTGCTTCCTGCCTGGATAGTTTGAGGAATGAGGCTGAGGCAGCAGGGAATCCTGGGGAAGTAAGCCTGGCATCTCCCAGAAACCACAGGCCGGGCTGGAGCCAGACTGCCGAGGTGCCAGCAGCCTGCAGCAGAGAGCTGAGCCGCATGTTCACTGAGAACCAGCCCTAGGTCTCATCGAGATAGCCAGTCGCGGTTGACAGGCAGTGCCTCGCTGGAACACTGCTGAGAGCCTCCCGAGTCGCCGGGGGTAAGGTGACGGGGACTGGGAGCCATGTTTGCCATCCCTGGCCTAGTCTAATGGAGGCCACGCAGAGTGCTTGGCTTTGGGGATACAGTGATGAATCCGATAAATACCTGTCTTGAAGAGCTCCCGGTCTACTGCGAGACCAAGAATCTAAACAGAACTGAGAAGCTAAGGGCTAGGATGAGGAGGTCCACGGAGCCAGGAGGCCTGGCTGAGAGACACTGATGGTATCTGGAGCAAATGGGAAGGTTTCCCGAGGACTTTCTTGAGGGATTGGAGGAAGCCAGGAAAGGAGACCATTTTTATCAGGGGCCAGAAACTTCTCATGGGAAAGGAGAAGTCAGCTTGTCTGGTGGGTGGAACTCAAGGGGCAGTCAAGCGGGGGAGCGGGACAGGTCATCTGAGCTGATGGGGAGGCCTGAGTCCTTTCCCCAGCAGAGGGTTTCCTAATGTGGCCATGTTGGCCAGGTTAGAAAGGGGGCCCTGATCTCATCCCAGTGCTCACAGAGGGTGGGCACTGCGCAGATGCTGCTTGGCATCCCAAGGCACCGTCCAGCTGTGGCGGGAGCTCTGCTCTTGGTGTCCTGCTGTGTCTGACCCTTGAGGCCTGAGCAAGGCGGTGGGAATCCGAGCCCCGACGTTGTGTATGTTGTGAGCTACTGCAGGTGCGGGACCGAAGGCCGCAGAGCATTTGCATGGGCCGGGGACACACTTTCAGTTTCCTCTCTCACCAGTGGCTCATTTCCCTTTCATAGCCTTTCCTTCTCCATCAGACCACACTGGTTTCCTCTCAGCCCCTCACGTCTGTTGTCACAGAGGGATGCCAGCTCTCTGCCAACAGCTCTATGGATGCCAGCCTCCAGGACTCCAGGGCTCAACACCCGCCATGGGCGCCCCCCGCCCTGGTTCTCTGCCATGTACAAGGAGTCCCATGCCAGGAGTCAGGAGCCTGGGCACCAGCCCTGGCGCCGCCTTTCCCTCAGTATGGGATGAGAGGTTCTTTCTGGGATTCATGTGTATCAAGAGGGTTCTTAGCTGGTCGTAGAGGCGCACGCTTGTAATCCCAGCATTCAGGGGACTGAGACCTGAGGATTGTGGTTCGCGGACAGCCTCAGCTACTTAGTGAGGCCCTCCCAGGCTTCTCGTGGTACCTCTGTGGGAGGGGTCAGTACCCTGTGCTGAGACGGGATGTGGCTGCTCCTGGCCCACAGGGGTCTCTCCTCCCCTGGCCCTGTGCGCCCTGCACAGCCCAGCGGGTGCAGAGGTTCCTTCGCGTCGCTGCCATCTGAGCAGAAGGTGCCTGGAGGGAACGCGGCTGAGGCGGCTCAGTGTTTACACATTTCCACACATTGCTAGCTTGGTGAGGGACTTTCTGTTGCCCGAGTGCAGTGGACCTGGGCAGAGGGGCTGATGGAAGAACACCAAGGCCTAGGGTCGGTGACTGTGAGCTAGTCTTTTCCTGGTTCTAGCTTCAATTCTCCGTCTGCCAAGTAGGGTGATATGGGGTGGGTCAGATAGACTAGACAATCTTTCAAGCCATTTGCAGCTCTGACATCGACCAGAACCTCACAGACCCAGCTGTGGCCCAGCGCCTCCCCATCCTTTGTAAGATGGTGCACAGCTTGGCTTGCTGGGCGGAAAGGAAGGCAAGAACCCCCGTAGCACAGGCAGGCTCCCTCCAGAGGCCAGGTCTGTGGCGGGGAATCCAGAGCAACCCAGAGGTCAGGGTTTACTGAGGCGGCAAAACCAGCAAACTCTCCTAGCAGTCAGGTGCAGGTGGGTTGCCATGCAAATCACCAGGAAGAGCTGGTTAACAGCATACAGGCACAGAGGGGGCTGGGGACCCATGACTCGTCCAGCGCCACTGTGGGTGCCCCGGGCACCTGGGGTCCCACTGGGGTGGATGTGGAGGCTGAGGTTGAAGTATAAAAGGAGGCTGAAGCAGAGGACGGCCTGATAGTTCCCCTCCCCGGAAGACCAGCTAGGCCAGGCTGGCTGGGCAAGGGGTTGCCGGGAAGAGGAGAGGGGCACGCAGGCGGCTCCCGTCTCAGGGGGCTTCCCTCTGCAGGCTCACTGGTGGTGGGAAGGAGCAGGGACTTCTCTGAGGGTCAGCAGCGCATCTAGTGTCTAGGGCTATGGCATTCACAGAAGCTCCAGGGGAGGCGCTTCCTGGCCCAGACTCTCCCAGTAGATTCCTGATCCTCCTCTCCAGGAACCTCCTCTCCAGCATCTGTGACAAGTGGCTTGGCTCTCATCTCCTGGGACCGAGAGCGCTGTGTCCCAGGCAGCCTGCCCCACGGTGGAACCTTGTCAGTCAGTGCTACTGTGCACCAAGGCAAAGTCATTGTCTCCAGCTATGGGCTGGGCCAGACACGGTCCTTTCCTTCCTTCTAACACAGGGTACTTCACACCAGCATTTAGCAAAATATACCCTGAGATGTTCAGCCTGGTTCTATCTGTGGAGGATTTTATGTAAAAAAGTAGAAAACCCCAGTAAAAATTTGTTACCAAGGTACAAAGGTTATCTGGTAGGTCTGGTACCAGGTTCTAGGGGTTAGGTATTGATATTGCTTTTGAATTCTCTGCCTTGATTTCCAGATTTGAGATAAAAGACCACTGTAGTGGTTACTTTTTCAGGCCAACTTGGCTGAGCTATGGCACACAGTTGTTTGACCAAACACGAACCTACGTGTTGCTAGGAAGATATTCTGAGAGCTGGGTGTTGTGGCGCATGCTTGTAATCCCAGAGCTTGAGAGGCTGAGACAGGAGGATGGCACAGGTTCGAAGCCAGCCTCAGCTACTTAGTGAGGCTTTCGGCAACTTAGTGAGACCCTGTTTTCAAATAAAATATAAAAAATAGGTCTGAGAGTATAGCCTGGAGGTAGAAAAGCCCCAGAGTTCCACTCCTAATACCACACACAAAAAATATGTATAGTAAGATGAATGGTGCAACCCAAGAAACAAGAGACCCCAGAGGTCAGTCCCTTTAGGGAAGGTTTATTGCAGGGGAGGTTAGCTGCCGGGCTGACTCTCCCAGGAAAGCAGCAGCGCTAGGGGGAAGCAAGAAACTTTTTATATCATGCCGGGCGTGGTGGCGCACGCTTGTAATCCCCGTGCTTGGGAGGCGGAACAGGAGGATCGCGCAGGTTTGAAGCCAGCTGCGTTGTCTTAAGAGACCCTGTTTCCAAATAAAAAAATATAAAATAGGTCTGGGAGTGTAGCCCTAAGGTAGAAGGGCTTCCAGGAACCCAAGTATAAAAAAAAAATAAACTTTTTATATCAGAGAAAGCAAGGGAGGAGGCAGTGCCTGGTCCTGGGAACAGTCAGACTCAGTTGCTCACAGGTGGTGAGGGCTGGTCTTGGCTGTCGGGGTTAGAATATTACACCCTTGTGACTGTTTTTTTTAAAATTTTTGGTAATGGCTCCTTTGACTGGGTCAGACTGCCCTGCATTATCATGGCACAGCCGTGCTTGTGAGACCCACGTAGCTGTAGTTGTGAAACCCACCAGGGCCCCGTGTACCCTCTGACCTAACACATATGTAATCAATTGACTTACAGCGAAGGAGATGAACCTCAATTAATGTGGGTGGGTCTCATCGAATCAGTCGAAGGCCTTAAAAGCAAGAGCTAAAGTTTCCTGAAGAAGGAATTCAGCCTCAAGTTGATGAAGTGGAAGTCCTGCCTGGGTTCCCAGACTGCAGACACATCCTACAGGTTTTAGATGTGCTAGCCCCGGAGTTGGGTGAGCTTGGTAAACCTGTTGGTTCTGTGTCTCGGGAGAACTCAGACTGATCTAAGCATGTGCCGCATCTTTGTACAAAGGCAGAGAAAGGATATCTCACTCCTTGGAAAGGAAAGCAATTTATGAGTGCAAATATTCTGAAAGTGCTCATTTGTGCCGAGCCATGTTGATGTCAAGCCCACCTCCAAGCACGTCATCCTTCTCCCGACCCCAAACCCTCGGGGCACCCCACTGTCCCCCTGCCACTGTATTGGCTGCTTGTTATGAGCAGCTAGTAGTTTATAGCTACAAGTAGTTCATAGCTAACATATACTTGATATCCACTGTGTAAATAGCTCACAGCTCGTATACACTTGATATATGTTAGAGAGACTGTTTATTTTACAGGTGAGGAAAACGAAGGAAGTCACTATGTCAGAACCACACTCCTCAGCCTGGAGCTCGGCCCTCCGTGCTCCTCTAAGTTGTACTCTATGTGGCCCAGTCAGGCCAGCTGTACTAGACCCTCTTGTCCGTGTGCCCTAGATTGGCCCGCATCCTGGCTGTTACCAAACTCAGCCTCCCCGTGAGATACATTGCCTTTTATCTCACCTATCTGCTTTTCCCTATGCTCAAAGGGTGCGGTGGCCCTGGGTCTCCACCAGAGACCTCTTTCTGTATGTACAGTCCCGAACCAATGGCTCTTTCTAACTTGAGCTTCAACCAGCTCTTTCTTTCTTCTACTTTTGTTTTTCTCCTGATACTGAGGATGAAACTCAGGGGCATTCTACCTCCAAACTACACCTCCAGCCCTATTTTTTTATTCTTTTTTTTTTCTTGGTGGTACTGGGGGTGGAATCCAGGGGCTTTCTACCTCCGGGCTATACTCACAGACCTATTATATATTTTATTTGGAAACAGGGTCTCACTAAGTTGCTGAGAGCCTCACTCAGTAGCTGAGGCTGGCTTCAAACCTGTGTGATCCTCCTGTCTCAGCCTCCTAAGCGTGGGGATTACAAGCATGTACCACCACACCCTGCTATTTTTTTATTCTTTATTTTGAAACAAGATCTCACTAAGTTTGCAGAGGGCCTCACTAAGTAGCTGAGGCTGGCCACGAACTCGAGATCCTCCTGTCTCAGCCTCCCAAATACTGGGATTACAAGTGTGTGCTTCTACGCCTGGCTTCAACCAGCTATTTCTGGGCTTCTCCCATCTTAAAATGGAAGCTTTCTGAGGGCAGCAAACAAGACTGAGAGATTACAACAGATGATACTGAACCCATGGGGCTCCTTTCTAAAGCAGTGACGTCCGATTAGAAAACAACTAGTCCTCAGCGGGCGTGGTGGTGCACGCTTGTGATCCCTGCACTTGGGAGGCAGAGACAGGAGGATCACGCTGGTTCCTAGCCAGCCGCGCTGGCTTAAGAGACCCTGTTTCCAAATATAAAAAAAGTATAAAATAGGTCTGGGAGTGTAGCCCGGAGGTAGAAGGGCTTCCAGGAACACCAGAACCACCAAAAAAAAAAAAAAAAAAAAAAAGAAAACAATTAGTCCTCTTGGATGAAGCTTCTCTAAGAAAGTATGTATGTTGTTTTCTAGAAGATAGTGTTTTTATTGACACTGTACTGGTGGGCTTTCCCCCTTGTTCTTTTCTTTCATTTGAATGACAGACCTTAGCTCCAAAATGAGTCTCACTCTCACCACTGCAGACTTAGGAAGTGCAACTTCCTAGTCCAGGTGGCTAAGGTGTCCAGTTAGTTTCAGTCGCCCCCATCTTGGCAATTATCATTAGAAAGTGTTGGAGAGCGGTGGGTTAAATTCACGCACTGAAGCCCAATTGTGTCAGGACAAAGGTGACCTAGCCTTTATCTCTTCCTTCCAAGGACAGATATCTAAGCCCCTCATCTACACTGAAAAACATGTCCTTTGAAGCACTCATCTCACTTGTATGGTGTCTGGCTTCTCCAGGGGCTCCAGGCTCCATGAGGGCACAATCCGTGCCTGTTTCACAGCATACCCCGAGTCGGTGCAGTGCCTGGCACATGACAAGTATCCTATGAACATCTGTAGAGCTGAAGGGGACTTCATCTGTCTCCCTCCCTAGGGAGCAAGGGGGCCCTCAAGTGTAGGCCCTGAGCCTGGATGCTCAGGGAGTGTCGACTGAGGTAGCAGGACGGTCCTAGGTTCTGTGGAGGTTCAACATGGCCCATCCAGCTCTACTTAAGTTGGGGTGTGAACTCTTAAGTTCTTTGTGGGTTCTCATCCTCTGCACAAAAACTGCTGAATCTGGTTTCCTTGTGAGTTAACAGATTGAACTGTGAATAGCGTGGAAGCTAGAAACAGAGACCTGTCCAAAGGTCCTACTCTTAGGTCTGAGGTCAGATGGACTGCAGATGGACACTTGCTGATTCCTGTCTCCTTGGCTCTATGTGGGCAAAACAGGAAAGAAAGCTGAAGATGTGAAGCCTGCTGAGATTCTGATGTGAACTACGTGTAAGGAGAGACAAGATTAGCAATGTAGGAATATTTTGTTGATAAAAGAGGCAGAGAAGCTTCTTATAAAAACAACTGAGAATTCTTTTGCCAACAAGATTAGGCACAGAATAAGACTCTTTCCTTCCTTCAGCTATCTCGATCCCTTGGTCTTATTCTACTTTGTTTTCACAACTAGGAGCTGTGTTTGGCATCTCATGATTCCCCAAATCTCACCCATATTTTTCAGAATATTCCAAGTTCAGTGAAAACACATTGAGATGTTTCAAATAGACTACGTGACATTCGACCTGTTTTAACACGTGATAATCATGACCACATCAAGATAATGAACATATTTATTTATTTATTTATTTATTTATTTATTTATTTATTTATGGGTCTGGGGATGGAACCAAGGGGTATTTGACCTCTGAGCTACACCCCCTGCCCTATTTTTATCCTTTATTTTGAAACCGGGTCTCACTGAGTTGCAGAGGGCCTCACTAAGTAGCTGAGGCTGTCTGTGAACCATGATCCTCCAGGTCTCAGCCTCCCGAATGCTGGGATTACAAGCGTGCGCCACCATGCCCGGCTTAATGAACATATTTACCCCACCAAGTTTCCTCATGTCCCTTTCTAATCTCTACCTCCTGGCCCCCTCCCCAGCCATTCCCATCTCCAAGCAGTCACTCTTTTAACAGTTTTCTGTTACTTTAATTAGCATCTGTAGTGGTGTTTCACTGTGAATTTTACCTTATCGAGTGTTTGATATTTTTGTATTCCTATATTCTTGAGCCTTGTTTTTGTAACTGGTTATTTGTGAAGTGCTTAACCTGTTTATGTCCTTCTTTTAATTGGAAGAACCAGGGAAGAGTTTAGTCCTGGGCTAATTCGTCGTCCTTCCTAAGGCAAAAACTCCTCCGAGTGCTTTAGCCGTGAACCATGAGGTTTTCCACTCTGGTGAGAACAGACGCTATTTCTGGCCCCATGTGAACTCCAGAAAGTTTCCTCTAATGCTTCCAGGTGGTTTCCTCAGATGTGGGCGCTGAGCGGCGCTCAGCTCAGGCTCAGGGGAGCTCTGCAGAGGTCTGTCTGAGTGCAGCTCTCCCCTCTTGTAATCTGTCCTGCAGACCATAGCCACACTGGGTTTGCCACTCAGCTGTTTCCTCAACTCAGGGAAACCTCCAAGGTCTCCCTGGTTCCCCGGCCTTGCTTCCTAACTGGGCAACTTGCCAGGCAGCCAGCGGGGCACGCACAGGCCACACCACTTGTTGCCATCTCTTCAAATTCACTGTTCCTCCTATCTGAGGTTTGATAACTTGAAAAGTGTTACACATTTTTCTTAATGTCTGGGGATAGGAGCTAATTCTGGTCTGTTACTCTAATCTTGACTGAAAGTGGAAATTCCTCAAATGGGTTTTACTAATGACTGTGACGCTGCTGTGCTAGTTTTGGTATTCTGGACTCCATTTGCACTGTCATACATAGGTACCTTAAGCTGATGAACTCTAATGTTAAGGAAATGACTATATTCATATTAATTACATACAGCTCTCTATAAATATAAATTGTATTTTTTGCACTCAGAAACAATTAAAATAATTTTTTAAAGTGTCCTTTTAGCCTGGCATGATGGCACGTGCTTGTAATCCCAGCACTTGGGAGGCTGAGACAGGATGATCACAGGTTTGAGGCCAGCCTCAGCTACTTAGTGAGGCCCTCTGCAACTGAGACCCTGTTTCAAAATAAAGAATGAAAAGGGCTGGGAGTGAAGGTAGAATGCCCTGAGGTTCAATCCCAGTACTCCAAAACAAACAAAGTATCATTTTGCAGGAAGGATGATGGCTGTAGCTCGAGACGCTAGTGTCTCATTCCAGAGACACAAGGAGCTACTACCTGGCGCCACCAGCCACCCAACCCACTTTACCTGGTGGGGAGGGCCTCAGAATTGCTGGAAAAGGCCTCTGGGGCAGCTCTTAAATAATGGCTGATCAAAAAAAAAAAAAAATAGACACACACCCCAGTTCTTTTGCCCCATCAGGGCAACTGCGCGTGTCCCTCACTGTCGCCAGTGCTCTGGAGCGGTTCCCCGCTATGAGCATGACTTGGCCTGGCTCCTTTCCTTTGCTTCTCGGTAACACTTCCCTATTCCTCTACTGGGTTTTCTTGAAAACATTTCCTAGTAAATCACTTTATAAAGTAGCTTATTTCACAGTTGTTAGGATGGGCATGCACAATGTTCATTGTGTATATAAACATTAATTTGTTCTCTAGACACAGCAGGTATGACATTTTTGGCTCAAAATGCACACTGACCAGCTTTATCATGTGACTCTTTCCATAGCGTGATTAATATGTGTCTTTTGGCAAGTAGTACTTGGAAATGGTTAAGTCCAGTGGCAAAATGTACTAGCCCATGCTGGACTGGAGTCCTAGCGACGGCTCCTAAAACCTAATGGCATTTTTAGGAATCCAATGTCCTGTGACAGTCTCCAACTCTTTCCTTCCCCAGCTGATGCCCTTTGTTCCACTTGCAGATCCTCTAGGGGTTGTGCACGCACTCTAGCAGGATGCTTGTGTATGGCTTTGCCCTCCGCCTCCCTCTGCCCAACACTCGCTCATGCCTCCTGGTATTATACCATCAATTCCCCTCAGCCGGCCAAATCTCCAGTGGTCCTCCAAAAAGTCATCCAAATGTCCATAGACCTTCACCATGGAACTAGTACTCTGTATTCCATAGGAACAGGACACGTCCAGACAACCTCTCAAACACCAGCAGTGTGATGACATCCCAAGCCTTGCAAGACAAGGTTATATCCTGTGAGATGAGGAAGTCAACTGGGCTCTCTGCCTACTGAACAGAATTCTTTGTAGGGATTCTCAACCTCAGCACCACTGGCATTTTGGGCTGGGTAACTCTGTTGCGGGGCTCTTCTGTACCCTGTAGGATGTTTAATGACATCTCTGACCTCTGTTCAAGAGATGGCAAATGCAACCCCTAGTTGTGAAAACAAAGTGGGATAAGACCAGAGATCAAGATAGCTTAAAGAAGCAGTCTCTTACACTGTGTCTCAGATGTGTGTGTGTGTGTGTGTGTGTGTGTGTTTTGGTGGTACTGGGATGGAACCCAGGAGGTACACCCCCAACCCGATTTTTTTATTCTTTATTTTGAAACAGGGTCTCACTGAGTTGCAAAGGGCCCCACTAAGCAGCTGAGGCTGTCCTCAAACTACGATTCTCCTGTCTCAGCCTTCCCAGTGGTGGGATTACAAGCATGTGCCAGCTTTAGTTGTTTTTGAGAAGCTTCTCTCTGCATCTTTTAAACATTCCAACATTGTTAATCTTGTCTCTCCTTACACATAGTTCACATCAATCTCTTCCCTGCAGCACTAACGAGAGAATACCCAGGCTACTTCTAACCAGAGTGGGGCTGGGAAGAAGATGCTTAGAGTATTCCCAACTCTAGCAACTGTCCAGGTCAGACATCTTTTCTTCTCCTGGTTTTGCCTACGCAGTCTACTTTCACTAAGGGTTGAATCTGAACCCCTCATTCTCGCATGGAAGTGTGTGAATAAACGAACTGGCCACCCTTAACTGAACTGAGCTGTAAGTGCCAGGGAGCGGAGGGAGGCAAAGAGGAGAGGGGACTGCAGCCTGGTGCCGCGGATGAGGGGCTTGGCCTCCTTGCTCATCTGCATATCAGTGCCTGAATCTGATGGGTAAATTATACCCCAGAACAAAATGCTTGTCTAAAAAATAAGAAGTTTTTTGGCAAAAAATAGTAACTCAAACAGGCAGAGACAGGTAGAAAAAAAGTGCTTTTGTTCTTCCTATCTTCATATATTCTATGTATGAAAGAATCTGAGCAACAGCAATCACTCCACCATACTGACAGGGAGCCGAGCTTGTCCCCGGTCCCACTGAGGAATAATGTCCAGGCTCTCCATACTTCAGGGCTCCCACCTCCAGCAGGGTTAAGAGACTCTGGGTGCTTACCTTATGGTCGAAACAACTGAGGATGTCAGAAGGCCGAGCCACAACGAGAAGGACTAAAGACTAAAGACGGTGGACCTACAATTTGCACTAAGGATAATTTCCCCCCCAAAAAGAGAGCTATTCTTACAGGTGTACAGCAGTTTATTTTCCCCAAAGTAAAATGCAAGAATACAGCAGTATTAAATTGCCCTGTTTAGCCAATCTGATGCCATTTTACTCTGGCAGAGCGCTTGTGGCAACAAGGGCACTTTTGACTCTAGTTCACGGTGATTTTATAACTTTAGTCACTTGTCTAACGCAAACTTCTTTACCACCCAAACTCTTGTTGCCTTTTTATATAACAAATTTATTCACTCTATTTCAGACATTTTATTTTTCTTATTGTAACATTAGGACTTGATAAATACAAAAGGTTCACACATACAAAAGTTTTTTTTTAATAGATGTGTGGTAGTTAAGAAAATCCATGAAAACAAAGCAATTTAAAAAATGACCAATACTCATCCATATAGCCAAGGAACAGTCCTCCTGAAATGTGGCTATAAAAATGGTCAAAATAGTTTCATTGTGATTGTTAAAATTTTCTATTTTTTTCACCTTTTCCAAGAAACCTGTCTTATACACTTATACTGGACCTGACTTATACACTTATACTGTATTTTGCTATAGCCCAACGCCCTGCCTCTTTGTTTTTATAGTCAGCCTGTGGTGTTCTGGTCAAAGGGAGATTCAACAATAGCTTCAGAAGCAAGAAAAACTGGAAGTAGAAGTATATTCATTGTCCTTTCTGATGTTAAAAAAAAGTAATGCTAAAAAAGAGTGATGTATTTTTATTAGTAATATTTTCTCTTCTTGCAGGATTTAATTTTCACACTTACACTGACAATAAACTACAATAGATGAACTTTTATTTTTTCCCTAAGTATTTTAAAAGAGTTTTTTTTTAAAAGATGAATTTTTCCTGTCTCAAGACTGAGTAAAAATAACACTGGAACAGAAGTCCAAGTTTATCTTCAACAGAGAGATGAGCTCTCCACAGCCTTTGTCCAGCAATGAAAAGTATGGCTGAAATTTAAAAATTAAAACACAAAACTTCCTTTTATTTAACCATAGATAATAAAAAATACTGCCAGAATGTTGCAGACATGAAAGCCAAATCAGAAGCTGGCTCACAGCTTGGATTTTTTTTTCCTCTGCTTAATAAGGAATAAATTGTCTTCGCCATCACCTTCTAGGTGCCTCTCCCTTCTCATCTGCCTGTTCCGCTTGCCCTCTTTGGTAGGCTGGTCCTCGCTTGGCTTGTGGTAATGTGATGAGTGGCGGAGGGGCCTGTGAGGCTTCTGAGCTTTAGGCCTGCCAGGAGAAGAGTGGGTTCTGGGGCCTCTGGGAAAGGCTTCATCCGCCTCACGGCGCCGGCCGGCCCTCCTGTGCTTCTCCTGCTCTCGGTTTCTGCTCCTCATTTCTTTCTCTTCTTGAGGCTGCCTGTGGCTCTTCCTCAAGGCACGGTGGGGTCTCTTATCTGCTGTTTCCTTATGCAGTCTCTTGAACTGCCTTGGAAAATCTCCATGTTTCTGGAGTTCTGAAAGTATAAAAGTATTTTTGTACATTCAGTAGCTGAGAGTTCATGTAGATTTCATAGATCTGTAAATAACTTAGTTGACAAGGAAGTTAGACATTTAAATATGTTAACAATATATTTTATTTTATTTTATTTTATTTTTTTGGTGGTACTGGGGTTCCTGGAAGCCCTTCTACCTCCGGGCTACACTCCCAGACCTATTTTTACATTTTCATTTTGGAAACAGGGTCTCCTAAGCCAGCGCGCGCGGCTGGCTTCGAACCTGCGCGATCCTCCTGTCTCTGCCTCCCAAGCGCGGGGATTACAAGTGTGCGCCACCACGCCCGGCACAATATGATATTTTAAAAAGCCTTTCCTAAGGTAAAAAAAATTCTCACTAAAATTAAATGGTTGCACAAATTAAATTAAATGTACATTCCTGATTGCAAAAAAGAGAAACATCCAAAAGTCTAATGATAGTTGTTCACTGTATTCAACACGGTTTAACTACATTAAGCAATGAAGAGGACCTGTGAGGCAGTAATCATCTTAGCTTTATGAAGAAAAGTCATGTCTGAACAATTCAAGTTACTTCAGTGATTAAAAAAAATTAGCAAGATGAATTACCCTCTGAAGATAAAATCCTAGCCACAGTAATGAGAGGTAGATGCCAAACTGCCCAAGGTATTATTCCTCCAGAGTAGAGACTGCTGGCGGGGGAGTATATTCTGTATGCCCATTTTTGTGTGTATCTTAAGAGGTTTTAGTGCTAGGTAATGTCACATTTTGTCAGGACTTGACACACGTACTGTGAGTGCTAATGGTAAGTGATTTTGACAGGGGTAGGTGGGAGATAAGGTTACAGTGAGGGATAAAAACTAACAAGTCAATGGAACCTTAACAGATTAAAGAAGTGGCCAATATAAATTTTTAGCAGTGGATCCCACAGCGAGCCCAAAGTAGATCTGTGTTACTGACTTGTCAATGCAACTAGCTAAAATGAAAGAAAGAAAAAAAGAAAAAAAGCTGGGCATAGTGGTGCACCCCTGTAATCCCAGCATTTGGAAGGCTGAGAAAGGAAGATCCAGGTTTGAGGCCAGCCTCACCTCCTTATTGAGGCCCTCTGCAACTTAGTGAGACCCTGTTTCAAAAATAATGCAAAATAGGGCTGAGAGTATAGCTCAGAGGTAGAATGGCCCTGGGTTCCAACCCCAGTACCACAAAAAGAAAAATAAATTTTTTCTCAGATTATTTTATAAATGCTCATTATAGGAAACTTGGGGAAAAAAACCCAGGAAAGCATCAAGAAAATTAAACAGAAAGCACTCAGAATCCTTTAATTCAGAGACATTTTATGCATTTCTTTTCGATCTTTCTTTTTTAATAGTTTCATAACCACTATTTTCATGTAGTACAATATCTACAGTTAAGATACATTTTATATTAAATATAATATGTAAAGTATGAAGGAGCTACTTTCCTTAAAATTAGCACCTTCATTTAAAAAAGAACCTAAACTGAGAGATAGTCCAAAAACGAATACTGAAAAGGCCAGAAAAGTCAGAAAATAATATATAGAACTTAAAAAATATGCAATTTTGTCTTGAAATTAGAAAGGTAAATTGGAAAACCGTTTTCAAAGATATAGCAAGAGAGAACAGAGGTAGAGAAAGTAGACTTAAGCTCTGCTTGCAATGTGTCCTGTAAGAACTGACTCTTAGGGGAAGTCCTAGCAATCATCTAGCAGGAAAGCCTTCTTTCCATGAAAAGTTAAAAGACATCAAAGAGGAAAAAAACAACTACTTTTGAAATAGGAAAATCACATAAGAATCTTTAAGACTGCATTCACAGACAAATAGCAGCATTTTTCTGGACATTTTCTGAAATGCTCATTATGTGGAGAAAAATGTTTATCAACAACAGATCACAACATAAGATCTAAAAAAAAATTTTTTTTTTTTTGGGCAGTATTGGGGATTAAACTCAGGGGCATTCTATCACTAAACTACACCCCCAGCCCTGTTCTTTATACTTTATTTTAAAAGAGAGTCTCACTGAGTTGCAAAAGGCTGGCTGTGAACCTGTGATCCTTCTGTCTCAGTCTCCCAAGTACTGGGGATTACAAATGTGCGCCACCATACCCGGCACAACATAGGATTTTTGAAGTAGGTATTTGAAATCTCAGTTTCTATGGCAATTATTAACATTTTCTATGGTAACCAATGACCTCCTCCAAAACAAAAACGGTGTTTAAAAAAAAAAGGAATTTAGGAACTACTACTAAAGTGATTTAATAAGAAGACAACAACATACCTTTTACTTTTCGTTTTATTCTCTTTTCTCTCTCCTGAATTTCATATTTGTCATCGTAGTAATAGATGAACGGAGATGTTGGAAATGTCTGGTTAAACATTCGTCTTTCTGTACATTCCTACAAAGTGTATTTGAAGTTATGATGTTACAAGGTTGCACTGTTCAGAAACCTTTCTGAGAGCTTCTGGATCATGCTACTTAGAGATGAACCCTACAGCACTGGCCTCATGCTCTGCTGCCCCACGTCTGGACTCTCTGGGAGGGTCATGCAGCTCAATGGGCCCATTATGCGTAGGTGCTATTTTTTTAGGCTCGGGTGTCCTCTCCTTACTTCTTTACCTATGACACCCTTCTTGTATTTTTTCAATCTTCCGCCAAATCCCTCGCTTGGTCTGAGTTAATAGCACTGAGGGGTGGGAGCTGTGTGCAGCTGCCGTGTCCACTGTAGGACAGCCCTACATTAATAATTTGTCCGTTCTTTGTCTGTCTCTTCCAATAGCCTCTGTCAAGTGCTTCTCCTGTCTCTTCTTCCCACTCCCATAATGTGGATATAAACTCTCAGCCATTAGTTCTTCCTCTCTACAAACAAGTGTTTTGCAAGCTTATTTTAACTTAACATTTACTACCTACTAGGGTAGTGATTCCTATGCTGGGGAGTGGGTGGTGGTAGGTTATGGCTACTTTGAAATGTTCCCAAGTAATTCTGAGACACTCCAAAGGAAATGCCTCTTCTTCTCCCCCACCCACGCTGAGACCACTTCTCTCATTCACTTCCTTCAGTGGCTCCCTATTCTCATGGCCCCAGCCTTCCCAAGGCAGGTACTGCCTACATTTATATCCTTTAGCCTGACTACTCCCCATAGAGTAGGCTTTTGTTTATTATGAAATGTGACACCTATCAATTCTGCATGTCTCAAAGCTTCCCTTTGTAACATTCCCATTTATCTTCTGCCATCTTGCCTAAAACATTCAATATCTGTTAGCAAAAATATAGAAGAAAAATTAGAAAACCTTTTGGAAAGTATGCGAAGTCGGGCGTGGTGGTGCACGCCTGTAATCCTAGAACTTGGGAGGCTGAGATAGGAGGATCACAGGTTCCAGGCCAGCCTCAGTAACTTAGTAAGGTCCTCAGCAACTTAGCAAGACCCTGTTTCAAAAACAAAAAAAATTAAAAAAGGGTTGGAGGTCTAACTCAGAGGTAGAATGCCCCTGAATTCAATTCCTAGGAACACACACACACACACACACACACACACACACACACACACACACACCAAAAACCAAAAAACCCCAAAACAAAACAAACCAAAACAAACAAACAAAAAAACCAAATCAAAACCCAAAAAACAACCCCCCCCCCAAAAAAAAGGAAAAGAAAAGAAAGTCCATCAAATATCCACACAAAGAATTTAACTGATAACTGATTCATCCAAAATTTGGCAGCACACAATGGACTGGTAATTCTCAGATGTCTGACCAAGCAGGTAGCTAGACATTTCATGTACGTATTTTGCACAGTTAAAGAAATTATGAACCAGTCTAAATATATACTTAAGAAAGCAATATAATAGAAATCTACATTTACCACTTACACAAAATTAGAATTTTTTACCTTACCATTTGACTTCTGATTTTTCCCCCCATGAAAGAACGTTCATAAAACAAGCTTTTGGTTTTGTTGATGCTATTTAGGTTTTCTATTTCATTATTTTTTGTTTCATATATTTATTATTTCCTTCCTTCTTTCATCTTTAGAGTTATTCTGTTGTGACTTTTTTGGATCATTTTGTATTTTTTTTTTTTTTTTGCATCCTGAAAGTTTTAAGGCAAACCTAAATGATAACATAAAGAAATGTTTTCATAAACCACTATCTACACTGGCTCCAAGTTCCCATTCCCAGAAGAAAGGATACCCAAGAAAGAAGTCTAAGATTCTAATAACTGAAACCAAAGGTTGCTAATTAATAACATAAAACACATAAAAGTACAAAACGCAATGGTAAGGTCATATTCAGAATACTTGAGTACTGTAATGGTGGGGTGTAAAGCAATTTTATCTCTAGTAAGAGTTCTAATAGTAGGAGAAAATAAGGCTTATGAGAAGACTAGAGACTCAGCTGATGCCCATGTCCGCAGAGCCTCTTACTTCGCAGTCCCACTCACCCTTCCACATCCTCCTGGAGTAGTCTCTCTGTACAGTGACTACTGCTGTCTTTGCCTCCCTAGCTAGAAAGTGAGTGGGATTAGGAAATGGCAACGTCATATGTCTCACATGAAGAATCTGTGCAACAAAAACATTTCTAGGGCTGAATTTCTGAAACCGAAGGGGAGGAGTCGTCAGACATCTTTAACCACCTGCCTGCTTTCCTGTTTGGATCCCGTACGGTCTAGACGGATGTGACTACACAAAGCTATACAGTATTACCAATGTTTTCCAAAGCTAAATGTAAATTATATTTTGATTATTCACATCGCTGGTCTCCTCCATTAGCACAGACAATTGGTAGTTGGCTATATAATTTATCTACTATTCTGGATTAGCCACACCACTGATCTTCTTCATTAGTGTTGGATAATCTAGAGTTCTTCATCTATGGCAGTAATGAGGCTGCCAAATTTGCTTTATTATAAATTAAAAATTATCTAAATCTAGATTTCAGGGATAAATTCCAAATGCTTTTAATATATTTCCTATCTATATTAACAGGAGTGACTAGTAAGCCGTAAGCATCCAACTATAATTGTTTTTCTTTAATTGAACAAACATAAATGCTAAAATTATACCCTTTTGCTTTGAAGAGGTAAGCAAGCATAAACTGTACATCTATGTGATTTGTGTGGCAGTGGGCTGCTTATGTGAATAAGTTTCCTAAAAGATGTTGGCAGCATCTGAATATTGGTAATGGGAATAAATGCTTAGAGAGCAGTAAAGATCTAGAGATGATTGTCTTGTAAAAGGATTCTTCTCTAGTTAGGTTTTCAATGTGAGTTCTATTAGAGTGAAATAAGTATACTGTCGGGTTTTTCCATCTGTGTCACCATGTGATAGGTTTGACCACATTGGAAACAGCATCCAAATGTCAGGGCTGAGATCCCCGGTACGACTTCTTTGCTTTGGAGATAAAGACTGAGGACCAAAGAGAAAAAGTGAGTTTTTCAAATCACTTGGTTAAGTCAGTAGCAAAGCAATAATTATAACTGAGGATCATAGCCTCATTCTAGCTTTCAACTCTACCCTTCACCCCACAGTTCCGGCTGCATCAATGTGGAAGGTAAACTTCGTCTGCTGATGGTCTCTGTCCAGAACTTTTCTTCTTCTTGTAGGCTTTTGTCTCTCCCCACAATGCAGGGCTCCTGAAGCCTGTACCAATCAAGTGCCACAGCTGGGATTCCAGAGGTGTCAGCAAGTGCTGCCCCGCCTTACTGTTCACTCCCTCACTTACATGCAGGGTTCCCCAGTCTTTGTTGATTTCCTGCTTCCTGACACTGTATCTGATTTGCTATTAGTTTACCTTGGTCTCCAGGCTGTTAGAAGCCCACCTGGGGAATGGGAACACATCTCTCCACATGGATTTTCTACTTCCTGTGCTGCTGCCCTTATTTCTCTGCCTCTACATTTCCAGAATGTATGGGTTCTGAGTCTATTCTTATCTGCATGTTATCTCTGGGATGAACTGCTGCTGTTTCACACTTACTGTGGCAGCTAGCTAGGGGACTCATGCCCACCCCACAGCAAGAAGTTTCTCCTACTCTGACACTTCAACAATGACAATACACAATTTGATCCTTTTGCTGGGATTAAGGAATATGCTGGCTGTAGCGGGAGTCTGGGCATATGAACGTGCATACGTGTGTACATGTGTATGCGTGTGTATAGTCAATGATGTGTAATACCTCTGTCTTTCTACTAAATGTCAAGGACTTCATGCGAGTGATAAAGATTAACTGAACATAATACCACAGAAAACTGGAGAAGGAGAAGACCTAACTCATGAGGCTCATGAGAACTGCCATCATATTGTTGGCAACTATTATTTGTCAGAACAAAGCTTGTGACTTCATGAGCTTTATTTGTTTTCATGTAAACATTGTTTCATTTGAAACAATGAGAGGAATCTGCTCTGACAGACTGTTATTCTGGCAGGGATGGAGAAGTAAATTAGTTCAAAATATGTCTTATCCCTGACTGTTAGTTTGTAAACAAGCAAACATTCACAGTTATATCTTCTTGAGTTCATCTTTCAGCAACCACTCCCTGTGAAAAAAGAATGCTTTATTACAAATGCCACTCAAACTTACATGTCCATAATGGCCTTTTTGAGCACAGTTGTAGCAATACACTAAGGTTGATTGTCCAGAAGGGGTCTTTGGCTTTTTGGGTGGTCCAGGTTTGGTCTGCAATATAGATATTTTCAGGGGGTTAATAAAGGTTAGAAAAAGCTATATAATTTTCTCCATTCCAAAAGAGTTCTTTTCAGGTAAGGGCTTTCTTAGAAATACTGCTCCTTAGAGCTTAGTGTGGAGTGGCAGTGGACTAAGACTGAGCCCTGGAGACAGCAATATTGAGGGCAAGAAGAGGAGCTTGTGAAAGGTCCAGGGAAGGGTGGGCTCAAGAATGTGGAGACACAGAAGAACATAACTACAGGCCTTAGAGAATAGGATGAACTGATCTACAATGCTAAATACAACAGGGCAATATTAGGACTGGGTAACACCCAATACTAGTGTAACTGCTCATGGATAACCTTAGTGCAAGCATTTAGAATCAATGGGAGAGTAGAAAGAGTAGAAGGAAGGAGGGTAAAGCACACAAAGGATAAAAAAAAAGTGAAAAGATCAAAGACATGACTACTCATAAAAGCCAGGATGGTGGTTATTACCAGTGGGGAGAGAACATTACACAGAGGGTTCTGGAATAGCTGCAGTTTCCTATTTCTTGTAGATGGGCGTGGCTGCTTGGGTGTGTGTCATATACCTAATTAAATTGTAACTCAGCGTATTTCAGTATGCATATTATGTTTCATAATAAAAATGTTAAAAGTTGAATACAAGCCTGGCATGGTGGCACACACCTGTAATCCCAGTATAGGCTGAGACAGGAGGATCGCAGGTCTGTGGCCAGCCTCAGCAACTTAGTGAGACCCTGTTTCCAAATAGTGCTAAAAAAAAAAAAGAATACAGGCTAAAGAAAGGAAGAGAAGCTGGGCGTGGTGGCGCACGCTTGTAATCCTAGCATTCGGGAGGCTGAGATGGAAGGATTGCGGTTCACGGACAGCCTCAGCTACTTAGTGAGGTCCTCTGCAACTCAGTGAGACCCTGTTTCAAAATAAAGAATAAAAAATGGGGCAGGGGGTATAGCTCGGAAGTCAAATGCCCCTGGGTTCCATCCCCAGACCTGCCAAAAAAAAAAAAAAAAAAAAAAAGAGAATGTTATGTATTATTTTGAGAAGCAAGAATAAGAAGGGACTGAGCATGAAGAAAGCTAGTGGAAATGGAGAAGTTGACAAGAGAGAAGAGGAAGAAAGTGATGGATGGAGAAGGGTTCCTGAGGAGGTAGTGGCTTTAAACAAAAGGAGAAAAACCAAATCCATGCCCCCTTCCTTCCCTTTTGGAGCTTGGAAGAAAAGATAAGGATGAGCATGAACTTGGGTAAATTTATTTCTTATGTTCTTTATTGGGATTCTATAACAAAGAGTGTTAAGTCTGCCAACTAATTATGTCGTTTAATATTGCAAACAGGTGGTTTGTGGGGTTTTCTTTTATTGACGTAGAAAAACAACAAATAAATATTAAGTCTTCTTCAAACTACCTTACGTTTAACTTTTATTCTCTGAAATAAAAAACCAGAAGAAAACAATAATCTAAGTAAACTTTTCTATTGAAATTCATTATAACTGTTACATAAAATAGAATCTATGACCCCAGCTATTATCAGTTGGGATATAATAAAAATACAATTAACAAGTATCATATTTTCCAATTATTAGTATGGTTCATAAATTAAGACTAGCTAAAAAGCCACTCGTTTTTAAAAAATACACTTTTATCAGTGCATTGTAACCTTACGTCATATTGAGGTATAATGTGATAGAAACGTATATGTATATAGCACCTGGTGCATTTTCCTCTGGATCCCGCTCTGCTCCGTTCATAGTATTCAGACTGGTATTGATAGCTTCACAAATGTACACAGGATTGTTTGAACTCTTTTCAAGTTTCCCTTTTCCTCTCTCTTTTTTCCTCCCCAAATCTACTTCCACTATTCTACTGGTCTCTCTCCTTATTTTTTTATTTTTTATTTTTTTTGGTGGTACTGGGGTTCCTGGAAGCCCTTCTTCCTCCGGGCTACACTCCCAGACCTATTTTATATTTTTTTGAAACAGGGTCTCTTACGCCAGCACGGCTGGCTTCGAACCTGCGCGATCCTCCTGTCTCCGCCTCCCAAGCGCGGGGATTACAAGCGTGCGCCACCACGCCCGGCCTCTCTCCTTATTTATTTGAAGTCTCTTTTGTTTCCCAGTTTCTTTCTAGCTTCTACGTATGAGAGGAAACATGTGATCCTTCATTTTTTGAGACTGGCTGATCTTACTTAGAATAAAACTTGTTAAGTCCACCCATTTTCCGGCAAATGACATAATTTGTTCTTTACGGCTGAGTAAAATTCCACTGTATGTATATATCACAGTTTTGTAATCTATTCAGCTATTGATGGATACCTAGGCTGGTTCCAGAGTTTGGCCATTATGAATTGTGCTGCTATAAACATAGACATGCATGTACCACTATAGTTTTCTGACTTCAATTCCCTTGGAAAGATACCCAAGAGTGGTATGATTGGATCATATGGTGGTTTCATACCCAGTCTTCTGGGAACTTCCAAACTAATCCCCGTGGCTATATTAATTTTGTAATTCTACAAACAATGTATAAGGTTCCTGTTTCCCCACATCCTTGCCAGCATGTAGTATTGCTTGTGTTCTTGATGATTGCCATGTACCACTCATTGCAGTGGTTTACAATTTTCACCAGGGAGACATGAAATCACTAAGTGATTTTTTCTATTGGAAACCAATATATATTTTGTGTGTGACTACAGATTGAACCCAGGCCTGTTCTATCTCTGAGCTACATCTCCAGTCTTATTTTATTTTCTATTTTTGAATCAGGGTCTCACTAAGTTGTTGGGGATCCTGCTAAATTTCCGAGGCTGGCCTTGAACCTATGATACTTCTGTCTCAGCCTCTCAAGTACAGGGATTACAAGAATGTGCCTCCATGTCTGGCCATCTATCTTGGCCAGACTTAAAAATTATGACATAAAGCTGGGCATGGTGGTGCACGCTTGTAATCACTGCGCTTGGGAGGCGGAGACAGAAGGATTGCGCAGGTTCGAAGCCAACCTCGCTGGCTTAAGAGACCCTGTTTCCAAATAAAAAATATAAAAATAGGTCTGGGAGTGTACCCCGGAGGTAGAAGGGTTTCCAGGAACCAAAAAAAAAAAAAAAAAAAAAAAAGAGAGAGAGAGAGAGACAGAGAGACAGAGACAGAGAGACAGAGACAGAGACATAAAAATTATAGCCTGAGCATACATGATTAAGAAAGAAATAAAAAAAAGATGGTGTCAAGTATGTGATAATGTTTTGAGGAAGAAGTTGTTAAAAGCTACTGACATATTTCATCAGATGAAGATTAAGAAATCCACTGGACTCAGAGAACAGGGTTGTTGGCAGTTGCAAACTGTTGTAAGCAGTTTCATTCGAGGGGCTGAGGCAAAAGCCAGATTGTAGTGAGGTTATCAATAAAGTGCAATGATGCTGAAGCATGGAACAGAGGTGCCTTTTCAAAAACTAGGCTAAGTACGGAAGAAAGAAAAGGAACAAATAGAGCATAATGGAAGGCCACAGATGCCCCATCAGCAATGTTAATTGGTGTCTGGCACATGCCAGGAGTGTGTGCATGCCTTCTTTCATCAGTTTATTAAGAAAAATAATTACTGAGCTCCTAACACATGCAAGACATTGTTCTAAGATCAGGTCATTGAAATGTGAGCAAGAAGCTGGGTATGGTGGCACATGCTTGTAATCCCAGTACTTGGGAGGCTGAGACAGGAGGATCGCACGTTTACAGCCAGCCTCAGCTACTTAGCGAGGCCCTGTTTCAAAATAAAGAATAAAATATAGGGCTGGGGGTGTAGCTCAGAGGTAGAATGCCCCTAGGCTCAATCCCCAGTACTGAAAAAAAAAGCAAACAAGATTAAAAACCACTGCTTCTATCTCCAGCAAACAAAGTGTGCCTACGCATTGTGCATGTACACACACACACACACCCCTCTCTCTGACAATACATGTAGACAGTGATAAGCAGTATGCAGGCAACTAAAATAGAGTTATGAGTCACTGGTGATGACTTTGTTGGTGCTGGGGTCAACCATCACTAGAATGGTCCTTTCTAACAAGAAAAACCAGGAATGTGATGACTAAAACACTATTCTAGGAATAAGGCACAGGGAGCAGGTAGTTCAAAGTTCCAAGTTAGGAACAAGCTTATCATATTTGAAAATGTGGAAAAGTAACTGTAAACTTGGAGCTATATCAGGAGAAAGAAGACTGAAAGAAGAGAAGGTTCTAAAGGGTGAGGAGAGACCAAATCATGTGGGGCTTTATAACAGGGTGAAGAGCACTGGATTCCTTTTGAGTGGCATGGGAAGCCAGTGAAGGGCTTGAAACTAAAGGAGGGTACTCAGTCACTAGTTGGTCACTGCTAGGAGACCATAAATGATGATAAGAAGAATAATCCACCCATCAAATAATAGATTTCCTTAAAATGGTACTTATCTACATTTATAAATTGTTCTATTCAAATACAGAAGACAATTATTCTTTGAGGCAAGATTTCTAGATTCCTTGATGAGAAGGAAAACATGCTATGTTTATACCACTGGAATAAGAGATTCCATTGGCTTGAATCCTATGCAAAGGACAAGATAAATCCAGAAGTGATGATGAGAGAATAATGACCAGAGAAGCTGTGAGAACCATGTCAACAGGGATATCTGGTTGCTGGAACTTTATTTGAGTGGTGTGGATACAAGTACAGATGCCAGCAAAGAAAGGACTACCTGCGCCCCATGGTCCTAGCTTTTCCTTGAGGGGACAGGACACCAGGAGAACTGCACACACTACCACATGGCTCTCGAGAGGCTCACTCCATCACCTCTCAGGTAGAGGCCACCTTTAAGTAACACTGCCACTTGTTTCCATGCTCAGGCTCCTAATCCTTTCCCTACTCTATTTCTTTATTTTTTTTTTTTTAAATAGTTCTATTACCTTCTCCTGTACTAATGTAGTTTGCTTATTGCTGATTTGCTATCTCACTGCTATATTGGAAGCTGCACAAGGGTGGGGACTTTTGTTTGGGCTACTGTATATCCCTATGTCAAGAAACTAGACTAGGAACTGACAAAAATACCAAAATAGGGATGGGCAAACTATGGCCCACAGTTCATCTGGTCGATTCCTGTTTATTGTAGCGCCCACAGTAGAATAGTTTTAAATGGTCAAATATAATAACAAAAGGATATTTTGTAACACAAAAATTATGTGAAATTCAAATTTCAGTGTCTGAAGTTTTACTGAAACATAGACCATATATTAATTTAGTGGATTATATTCAGCAGCTTTCATGCTAAAAGGCTAGACTTTTGACAGAAACCATATGGTATGCCAAGCTAAAATATTTACTCTCTGGCACTTCACAGAAAGTTTGCCAACCTCAGACCTACGACAAAGGAAGTTCCCAATAAATAAATAGTGGTGAATGAATGGGTGTTAAAGACCTCAAAATTCTAATGAGTGGGAAATTGGTTATGCAGCTCATTAAAGTGTAAAAAGTACACAGAAACACTGAAATTATCTGCTAATTATGAACAAGAAGGAAAATTTTATGGAATTTCTCTGAATTTATTTCCCTTGTCTGAGGAAGTAACAGGTAGTTCTAATGTATTTATCCCTTAGTAGAAATCATTCACTCTAAAAGGTTGTTGAGTTCCAACTATGCACAGAGCATATAATAAATTCTATGAGGAATGCCAAGACATAATTCTAAAATAGACAAAAGAATAAAATAAATATAGTAAAGATCTTAAATTCTTAAATTCATGTTTTTCATTAAAGAACTACAGTGGTATTTTTTTTCTGAGATGTTGTTCATATAGTCTGAAAGAATGAATCATGTATCTTGCTGTTATAGAATGGATCCCAGATGAGGTTTTTTTTTTTGTTTGTTTGTTTTTGGTGGTACTGGGGGTGGAACCCAGAGGCTTTCTACCTCCGGGCTATACTTCCAGACCCATTTTATATTTTATTTGGAAACAAGGTCTCACTAAGTTGCTGAGAGCCTCACTAAGTAGCTGAGGCTGGCTTTGAACCTGTGCAATCCTCCTGTCTCAGCCTCCCAAGCGCGGGGATTACAAGCGTGCGCCACCACGCCTGGCTGCATTAAATGTTTTTAAGCCAGTTAACATACATGTGGTGCAAAATTTAAAAGTACTAAAAGGTACAGAGAAAGGCCTGTCTTCCTCTCTGTTCCCATTCAAATGCCTTTCCTCAGAGGCAACTACTGTTACTAGTTTTGTTCTATTAGAGATTGTCTAGGCACATAAAAATGCATGGATACATGTGGGACTCCTACGGAGGTGTAGTACAAGGCTATGGACTTGGCCTCCTCAAAGAAAAAGTATTCCAGGAAGAGATTTTAAGAATTGGGGACAATTAAGGGCAAAACTGACTAATTCTTTCAAAGAGCCAGAGACTCTGGTAATACCCAGTTACCACTGAACTTTGGATTATGTTCTAATTCTGGCTCTACTGGCCGTTGAGCTTGGGGGGGTTTCTTAACATGGTTTTGCTTTGTCCTACCCATCTGTAACATGGAGATAGTAACAGTGCTCCTTCCTGACACTGTTGTGAGGACCATACACATACTCATCTTAAGCAACCCACCAGTAAAACAGGACCAGGGGACCCTTCCTCCTTGAAATATTTTCTTTACTTAAGTTTCCCAGAGGACACATTCTGTAGGTTTTCTTCTACCTCACTGGCTGCTTCTTCTCTAGTCCCCTTCCCTGTGTCCTATCCTTACACTGGAGTGTTTTTTGACAGTTTTTCTTCTCTCTTTAATTCTGTCTCATTTCATAGTTTTATATTACCTTATACCCTGGCTACTCTAAAATTTGTATTTTCAGCCTCGCTCTCTCCAACTCCCTACCTCTTCTAGGATTCCTAACAGGCATCTCCTCTCTGGCTTAAGAAACCCTGTTAAAAAAAAAAAAGCACAAACACAAACAAACAAACAAACAAACCAAAAATAAAAAAAACATAAAATAGGTCTGGGAGAGTAGTCCGGAGGTAGAAGGGTTTCCAGGAACCCCAGTACCACCAAAACAACCCAAACAAACAAAAACCAAAACAAAACCCTGCCCTTCACCCATGTTCCTCCTTCAGTAACATTCATGTTCTTGCCCATCTCATCACCAGCAACCCTCTCCTCTCTCACTTATAATTCATATGCAGTCCATCAGCAAAGCTTGTCAGCTCAGTACAATACATCCATTTCGTGCATCTCATCACTACTGCCCTGGTCTGATTCAACTCTGATTTGGGTGATTATGAGGGCCTCATAACTGGTCTTTCTCCTTCTATTCCTGGTCCTCTGCAGCCTAATATCAACAGAGGGCGACTACCAGAGCATTATTACTCCTCAGCTGGAACCCTCTAATAGCTTGTCCTCTCTACAATGACCTACAATTTGCCTTCCCCACTGTCTGACCTTGCTATATGCCTTGAAACATACCATACTAGCCCTTTCAAGAGGTTAATCAAGAGCTTAGCACTGGCTCTTCCATCTTGCCTGGATCACTCTTCCCCTAGATACAATGTGGTATCATATTCCTTCACCTCCATCAAGTCTTGGCTCATGGCATCTTATTGGTAAGGCCTTTATGACTGTTCTACCTAAAATGGCTGGCTAGCTCTGTCCATGTGGTACTCTTCATGTCTCTCATATTTGAAAACACCCCCAACCATAAAACAAACATCCTCCCACTCAAAAAACTTCCATGGAACTCATCACACTTGACCCATTAACTATTTTACTTGTTTTATCTATCTAACCCTAGCCCCACCCACCAGGCAAGAAGAAATTAAGTTCTGTGAAGGCAAGGAGTTTTGTCTGCTTTTGTTCACTCTTGTGCCCAGCTTCTGAAATAAAGCCAGGCATATAGTAAGAGTTCAGCAAATCTTAATAAACGAATAATAAGGTTATGCATTAGTAAAGTACATGGTCCATAGTAAACATCCAATAAATTTTAGCTATTGTTAATAATAATTCACAAATAATTATTTGTGAAAATAATATATTTTTATGTCACAACGGGCAAACCTACAAAACCATGCTTTGGTATATGAAGAAGCTTGAATAAATAATCAAACAGCTTCCTTACTGTCTCTTCTAATTCACACTGAGAGTATGGAATATACTCTAGCAAAATCAAGAAAGAATTGTAATGCAATGAGAATAGGAACTCAGTCTTACAGAAACCAGGGATGAGGAAATCCTTAAAGATTTTGAAAGCAAGTTTCTTGTTGACAATTGTTATTTTATTTTAAAAGTAATCTCAGATATAGCCCCACTGTTCATTTATGTCCCTGGATGAAGTGAAAACATTTGGATATTCATTCATCTGAATAATGTCACTACTTAGAAACTTCCATTATTACTAATAAAAATAGCACCAATATTTATATTGTTATGAAATTTGAAACTGTTTCACAATAATTAATTAGTAAATGACATGACAAATGCTATCTACATACCCTCATTTTAATAAACTATCATGCACTTGGACTTAATAGGAAATCAGCCTAGATCTTATTTAATTAGAGAACATTTCTATATTAGAATACTGAAAACTCAATAATGATTTCCAGTGGACAAGTTTTCATACTATAATCTAACAAAATTCTTTAGGCTACTTAGAGTGTTAGACACATAGATTTGTGACTCAATACTTCTGTCTTGGAGCATGTCTTTATTTTTAATTAACAGAAAAGGTCCAATTTAAAGCAGCATGTGTCGACTCTTTAGCTCTGTCTAACGTGCGTGTACTGCTGACAAAAAGTTAAATCCAAAGGAATGAGTGTAGTTTTGTAGAACTTTTTTTAAGTAAAAAAAAAAAAAAATCATCTAAAGATTTTAACCCATTGGATACCAAATGAACTATTTATGGAAGCAGGCCCTTTTTTGTTATAGACATTTAAATAATCTATATTTGTAAGGTGATATCTTGGAGATTACTATCAACATATAGAAGTAATGTGGTAGAAAGCATTACCTATGAAAGGTCCATCCCATCTGCTATTCTTGCTGAAAGCTTTTCATGCACCAGTAAACTCAGTAAATATCAGAAGATAAAGCATAAGCCTACCACGCCACGGATTTACTCCTAATGTCTCCTCAAAGTGCAGCCCAATGCCACGATTACAAATGATTCTCTTCTAATGTCATTTTACATAACCCTTTTTTCTGCATGAGTAGCTAGTGCGGAATGAATGAATGAATGCCATTAAAACAGTTAATCATTATCTGGGACACTGGCCTTACTCCCTTCACTATTAGGAATCTCCATGACAAAGGCCAAGAGATCAAAAAACGCTAGTGCTGCCTCAGTGTCCTATTTCTAACAGTAATTTTTTATGCAAATGAATCTGCTGGGCATCTCCCTCTGTGACCTTGAGCTGCCCTTATCTAAACTGACTTTGATCCAATGAGAGCTTGCATCTAGTTGAAGTTCATTACTATACAGGATATGCAATCAATTTCACTAATTAAAGGGAATTTTCTACTCTTATGAATGCAAAATGGGTTTATTTTTATAATTATACATATGCTCAAAGACGAGATTATGTTTTTATGTATTAATCCAATTTGTAAGTGAACATACCTTGAAAAGCAAATATATACTTGAGGTAAATACACTACCAAATATATCACTGAGAAAAACAGAGCTTAGTTACAGTCTCTGAACAAGTGGAATTTTCATGTATACCTTTGTGTGTGTGTGTGTGTGTGTGTGTGTGTGTGTGTGTGTGTGTGTGGTACTGAAGGTGGAACCCAGGAGCTTTTCTATCTCCGGGCTATACTCCCAGACCTATTTTATACTTTATTTGGAAACAGGGTCTCACTAAGTTGCTGAGAGCCTCACTAGGTAGCTGAGGCTGGCTTTGAACCTGTGCGATCCTCCTGTCTCAGCCTTCCAAGTGCAGGGATTACAAACGTGTGCCACCACGCCTGGCTTCATGTATACTTTCTGAAAATAGGATGTGATATTCATGTTTGAGAATGACTCTATGCTTTCAAAATATTTCCAAATCAATTTATTCTTTCAATAAACTCAGTAATGGTACAACCCTTCCCCCAATATTTATGTTTTAAAAAGTCCAATCCAAGTAATCAAATATGATTTCTCAAGAAAATGTTGCCACAAACTAAAAGCTTCCAACCACATTCAGAGTTCATTTTGAAGTAGCCTATTGATATCAATTTGACACTTGAGCAGGGAAAATGTTTGAACTTAAAATATACTTTTTTATTGCTTAAAGGCACTACTTTTTTACTGGTTACTTAGATCAGAGAAAGTTTTCTAAATATTTTATTTAGTTTTATAAAGAATAGGCAGGAAAAGAAAGAATAATATTTTTCCTTACCTTTGATATTTCTTAAAATATAAATGCGGCTGGACATGGTGGCGCATGGTAATCCTAGTACTTGAGAGGCTCAGATATGAGGAAGGCAGGTTCAAGGCTAGGCTCAGCAACTTAGTGAGATCCTCAGCAACCCGGTGAGACCCTGCTTCACAACCAAAATAAGTAAATAAATAACAAGGCTGGGATGTATAGCTCAGAGGCAGAACAATCCTGGGTTCCATCTCTAGTACCCAAAACGTATATGCATAAGCATGCCAACAATATCTGGGTCTACAGGAGGAGAAGTTTAAAAGCTGGGCAGGTGACCTGATGGCGAAGAGCAGAGCTGAACCTGTGAGAAGGCAGCACTGACCCTGCATTGCCAGCAGAGCACAGGCTGGCCCGTCCCTCCCCACAACACGTTTCTCAGAGTGGATCCTCACACCTGGGATGCGAACTCCAGGCCTAGTCCCACCATGGTTTTGGACAAAGTCTTCCATGTGTTCACTGTTCTGCCAAATATTAACAGTGTCACTTTCCTTTGAGGATACCAGAAGAAATTTTCTAAGCTAAAGACTTCAGAATTATTTTAAAACAATGCTTCTTTTATGAATTTCTTTTTTGAGGTACTGGGGATGGAATCCAAGGGCATTCTACCTTTGAGCTACACACCCCCAGTCCTAATTTTTATTTTTTATTTTGAACCAGGGTCTCACTGAGTTGCAAAGGGCCTCACTAAGTAGCTGAGGCTGTCTGTAAACTGTGATCCTCCTGTCTCAGCCTCCCAAATGCTGGGATTAAAAGCGTGCGCCACCATGTCCGGCTTATGAAATTTTTTAAGCTTTTATTTTTCTTAGTGAAAAACAAATTCACAGTTGGGCATGGTGGCGCATGTTAGTAATCCCAGTACTTGGGAGGCTGAGACAGGAGGATCAGTGATTTGCGGCCAGCCTCAGCTACTTAGTGAGGCCCTCTGCAACTTAGTGAGACTCTGTTTCAAAATAATGAATAAAATATAGGGCTGGGGGTGTAGCTCTGAGGTAGAATGCCCCTGGGTTCAATCCCCAGTACTGCCAAAAAGAAAAAGAGAAAACCAAAACCAAAACCAAAACCAACCAACCCAAATTCACTTACATTCCAGTGGACATTGCTACTGATTTCCTTTATATCCTAAAATGGCGTTAAAAGTCCCATATACAATAATATACATATATATTTTTTATGTGTTAAAAAACTATGTCATATGCCCAACAGACTTCCAATCCATTGGGTAATTCCTTAATTAGGCAGATTTTTGAAACATGTATTATGTACACAACAGACCGGAACGTCTCCTTTGGAGCATTTTCTAGTCTATCGGGTGATTACATCATTAAGCCACACATGCTACGTAGAAAAAATCCTTATGAAAATTCATGAAAAAATGTACAGCACATCATTAGCATGCAGCAGACGTGTATGCTTTTGAAATTTTCTCTGTTAAAAAAAAAAAAACTACATGAAGTAATTAGTCCAGGTCATGAAAACATGAGAAAGGTACCTGACACTGGTGAAAATGAAAATAAAAAAACCTGCATCTCTAATGGCTTATCTGAGAATAATTTGTTTTATAGAAAAATGGATTCTTAAACAAGAGTTCGTTTGAATTATAGTACAGTGTTGCTTTACTGATTTATTTCCAATACACACATAACTTCCTTTCTCCCTCTCTTTTTGATATACTTTAAGTTTTACAAACCAATGGTTTGAAAGAGTGCAAATAACCAGGGGCAAAACCATTAATTATTCAAATACTTACACTATTCTGTATGCTTGTATACTTTTGTTATCATTTTATGAAATCAATAATTCAAAGGACTGCATGAGAATGTCTTTTTTAGTAAGTCAAAACTATGTTAAAGTAATGTAAATAGATGTAAATGGTTGTAAATCCCAGTAGTGAAAAGATTACATAATTACAACATTGAGTACTAGGTAAAACCTTACCACATTGTATTTGAAAACTAAAATAAAAGAAGCACAAGTTTTATAAAAAGAAGCCACTAAATTAATTAGTTTATGATCTTTCTTTTTGGAAACGAGACACTTCTCCTACCAAAAAACCCCAACAACAATAACAACAAAAATAAAGAAAATCTCAGTAAGCAGAGAACAATGAACATATATGCAAGACAGTAAGGATCTCAGTAATTCACTCCCTGAATGCTCCAAATCTTCATGGTTTAAAAAGCATCCCAATTTTCTCTAAAGGTAGTGGCATTTATTCACTGGGCCATAGCTAATTTTACATGGAATGCAAAAATGTTAGTTTAAGTTTAATTTACCATCCTATTTAAATATTTCCAATGTAGCTCTCAAACTGCAGAGCTATCCCTCTATTTTAATTTTAAAGTAAGTTAGCAAAGGCCTCCTTCTTAATCCCCAGAGACTACCTACATAGTGACACAAACCACAAATTTATGACAGCAACATAAATGCTCTTCTGAAGTAATGTGCAACATTAAGTGAAAATCGTTTCCTGGAAAGATATTATAGGTATCTATATTTTATTTGCCATCTTAAACATATCTGGGTCTTTATGGCCTTATTTTAAAAATGTATTTCCTTTTTATATTTCCTGGTGCAAATGGACTGCATAAATAAGCAATGTGCTATGAGGCTTCAGACCAGCCGATAAAACCTTTCAATTTTCATGCCAGCTTCTTCTTTTGTAATTCAAATCCGCCTGGAAACTGGCAGCTCTGAAAACTGAAACAAGCACTGCCACAAATACCTTGTAATGCTATCGACCTTGTCTGCCCATGCAGTGAGAAAGGGGGATGCGTATGTGTCTGCAGCCATCCAGATAACACAACTCATTTTTTTTGGGGGGGGGATAGGGATAACAGAAGCCAGCCCCAGACTGTGCACCAAAAGCAGTCATTACCAGGCGAGCTGGAGAATAAGTCTCTTCAAAATACACAGTGCATTTAAAAACCATATATGAGGCTGAGCCACTGCTGTCATTACCAATTTTAATTTAGCTCCTTCAGTTTGCCAGCCAGATAAACTCTTTAGTGCTGTTTTTTAATCTATTTGCCACATTTTATGTTTAAGATTATAGTAATATGGACAGGAGAAGGAATCACTTTTAGGGGAAATAAAGAAATAGATCCGCTTATCGGCGCCCATCAGAAAGTTCATTAATCAACCAGGCTTTGTGCCCTCTAAATTGAAAGGTTAAATAATCCTCTCAGGAATATTTCTCGGCCCCCTCCGCCAATTGTCCAGAAAGGAGCTGCCATTCATAGCACACGGGATCAGTGACAGGGTATCTTACCACTGTTTGGGCCCCAAACAATGATGGACAAATGGCCTGGTTTACAAAGAAACCTTTTAGTACACAGATGGAAAAGGACCACAAGCTTTGATGCAGGGTAGAGGGATGAGGAGGGCATGGAGACTGGATATAGGGACAGAAAGAATACATACATTTATGAATTAATGGGTATTTCATTTGAAGACTTACTGGGTGAAATATAAAGCACAGAAACCACATTAATATATAACTTTCAACTATATGAAATGTTTAACATATTTAAATCTGCTTACATATTCTGTTTATATATTTTGTACATAAACCTCCAATGAAAAGTTAAACCATAGCTCTATTTATTAGCTAATACACAGGGATCCACATAAACTGCAAGATTTTCATTTTGACCATAACTCTACATGATTTACAACACATGGCAACCCCTTTTCCCCAAACCCTGCTTATTCTATTGAAATACTCGTAACCATCGGTTACAAAGGTAGGGAATTCCATTAACTGCAAGGACCCGGTTTCAAGTGTGTTGGGTGAGAGTAATGCTCTTTTGCTTTTACAATATATTCCATCTTAGCCCTTGTCTTAAAATAAGGAACAAGCATGAAATTGGAATGCTCTTTGAAAGAATACATGTCACCTGTGTTGAGAAAGTGCTTGGTTTTGTTGCTTTTTTGCTGGACATCTATGAGAATATAGTTTGAGAGTTTGCAGAACTGATCCAGCTCTTACAATACTATGTTTTGCTAAGAAATCTAAGTGATGCCGGGCATGGTGGCACATGCTTGTAATCCCCGCGCTTGGGAGGTGGAGACAGGAGGATCGCGCAGGTTCGAAGCCAGCCGTGCTGGCTTAGGAGACCCTGTTTAAAAAAAAAAAATTGGTCTGGGAGTGTAGCCCAGAGGTAGAAGGGCTTCCAGGAACCCCAGTACTGCAAAAAAAAAAAAAAAAAAAAAAAAAGAAATCTGATTTCTTGGCATGAAGCAGTTTAACCCAAAGTACAAAACACTGATAGACTATTTTGTTTCCTCCCTCATCTGACTAACGTCAGCCCTCTACCCCAGCATATAGTACCATAATTGGCAGGTGTGTGAATTATTTGATTTCATTTTATTATTATTTATATAGGAAGCAAATATTTATAAAATTTAATTTGCTTAGGGTAGATGACTGTGCAGATGACTGAAGTTATCACTTTAAAATTATGCATTTATTAGGTTAATATACATTTTTTCAAAGTGGTATCATTGCTTTTTTATTTTTTTGGTTCAAAGGATCGAGCCCAGGAGCCTGTATATGGTAAGTGTGTATTGCATTTTTACAGCACAATTCACTATAGGCAAATTATGGAACCAACCAAGGTGTCTGTCAACAGATAAAGAAAATGTGATATATACCAACAACAGAATTTTATTCAGCCATAAAGAACAAAATTTGTCATTTGTAGGAATTATGTCATTTGTAGGAAAATAGATGGAACCTGAGAACATTACACTGAGATCAGTCAGTCTCAGAAAGTCGAAAGTCCCTGGGTACCATCCCCAGTACCACAAAACAAACACACACACAAACATTCTATATACTGTGTAAAATACATTTATCATTTCACTGCATACTTAGAAATATCCTATAGCTGGGCGTGGTGGCGCATGCTTGTAATCCTAGCGCTTGGAAGGCTGAGACAGGAGGATCGCACAGGTTGGAAGCCAGCCTCAGCTACTTAGTGAGACCGTTTCCAATAAAGCATAAAATAGGTCTGGGAGTATAGCCCGGAGGTAGAAAAGCCCCTGGGTTTTATCCTCAGCAACACACACACACACACACACACACACACACACACACACTATCCTATAAAGCATATTTCCCATTTTTCAGATGAAGAAACTGAGGCTCTTACAAGTTAAATATTTTAACTACTTTTTCAATCTAGAACACAAAATTATCAGACTCTGAGTAGAAGTCCAATTCCAAAGCTGGCATTCTTTCCTTATGATATAAAACACTCCTTAGTAATTTCCTCAGAAATATGTCGGCCCCCTTGCCAAATTTCATACTACATCTTTTTATGGACTTAAGTAAAATGAGGAGGAAACATAGTCCAATGGGAAACAAAGGAAATGTGAGGGAACCAAGAAAGTCAAAGTTGAGATTTTTATTGTGTAAACAAAGTTAGGATACAACCCTAAACTTAGTTTTGCTAACTGGAGAGCAATGTAGAGTAATCCACAAGATATCTATAAAGAAATATACTAATATAAAGTTGGCATTTATAAGCATGCAATTGTTATAAAAGTATAAAGATGACCTTATAATCTACTCAGTAGATTCAGTTATGTCTGTCTGTCTGTCTGTCTGTCACATCACTGGGGATTGAACCCAGGGGCATTCTACCTCTCAGGTACACCCAATAGCCTTTTAAAATTTTTAAAAATTTCGAAACAGGGTTTCCTTAAGCTGCTAACGTTGGTCTTGAACCATGATCTTCCTGTCTCAGGGTCCTTAGTACTGGAATTATAGGTGCATGCCACCATGCCTGGCCAGATCTCTGATTTTTGAAAAAATGAATAAAATATATACACATGAATTCTTTTTAATCTATAAGCTAATACAGATTTATGAACATTCAGTTTGAATATTTCCCATTTTTGAAAAGTGACCCATCCATGTATTGGTATATCAACTAAGGTGAAAGTATAATTGAATGCCAAAGATATTTAAAAATATCTAAACATGCAGCATTTTTCTTCATATAATATTTTTGACATTACTTAAAAACCAGAATTGTTGGTCTGAGTATCATTCCATCAATTTCAAAACAGCTGGAAGAAAGTATTTATAAATGTACAAATCCCATGATTTTCTGATGTCAAATGACCTATGAATTCCAAGTCTACAATCTGAGCAAAGTGAGCAATAATTCATTACTTTTAGTAACTGAAGAGAGAGCACTTTTGAAGCCTTAAACTAAGTTCAACTTAACTTTATTACTAAAGTTTATATCATAAAGAAAAGTATAACATGAGTTCAGAGAGACTGTTCATATCAAGAAGTTAGGGGTCCTTCCTGCAGATTATTCAAATGATTTATCCAAACTCTTAAAGGTTATGGTTGATCATAACTGAGTAACTAATTGATTCCCAAATACTTAAGACCTGTGAGGAATTACTGTAATCTACCATGTCACTCCCATGCATGACTACTAAAAGGAATGTATACTGAAAATATCACTGGTCCAGTATTCCTTATTTACATTTATTATTAGACTGAAATATCCAGAAAAGAGTATTAAAAACCCAAACACCTGGAATATATTTCTTCAAGGAATGACAAAAATCTCCTATTTTAATATACATATAAAAAGTAATTACTCAAATATGCTAAAATTATTCTATATTATACTTCTATACTCTTCATGTATAAGTAACATGACATAAATAGGCATCATTCAGCACCCAGATTTAAAAATTACTAATTTGCTATATAAGTCAAATACTGAACAATTATATATTATATTTATATTAATTTTGCTATACTAGGGGCACTCTTTCAAAGTGCAGAGCTGCAAATACAGGATGTGCTTTTTGGGGGGATTATAATGTCTATCTTTTTGAGAAACAAAAGAAAAAAATTTAAAGTATACTATATATATGCATATTATAAACATTTAGAAATGGAATTACCACATTTAACTATCAAAAAGAAACTGCCCGTGCAATGACTAAACATAATTTCTTTTAAAGCAAAAGTGAACACACCTGGGGAAGAGAAAAGGGTAATAAAAAGTTTGAATGTAATTTTCTATCTTTCCATCATCTTTAAGAAAAATATGTATTAATACCTAAGAAAATGAATAACCACAAGAATTTCTTTAAATTTTAAAAACAAAAGTAAAACTCAAAACTCAAATGGCAAAAAGTCCTAAATTTACTGGCCTTTCCCTCAGTCACTGTGGGACAACAAAGCACAGAGACCTTTCCTGTCACATGAAGAAAGAAAATTAGTGTTCATGGTAAACTCCAGATTCAATTAATTTATTATTGAGTAACATGGTACTAGCTAAGAAGTGAACAAAACCATTAATGAACCAGTGATTAGGTCATTAAAGATATTTAAAAGATAGCAAAAGCACAGCTGCTTCTATGTCAAAACATTTTTAATAAGTTTTTCTAGATCATGTAGATGCTGTATACTTCTCATTGCTTCATTATCTGATACACTTAAATCTACATTAGGATTATTGTAATAAAGCACTTGATATTTAAATATGTTAACAGGAAAAGCTACTCAAAATGTACCATATTGATTTCTCATTTAAACTAGTTTTTCATTAAAATATTAAAAATCAAATCAGTTTAGAATTTTCTACGAAAAAACAGACACTTCAGTATCTCTTTGAAAAGAAAAATGTGAGGTAGGGTTTGTTCATGTGCTTCAGTAAATAATAAGAAAGTTATATCCAAATCTAAAATATTTTTACTCCATCTCCATCCAAAAATAAGTATGTACACACATGATTTGTTAATGTCTGAGGAAGCATTACAAGAGGTAAAATAACATATGCATCTATAATTCACAGCATCCATGTTTTTCACTTTCCTTTACAGAAGCTTTAGGAAATTGCTTTTTGATGATTTGGCAAATTGTATTTATTTTTAAATGAATCTCATTTATTGAGATGGATAATTCCAGTTTTCATTTGCTTTGAAAATGCATTTTTCAATTGCTTCCAATGATAAGTTCTGGCAAAATGTGGTTCAACATGCCAGTGAAATAAAGATTAAAAAAAAAAATCAGTCGACATACTATGTAAATGTAGTAATTACCTTTTATACTCAAAACATGGTAAGACTGAAGTAAAAAATTGCTAGCACAATTTTGACACTACATTCATTAAGAAAAATGTAAATATTTAAAACAAAAACAAAGCTAGTTACAAAAATTTTCCATTTGAAAAATCTTTAAAAATTTTGGTCACTGTCTTCATAGATGGAGTATGAGTAATTAAGTCATCAATGCTTATTCAAAAAATTTCTCTTTGGGGTGGGAGTATAGCTCAGTGGAAGAGCTCATGCTTAATGTGTGAGGCCCTGGTTTCAATTTCCCAGCACCAAAAACCAAACCAAACCAAACCAAAAGCCAAAAGCTTTTCATATACCAAGTAACTTGAAAGATGAAGCAACCTGGTTCCTTTAATATAGTACTGGCCCCGCAGTAGCATACGAGAGTCTTGAGTCTTCTAAATTACCAGAGCACACATACACTCACCTTAGTAGTATTTTAGTATTCAGTACATTTTTAATAAAAATAAAATACTTGAAGCCGGGTGTGGTGGCGCACGCTTGTAATCCCCGCGCTTGGGAGGCGGAGATAGGAGGATCACGCAGGTTCGAAGCCAGCCGCGCTAGCTTAAGAGACCCCGTTTCCAAATTAAAAAAGTATAAAAATAGGTCTGGGAGTGTAACCCGGAGATAAAAGGGTTTCTAGGAACCCCAGTACCACCAAAAATAAATAAATAAATTAAAAATAAATAAAAATAAAAATAAATAAATAAAATAATAAAATAACATACTTGAAAATTTGACAAAGATGAAATGTCTCAACAGCAAATCCTGATCAATAAAAATGTTGAGAGAATAGTAACAGAAGTATATGTAAAAAACCCTACAATTTATACAAGAGTATTATTGGTTCTTGAAGTTGGTAAAGTAAACTGAATTACCAAAATAAGAGTTCCCAAAAGAAACTTATACCTCTACGTCAGGGCTCAAAATATGATACAGAGAAAAAGTTGTTTTGAAAGCTCCAAAACAGAATGAGAACTGAACCTCACTTTATTCTGGAGTTAACATTTTAAGAAACAGTGTGTAACCAGTAACCAGTTCTATTGAGCACCCAGATATACACAGTGTATATGTATATACTTAGTGCATACTTACTCACAAACATGCACACACAAACACATGGGAAGAGAAAGACCTCTCAAATGCTACAGATTTTGTGGTTTTGGTTCTTGTGGGTTTTGCAGATCTGTTTATATATCTAAGGAGCTCTCAGAAAGATATTTAGAATTTCCAATAAGTATCCAATTAAGAGAGAGAAGTTTTTTTTTTTTTTCCATGAAAAGATTCTAACTTGAGGCTGACTTTTGGAAACTTTTTATTTCTCATTTTAAAAGAAAAACCTGCCGGGTGTGGTGGTGGATGCTTGTAATCCCTGGGCTTGGGAGGCAGACACAGGAGGATCGTGAAGGTTCGAAGCCAGCCTTGCTGGCTTAAGAGACCCTGTTTCCAAATAAAATATAAAATAGGTCTGGGAGTGTAGCCCGGAGGTAGTACCACCACCACCACCACCACCACCACCACCACCACCACCACCAACAACAACAACAACAACAAACTTATCGTCAGGCATGGTCACACACTTGTAATCCTAGCATTCAGGAGGCTGAGACCGGAGGATCGCAGTTCATGGACAGCCTCAGCTACTTAGTAAGGCCCTCTGCAACTTACTGAGACCCTGTTTCAAAATAAAGAATAAAAAATAGAGTAGAGGGTGTAGCTTGAAGGCCAAATGCCCCTGGGTTCCACCCCCAGACCTGCAAAAAACAAACAAACAAAAAACAAGAAAAAATAAAAAGAAAAAAAAAAACTTTCCATCATAGCATTAGGCATTTAGAAAATTGTTATGTACCCTATCTCACATCACAATCCTAGGATAAAGATTTTTGTATCGCTACAGCCTCAGACCCCAAATCCACTTTTTTATTTCATCTTCTGGACTATAAAACACAGTTCTAAAGTTAAATTCCAATCTGTTGACATTTAAGGGTATACACTTTAGTATGGCCCAGAATTCTTTAGAAGATAAAAATTCTTACTTAGTTTTTAAATTCATATTGTGAAAACATTATCACACTAGGAAAGCTCATGATAATGTGTTTCTAAATTGATGCTTCCAGGTAAGGAAAGAAAACGGAGTGGCAAGGTGAAGTGGAATATCGTTAACTTTGGTCCCTCAGATACACTCTCCCCTCTCACTGGTTCAGGTATACTTGATTACTAGTGGACTATGGTCAAAAACCTTTCCTGGGCCAGAAGGGAAGGCAGGGAAACTCATTACTCTTCTCCATTTCCCAGACAACATTTTTAATTTTTGAAATGTGAATTCTAAGCATTCCAAACTTGATGTGTAAAAATATTTAAAACTGAGTTCTTCTAAATAAATTAACATTAGCTTCTTCCCTAAATCTTTAGTTAAAAAAAAAGATAGCAGGGTTGAAATACATTCTAACAATGTGCACAAAAAAATCCAAGTGCAAAATTATATCTAAAAGATGTACTGTCCTTTTTGGTTCTTAATACATACAGCTTCTAAATAGTAAATTCCTGGTTATATTTTTAAGTAAGTAGATTAAAAACAAGATTAACAAAATGCCCAATCCCTGTCAAATTACAGTCTCTAGTAGTTAAAATTCTGTTGGCTGTAAAATTCTGTTGGTAGCCACAGTGGCCTAAGATTTTTAAATATAAATGAAACTAGAAATGACAGGAGATGGGGGAAGGGATTTTCCTTCTTGAATAAAGAGGGAAAAATTTTTAAAAATATAGAATGAGTTATTTGAAAATAAAATAATAAAAAAGTCAGGTTTTACAAAAGTCTGATATTAAAGCACAAGAATAGGGCTATACTATTAAAAATTTTAAAAATTTCTAGATATTTTTACAGGAAGTAAGAATATTGACTATTTGAGGAAATTATGTAATTGTTAAATAAAAACAGTTTTTCCATGTAAATTTCCAAATCAACAATCTAAAGACACTAAATTATATATAGTATAGCCACTAAAATATGTAAAAAAATAACATTAGCCATATAATTGTTATGATGTGTGTGTGTGTGTGTATACACATATGTAGTACTTTTTAAGTTTTAGTGGCATGGGTCCTTTAGGGTGACACTTTTAGTTCTTAGTATGTAGTGAAGTTAAGCTTAGTTAGAAAGCCATTCAATTCAGATACAAGTAGTTAAAGGGACTTCATTTGCTCACTCATGTCAACGATTGGAAATGGTGAGCACTTCTATAACTTTTTTCTTATTTCAGAATATATTTTATGAAAATTTTCTATTTGAAACATTTCACAAGAATTTATTATATTAATCAACTTCATCATCTTATATGTTTGAAAAATAATACTGTTTAACCTATAGACTTTTTTCTTTTAAGAAAATGATTCTTAGAAAGACCTTACTTTGTAGTTGTTAAAACTCAAAGTGTTTTGTAAGGAACCTTCTAATCTTACAGGTTGAGAGGGAGATAAAAGTAATTGAAAAGCTCTCAAATGTAAACATTTCCAAACTGTATACATAATTATTTTCTCCCCCTCCCTCCAAAAAAAAAAAAAAAAACCCACAGATCTTTTAGGGTAAGAAATAGATACGTTTTTATTAGAAAAAGAAATTAATCCATGATTAGGTATAGGTTTTTCCAGAGTTCTAAGCAGACTGTTTTAAATGAATATACAGTATTCAACTGCTAACTAAGTTAGCAATTCTAACCTAGTTCACTACTTGGTCATTATTCTGATTGATGCCAAATTCATGTGTGAGAACTACTATGAGTCAATAGATGGCAGTCCATCGCCTAGTAAAGAGCTAAAGAAGAGTAAAATCAGCACGCATCTTGCTTTTACTCAAGACTGAATATTGCTCAGTTGTATATATTTGGCTATTGCTCATATGCTGATAAAATAATTTAAATAATTAACTATTTTATTTTAGATGGTCAGATAAATATGCATGCATGATGATGTGTTACTATACAAGTGTTATACTTGCATAGTGAACTCATTATTAATTAAAATTTGACAATTATGAATTGTGATGGCTAATTTAGTAGTACTTTGAAAAATTAAATAGGATTCCAGATAGGGACAAATGCAGTTTTCAAACTGAATTTGTTATACCTACAGACAGAATATAGTATTCTACAAAAGGCAAATTAATTTTTTTCATTTATTTTTTACCTCAATTATTCTTTTTTACAATGTTTCTGAAAAGGTAAGATATTAAACAGGCCTTCAAATATTTCTCTGATACTAGAAACCAAATTTTCTTGCTCAGTGACAATTATAGAAAATAACATTAAATATAAATAATGAAAAGAACTGCATAAAAATAGTACTTCCCATACTTCAAGTTTCCAAAATTGGAAATCTCTAAATTAAGAAAGCTAAAAGAAATGCAACGACAAATTTATTAGGATATTACTTAATAAAATTAACGATAAAAAATTACTATATGCCTACAAAGACTGATTCTGAGATCTTGAAAAGTACAAAATATGATCAGATTCTAATCATGTTTAGGTTGTAAGGATGTCACCATATTATGCTAGGATAAAAAATTACTCCATGAGCACAAACATAATAACATGATGTAATCAGATGAATTACATCTGTAGCATGGAATACACGGGCATGTATGTATCTTTTAGTATAACATTAACAATTTTAACTGCCTGTTTTAGATTTGAGGAAGAGTTGAGAAATTCCTGCTTTCTATAATTGAAGATTCTTTATTAAATTAAATGGTGATAACAAAATGTGAAGAAAAAAAAAAAAACACCACTTGGCTTCTTGGGGCTGCCACAGACAAAATGATAGTATGAGTCTACCTACTGGTTTACTTTCAATTTCTGTAAGTGGGGAGGAAAAAGAAGATATATTTTGCAAAACTTTACCTTTTCTCTTTTTACAACCTATTTTTATAAATAAAAACTTTTATACTAACATGCCAAAATTTTAACAACTATTAACATAAATTATATCTACATACAATTAAAATAAAATAGTCTCTTGCTTAGCACAACATATTTAATACATTAAGAATGACAAGTAGGGGTATGGTGAACTCATAAAATTATTTAAGCTGAATAGTAAATGTAAACTGACTTCATAATCTTGAGCATTAGTAAGCTGGAGTCTATAGCAACCATGTTTTCTGTTTCCACTTAGGCTAAAATTACAATAAAAGGAAACCAGAGAACTGAATCATTTGAATGATACTAAGCACATATTTATACATTTAAAATAAGCCAAGAAGGGCTTAAGGACAGGACAGCTGAATTGTGTTATATAAAAGATACAATAAACTTTCTCTGGCTTCCTTTTAAAAATGTTCAAATATTTCAGTAAAGGCAGAAAAATGATAATGGAAGATACTCTGAAATGTATGCTTGTGGACTCTGGATGATACAATATTTTTAGGACACTAGATTATTACTGTTTTTATGGCTTCTAACATACATTTTCTCTTTAATGAATATAGTCAAAGAAGAATGAGAACCATGATGTAATTATTAAACAATGCAGAAATAAAAAACAATCAAAATCCTTTAAGAACAGGAAGATAAATGATAGGGTTGTGGGCAGGAGAGAATAGAAAAAGTATATTATTGCTTTCTCAGTACAAAAACTCTTCAGATGTTTATTATCTTCAGCAGAAGATGCTTGTCTATATTTTATGGTCAGCAGTTCAGAGAAGGGTAAATAGGCTGGGTCTTGGGAAAAATAAAAAGGTGTTTCTACTCACCGTGAGGTGATACTGCCTCCAGATTTCTGGGCAAGCCTGGAAAATAAAAATATTGATCAGCTGGGAGCATGAAACAAGGTACTTTACAGCCTGTTGGTTTTGGCATAACCCAGCATCCACTGGTGTCGGTCACAGGAAAATAAGAAGCTTAACAGAAAGGGTCTGCATTTCAGCTTCAAAAACCTGGCTAGACAGTTTAATTGAATTTTACACTGGTTTAACACACTCCCTGCCATTGTCAGAAAGCCAGTAACAAAGTTTTCTCTCTCTTTTTTTCTATTCAGGTTAGAAGTTTGGGGCACGAAGATGTGATAAAGAGCCATAATTCAGTTAAACTGGTAAATGAGCAGCAGTGATCAGAATCAGTAATACTCACCAAGAATACTTTTTAAAGTAACAATTTGAACTTTGGTAGTACATACAAAATAATAGCAACTGCTTTTAAGAAGGTCTCATTGCGATTAGATACTTCTGATATCTACTGCCATCTTTTACCTAAGCACTTGGTGTTAACTTTTAGTATTCTATGAAAAAGAGAAAAAAAAATAACAAAAACACTGAAGAAACTAAAGTCCACATCTTTTCTCTAAGACATCAAATTTTTACATACCCACACTGGTAGAGAAATAAATAAAAAACCTCAATAAAAACGCAGTAATTTTGTAATTGGACTTACTGTAATCAGAACAAGTAACAAGAAAATACATATATGCAACAGCATACATTAAAAAAATCAGTGATCAGAAGACATTTTTCTATGAATGCACATTTGAATCTAATTATGCCTAAATTATTACTTTAAGGAGATACTTTTCTAAGCTCTTTAGTTGATCAATTTAACATCTCAGAAAAAGAACTGCTGAAGACAGGAAGTTATTTTTTATAACTATACTATATCAATAATTTTAATAAATTAGAACAAAAAGCTAAGTAAATGTCAATTCTTGAAATGAATAAAAATTTAGTTTTAAAATATATATGTAATTTGCACACATCTACATGTATATGTGAATGCATGCCTAAATTATAATGGATCAAGACTTACTTAAACCTTTGCAACCT